>NC_092335.1:61810000-63060000 GCF_046630445.1 Rutidosis leptorrhynchoides | reverse complement strand
CACTAACCCAATTTACACACATTTGCTTAATAACTAGGTGTGCTAGTAATTAACTAACCTTTTAAGACTCATGACCACCAATTTGCACTTTGAAACCCTAGGTTAGTTACTATTGAGTCCTCATGACTCAATCTTACCCAAGAACACCCAAAATCACCAAACATGGGTTATATGTTCATCACTAACCCAAACCCTAACCCTTAAACCAATTAAAATAAGAAAATCAAGATTAGAGCATACCACCACAATCACAACGTAGCTAGTGATTAGATGAATAACTTTAATACACACGCTTTGGCCCGAAATCCACTTCTTCCTCCTTGATTTGAGCTTTCTCTCTCTCAAAGTGTTTCTCACTCTAGAACTTTAATTTGGGAGAGATGATGTGGTTGGTGATAAAGTTAAGAGTGTTTCAACCACCATCCAATCTGGCCTCTAATGCCCTAACTCGTCTCCATATGAAAAGACAAAGATACCCTTCATTAAACTTTAATTTAAAAAGCAGGAATCTGCCAACAGCAGCAGTGCACGGTGCGCACAAATACCCTTGCGCGGCGCACACAAGGGTCTGGGCAGAATCTGACCTCTGTTTAATTACACAATGCATCCCAAACTTCAAGTATCCTATTTACACATCTGTACAATAAAATATTCGGGTCTTACAACTCTCCCCACTTGAATCGGAGCACGTCCTCGCGATCCAAGCCGCATGACGAGCGGGAAGATAAACTAACACAAACTCTTCGGGCTCCCAAGTAAACTCAGAACCTTTACTATGATGCCATTGAACTTTAAAAGTTCTCACCTCTTTATTTCTCAATCTTTTGACCTTCTCATCGAGTATAGCAATCGGCTCCTCAATATACTCTAACTTATTGTTTAGCTCAATCTCGTCTAAAGGCACCCATGATGAATCATCCGCAAGACACTTACGGAGATGGGAAACATGAAAAGTATTATGGATCCCCGCAAGCTCTTCGGGTAATTCCAAATGATACGCAACTTCACCAACACGAGCTAAAATTTTAAAAGGCCCAATAAACCGAGGAGCTAACTTTCCTCGTTTTCGAAACCGAATAACACCTTTCCACGGCGAAACTTTAAGCATCACCATGTCACCTTCTTGGAACTCATTTTGTCGTCTACGCTTATCGACATAAGATTTTTGTCTATCTTGAGCCTTTTTCAAATGAGTCCGAATCATATCGATCTTGCTATTCGTCTCTAAAACCAAATCGGTACTCCCGATTTCTCTTTGTCCCACTTCACCCCAACAAATCATAGTTCGAAACCTCCGGCCATAAAGCATCTCATAAGGTGGCATCCCGATACTAGTATGATAACTATTATTGTACGAGAATTCCACCAAAGGCAAGTGCTCATCCCAACTACCCCCAAAATCAATAATACACGCCCGTAACATATCCTCCAATGTTTGATTCGTACTTTCGGTTTGACTGTCCGTTTGAGGATGGTACGCAGTGCTCAATTTCAATTGTGTACCCATATCTTCATGAAACTTTTCCCAAAACCGAAATGTGAAATGAGTATCTCGATCTGAAATAATAGATATAGGAACCCCGTGTCTCTATATCACCTCCTTGATAAACAACTTAGCCAAGGTCTCCGACGATATCGCTTCCCGAATCAGAAGAAACAAGTCACTTTTCGTCAATCGATCAATTATTACCCAAATTGAGTCAAATTGGGTTCTCGCCATCTTTGGTAACTTTGTGATGAAATCCATGGTAATGTGTTCCCATTTCCATTTTGGAATTTCTAATGGTTGTAACATACCATACGGCTTTTGGTGTTCTGCTTTAACTTGCAAATACGTGACGCATTGTTCAACATACTTTACAACATCACGTTTCATGCCCGGCCACCAGTACTCCTTCTTTAAATCAAGATACATTTTTGTCGCGCCTGGATGAATGGAATACTTTGAATTATGTACTTCATTAAGTAGCACTCGTCAATAATCACCCATTTTAGGCACCCACACTCGTCCTTGAAAGGATAACAAACCATGCGGGACTAAAGTAATTGACTCTGTTTGTCCCACAATTCGTTCCTCATGCTTATTGTTAACAAAAGCTTCAATTTGAATCTCACCGAGCTTTACAAGAAAATCGTTAGTGAAAATCATGCGTAACGATCCTACTCGTATCGTCGGATGTTGACTCTTCCGACTTAACGCATCCGCGACCACATTCGCTTTACCCGGATGATAAAGTATCTCACAATCATAATCCTTTACCACATCCATCAACCTACGTTGACGATAATTCAAATCTCATTAGTCAAAAAGATGTTTTAAGCTCTTGTGATCCGAATAAATCGTACACTTGACACCGTACAAGTAATGGTGCCAAATTTTCAACGCATGAACCACCGCCGCCAATTCAAGATCATGAGTCGGGTATCTCGTTTCATGTTCCTTTAATTGTCGAGAGGCATAAGCGATGACTTTACCTCTTTGCATTAGAACACACCCGATCCCATTTAAAGAAACATCACAATAAACCGTCATGTCTTCTACACCTTCCGGTAGCACTAACACTGGAGCTTGACACAACTTCTCTTTTAACAATTGGAAAGCAATTTCTTGCTCATTTTCCCAGTTAAATCTCGCGTTCTTTCTCGTCAACTTTGTCAATGGAGAAGTGATCTTAGAAAAGTCTTGGATAAACCGACGATAATAACCGGCCAATTTGAGAAACTTCGGATTTAGGTAGGCGTAGTCGGTCGTCCCCAACTTTTTACCGTCTCAATCTTCCCCGGATCTACTTGAATACCATCTTTATTCACAATATGGCCAAGGAATTTCACTTCCCTTAGCCAATATTCACATTTGGAGAATTTTGCATACAACTTCTCCTTCCGCAACGTCTTCAACACACCACACAAATGATGTTCATGTTCCTTCATACTCTTCGAATAGACAAGTATGTCGTCAATGAACACAATCACTGACTTGTCCAACATAGGTTGGCACACTCAGTTCATAAGATCCATAAATGCCTTCGGTGCATTCGTAAGACCAAAAGCATAACTACAAACTCAAAATGCCCATAACGCGTTCGAAAGGCCGTTTTCTTAATATCTTCCTCACGGACCGTAAGTCAATTTTAGAAAAATAAGTCGCGCCTTGGAGTTGATCAAAAAAATCGTCAATCCGAGGTAATGGATAGCGATTCTTGATCGTCACTTTTTCAACTCCCAATAATCAATACACATCCGCATACTACCATCCTTCTTCTTCACGAACAAAACCGGAACACCCCATGGCGAGGCACTCGGTCGAATGAAACCCTTTTCAAGCAACTCTTGGGTTTGATTTAACAACTCTTTCATCTCCGTTGGTGCTAAACTATAAGGAGTTTTAGCAATGGGAGTAGCACCCGGAACCAACTCGATGCGAAATTCAACTTGTCTTTCCGCCGGAACACCCGGTAATTCATCCAGAAAAACGTCTTCGAATTCACTAACCACCAGAATTTCACAAATGGATGGTGGCTCTTCACGAGTATCAACTACATGAGCAAGAAAATCCATGCCACCACTAACAAGAAAACGATGTGCCGGTGCATAAGTGCATAATGGCACAAGTCTTCTTCGTTTTTCGCCATGAATAATTAACTCTCCCCCACTAGGGGTCTTCACACGAATAGACTTTTCATGGCATACAATATCGGCTCTATAACGATCGAGCCAATCCATACCAATGACAATATCGAATTCACCCAAGGTCATCGGGATAAGATCAATTTTAAACGTTCGGTACCAAACATAATATCACAATCATTACAAACATCAACCCCTAGCACCGTCTTACCATCCGCTATTTCTACTTCTACCTGATGACTTAACTTAGCTAGCGGCTTATCAAGCTTAGACACAAATCTTGGAGAAACAAACGATAAATTAGCACTGCTATCAAATAGGATCCTTGCCGGATTAGAGTTAACCATGAAAGTACCTGAGACAACTTCGTTGGATTGCTTGGCCTCATCATTAGTCATTAAATAATTTCGCCCCCGAGCCGTACCCACCGCTTTCTCCAACTTCTTAACATGATCACCCCGCAACTCGGGACATTCCGTCCTTCAGTGCCCTTCTTTGTTACAATTAAAACAAGTGAGTTTGTTTGTAGCGGATTGGTTAGGACAATCACGAGCCATGTGCCCCTTTTGTCCACAATTGTAGCACGAATAAGAAAAACCCCCGAAAGCACTCTTCTTCACACTACCAACACTTTCAGAACCCTTCTTGTTCTTCTTGCTTGAAAAGTTCGATTGACTCGAACCCTCAAATTTTCTTTTGCCAAAAGTAAAACCACTCTTTCTCAAGATGAGCGCCTCAAAACCTATGGCCATATCAAACAACTCATCAAAAGTGTTCACCGTGGTTACACTAATCTTCTCTTGATAGTGGTCGTTTAAAATTCGATAGAAGTCTTCTTTCAACATTTTATCATTCCCGACATACTCCGGGCAAAATTGGGTCTTTGACAAGAAAACGGATTTGAGAGTGTTCAAATCCATCGACCCTTGCCTCAAGGCACGCAACTCGTCCTTAAGTCTAGTAAGATCGGCCGAAGTTCGGTACTCTCTGAAAAATTCCGCCTTGAATTCATCCCAACTGAATTCCATGCATTGCACTTCACCATAAAGTTGGATTTTCGCGTCCCACCACAACTTTGCATCACCCCTTAACATGCTACAACCATACCTCGTCTTCTTATCAAGAGGGCATTCACAAGTACGAAAAGCCCCCTCCATATCGGAGATCCAACGGGCACTCTTAAGTGGGTCTCGTTCACCTTCAAAGGTGGGAGGTTGAGAATCCTTGAAATTCTTGTAGATAAAGTCTCTCCTTCCAACATTATCCTCTTGAAGGACAACCTTAATTTGTTCCTTTACTATATTGACTAGTTGCTCTTCAATTGTATCTAGAAACATCTTCTTAACGTCTTCGAGAAACTCCGCTTTTTGACGTTTAAAGATGGCCTCAACTTTGGTCGTGAACTCAACATCCTCATTCGTACCTCCATCATTGTTCTCGGGTCCGTTTCTCGTCTTCATACTATAAAACGGAAATAGATTAAACAATGAAACGAGAGGACAAGACACAAATATATACATATACACCTCACCGCCCCATCTTGCTCAACAATCATCGTACATCGCTTGTTTGACACGATTTAAACCTGTAACAATGGTAGCTAATCATTGTTACGCGAGCACGTCACATTAACTTGCTAGTACAACGTCTATCTCGCTTGATGATTGCAACACAACACAAAACAATTAGCGCATAGTTAGTTCACCTAAACCTAGTGTAGTGACCCGAACTTTTCCATGTTTATATATATATTAAATGAAATTGTTATTTACATGATTAAGTGTTTCCAACATGTTAAGCAATCAAAATTGTTAAGACTTGATTAATTGAAATAGGTTTCATATAGACAATTGACCACCCAAGTTGACCGGTGATTCACGAACGTTAAAACTTGTAAAAACTATACGATGACATATATATGGTTATATATATAGTTAACATGATTTTATTATAATTATGTATCTCATTAGGTATTTTAAAAATGAGTTATATACATAAAAATGAGACTATTAATTTAAGAAACTCGAAAACGATATATATAACGATCATCGTTATAACAACGTCTTACTAGGTACATATGAATCATATTAAGATATTGATACACTTGGTTAATTATGTTAAATGATAAGTAAATATATTATTAAGTGTATTAACAATGAAATACGTATGTAAAAATAAGACTACTAACTTAATGATTTCGAAACGAGACATATATGTAACGATTATCGTTGTAACGACATTTAACTGTATATACATCATACTAAGATATATTATATATCATAATATCATGATAATATAACAATTTAACATCACATTTGTTAAAATAAACAATGGGTTAACAACATTCAACAAGATCGTTAACCTAAAGGTTTCAAAACAACATTTACATGTAACGACTAACGATGACTTAACGACTCAGTTAAAATGTATATACATGTAGTGTTTTAATATGTATTCATACACTTTTGAAAGACTTCAAGACACTTATCAAAATACTTCTACTTAACAAAAATGCTTACAATTACATCCTCGTTCAGTTTCATCAACAATTCTACTCGTATGCACCCGTATTCGTACTCGTACAATACACAGCTTTTAGATGTATGTACTATTGGTATATACACTCCAATGATCAGCTCTTAGCAGCCCATGTGAGTCACCTAACACATGTGGGAACCATCATTTGGCAACTAGCATGAAATATCTCATAAAATTACAAAAATATGAGTAATCATTCATGACTTATTTACATGAAAACAAAATTACATATCCTTTATATCTAATTCATACACAAACGACCAAAAACACCTACAAACACTTTCATTCTTCAATTTTCTTCATCTAATTTATCTCTCTCAATTTCTATCTTCAAGTTCTAAGTGTTCTTCATAAATTCCAAAAGTTCTAGTTTCATAAAATCAAGAATACTTCCAAGATTGCAAGTTTACTTCCAAGTTTTCTAAATCCATTCCAAGTAATCATCCAAGATCAAGAAACCTTTGTTACTTACAGTAGGTTATCTTTCTAATACAAGGTAATAATCATATTCAAACTTTAATTCAATTTCTATAACTATAACAATCTTATTTCGAGTGGAAATCTTACTTGAAATTGTTTTCGTGTCATGATTCTGCTTCAAGAACTTTCAAGCCATCCAAGGATCCTTTGAAGCTAGATCTATTTTTCTCATTTCTAGTAGATTTATCCAAGGAAATTGAGGTAGTAATGATGTTCATAACATCATTCAATTCATACATATAAAGCTATCTTATTCGAAGGTTTAAACTTGTAATCACTAGAACATAGTTTAGTTAATTCTAAACTTGTTCGCAAATAAAAGTTAATCCTTCTAACTTGACTTTTAAAATCAACTAAACACATGTTCTATATCTATATGATATGCTAACTTAATGATTTAAAACCTGGAAACACGAAAAACACCGTAAAACCGGATTTACGCCGTCGTAGTAACACCGCGGGCTGTTTTGGGTTACTTAATTAAAAACTATGATAAACTTTGATTTAAAAGTTGTTATTCTGGGAAAATGATTTTTATTATGAACATGAAACTATATCCAAAAATTATGGTTAAACTCAAAGTGGAAGTATGTTTTCTAAAATGGTCATCTAGACGTCGTTCTTTCGACTGAAATGACTACCTTTACAAAAATGACTTGTAACTTATTTTTCCGACTATAAACCTATACTTTTTCTGTTTAGATTCATAAAATAGAGTTCAATATGAAACCATATCCATTTGATTCACTCAAAACGGATTTAAAATGAAGAAGTTATGGGTAAAACAAGATTGGATAATTTTTCTCATTTTAGCTACGTGAAAATTGGTAACAAATCTATTCCAACCATAACTTAATCAACTTGTATTGTATATTATGTAATCTTGAGATACCATAGACACGTATACAATTTTTCGACCTATCATGTCGACACATCTATATATATTTCGGAACAACCATAGACACTCTATATGTGAATGTTGGAGTTAGCTATACAGGGTTGAGGTTGATTCCAAAATATATATAGTTTGAGTTGCGATCAATACTGAGATACGTATACATTGGGTCGTGGATTGATTCAAGATAATATTTATCGATTTATTTCTGTACATCTAACTGTGGACAACTAGTTGTAGGTTACTAACGAGGACAGCTGACTTAATAAACTTAAAACATCAAAATATATTAAAAGTGTTGTAAACATATTTTGAACATACTTTGATATATATGTATGTATTGTTATAGGTTCGTGAATCAACCAGTGGTCAAGTCTTACTTCCCGACGAAGTAAAAATCTGTGAAAGTGAGTTATAGTCCCACTTTTAAAATCTAATATTTTGGGATGAGAATACATGCAGGTTTTATAAATGATTTACAAAATAGACACAATACGTGAAACTACATTCTATGATTGAATTATCGAAATCGAATATGCCCCTTTTTATTAAATCTGGTAATCTAAGAATTAGGGAACAGACACCCTAATTGACGCGAATCCTAAAGATAGATCTATTGGGCCTAACAAACCCCATCCAAAGTACCGGATGCTTTAGTACTTCGAAATTTATATCATATCCGAAGGGTGTCCCGGAATGATGGGAATATTCTTATATATGCATCTTGTTAATGTCGGTTACCAGGTGTTCACCATATGAATGATTTTTATCTCTATGTATGGGATGTGTATTGAAATATGAAATCTTGTGGTCTATTGTTACGATTTGATATATATAGGTTAAACCTATAACTCACCAACATTTTTGTTGACGTTTAAAGCATGTTTATTCTCAGGTGAATACTAAGAGCTTCCGCTGTTGCATACTAAAATAAGGACAATATTTGGAGTCCATGTTTGTATGATATTGTGTAAAAACTGCATTCAAGAAACTGATTTCGATGTAACATATTTATATTATAAACCATTATGTAATGGTCGTGTGTAAACAGGATATTTTAGATTATCATTATTTGATAATCTACGTAAAGCTTTTTAAACCTTTATTTATGAAATAAAGGTTATGGTTTGTTTTAAAAATGAATGCAGTCTTTGAAAAACATCTCATATAGAGGTCAAAACCTCGCAACGAAATCAATTAATATGGAACGTTTTTAATCAATAAGAACGGGACATTTCACCTAGGCACTAACCAATTTCCGGTCCGACCCGTCTCCTATAAGTCCCGCATAAGGTGCATACACAATACAACTCTAAGTCTAGGCACCTATCTCAAGTCGCCTAAATCCCTTAGACCATGCTCTGATACCACTTGTAACAACCCAACCCGTTATCCAAAAGAATTAGTGCAATAAATTTTTTTTTTCAAAGGGGTGCGCGGCGCGCAACACCCTTTGTGCGCGGCGCGCACGAGCTCCATCAGCTTCTGTCCGGTTTTGCCAATTTTCAAATAAAGATCCCCCACTTCTGACACATTTAGACGAAATGCTTTTCACAACATGTTATAATAGTTAAAAATCACACGATTCAATAATAAAATAAGTTTTATGAAACCGGGCCCACATATGCCGTAATACGAGTTTCGTACAAAATATAAGTTTCGACCACACTAGTTTAAATTCCAAACTACACTTTGAGAATGGTGTTTGGGGTTAAACTACCCAAATCTTGGTCAAACTTCAAAAGCTATACGTCCAAAAGCTTCTCCTAATATAATGAAGCGGGAACACTAATCCAAACGAACGCCCTTACCCTTGTCCACGCCGGAGCCTATAAAAAGGTAAACAACAAGAGGGTAAGCAAAACGCTTAGTGAATGCAATAATTATACACATACATATATAATACACCTACTTGCAAACACTTACACAAATACCTCATACACGCTAGCATTTTAAATTAGCATACCATCTCAAGTACAATGCTAAATCCACGATATCACGAGCTAGCACAAACAATAGCACATTACACGAACGACATAATATGCTATTCTACAACACATAACCATGGTTAACCAATCGTACAAGGAATGGTACTCGAATTTCCCATCGGTGTTCATAACAACCATTAGAGTACTTAACATGTCGTACTCTAATCCCACCGGTGGCATCTTAACACGTCGATGCTTTACCCCAGGTGGCATCTTAACACATCAACACTTCACCCGTGATTGTTCTTGGAGTGGCATCTTAACACATCGATACTTCACTCCGAGTGGTGTCTTAACACATCGACACTTCACTCTTCATATTGCTTAGGGTGGCATCTTAACACGTCGATACTTCACCCCGGATGGCGTCTTAACACGTCAAAACTTCATCCGTTACTTTCTTGGAGTGGCATCTTAGCACATCGATACTTCACTCCCGGTGGCGTCTTAACACATCAACACTTCACCCCGGGTGACGTCTTAACACATCGACACTTCACCCGTCACATTATTGTGAGTGGTGTCTTAGCACATCGACACTTCACTCATTACGTCAAACGTGGTGTCTTAGCACATCGACACTTCACATCTCACGCTACACAAATAAATACATTATATACATATATGCATAATTATTCCACTCATCTTAACGATTCGATGACGGTTTTATACTTCCACAAGCTTCAAAGCAAAGTACCTAATACAATAAGTACTCAATCAACACACAAACTAGTTGGACCAACCATCAACAATTACTCATGCGCATTTTATGGCTTACTTGCATTAAATGACTCATTTATATAAAAACCGCCCATTTAAGGTCAAGACCATCATAAATCACTAAAAGCTAGTGATTAAGGTCCAACAACACCAACTAATACACAATTAGGGTATTTCATACTCGTCTTTCCTAACTAGGTCAATTATTACCCATTTGACCATGTTAAAGTCAACACACCCATTTCGGGTCATCCACTAACCCAATTAACACTCATTTGTTTAATAACTAGGTGTGCTAGTAATTAACTAACCTTTTAAGACTCATGACCACCAATTTGCACTTTGAAACCCTAGGTTAGTTACTATTGAGTCCTCATGCCTCAATCTTACCCAAGAACACCCAAAATCACCAAACATGGGTTTTATGTTCATCACTAACCCAAACCCTAACCCTTAAACCAATTAAAATAAGGAAATCAAGATTAGAGCATACCACCACAATCACAACGTAGCTAGTGATTAGATGAACAACTTTAATACACACGCTTTGGCCCGAAATGAACTTCTTCCTCCTTGATTTGAGCTTTCTCTCTCTCAAAGTGTTTCTCACTCTAGAACTTTAATATGGGAAAGATGATGTGGTTGGTGATAAAGTTAAGAGTATTTCAACCACCATCCAATCTGGCCTCTAATGCCCTAACTCGTCCCCATATGAAAAGACAAGAATACCCTTCCTTGAACTTTAATTTAAAAAGCAGGAATCTGCCAGCAGCAGCAGTGCGCGGCGCGCACAGATACCCTTGTGCGGTACACACAATGGTCTGGGCAAAAGGGAAGGTTCTGCTGAGACTCAAGTTCCCCAATGCATCCCACACTTCAAGTATCCTATTTACACGTCTGTACAATAAAATATTCGGGTCTTACAAGCAATTCATGAGATCCATAAACAAGGCAGGTGCGTTGGTCAAACCGAATGGCATCACTAGAAACTCATAGTGACCATAACGGGTTCTGAACGCAGTCTTCAGCACATCGCTCTCCTTCACCCTCAACTGGTGATAACCTGATCGTAAATCGATCTTGGAATAAACGCTGGATCCTTGCAGCTGATCGAAAAGATCGTCAATCCTGGGAAGGGGATACCGATTCTTGATCGTCCACTTGTTCAGTTCACGATAATCGATACACATGCGGAAAGATCCATCATTCTTCTTCATGAACAAAACAGGTGCGCCCCAAGGCGATGAACTCGGTCGGATGAATCCACCGTCTAGCAATTCTTGCAGTTGAATCTGCAACTCTTGTAGTTCGAAAGGTGCAAGTCAATAAGGTACGCGAGCTACAGGTGCAGCTCCTGGCACTAGATTGATCTGAAACTCCACTGACCTCGGCGGGGGTAATCCCGGCAATTCTTCTGGATAGACGTTGGGAAATTCGTTCACAATTCGTACTTCATCCACGCTTTTCTCCTCAGTTTCTAGTTTCTTCACGTGCGCCAAAACAGTAAAATGCCCCTTTTTCATAACCTTTTGTGCCTTCATGCAACTAATAAGGTTCAGCTTCGGGCTACATCTATCTCCGTAAACAATCAGTGGCTCACCATCTTTGTGAGGTATACGAAGAATCTTCTCACCACAGATAACTTCGGCTCTTACCTTGGACAACCAGTCCATACCGACTATCACATCAAAGCTTCCCAACTTAATGGGTATCAAATCAATCTCAAAATCCACACCAGCTAAGTTTATAATACATCATCGGCCAATTTGGTCAACTTTCTCAAGTTTTCCATTGGCTACTTTGACAAGTATACTCTCATCCAAAGGCACTAACGACCAATTTATCTTAGAGCAAAAGTGTCTACATACATAACTCCTATTGGCACCGGTATCAAATAAAACAGAAGCAAATAGTTTATTGATAGTGAATGTACCTGTAACCAAGTCAGGATCCTCGCGGGCATCTCTGGCGTTCATGTTGAAGACTCTCCCACGTGCTGGCCCGCCATCTTCTTCTTGTTAGGACATTCATTCTTGAAGTGGCCCTATTGACCGCACTCAAAACACTTCCTTGGTCCACTTGGGTTTGTCCTCACAGTTGGGGCGGTGATCTTACAATCTCTGCCGATGTGTCCAGTCCTTTTACACTTCTCACACACTACGTTGCAGTATCCAGTGTGATGCTTGTAGCATCTCTTACACTGGGGAAGACTACCTTTGTAGTTAGGGTTAGAGCTAGGGTTCGGGTTAGGATTCCTCCAGTCATTGTTTCCCTTAAAATTCTCATACCTCTTAGTCGGGTTCTGGTCAAAACCTTTTCCCTTACTTTTGTCCCACTTATGTTTCCCATTACTAGCTCCCGATTCTGATTTCGTCTTCTCTGGCTCTTGGAGGGTAATTTGATTCATCAGGGTGTGCGCCATACGCATAGCTTTTGGGACAGTCGCTGGTTTCGATGAAGTGACATTTCCTTGAATGTCCTTGGGGAGTCCCCACAGATACCTCTCCATCTGCTTGTACTCCGGAGTAACCATTGTGGGGCACATCAACGCTAACTTCAAGTACCTTCGGTTATAGCCATCAAGATCAGTTCCTACCACTTTCAGTTCCCAAAACTCCGCTTTCATTTTCTGAATTTCGGATCTGGGGCAGTACTCCTCGATCATAGCCCTCTTAAACTCCTCCCATGGTGTAGCATAAGCTTCGTCGATTCCCCGAGCCTGGGCGAGCGTATTCCACCAAGTCAAAGCACCATCCGATAAAGTGCAGGATGTGAACTTAGTCTTATTCCCTTCGGAGCAGTTACTCACACGGAACACAGATTCCCACTTCTCAAACCATCTCGTCTTATTCCCACGTAACAACGCCTAAATGAACAACGGCAGCAACAGGACCGAGAACAGGAAGATCAGGGAGGCCCTGCGTGGTCATTTTTCTAGTTTTTCTTTTTATTTTTAGAATTATTTATTTTGTATTTGTTTGTATATAATAATTTTTATGGTGTGTTAATTTATTTTTACCTTTATTTATCTTTACAAAAACTTTTAGTGTGGGGTAAAATTTTTGTGCTACTAAAGTACAACCCCATCTCGTTTGTGTTTGACATATTTGCTGACAGGTACTTACGATGATAAGATTCGACATAGCGAAACACGAAAGCATTATTGTGATAAAAAGAATTAGATATGTTCATACATTAAGCATTTTACAATCTCCAATTGCTTAACAAAGGAAGTTGTAAACACTTTACACTTTTTGTCCTCTCAAATTTATACATTTACTCTGATTTTATGTAATGAGGGCATTACATAATCTTAAGTATGGGGTGGGAGTATATAAATTCTCGAGAACTTATTATTTAGTGGTTTTTATGAAAATTTTTGCAATTTTTAAACAAATATGACTAATCAATTTTTAATGTAATAAATAGCAATTAAAGATTAGGTGTCAAAAACCGAAATTATTGTCTCCATACATTAAAAATACATAAGTTTATTTGATTAAAATATATAAAAGAAAACCAAGTATAAAGGAATTTATAAGCCCATATTTTTAGAACCATTTATCACATGTTTCTATGAAGTTTATTGCAGATATCATCGCTTTGGAATGTATAAACCTGAATATCTCGTTAAGGAAGTAAAGTCTTCCAAAATGACACACTTGCTAACTTATGTTAGAAGATGTAGTCCAGAATAGCTGTAGGTTGACGAAAAATCTTGAAAAGTCATCTCTATCATCTACTGGAAATCCACCTCACCTCAGCATCAAACAGGGTTTTTGGTGGTCAGACTTATCCTAACCATGAGATGGATCTGTCTCGTACAATGGAGGGCACATTGCAAATTAGCTTTTAAGACTAATGAATCTAATCCCTAGATGGATGATCTCCGTAAAGATCAACCGCATCTATGTTTGACCGCGGTCAACATACATATGCCATAACAAATTGAGGTGTGCAAACTCATGGTTCACCGATGATATTTGGACACGATATAATTTTATTCTAAAACTTATGCTATTTTATGAATTATATTGTGTAAAACTATTTTTAGGACATTCGGTTTCAAGTTCCATGATACTTCAATCATGGGGGCGGATAGTTTGCTAATCGCCGACTGAGACTACGGTTTCCAGTTACCCTCGACCGGAATTTGAGGTTAAAACCGGAAAACGTGTCTAGTGTAAAAACTAGCATGACATTTTAAAAAATCTTAAAACGTTTTCACAAGGTCCAATTTTCCCTAAGGATCCAAATTTTTAAACCTTAATCACGAATTTCAACTTTGTTTCTGTTGTCAGAATTTCATTTCGTGTGTTGTGCATGTGATCCAATAAAAAATTGTGTAGTGTTTCCAACTTATTCCATATAGCGTGTTTTCATTTCGTGCAGTGTGTGTTGTGTGATTTAATGTTCGATATGGAAAATATGTAATGTTCCGATTCTATTTAGAAGATGTAATTGATTGAGGACAAGCAACGTTCAAGTGTGGGGTATTTTGATATTGCTTTAAACATACCTATATTCCGACGCAATATCATTTATATTTCATTAGCTTTCACCGAAATGAAGACATTCAAATGTATAATTCACGAGAAAAACGACAAAGTTAAACACGAGCTTGAAGTTTGATAAAACAACGATAAAACGACGGATTCAAACCAAATATGTATCAAGATAATGTTTACCCGAATGCAAGTTCAAGATGATCGAAGAGAAGAGTTCAAATAAAAAGTTCCAAGTCGATATACGTAAACACGGGATAAACAGAGAGCAAAACATAAAATAAAAATAAGAAAACTGTCGGCTATACTTACGCGAAACGTGTGAGGGTCTACGCGAAACGCGTAGTATTTAAGTCTTACGCGGATCGTGTGGGCATCTACGCGAAACGCGTAATCTTTTGTTCAGATCCAGATTCCAAATGTAAATGGGACGGTTTCTTTTCTGTTTAATATTACTTCTTTTTTAGTGGTACAGCAAGAAAGGCAGTGTACACTCATTTCACCTACTACTTGAATCTCAAACTCTTATAATACGGAGTACATATACAGTGAAGAGATATATAGAAAAAGGGAGTTACCAGAGAGAGATACAGAGTGAGGAGTAGTACACAGTTTAAAGAGAAAATCCATATACAACATCACAATTATTTTCATTTACTGTATTTTATTTTCAGTTTCAAAATTCAATATTTAGGATAGTTTTTATTTCAAGGGTGTATTGTTCGCGATTAAGGGTATTATTGTACGCCCTAAAGGGGTGTTATTATTGTAATTTTCTACCATTTAAAGTAAATGAGAGTGAAGATTTTCGTAAGTATATTCTGTTAAAATTATCGTTATCAGTTTTTATCGTTATTATTATGTTTGTACATTTATATTTTCATGTTTTCCTTAGTATAATGAGTAGCTAATTTCCCTAGTGTTTGCTTAGATGTAGAGCCCCTAGTGAAATGGATTGTTATCACTTGTAAAAATTAAAATGTAACTTTAGTATTTTTAACATTGAGCCTAATTAAAAGAATCATTATTATGTACTTGGATATTTAACCCCTGTCACTTAATTTATTAGATTAAAATAACGAAAGTTATTTTTATTTATATAAATTAAGCTTCAACATTTAAAAGTGATTTAGACGAACTCATGAATAATTTACTAACACTAAATTAGGAATAAGGTTCGGTGGTTTGGGTAATATCATTAGCTACATAAAAGTGAAATTGTAAAAAGGGAAACCGTTATGATTTGGGTTTTGGCGAAGGTCAAAACTGGGTTGGGTCTCAATTTAAATACTTAAAGACTAGTAACTATCTAAATATAATCCAATGAAAATTAGATTTAATTTAGTTAGTCAAAACTTATTATTTATTCGAAAGGAAAATATAAGTTTTATACTAAACATTTTAATACGAGCTTAAACTTAAAACAATCCATGGATCTAGGGGTGACACATTTAAGTAAACACTCCCTATTTATATATTGCTAATTATTATTATTATTATTATTATTTACGTTTATTTATTCAGTAAAGTAAAACTAAAAAAAAAATTATTACACAACATTATAATTCAGTTTATTCGTCACTGTTTTGTCACATCAATCATATCATACGCGGATCGCGTACAACTCTACACGATACGCGTACGATTTAAAACATACGCGGAACGCATATAATACTACGCGAAAGCGTAAGTATAAATACGAATACTGTAGCGAATTAGGTTAAAATTTAGGGTTTTAATTATTTTATTATTATATTTAAGTTATTATTTTATAATTAGTCTTAATTATTATAATTTATAATTAGTAATTAGTTTATAATTAGTTACATATTACAATTCCTCTTAATTTATATTAATTTAGTTAAAACATGCTATTTAGTTAATTTCAATAAATTTATATTATAATTGCTCAAAACAAAATTCTAAACAATTAGTTTTATTAAAAGTTATTATTTTATTAATTATCATTTAGTAATAAATTTATTAGTATAATTTCAATTAATTCACTTTTAAGTTAATAATTATAAATAATGTATTCGTATAAATTAATAAGTAGTTCAATTAAATTAGGATTAAGTTATATGTAGTATTATCAATTCCTAATCCAAAACCCCCTTAAAATAAGTTTAACTTCAAAGACTATTAAAAAAAACCATTGAACACTGTCTCCCTGTGGAACGAACCGGATTTACCAACAAACTAAACTACGCGGATAGGACTAGTTGCCTATATATGTGTGAAACCAACCTGAATTCATTAAAATACCATATATACAATAAAACAATTCGTTTAACAAAATAACTCAAATCCGTTCATAAATAAATGTACTGTTTCAACGCATCAACTTTTTGGCGCCACTGCCGGGGACGCAGTTATGTTTAAAAGATTTTAATAGACTTTAGGTTATTCAATCCTTTTATAGGAATTCATTCCTAGAAAAGCTTTTAATGTTATGATAGAAATTAATGCATGAATTTACGTTCCTCCAACACTGAATTAACTCCTCCATATCCTGAACCCGAAAGAGAATTTCACGAACGTTTAAGAGCTCAAGAAGTAGAATCTCTCGCTTTTGATTTAGAATCACTTTCATTGGATTCTAACTCTGAACAAGACTTTCAACAAATCATTGAACCAGATATGGCTGTTACAAATCAAACGATGGAAGCATTAATGAAGGCGACAAGAACAGGTCAAGGCCACGCAATTATTCAACCTACGATGACTGACGGCTTTGAAATAAAAGGTCAATTCCTTTACATGGTGACTAATACATGCCAATTCGGTGGAGCTCCAAATAAGGATGCTAACGAGCATCTTCGTAAGTTTGTAAGCATTTGCAAACTATTCAAAATTAAGGATGTCTTCGATGAAGTCGCATGTTTGAAAATCTTTACATGGTCCTTAAAGGACGATGCAAGAGATTAGCTAGACTCATTACCAGAAGGTTATACCGAAAACTGGAATGACATGATGGACAAATTTTTGTCAGAATTCTTCCCTGCTTCAAAAGCAGCAAAATTACAAAGTGATATAAATCACTTCAAACAAAAGCTTAACGAAACCCTTTATGAAGCTTGGACCCGATTCAACAAAATGCTTAGGGTATGTCCTCAACACGGGTTGAATACATTCCAAAAAGTCCAAATATTTTATAAAGGAGTAAATGTTGCTACTAGAAAAGATATCGATGTTGCAGCTGGTGGTTCGATAATGAAGAAAACACCGGAAGACGCTCACACAATCATTGCCGATATAGCAGCACATTCCCATAATTGGCATCAAGAAATAGAATTCTCTAGATCATCAACCGTTGCTAATATCGAAAGCAATGATGAAATTGCTTCTTTAAAAGTACAATTGGCAAATCAAGCAAGACAAATTGAGAAAGTAACCAAGGAAATGCATGCTATCAGGGTAGGATGTGAAATGTGCCAAGGCCCCCATCTTACTAGAGATTGTGATAAAACAACGATGGAAGAGCAAGCAAATTTCCTAGGTTACTTGCGAAAAGGTGAAATGAATTTCAACGATTTTCCAGCGATAGAAGCAAATAACCGAAAATATCCTCCAATTAACATGTAGTGACCCGAACTTTTCCATGTTTATATATATATTAAATGAAATTGTTATTTACATGATTAAGTGTTTCCAACATGTTAAGCAATCAAACTTGTTAAGACTTGATTAATTGAAATAGGTTTCATATAGACAATTGACCACCCAAGTTGACCGGTGATTCACGAACGTTAAAACTTGTAAAAACTATACGCTGACATATATATGGTTATATATATAGTTAAAATGATTTTATTATAAGTATGTATCTCATTAGGTATTTTAACAATGAGTTATATACATAAAATGAGACTATTAATTTAAGAAACTCGAAAACGATATATATAACGATTATCGTTATAACAACGTCTTACTAGGTACATATGAATCATATTAAGATATTGATACACTTGGTTAATTATGTTAAATGATAAGTAAATATATTATTAAGTGTATTAACAATGAAATACATATGTAAAAATAAGACTACTAACTTAATGATTTCGAAACGAGACATATATGTAACGATTATCGTTGTAACAACATTTACCTGTATATATATCATACTAAGATATATTATATATCATAATATCATGATAATATAACAATTTAACATCTCATTTGTTATAATAAATAATGGGTAAACAACATTCAACAAGATCGTTATCCTAAAGGTTTCAAAACAACATTTACATGTAACGACTAACGATGACTTAAACTCAGTTAAAATGTATATACATGTAGTGTTTTAATATGTATTCATACACTTTTGAAAGACTTCAATACACTTATCAAAATACTTCTACTTAACAAAAATGCTTACAATTACATCCTCGTTCAGTTTCATCAACAATTCTACTCGTATGCACCCGTATTCGTACTCGTACAATACACAGCTTTTAGATGTATGTACTATTGGTATATACACTCCAATGATCAGCTATTAGCAGCCCATGTGAGTCACCTAACACATGTAGGAACCATCATTTGGCAACTAGCATAAAATATCTCATAAAATTACAAAAATATGAGTAATCATTCATGACTTATTTACATGAAAACAAAATTACATATCCTTTATATCTAATCCATACACCAACGACCAAAAACACCTACAAACACTTTCATTCTTCAATTTTCTTCATCTAATTGATCTCTCTCAAGTTCTATCTTCAAGTTCTAAGTGCTCTTCATAAATTCCAAAAGTTCTAGTTTCATAAAATCAAGAATACTTCCAAGATTGCAAGTTTACTTCCAAGTTTTCTAAATCCATTCCAAGTAATCATCCAAGATCAAGAAACCTTTGTTAATTACAGTAGGTTATCTTTCTAATACAAGGTAATAATCATATTCAAACTTTAATTCAATTTCTATAACTATAACAATCTTATTTCGAGTGGAAATCTTACTTGAAATTGTTTTCGTGTCATGATTCTGCTTCAAGAACTTTCAAGCCATCCAAGGATCCTTTGAAGCTAGATCTATTTTTCTCATTTCCAGTAGGTTTATCCAAGGAACCTGAGGTAGTAATGATGTTCATAACATCATTCTATTCATACATATAAAGCTATCTTATTCGAAGGTTTAAACTTGTAATCACTAGAACATAGTTTAGTTAATTCTAAACTTGTTCGCAAATAAAAGTTAATCCTTCTAAATTGACTTTTAAAATCTACTAAACACATGTTCTATATCTATATGATATGCTAACTTAATGATTTAAAACCTGGAAACACGAAAAACACCGTAAAACCGGATTTACGCCGTCGTAGTAACACTGCGGGCTGTTTTGGGTTAGTTAATTAAAAACTATGATAAACTTTGATTTAAAAGTTGTTATTCTGGGAAAATTATTTTTATTATGAACATGAAACTATATCCAAAAATTATGGTTAAACTCAAAGTGGAAGTATGTTTTCTAAAATGGTCATCTAGACGTCGTTCTTTCGACTGAAATGACTACCTTTACAAAAATGACTTGTAACTTATTTTTCTGACTATAAACCTATACTTTTTCTATTTAGATTCATAAAATTGAGTTCAATATGAAACCATATCAATTTGATTCACTCAAAACGGATTTAAAATGAAGAAGTTATGGGTAAAACAAGATTGGATAATTTTTCTCATTTTAGCTACGTGAAAATTGGTAACAAATCTATTCCAACCATAACTTAATCAACTTGTATAGTATATTATGTAATCTTGAGATACCATAGACACGTATACAATGTTTTGACCTATCATTTCGACACATCTATATATATTTCGGAACAACCATAGACACTCTATATGTGAATATTGTAGTTAGCTATACAGGGTTGAGGTTGATTCCAAAATATATATAGTTTGAGTTGTGATCAATACTGAGATACGTATACACTGGGTCGTGGATTGATTCAAGATAATATTTATCGACTTATTTCTGTACATCTAACTGTGGACAACTAGTTGTAGGTTACTAACGAGGACAGCTGACTTAATAAACTTAAAACATCAAAATATATTAAAAGTGTTGTAGATATATTTTGAACATACTTTGATATATATGTATATATTGTTATAGGTTCGTGAATCAACCAGTGGCCAAGTCTTACTTCCCGACGAAGTAAAAATCTGTGAAAGTGAGTTATAGTCCCACTTTTAAAATCTAATATTTTTGGGATGAGAATACATGCAGGTTTTATAAATGATTTACAAAATAGACACAAGTACGTGAAACTACATTCTATGGTTGAATTATCGAAATCGAATATGCCCCTTTTTATTAAGTCTGGTAATCTAAGAATTAGGGAACAGACACCCTAATTGACGCGAATCCTAAAGATAGATCTATTGGGCCCAACAAGCCCCATCCAAAGTACCGGATGCTTTAGTACTTCGAAATTTATATCATATCCAAGGGTGTCCCGGAATGATGGGGATATTCTTATATATGCATCTTGTTAATGTCGGTTACCAGGTGTTCACCATATGAATGATTTTTATCTCTATGTATGGGATGTGTATTGAAATATGAAATCTTGTGGTCTATTGTTACGATTTGATATATATAGGTTAAACCTATAACTCACCAACATTTTTGTTGACGTTTAAAGCATGTTTATTCTCAGGTGAATACTAAGAGCTTCCGCTGTTGCATACTAAAATAAGGACAAGATTTGGAGTCCATGTTTGTATGATATTGTGTAAAAACTGCATTCAAGAAACTGATTTCGATGTAACATATTTGTATTGTAAACCATTATGTAATGGTCGTGTGTAAACAGGATATTTTAGATTATCATTATTTGATAATCTATGTAAAGCTTTTTAAACCTTTATTTATGAAATAAAGGTTATGGTTTGTTTTAAAAATGAATGCAGTCTTTGAAAAACGTCTCATATAGAGGTCAAAACCTCGCAACGAAATCAATTAATATGGAACGTTTTTAATCAATAAGAACGGGACATTTCATAACAACTACCAAACAGGAGGACCTTCAGGTTTAAATAATAATAACTATCAAGGAGGAAATCCGGTTTACCAAAACAACCGGAATTTCCAAAATCAAAATCAAAATCAAAGAAATGCACCACCAGGTTACTATAACCTAAACAACCGAAATCAACCTCAACGAATTTATCAAAATAATTTCCAACACAATCAACCACAACCACAACCACAAGCACTTATACAACCACAACCCGAGAAGAAATCCGGTTTAGAAGATCTCTTAAGAGATTTTATGGTTAAGCACGAACAAACTGCAGAAATTCAAACTCAACAAATTCGAAATCAACAAGCTACGATTCAGAATTTAGAAAGAGATGTTGGAAGGATCTCACAGTTACTATCAGAGAGGCCACCAGGCGCTCTCCCCTCAAATACTCAAGTGAATCCCAACAACAATCAAACAAGGAATGAGCATGTAAATGCTATAACTACTAGAAGTGGTTTAACTGTTAACCCAGAAACTAGTAAGACCTCAGAAGTTCCTTTATCTTTTTCTAGTTTACAAGAACCTGTTGATATAGATGAACATGTTGAGAAAGAACAAGAGAAAGATGATACACCTGAGATCATATCAAAGAAAATTGAAGAACCACCATTGAAGGTGCACAAAGCACCTATTCCATACCCGAAAGCATTAAAGAAAGACAAACTCGCAAGCCAATATCAAAAATTTGCAGATATGATCAAACAAATTAGCATTAACATTCCACTCGCGGAAGTTCTTAGGGGTATGCCAAATTATGGAAGGTTTATTAAGGATCTCATAGCCGATAAAGGTAAATATGAAGAAGTTTCAACCACATTCCTCAATGAGGAATGCTCAGCAATTTTGCAAAAGCAAAAGATGCCACCGAAACTTGGAGATCCTGGTAGTTTCATTATTCAGTGTCTGATGGGAGATTCAGTAATGTACGATGCATTAGCTGACTTAGGCGCAAGTATCAATCTTATGCCACACTCCTTATACTTAAAACTAAACCTAGGCTATCTAAAACCAACTAGGATGTGTATACGCCTAGCAGATAGAACTTTTAACTATCCTATTGGTATTGCCGAAAACCTACCAGTTAAAGTCAATCATTTAATATTTCCTGCCGACTTCGTTGTCCTCGAAATGGAAGAAGATAGCAAGGTTCCCCTAATTCTAGGGCGACCATTTTTAAATACCGCTGACGCAATTGTGCGTGTTAAAGACAAAAAGCTTAGTCTGGGTGTAGGGGAAGATAGAGTTACCCTAAACATAGATAAAGCTATGAAACAACCTATCTCTTCCGATGACGAATGTTATAAGGTAGATATTGTTGATTGTTGTGTCGAAAAAGAATTACAAGAATTACTAAATGTCGACACCTCGAACTTCACCTCAGTGAGTGGAGGTGATGAATTCGATGTAGAACTTGAAATTGACGAATTATTGAAAGTAGTAATCGATGAAGATTATTGTGAGGAAGAAACTCCCAAAGAAGATGAACCCTTTGAAGAAATTACTGATGGTAACAGGTTCCGAATAAAATCTTCCTTGGAAGATCCACCAACCTTGGAGCTTAAAGAACTCCCGGAACATTTGGAGTATGCTTATCTCCAAGGTACATCACAATTACCCGTTATAATTTCATCAAAACTTTCTGATAACGAAAAGAGTAGGTTAATGTCCGTTCTAAAAACTCATAAGAAAGCAATTGCTTGGAAAACAACCGATATTTCAGGGATTAATCCAGCTTATTGTACTCATAAGATTATAATGGAAGAAGATTTTAAACCCGTAGTACAAAGACAACGAAGGTTAAACCCTAACATGAAAGAAGTTGTCAAGAAGGAGGTTATCAAGTTACTTGATGCCGGGTTAATATACCCTATATCCGATAGCCCATGGGTTAGTCATGTACAAGTAGTACCCAAGAAAGGAGGTACAACTGTCGTTCTTAATGATGATAATGAACCTGTTACTACAAGAACAGTCACTGGCTGGAGAGTCTGTATAGACTACCGTCGTTTAAACGACGCCACAAGGAAAGATCATTTCCCACTTCCTTATATTGACCAAATGCTAGAACGTTTAGCGGGAAAAGAGTACTATTGTTTCCTTGATGGATTCTCCGGTTATTTTCAAATTCCCATTGATCCAAAAGACCAAGACAAGACAACATTTACTTGTCCATTTGGTACATTCGCATATCGACGAATGCCGTTCGGATTATGCAACGCGCCAGGCACCTTTCAAAGGTGTATGATGGCAATATTTCATGACATGATAGAAGGAAGTATGGAAGTCTTTATGGACAATTTCTCTGTTTTTGGAGACTCCTTCGATTCATGCCTTTCCAACCTCGAGCGAATGTTAATTCGTTGTGAAGAATCAAATCTTGTTTTAAATTGGGAAAAATGCCACTTCATGGTGAAGGAAGGCATTGTTTTAGGACACAAGATTTCTCGAGATGGAATGGAAGTAGACAAAGCTAAAATCGATGTAATCTCAAAGCTCCCTCCTCCAACTAACGTTAAAGGAATTCATAGTTTCTTAGGTCATGCGGGATTCTATCGACGATTCATAAAGGACTTTTCCAAAATCGCTCGACCCATGACTAAACTTCTCGAGAAAGACAGTACATTCGACTTCAATGACTAATGCTTACAAGCTTTCTCCATTCTAAAAAATAAACTTACGAATGCACCCATTATGGTATCACCCGACTGGTCCAAACCTTTCGAACTAATGTGTGATGCTAGTGATTTCGCGATGGGAGCTGTTTTAGGTTAACTTCAAGATAATAAATTTCAACCAATCTATTATGCAAGTAAAATACTTACAGGAGCTCAGTTGAATTACACGACTACTGAGAAGGAGCTTCTTGCAGTAGTTTTTTCTTTCGATAAGTTTAGATCTTACTTAGTGTTATCTAAAACAATTGTTTATACTGATCATTCAGCCCTAAAGTACTTATTCAAAAAGCAAGATGCTAAACCTAGATTAATTCGTCGGATTCTTCTCCTACAAGAATTCGACATTGAAATTAAGGATAAAAAAGGTGCTGAAAATCTCGCTGCGGATCACTTATCCCGTCTTGAAAATCCTAACTTAGAAACACTCGACGAATCTGTTATTCATGATACTTTTTCGGACGAGTTCCTTATGAGAATTGAAATAGAATAAGAAATTCTATGGTTTGCGGGCTATGCTAATTATCTAGCCGCAGGAATTCTTGTTAAAAATCAAACTTATCAGCAAAAGAAGAAATTCTTTGCTGATCTGAAATTTTACTTCTGGGAAAGCCCTGACCTCTTTCGTATAGGGGCTGACCAAGTTATTCATCGATGTGTATACGGCAAAGAAGCGCAACAAATTCTAGAGCACTGTCATGAAGGACCGGCTGGTGGACATTTCGGACCTAGCTATACAGCCAAAAAGGTTTTTGACTCAGGTTTTTACTGGCCTACAATTTTTAAAGATGCATACAATATGATAAAAACTTGTGATGCTTGTCAAAGATCTGGAAATATCTCCAAGAGAGACGAAATGCCACAACAAAGCATCCTAGTATGCGAAGTATTCGACATTTGGGGTATTGACTTCATAGGTCCATTCCCCGCTTCTAACAAATGCAAATACATTCTCGTGGCAGTCGATTACGTTTCTAAATGGGCTGAAGCAAAAGCCCTACCCACTAATGATGCTCGAGTTGTTGTCAGCTTTCTTAAAAATATTTTCTCGCGTTTTGGGATTCCAAAAGCATTAATCAGTGATCGTGGAACTCATTTTACAAATCAACTACTCAAGAAAGTGCTTAAAAAGTACGGAGTTAATCATCGTTTTTCAACTTCTTACCACCCTCAAACGAGTGGTCAAGTTGAAAACACAAACAGAGGTCTTAAACGAATTTTAGAAAGAACAGTTAAAAATAATCCAAAAATCTGGCATCGAAAGCTAGATGATGCGCTTTGGGCATTTAGAACTGCGTTCAAAACACCCATCGGTACTACACCTTTCCGATTGATTTACGGTAAGGCGTGTCATCTACCTGTCGAAGTTGAACACAAGGCATACTGGGCTCTGAGAGAATGTAATACCGATCTTGTGAAAGCTGGAGAAAACAGATTCTTACAACTAAATGAATTAGATGAATTAAGACTACAAGCGTATGAAAACTCTAAAACATACAAGGAGAAAACTAAAAGATGGCACGATGCACGGTTAAAAGAAAAGAAAGAATTTGAACAAGGGGATAAAGTATTAGTATTCCAATCACGTTTTAAGTTTTCACCTGGGAAACTTAGATCCCGATGGACTGGGCCATATATAATAAAACAAGTTTTTCCATCTGGATATGCAGAATTATATAGCAAGGACGGTGGAACTTTCAAAGTAAACGGTCATCGACTCAAATTATACTTTGAAGGAATCAATACTACGGAAAGAGACGAGATCACATTCTACCCGAAGGACAAGTAAATTCAGGGTAACTTTAAGGTTTTCAACTCCATTCTCGAACTTTATTTTCATCTTTAAGAGTGGGTGTTCGGTCTTTCCCTAGCAGACACTAAAGAACTAGTCTTCTCCCTCCATTCTACCTTTTTATTTTTATTTTCTTCTTTTCGTTTTTATTTATTGTTTATTTTCAAGATGCGCAATCAATATGTCTACAACCACTTCTTTTTGATATGCGATAAAATTTTACCGAGAGATGTGGTGTTAGATATAAAGAGAAGATGCGATCAGGCGAGTAAAGAAATAAGGCAAGAACTTAATGAAAAAATTATGCCAAAGGAAAATCAAAATCAGCTAAGAAACGTCGAGCGCGTCATTTGGGCAAATGTGTAAAATGTGAAAAACCAGCTCATTACGGAAATTGCCCAAAGAACCGAGAAGGGCCTTTTAAATGTTCAAAGGAAAACCTCTTAAACCAACGCGGTTACGCCTACGTAGCCATGGGGGGCGAAATGGTACGACTCCACTATGAGGCAAATCGACGCGGTTTCACAATCTAAGTCTTTTTCTCGCCAATTGTGTTTTTGTGCATTTTTTGTATTTTTACGCATTTTTGTATTTTTTTTTTTGAATTTTTGTGTGTTTATGTTTTGGTGTGTTTTAGTTTGTATTTGTTTGTTGTGATTTTATTAAAAAGGGTCTACCATTTAAAATTGATAAACCTTGAGTTTAACCTGTTTTCATTGAAAACGATAATGCTAAGTGTAATAACTGAATTGTCGTTCTTCAAATTGCACGAAATTTATTGTTGGATTCATAATATATCTTTTAAATGGTAAACCACCAAAAACAAAAGAAAAATTAAAACTACTAAAAATATACTTTTTTATCAATAACCGTAGAGATATATAACTTATAAACCTTTGCTGTGGGTAATGATAGGTGTAACAACCGAGATTATCTCTACCTAGTTGATAGGAAACAAAGTTTTAAGTTTGAAAATTAGTTGGTTTGAAAGTATATATATTAATATTTAAAAATATAAAAAGAAAAAAAAATAGAGTGTATTTTAAATTCATTTAATTTTTATTTTTCATGTACTTGTTTTTAATTTTAAATATTAATTTTCTTTAAAAAAAAATATAGAGTGTTTTGTTTTTAAGTTGTTTTTGGAAAATATTAAAACTTTAACTTTTAAAGTATTAAATTATAAATTGAAATTACAAAATTTATAAACGGATAAAGACTAGGTATACCAACCGAAATTTCCGTTACATCATATATAAATTTAAAATTGATATTTTGAAATTTAAGTACTTGTAAAGTTGGAAAAAATATATATATATATATATATATATATATATATATATATATATATATATATATATATATATATATATATATATATATATATATATATATATATATATATATAATAAATAATAAATATAATATTTTGTTTTATTTTTTATTTTCGTAAAATATTAAAAACTTTAACTTTTAAATTATTAAATTTTATAAATTAATTTTTAAAATTTATAAACGGATTAAGACTAGGTATAACAACCGAAATTTCCGTAGCAACACATATAAATTTCTAAAAGAAATTTTAAAGTTTTGATTAATTATAATTTCGTAAAAAAAAAAAAAAAAAAACACTTACGCGGAACGTGTGACAATCCACACGAAACGCGTACAAATTAAATCTACGCGAAACGCGTAGAACTACGTGAAATGCGTAAGGTCAAAAACAAGTCCAGATAATCATTCGACCTGCACTTCTCCTCCACACTCTTATTATTGTTTTTGCTCTCTGTGGACGAAGAAGAAACACAAAAACCCCAAAAATCACACCCAAACACTAAATTAACACTATCAATCTCCTCCAATTCATCTACCTTTCAACATGCCGAGATTGGTAAGGGTCCTAAACTCGTTTTTACCACTTGTTTTTCAAGTTTTTCATTTATTATTTTTATGGCTTTAATTCGAATTAATGCATGATATTGTTGAATTTTGCTTGATTAATGCTATATCTATGTTGTTAGTGTGATGTTAAACCCGATTAGCATAAGAATTTGATGTTTAATGGATTATTGAAAAATTAGGGTTTATGTAAATTGGGGAAATTGAGGAATTACTATTGAATTGTGTTATTTTGGGTCTTTTTAGATGTTGTTAGATGTTTTGATAGTAGTAAAAGCTTTGAATATAAGTTTGTTTGATTGATTTTGTGATTTTAATTTTCGTATAAATTTGATAATTTTTTGTAATTGTCATGAATCAAGTATAGATTGTATTGATGATTAGGAGCTGGATTATACGTAATGTGATTGAATTGAATTATATATGCTTAGCTCATTGCGTATTTCCACTTGTGAATTTAACTTTATTTTTTATGAAACTTGATTTATTGTTGTTTGTTTTAATTTTTAGAGTAGACTGTTGTTGAAATATTGATTCCTGTGGTGTTTAAACAAGCTTGTATGTCAAGGATAAACTCTCTGTTGGCATTAACATATCCAGTCGGGACAATTCTCTTGTTTTACAATATTATGCAGGGATTCTTTAGAATGAGAGCTGTTAACCAACAGCAAGGGGAAGAACAAGTAACACCAGAAATAGAACAACAACTTCAGAATCTACACCCAAACCTGAGATTTCCTGATGATGTACCTAACCGATTACAAAAGGTTAAGGACTTGCTTTCTCTGGTCAGTAGAAACATCTCTCCAGTATATGTTGTGGACTGGGCTCCTTTAGGACCACCAGTCAATTTAGATGAGCAAATAAGGGGAATTTTAAACTAAAGTTTTACAAACGAATTTGGAATGACTTTGGTTTTTAATGATTTCAAGAGGTTATTTAGTTTAAATAGCCTTGTATATAGAGAATGGTGTTTAGAGTTCTACTCTACCGTTAGAATAAGTTTACACCCAGAAAATATCGATGATATTAATTTTCTACAATTTAGGCTGGGTGGGGTAGATAGAGCAATGTCCCTAAGCGATGTAACTACCGCATTAGGGATTTACACCGTTGAGGAGATGATAGCTCCCGGTTTTAGGGAATATATTTTTACAGGGGCTAGATATACAGGTAACTATAATTCTGGTATAGTTTGGCAATCTTTCACTAATAGAAATACATATGAGCCAGGCCAGGAATCTTATCTAAAGATCACTGATGTTCGCTTTAGAATAATTCATAAGTTTATAGCGAACACAATAAACCAAAGGTCGTTTACTAATACAGAAAAATTAATTATATTGACCTTTGGTACTTGGATGCGATCAAAGATAGGGATACATTTATTAGTATACCCTATGGAGTTGCTTACTTTTTGGCCCATGTTGGTAAGGGTGCTCGAGGGACAAGTGACATGTCGGGGGGTCACTACATCACATGACTAGGAAGCTGGTTCGGACTCGACCTGAGTGAATCAGAACCTCCAATCCAACCGGTAGATCAAGCTGTTAAAACTTTAGGATTGGACGTGTATAGGACGACTAAGGCTATACAAGTGAGGGGTGGGGTAATTAGTTTGAGACGGCAAGAAGTTGTCGCTCACGCTCCTATGGAGGAGGATGAAGAACCCGCTAGGGAAACTAGGAGGAGACGAAGACAGCCAGATCAGGCTAGTTCGTCTAATGTAGGTGTTTCTGATTTCGATATGCTGCAAAATTCATTTGATTCATTGAGTTTAGATTTAAGGAACTCGTATGATAATTGGGGACGAAGATCAGAAGACCAATACACTAGTTTGTCTAGGCAAATAGGGGACATTAGGCATACCCAACTAGCTCAGGGTAATATATTAGAAAACATCCGCTACGATCAGAGGGGCCAGGGAGCACAGTTAGAGTGGGCGCATCATCAGGCATATTTATACGCAGCTAACCCACAACAATACGCACCCTCAGCCTTTCCATCATACCCCCAATGGCAAGGACCCAGTGACCCTCTACCTCCACCTTATGACCCCAACGCTACCCTAGCCGCAAGTCAGGAAGCCTATAGGCGTTTTTACTAGGAACAACGCCTAAATGAACAACTGCAGCAACAGGAGCGAGAACAGGAAGATCAGGGAGGCCCTGCGTGGTCGTTTTTCTAGTTTTTCTTTTTATTTTTAGAATTATTTATTTTGTATTTGTTTGTATATAATGATTTTTATGGTGTGTTAAATTATTTTTACCTTTATTTATCTTTACAAAAACTTTTAGTGTGGGGTAAAATTTTTGTACTACTAAAGTACAACCCCATCTCGTTTGTGTTTGACATATTTGTTGACAGGTACTTACGATGATAAGATTCGACATAGCGAAACACGAAAGCATTATTGTGATAAAAAGGATTGGATATGTTCATACATTAAGCATTTTACAATCTCCAATTGCTTAACAAAGGAAGTTGTAAACACTTTACACTTTTTGTCCTCTCAAATTTATACATTTAATCTGATTTTATGTAATGAGGGCATTACATAATCTTAAGTATGGGGTGGGAGTATATAAATTCTCGAGAACTTATTATTTAGTGGTTTTTATGAAAATTTTTGCAATTTTTAAACAAATATGACTAATCAATTTTTAATGTAATAAATAGCAATTAAAGATTAGGTGTCAAAAACCGAAATTATTGTCTCCATATATTAAAAATACATAAGTTTATTTGATTAAAATATATAAAAGAAAACCAAGTATAAAGGAATTTATAAGCCCATATTTTTAGAACCATTTATCACATGTTTTTATGAAGTTTATTGCAGATATCATCGCTTTGGAATGTATAAACCTGAATATCTCGTTAAGGAAGTAAAGTTTTCCAAAATGACACACTTGCTAACTTATGTTAGAAGATGTAGTCCAGAACAGCTGTAGGTTGACGAAAAATCTTGAAAAGTCATCTCTATCATCGGCTGGAAATCCACCTCACCTCAGCATCAAACAGGGTTTTTGGTGGTCAGACTTATCCTAACCATGAGATGGATCTGTCTCGTACAATGGGGGGGCACATTGCAAATTAGCTTTTAAGACAAATGAATCTAATCCCCAGATGGATGATCTCCGTAAAGATCAACCGCATCTATGTTTGACCGCGGTCAACATACATATGCCATAACAAATTGAGGTGTGCAAACTCATGGTTCACCGATGATATTGGGACACGATATAATTTTATTCTAAAACTTATGCTATTTTATGAATTATATTGTATAAAACCATTTTTAGGACATTCGGTTTCAAGTTCCATGATACTTCAATCATGGGGGCGGATAGTTTGCTAATCGCCGACTGAGACTACGGTTTTCAGTTACCCTAAACCGGAATTTGAGGTTAAAACCGGAAAATGTGTCTAGTGTAAAAACTAGCATGACATTTTAAAAAATCTTAAAACGTTTTCACAAGGTCCAATTTTCCCTAAGGATCCAAATTTTTAAACCTTAATCACGAATTTCAACTTTGTTTCTGTTGTCAAAATTTCATTTCGTGTGTTGTGCATGTGATCCAATAAAAAATTGTGTAGTGTTTCCAACTTATTCCATATAGCGTGTGTTTCATTTCGTGCAGTGTGTGTTGTGTGATTTAATGTTCGATATGGAAAATATGTAATGTTCCGATTCTATTTAGAAGATGTAATTGCTTGAGGACAAGCAACGTTCAAGTGTGGGGTATTTTGATATTGCTTTAAACATACCTATATTCTGACGCAATATCATTTATATTTCATCAGCTTTCACCGAAACGAAGACATTCAAATGTATAATTCACGAGAAAAACGACAAAAGTAAACACGAGCTTAAAGTTTGATAAAACAACGATAAAACGACGGATTCAAACCAAATATGTATCAAGATAATGTTTACCCGAATGCAAGTTCAAGATGATCGAAGAGAAGAGTTCAAATAAAAAGTTCCAAGTCGATATACGTAAACACGGGATAAACAGAGAGCAAAACATAAAATAAAAATAAGAAAACTGTCGGCTATACTTACGCGAAACGTGTGAGGGTCTACGCGAAACGCGTAGTATTTAAGTCTTACACGGATCGTGTGGGCATCTACGCGAAACGCGTAATCTTTTGTTCAGATCCAGATTCCAAATGTAAATGGGACGGTTTCTTTTCTGTTTAATATTACTTCTTTTTTTAGTGGTACAGCAAGAAAGGCAGTGTACACTCATTTCACCTACTACTTGAATCTCAAACTCTTATAATACGGAGTACATATACAGTGAAGAGATATATAGAAAAAGGGAGTTACCAGAGAGAGATACAGAGTGAGGAGTAGTACACAGTTCAAAGAGAAAATCCATATACAACATCACAATTATTTTCATTTACTGTATTTTATTTTCAGTTTCAAAATTCAATATTTAGGATAGTTTTTATTTCAAGGGTGTATTGTTCGCGATTAAGGGTATTATTGTACGCGCTAAAGGGGTGTTATTATTGTAATTTTCTACCGTTTAAAGTAAATGAGAGTGAAGATTTTCGTAAGTATATTCTGTTAAAATTATCGTTATCAGTTTTTATCGTTATTATTATGTTTGTACATTTATATTTTCATGTTTTCCTTAGTATAATGAGTAGCTAATTTCCCTAGTGTTTACTTACATGTAGAGCCCCTAGTGAAATGGATTGTTATCACTTGTAAAAATTAAAATGTAACTTTAGTATTTTTAACATTGAGCCTAATTAAAAGAACCATTATTATGTACTTGGATATTTAACCCCTGTCACTTAATTTATTAGATTAAAATAACAAAAGTTATTTTTATTTATATAAATTAAGCTTCAACATTTAAAAGTGATTTAGACGAACTCATGAATAATTTACTAACACTAAATTAGGAATAAGGTTCGGTGGTATGGGTAATATCATTAGCTACATAAAAGTGAAATTGTAAAAAGGGAAACCGTTATGATTTGGGTTTTGGCGAAGGTCAAAACTGGGTTGGGTCTCAATTTAAATACTTAAAGACTAGTAACTATCTAAATATAATCCAATGAAAATTAGATTTAATTTAGTTAGTCAAAACTTATTATTTATTTGAAAGGAAAATATAAGTTTTATACTAAACATTTTAATACGAGCTTAAACTTAAAACAATCCATGGATCTAGAGGTGACACATTTAAGTAAACACTCCCTATTTATATATTGCTAATTATTATTATTATTATTTACGTTTATTTATTCAGTAAAGTAAAACTAAAAAAAATTTATTACACAACATTATAATTCAGTTTATTCGTCACTGTTTTATCACATCAATCATATCATACGCGGATCGCGTACAACTCTACACGATACGCGTACGATTTAAAACATACGCGGAACGCGTATAATACTACGCGAAATACGTAAATATAAATACGAATACTGTAGCGAATTAGGTTAAAATTTAGGGTTTTAATTATTTTATTATTATATTTAAGTTATTATTTTATAATTAGTATTAATTATTATAATTTATAATTATTAATTAGTTTATAATTAGTTAAATATTACAATTCCTCTTAATTTATATTAATTTAGTTAAAACATGCTATTTAGTTAATTTCAATAAATTTATATTATAATTGCTCAAAACAAAATTCTAAACAATTAGTTTTATTAAAAGTTATTATTTTATTAATTATCATTTAGTAATAAATTTATTAGTATAATTTCAATTAATTCACTTTTAAGTTAATAATTATAAATAATGTATTCGTATAAATTAATAAGTAGTTCAATTAAATTAGGATTAAGTTATATTTAGTATTATCAATTCCTAATCCAAAACCCCCTTAAAATAAGTTTAACTTCAAAGACTATTAAAAAACCATTGAACACTGTCTCCCTGTGGAACGAACCGGATTTACCAACAAACTAAACTACGCGGATAGGACTAGTTGCCTATATATGTGTGAAACCAACCTGAATTCATTAAAATACCATATATACAATAAAACAATTCGTGTAACAAAATAACTCAAATCCGTTCATAAATAAAGGTACTGTTTCAACGCATCAAAAACCATCATGTACGAATCGTCAACAACAGGTCCATTACACGGTATAATAGTACATGCTGTTTTAAAACAAGTTTTGCATTCAAAAAGGATAATGTTTTACAAAAGATAACGTGACACAAAGGTCGTTACAAGCCATTATTCAAATAAAATAGGTTGCGAATGCAAAATAAAAGTTTCATAATCGAGACATCTCTAAGTAATGCAGCAGAAGTCTAACACAGCGAGTCTGTAACAGCAAGTCTAAAACACCAAGACAGCAAGTCTAACAACGAAAGCAATAACGTCTAAGCACCTGAGAAATACACGCTTAAAAGGTCAACACGAATGTTGGTGAGCTATAGTTTGTTTGTATTCATTACTGTAATGTAGACCATGAGATTTCGTATTCCAAAACAGTATGAAAGGTATATGCTTATCCGTGGGCACCCGGTAACTAACTTAACGTAATAATAATACCCCCTAAAAGTACACTTGGTGAGTGCGTATATCCTCGAAGTATCAAACACCCATTAAATGCTAGCGCGACTAGCCCGAGTGGGGATGTCAAACCCTATGGATCCATATCTAATATTCGCGTTCACCGGTTTAAAAACCAATGATTAAACGTTACCGCGCTAAGGGGAATCTTTATGCCGTTATATCACCCACACATATATAAAGTTTAAGTACTCGTGTCTAGTATGTAAAACATAAAAAGCGCATGTATTCTCAGTCCCAAAAATAGTAAAGTAAAAAAGGGAAGCTATAACTCACAGTGAATAAGCAGTAAAAGTAGATACGAAAAGTATGCAGGTAGTAAGTCGGTCCGAAAGATCGTCAACCTAAGTCATAGGTCACTAAGTCAGTATATTGTCCCAAAAGGTTTAAAAGTACGTAAGTAAAGTCCTAAACATCATCATCGTCATCATCATTCGTAAAAGATAAAGTAAGTTTTCAACAAGAATAGAGATCGAAACAAAAGGCTGAATTCGGACAGCTGCTACGACCTCTATACAAAACGAAAAGACGCGTGGTCAGTGGAAAAGGCTCCGTATGTGATTCCTCTAACCGCTGTCCAATTTTCAGAACCTAAATCGTCTTCGTTTGACCGTGGCGATGGTTTAAGTGCGAGTAGGTCAGAATTTTTCAGCACGTCGTTACAAAGGCGTAGTGACTTTCGGAAGGCTATAAATCCTAAACCGTATATCGGATTTAGGCGAGGCCTAAACGAAAAGTCATCTAATCGAAACGAAATATCTGAAAATAAATTTTCCAGAAGTCCAGGAGTCTGATCAGACCCGGAAAACAGCAAACAAGTGCTCCGGTGGGTTTCTTGGTGCTTGATGCTCATCACGGTTCTCATCCTTGATGCGTGTAAGCTTCAAGTGTACAACTCTTTGATGTTTTCGCATCACTTTGACCAAGTTTCAACCATAAACACACAACTAAGAGTAAAAGCTATCATTCTACAAGTTTTGAACATCAAGGTTGCCTCTTTATTGCATAAACCCAATAAAACTTCAACCTTTGTCCTTTTTACACAAGTTTATGCATCTTCATCATATGTGGTGATAAAGACTTGATCTTTATAATCACAACAATCACAAAAAGGTTCCAAGTAAGTGAGATCTACAATAATAACTTAGATCTCAAGTATTAAGAAAACCCTAAGCTAGAAAGCTTGGATCTTTACAAGATTAATGAGACCATAAGCTAGAAAGCTAAGATCTAATAAAAGTAATGAGACGATAAGCTAAAAAGCTAAGATCTTTAACAAAATAATGAAACCCTAGGCTAGAGAGCTTGGATCTTTAATGTTCTTGAAGATCCTTAAAGCAAAAGACTAGATCTTCAAGTTACATGAAGATCATAAACACGAGTTTTGATCTTTATAACAAAATAAAGAAATCATAAGCTAGATCTAACAAGTAAATGAAGATTCAAAGCTAGAAAGCTTGAATCTTTCATGTTCTTGAAGGATTCAAATCCAAGTTTAAATCTACAAGATATAACAAGATCAAAAAGCTAAAAAGCTAGATCCTTTAATGATGATGATGATGTCGACATTGAGAAGAGAAGAAGAAGAAAAAGAAAAAAATTTAAAACTTACACTTTTTAGAGTGAGAAAGACTAGAGAGAGAATTAGAGAGTAAGTGTGTGTAATTTTGTGAATGAGATCCAGTGTGAAATGTGAGGAATTAGCATGGTATTTATAGGAGGTGATGGGGTGGCAAGGTGGTGGTGGCCGTCGGCCATGGGGGGAACAAGTGGGACAAACTTTTGCTTTTTGATTAATGGTTGTCTAAAGTTGGTGCTTATGTTGGGATCCCATGCAACAATTGTGATTATGGTTAACAAAAATGCTAGTATGTTCCCTCTGATAAATGGGCATTTGTCTTATATTTATATGGGTCATAAACTTATTATAATTGGGCTAATTAAATAGTCCATTAGCTAGAGTAGGGTGGGCTTGAGTCCAACAAGGTAGAAAGTCCAACAAGACTAACTAGTGAGCATAAGTAAATTACTAAGCGTAATTAAGCAACCAATAACCCAAGTAATTGTTATTAGAAAATAACAATTAGTATTTCGTAGTCGTAATATTCCAATTACGACCAAAGTTAAACGTGTACCAAAACATATAGCTCGTTCTCAACGTCAAGTGACACTAATGGTCGTAAAAGCATTTGAGGATCAAGTTAAGTAACTAAGTACTTAATGGCATGTTGTATGATATAAACGAAGGTAATTAATCATGAAATAAGATCTCATAATATAATATAGCTCAGTACGCACAAATACGCAGTTTCGTAGAAAGTAACAAGCACAAAAGCAAGTCGAAAAAGTCGGGTCGTTACAAAATCTCCAGCACAAATTTACTCCACGGCTGAAGGAAAGGCGGACCTTAGACCTCCATCAAAAATGTTCACACCCGCTCATCGTAGAGACCGGACTAAATTCTGTGAATTTCACGGAGATCACGGACACGAAACAAACAAATGCATCGACCTTCGAAAAGAAATCGAGGCTTGTATTAGGAATGGTCGCTTTAAGTCATCTAGCGAAAGGTGCACGGGCACACAATAGTAATCAAAATCTAGGCACATCCGAAAGCACTGATAAAGGAAAGAGTCAGGGTGAGTTTCCACAAAGGAATAAAGAAGTTTGGCCAAAAAATGAGATTCTAATGATCCAAAGGTACCCACAAGCAATGAAAGCTAGTGTAATTGTACCAACTCCTGAGATCTCGTTTACTAGAAAAGATCCAGTTCGAAAAAACGATAGAGGCGACGAACCTCTACTAATCAAACCAACTCAAAACCATCATTGTTTACTGCTTGTTAACTGTTGCTATGCTGCTACGCTTTCTTTTCTGTTCTAAATTGAATCCCAGCTCAAAGCTATCGAAACCCACATGATGTACAGTGAAGAACGTGAGGATGATGATGATCGATGATGAAGATGAGACGAAGTGGAGAAGATGATGAATAGTGTCGAGGATAACGAACGAAAATGATGATATGACACGAAAATGATGAAAGTGATGTTCATGATATGATGATTATGATGATGATGTACATGGATGATGATGAAGTCGATGGTGTAATGATGAGCATGATATACGGACGATGATGATAGTGATTATGTGATGATGATGATAATGTTATGATGATGATGATGAAGGCATAATGATCATGATGGTATAATTTTTTTTATCAATATTAATACATATTATTATTAGTATTATTATTAAGATTATTATTAGTATTTTCATTATTATTAAAACTACTGTTATTATTATTATTACTATTATTATTATTTTTATTATTATTATTATTATTATTATTATTATTATCATTAGCATTATTATTATTAATATTATTATCATTATTATTATTATTATTATCATTTTTATCATTATTATTATAATTATTATTATTATTGTTATTATTCCTAATATTCAGAAGTATGATTATTATTATCATTAATCTAATTAATAGTATTATCATTATTATTATTACTAGTATTATCTATAAGTATTATTATTATTATCATTATGATTATAAACGTAAGTATTACTATTATTATTATTATTATTAAAAACTATCATTATTAATATTACCATTACTATGAATTATTTTTAGCATTATTATTAAAATTATCATTTTTACTAAAAATTAATATTGTTATTATTATTATTAGTATTATTAAAATTATCATCATTAAAACTATCATTATTATTATTATTATTATTATTATTATTATTATTATTAGAATTATCATTATTTTCATTATTTTTATCATTATTATTATTTTCATGAATATTACTATTATTTTTATGAAAATTACTATTATTATTAATTTTATGAGTATTATAATTATTATTATTATTATAATCATCATTATTATTTATAACATTAAAATTATTATTTTTAACATTATTATTATTATTATTATTATTATTATTATTATTATTATTATTTGTGTTACTAATATTACTATTAATATTATTATTATTATTACAAAAGATATATTACTTACATAAAATGTATCTAACACATATATAATACCTATGTTAATATTACAAACTATTTTGTTTTCAAAATAAAATATTATTATTTATTATTAATTAAAGTTACATATAAGATATAAATATATTTTAATATATCAATATATATAAATTTTAATATATTATATATGTTTTAGTTAAAATATTTTAATAAGAATTCGATATATATAAATATTATCTATTTAATTAAAATATATATAATATATATAATTAATATATTTATTAAAATAATATATAAATAATTAATATAACTAGTATATTAATAATATCAACTTGTTTAAATGTTATTACATGTTTTAATATATATATATATATATATATATATATATATATATATATATATATATATATATATATATATATATATATATATATAACTGATATAGGTTCGTGAATCCGAGGCCAACCCTAGTTCAGTGCCGTCATATACGTAATTGTTACGAAATACAGTATCGTGAGTTTCATTTGCTCCCTTTTAAATGCTTTTACAATATATATTTTTGGGACTAAGAATACATGTGCTACTTTTATAAATGTTTGACGAAATAGACACAAGTACTTAAAAACATTCTACGATTGAGTTATGAATACACCGGATATCACCCCTTTTAGTCTGGTAACCTAAGAATTAGGGAACAGAATCCCTAATTGACGTGAATCCTAAAGATAGATCTATGGGCCTTGACAAGCCCCAGTCAGAGAATTTGAACTGCTTTAGTACTTCGACTTTTATTATACAACCGCCAGCTTTAAAAGAAATGACCTGTTTGTAAGATGTATACAACCGTCATTTTTAAAAAAGTGGCATGTTTGTATGCTGTGAGCATACTAAGTGCAAAGCACGTCTATGCGGGGGATATTCTATATGCATTTTGTTAATGTCGGTTACCAGGTGTTTATTTTGTATGAATGATTTTTATACACTTGCGGGTGTATGATGTTTATGAAAAATGGAAATGAAAATCTTGTGGTCTATAAAAATTATGAAAATGATTGATTATGAAAAACTAATGAACTCACCAACCTTTTGGTTGACACTTTTAAGTATGTTTATTCTCAGGTATGAAAGAAATCTTCCGCTGTGCATTTACTCATTTTAGAGATATTACTGAGAGTCATTCATGGCATAGTTTTCAAAAGACGTTGCATTTAAGTCATTCGAGTTCATAAAGATTGTTATTAAATGAATGACAGATTAGTCATTTATAACTTGAGAAACATAGTTATATCATTGGTATGTATAATTGTAAACTTTCGTTGAAATGAAAGTTTGTCTTTCAAAAAAAATGCAATGTTTGTAAAATGTATCATATAAAGGTCAGTACCTCGCAATGAAATCAACTATTGTGAATCGTTTATAATCGATATGAACGGGTCCTTTCACCACGCTCATCCATCAAAGGCCAAATCCTTGCAGATTTTATAGCTGAATCTCCAACAAACACCATTGCAGAAGTAACAAAACCAATGGAATGAAGTTGGTTTAATCAGTAAAAGTTTTAAATGATATCTTCGTATTTATCCAAATTAGTAAATAAATAAGTAAATAAAAATATAGATGTAATCATTGAAGTTGTAGGGTTGCCACCCATCTAATAGATATGGCATTATCCTCACGTAAAACAACCATCCACTTTACCCATGATATTTTTTAAATAAATAATAATATAAATAAAACAAGGGGATGATTCTCACACACACTTTTTTGATCCTCACACACCAATTGAGTATTATTAGAAGAGTAAAAGGTTAAAATAGGTGTGTGAGGATAAAAAAGTGTGTGTGAGAATCATCCCCCATAAAACAATGATGGAAGATACAGTTTAAATAATATAAGTACATTAGTCATATTTATTTACATATTAACTAATGACAAAAGTTATGAATAGTAATCAGGGGCATTTTCGACTTTTCACCTTTTAAAAAAAAAAATTTTAACTAAATTTCATTTTATCAACAAAGGCCCCCACACTTTTTTGAAAAATTCAAATCGACCCCGCAAACAGGGGGTAAAGTGTCAAATAACAATTTTCATAAAAAATCTTAAATACACTCCACCCAAATATTCAACGGGTCATATCTTCTCGCTCGCAACGAGTTAAATTTTTCCGACACCATCGTTAAACTCGAAATAATTTTAGGAACACAATGTCATTAGCTATACGCAAAACGGACGCTTTTTAAAAAACGCTAAATATTTATGGTACTTTTCATACACGTTGATTGTGCGTTAAATTTTTAAAAGTGGACAATTCCATAGCGAAACGCGGATATGCACATATATTGTTAATTTAAAATAACATTTAAATCTCTCACGGGTTATACCTTTTAGTTCGACTCGAGTTGCGCTTCAACGACATTATCGTTAGCCACAAAATAATTTTACTGAACGCAATAAAATACATTAAAAACCGAACCACCGGCGCGAAACGAGGGTTCGATAACTAGTTAGTAACTATTAACCGTACCATATCAAGCACACAACCAAATACATAAATAGGTCATCCCTACACTTTTATTTTAGACTATACATGCATACACTATTTTTATACATGTAAAGTCTAGTGGACTTAATAGAGTAACTAGTATTAATTGAAATTATTAATACTAATTGAAATTAACTAATACTAATGTAATATACTCTGTGCTAGCTAATACTTAAAACCCAATAAAATAGTTGCAAGGATCCTATACGTAAAATATGGATATGGAGAATTACAAGAGTGGACCCATGCTTAAAGTACAAAACTTAAAATCCAGTTAAATAGATGGAAGGATCTCATACATAAAAAATGTATGTAAAGAGGTATATAAGGGTGGACCCAATAAAAATGTCTGATGGTGGATAGTTACATGGACGGACACTTGAATTAGTTGATACCCACATTCACATGTGGCCTATAAATAGCCAACGAAATGGAAGGCAGAGGACATTCTCAGATCATCTCTCATAACTATCATACACAATATCATCATACACAATACTTAAATCCAATCAAGTGTTGATATATAAAACGTCACGAACCAATAAAGCTATGTGTTTTTACCAACAATCGTTCGGTTCCTAGTAAGGATCAGTGACGTAAAACCAATTGCATTCAAAGTGTAATATGAGTTACCAAATAGGGAATTTCCACCTGACACGATGAAAAACCCATAAACCCTCATATTAATTTAAAAGATTATAACCCTTCACAGGTCATTAAGAGCAATATTCTTGTCTTGTAATCCAACGTATCATCACAAACAAGCCATGTTTTCCCGATCAATTAATTGCCAAGATATTCTATTGAATCAACATATGTACATGTACAATTATTACTATACAAAACAAGTTTTTAGCTAAAACTCCATACCATAGAACTTACGCCTTATATGGCTACATATATGGACCAAGTGTCTATAACGTATGAGAGATGTAGAATTTGACATGTTTTTATTCAACATTAACATTAGAGGTCATATCTCTCACAAGAGAAAAGTATAGGTTCCATTAATCTTATATAAGAGTGAGTTAATTTTAAGTTACGTTTACTTGGTAGAACATCACGGATTCACATTTGAGATTTGAAGGGTCAATTTTGAAAATTGAAGGGTAATTTTCTTAAAGAGAAAACGGCAAATTTAATTGGAGACGAATAAACAATGGATGACCTATTGGTTGGATGCTTGAGAATCTTCAAGAAGAAACTCCGGTTCAATCCCCACTAAGTACACTTTTGTGCATTGCCTTTCAAAAATATACTGTATATGGATAAACTATTAGAAATATCGACAAACATGATACAAAGACCTACCATTATTCAAAGCTCAAGGAAGACAGCAGGCTATATGATCCTAAAGACACAAATAATTTCACATTTAAATCCAAAGTTTATTCACAATTACTGCACACCACTCCATCTAGCCCCATCTACAAATTGCATACCACCATAAACGTTGTTTGCAAAACGAATGCCCACGGTAAAAGCCATTGCCATTAGAGGGACTTGCTTTGCCAGGGGAGAAGCTTCAACCACACTTTCTAATCCATTGATAACTTGATAACGTGTATTTGATGACACAGCAAGAAAAATACCTGTATATTAAAAACAACACCACAAAAATATACTATGATGAAAACCGTAAATGATTAATGTGGCGTTTAACGTCACATGAAAATGAGGTCTGCAATCACATATTCGTGAACTGTGTTTATTAGATTACAAAAAACGTAGCCCATAAAACAGCACTTTGCTCCAAAGGGGGCACACGTACAGCACGTTCTGATGCACGCATCTTCCTGAAATTCAAAAACAGATATGAATCTCTTTCAAACTATACTTATTTGACCATTAACAATGTAGCAATAACCACAGCCATTCTGATAAATATGACCATAAACTTCCTAAATTTAGTCATAGTCGGGGAAATATAAAGGTATTATAGTATTAATCAAATACTTAAAAAGCTACTCTCCTCATACAGTGATGGTTTATTATTTTATCAATGATACATCAGGTGCTAGCATATCGTTTTGCATTCATAATCATATTTGCGATTCCTTGGCCAATAAGACCAAAATCAAATCCAACTGAACCGTAAAAAAGACCCTAAATCCATAAAATGCAACACACATGTTATCACTAGAAAACAAATACCCGGTATAATTATAAATATGTGAATTTTCTGCATAATTTGAAAATTCTGAAGATATATCTCTTAATAGATATATCAATGCACCTTGTAAAAGTAAGAAGCAAGCAGCTGTTGAGCCAAAAACCGACTCCCTGGTCTCTCAAATTCAAATACGCTGCACCACCAACAATGTATAAAATCAACAAGAAATTGTTTTTACTTAAACAATACTATGTTATGTTCATGATTAGGTGTTATAATAATGGCATGAAAATAACCTGCTTGGAAGAGCGGCAACAGAATTCTTCAAACCGTCAAATATACCACCACTTGCTACTGGTCGTTTCCCAATACGTGCATACGGTGCAAACATGCCTACCGTAGTAACGTTAACAACTATACCTACCAAAAGATCAGCAGCATTACAACTCAAATTCATCCCAAAAATCTTTTCCTCTTTTTTGCACTTCAGCAAATGTTGCACAACAAGAATCAATCACTATCTACATCATGCAAAACCATACTTATAATGGCAAAGGTAATTAATGGCAAAGGTAATTAATGATAAGATATATCAAAAACACACCTCTGTTCCAACTTTATATAAAAACGGAGGATCAACTAGCATTCAGTTTTGAAATATTGCAAAGTTTTTAGTCAAGAAACCCATCGCCCAACCTGATCTCTGTATATTAAATTGCCAATAAACTTAACCTTAACACCATACCAAATGAACCGTTTTGCATTTTCCTTTTAATTTCAAATAAATATATACCTGTAACTCGAGATATCTAGTAAGAATAAGCTTACTATACGAAGACCGGTAGCTTCTGCACCGCGCATGTTGCGTGTAACTGGTGCGTGATGCGTGGCTAAGTAAGGCAAGCTACTGGTTACGCACACGCACCTTAAACACGTGCTGCTGCATACATCCTCCAGAAATCCAAAAACAGATCAGAATGTGATACTCCATGGTCTACACGTTCACAAAATTTCTCAAATGATTGCTATTCTGGTGGTTAAAAGTTATGAAACGCTCCCTTTGAAAAAAATCTCTTTCTAACTATACTTATATGATCATAGCAATTTAGCAATAACCACGCCATATTAATCAGATTGACTATGACTATGAGCATAAGTTTCCTAAATTTCGTGGTGGTTTTATTATTTGATCAAGGAGACAATAGGACGTCGATAGCATACCGCTTGGTATTCATAATCATATTTGTGATTGCTTGGCCAATAAGACCGAAACCAAATCCAACTGAACCGTACAAAAGACCCTGAATACACAAAAAGCAACACACAACGTATATCACTATAAAACAAAGAACTGGCATAATGATAAATATGTGAATTTTTTGCATAGTTTGTGAAATTAGAAGAAATATCTATATACATTACTAGAGACATATGTGTACCTTGTAAAAGCATGTAGCAAGCCGTTGCTGTGCTGAAAATCGACTCCCTGGTCTCTCGAAGAGCTGAAACAGAGTTACATATCTTATCGGTAATTCCTTGGCGATTTTACATCCTAACAGCGTGTGCCTTGCAGATTCTAAGTTTTCATTACATCTTGGGCATCTAGCCTGTTTTCATTAGAATAAACAAGTTGCCTCCTACAATTGAACTTCATCTTATAGTTAAGTGTTGCAATGTTCATATATGATCATAAACGAAAGTTTGTATCTATGAAGATCACAAAAACTGGATGTATAATTACAGATATCTTATCCATTGACTTAAAATAGTAAAATTTACTATTGTGGAATTGCTTCAACATTATGGTATTTAATAATAATCTAATATTATATCTCGTATCAATAAATTGTGTATTGACTATTTATATATAACCATTGTATACCAAATTAAGATGCTTAACCCATCGGTACACAATACAACACTGTCATATTTTCCCTACATTTAACCTCCCCTATCCAACACGATCAACTTCAACTTCCCTCACCGAATTCTTTTTTTCACGCTCTTCGACTTTGAAATCATGCCCTTCGAACTCTTCGATATGAACTTCAACATCCCCATCTACTTGATTGCTCTTATATTAGCTATTCCATAATTTATTTTCTTCGGTATTTCGTGACATATGTTGTAGAGCGTATTTGTGTCCTTGAAAACGCCTATGGTGGAAATTATACCATCCCTAATCATAACTCTCGCATCTTCAATTCGCACTATGTTACGGGAAAAGCCGCCACAAAGTAGTTCAGTATGTCCAGCTGTACACGTGTATTGGGCCTCGAACTCTCGGATTTTGCGATTAGCCTATCAGCAAAGACATAACCAGATTTCAAACCCTGGATTGTGTGATTAGCCTATGGCAACAGCAAAACCAAATCTATCAGCAAAGGCGGAAGCAAACTTTTCAGCAAAGACATAATCAGATTTCAAACCCCCGTATTGTGCGTTATGTATCCGGAGTATAAATTTAGGTTATGCCTTTGGTGATAAATTTTGGTTCCATCTTTGATGATATAATTTCCGCCACAAACGTTTGGTAGGATACAAAGACGCTCTACAACATGTGCTACGAAATCCTTAACAGAATAAATAATTGAATAGCCAATATCAGAGCAATAAAGAACGAAGGCGACATTGAAATACATATAGAAGAGTTTGAAGGGGAAGATCTAAAAATCAAAGTCGAAAAGTGTGAAGAAAAGAATCCGATGAGGGAAGTTCGAGTTGAAGTTGATCGTGTTGGGTTAGGGAGGTTGAGTGTATGCCAATCGGTCTACGATGGTTTATAATAATTTGTCTAAGAAAAATATGACCGTGTTGTGTTGTGTAGGGATAGGTTGAGCATATTTGAATCGGTATACAATGGATTTATATATAAATAGTTATAATAAATAATCAATACGCTATTTATTGATGCAAGATATTAATCAAAACAATAATAATAAGTCCATGTGGCATTATTTAGTTTAACTTGAGAAAACGACGAGTTTTTGCAATTTAAATTAAACAGAACGACAACCCATGGTTAGGCTGGTATACTTTATATAGAATGATAATGTTGAGATAAAAGCATACACGAGCAAAAGCTCCATTATAAGTTGGAATGTTAGATACCTCTCTAACAAAGGTAAGAAACAACCCCAAAGGGGTGGTTGAGTGGTTGGGTGCTTGGGAATCTCCAAAGGGGACCCAGGTTCAATCCCCACCACCATCACTTTAGGGCCTTGCCTTTCAAAAAAAAAAACAAAGGTAAGAAACAAACATACATATATCACACCAATATCACCAGCTCTTTTATTAAAAGAAATCATAGTTATACAGTGGGATGGAAGTCGGAAGAAAACATATGGGGATACGTGTTCCATAATCGAGTGTATAATGTTCATCAATGTATTATCATAGAAAAGACAGATGCAAAAGATTTCAAAATTGTACCTTTAATTTCCACAAAAACAAGGATTTCTTAATTAAGCACAAAAATATACTCCATCCGTCCAATATTAAATGTCCCTAGATAAAAAAACACACAGTTTAAGGAAATATCATAAAAGTACTGTACTTTTTGTTTACTTTCCAGTTTCACCTTTACATTTTCATTCTCCTTTAATCCTATCTACATACACTAAGGACATACTAGAACTTAAGCTTCTTATTCTTTTCTATTTATAGAAGTGGATAGTCAATTTGGGACATTCCAAAATAAAATACTACACAATAAATTAGGAACGGATGACAATAAATTATGAACGGAGGGAGTATAAAAGAATCAAATTGGTTTAAGAGAAGAACCTGATCCACCAACTATGTTGAACCGTTCATTTCCAATTTTTCCCAACAACCTCTAAAAGGCCTGAGAACCACTATTTAAATACTTTTATCCAACTTATCGTATTATACCACCACGAACCTAGAATAATGACCTCAAATTATCATTTGGGGAAACATAAACAAAAGATGTACATCACAATCAGAATCAGAACATATATTACATTAATCATGTTTATTTAAATCAGATTAAGGGCTTCAACAAATTTCCTCAACTTGACAAATAGCAAAAATTTCTAGTGTTTTTTTTTGGCAAAAACGTAAGCATGTATAGAACAAGGGAAACTTTTATCCAAAAATGAAAGAGCGCATAAACAATACAAAAGAAGGCCCGAACATTGTACTAGAAGATTACTTGGTAACTAACTAATTCGCATATGAAGATTTTCTATTTCTAGTGTTCAACAAAAGAGTAAGTTTAAGACATGAATACAAGTCAAGGCATACGAACAAAGTAAATCGTAAGTCATGCGCGAAACCATTTAATATGAGAAGTCCACAACAGATTATCAATTTACTTAAATTTCTTTATAGATCAACACAAAATACAACCCTTTCTTTTAGTTCAAAACGTGATTACTAATTTGTGAAAATATATAGTAGAACTATATGTTTGTGGCCAATGGCTAACAAGACACTAAATAACCTTAAAAATTCCAGTTGAAGTTTTAGAATAATGAATAATATCTTATCTACTCATCAATATTTTGCGGTTTCATAACATATTAACTCAATATCAAAAATTACTAAGCAAACTTACCGTAAATTGTAAGATTAAAGTCGGTTGCATATCAATTAAATTAATAGGAAATTAGGAATTATATAAAGAGGACAAGTGTTGAGAGAAAGGACAAATGAACCAGATGATGTACGGATCGAGCGAGTGAGATTGAAGTTTTGATCAAAGTCCGAGAGAATGCACGGCAGAGGAGAGGGAGCAACGGCTTTTGGCGACGGAAGACTCCAATAGATTCAACTAGGGTTTCAAATGGCAGAGACCGCTTTTTTTTTTTCCTTTGTTACGGTTTGGCCCGACCAGCTGTGAAAGAACTATAATTATATATATATATATATATATATATATATATATATATATATATATATATATATATATATATATATATATATATATATATATTGAAAGGATACTAGAGAACTAGAGTATGTAGAGAACCCATAAAACTCATAGATTGAACTTCAATCTATGTGTAGATTGAGCTTCAATCTATGAAAAAAAAATTCTAAAAAAAAACAGTCAATCTGTACAGAAAAAAAAATCAATCTGCAAAAAAAAAAACTGCAAAAAAATGCCAAAAAAAAGTCAATCTGCACGCAGATTGACGCAATCTGCATAAAAAATAGAAAAAAAGTTGATCTGTAAAAAAAAAAGGAAAAAAACGTCAATCTGCAAAAAAAAAAATCTGCACAAAAAAAAAATTAAAAAAAAATAAAATATGTCAATCTGCAGCAGATTGACTGAATCTGCACTAGTTCCATGGGTTTTCTACTACCTTTGGTTCTCCATGGATCCACACCCTATATATATATACTCCTACAGTCCTACTAGTGTCATTCATTGATTTTTTATTTGGATAAATATCGTTTGTTATTTGTTACTCCGTATTGCCAGTAGTTTGTTAGGCCAGAAACAGGGACCACTTATATTTATTAAAGTGTGTACACTGTACCCAACCCAATTTTGAAAGTGTTAGTACTGTACAACTAATTTGTACACAACCAATAACATTAAAGCGTTGAATACAATGGCGGAGCCAATAGGGGTGCTTTGGAGTGCTGAGCATTCCCTATTGAGCCCATATACTTCTAGTCCATTACCATATCTCTAATGCTATTTGTTTTGAGCATCCCCTATTGACAATGGCCATCCTAGATTTCTGAGTTAGTAATGTAATTTTTATGGACAAATATGATATTTTGGATATATAAACCAAGTTATATCGCTAATTTCAGTTTAACGAAGTTACAATGGATAGTTTAAGAATTAGGGTTTATGTTTGAGGAAGAGATTTCAATCGACATTATGGTTCCTAGAAGAAGAAAAGATGTTTCAAAATGTTTCATTAATTACCCCTGTTATTATAGTTTAGTTAAGTTAAAATCCTCAAGTTTGTTACTTTAGCACATTAGTCCCTAGTCCATATATCTGTGATCCTATAAGGCTGTAAGTTATGGATGAGATGGTTTTAGTTGTTTTAAAATAGTTAGGAAGGAGAATTGTTTTGAGGTTAGTTCTAATTAATCAATATTTGCCTTTTCAATTATGATATACTTTTTATTTATTTAATGTTGTTCGATATAATATTTATATTTCTATTTAAAAGTAAATGAAGTCTCCATAGTCTTATGTTGTAGCTCATGTAATAGTGGTCTGCCTCTTTTAATGAGAGGTTAGGAGTTCGACTCCCGTGGGGTTCAGCATTGCACCCAAGAGTGCCTTTCGCACATCGCTTTGCGGGGGCAGTGGGGTTATACCGCTCATGCCCTCGGATTGGACCGTAACAGTTGGGGGCGGGTTATGCAGAAGAACACATTGGTGGTTTAGTCCCATGGGTGATCCCGAACTAGTGTGAAAAAAAAAAATTGAAGCATCCCCCAATGAAAATTCCTGGCTCCGCCTCTTGTTGAATATACATTAGTGTTAGTGTTTAATGATACCGCCACCCGCAGGCGCACCTCAAGAGTATGCGGACAATCACTATTGTGCGTATGCGTGTTCTTGTGTGCGGTATGCGGCGTGCGAATGCCTTTGTTCCCGGTACGGCGGTTGCTTAGCTGTCAAGTAAATATCTTTTCCATAATTATATCCGTGATTTGGGGGAGTCAGTTATGGATACGATTAACGTGATCTGGGACGGTTCTAGAATTAGGGTTTGCCTATAAATACAAACCCTAATCATCATTTACCGGACACAGCACATTACGTAACCATCGCATACGATACACATTACGTAAAACAACATCATTCAACATCTCTTCAAGGTTAACAGGTTAGTCTTTTGTAAGCTAGTACCTACGACCTTATTTGGGGCCTCTTGATCGACGACCGTTATCGGAGGTGGACTTAATCACTTGGCCACCCCGCCGACATCATCATGTCGGCCAGGGTTATTCACGGTAGCCGGACCGGAGAGCCACGTTCTAAGATCCTTAACCCCCCCACCCCCCTTATGTATTGAGCAGGCATATTAAACCCCGCGGTTGAAATATGAAATGTCCCGTTCTTATTGATTAAAAACGTTCCATATTAATTGATTTCGTTGCGAGGTTTTGACCTCTATATGAGACGTTTTTCAAAGACTGCATTCATTTTAAAACAAACCATAACCTTTATTTCATCAATAAAGGTTTAAAAAGCTTTACGTAGATTATCAAATAATGATAATCTAAAATATCCTGTTTACACACGACCATTACATAATGGTTTACAATACAAATATGTTACAACAAAATAAGTTTCTTGAATGCAGTTTTTACACAATATCATACAAGCATAGACTCCAAATCTCGTCCTTATTTAAGTATGCGACAGCGGAAGCTCTTAATAATCACCTGAGAATAAACATGCTTAAAACGTCAACAAAAATGTTGGTGAGTTATATGTTTAACCTATATATATCAAATCATAATAATAGACCACAAGATTTCATATTTCAATACACATCCCATACATAGAGATAAAAATCATTCATATGGTGAACACCTGGTAACCGACATTAACAAGATGCATATATAAGAATATCCCCATCATTCCGGGACACCCTTCGGATATGATATAAATTTCGAAGTACTAAAGCATCCGGTACTTTGGATGGGGCTTGTTGGGCCCGATAGATCTATCTTTAGGATTCGCGTCAATTAGGGTGTCTGTTCCCTAATTCTTAGATTACCAGACTTAATAAAAAGGGGCATATTCGATTTCGATAATTCAACCATAGAATGTAGTTTCACGTACTTGTGTCTATTTTGTAAATCATTTATAAAACCTGCATGTATTCTCATCCCAAAAATATTAGATTTTAAAAGTGGGACTATAACTCACTTTCACAGATTTTTACTTCGTCGGGAAGTAAGACATGGCCACTGGTTGATTCACGAACCTATAACAATATATACATATATATCAAAGTATGTTCAAAATATATTTACAACACTTTTAATATATTTTGATGTTTTAAGTTTATTAAGTCAGCTGTTGTAACGACCCGGAAATTTCCGACCAAATTTAAACCCTAAACTCTATATGTTTCCGACACGATAAGCAAAAACCCTAATGTTGAGTCTAGAAAGTCTGAAATCTCTATATTCGAATAATCAATTGACCTTTTGACTACTCCCGACGATTCATGAACCTCCAATTGTAAACAGAAATATATGTATAGATAATTATACGTGTAATTAATTATAAATAATAAATTAATTATAATAATAAACTGTTATGGGATTTATGGTAACTTAAAATAACTAAAACTTGTTATTTCAAATATTTAGGGTATTTTGAACGTAAGTAATTTCAAACATGTTACGTCAACGTTAGCAATGCATTAAACGTATAATATTATACTTTATGTTTATTTGCCCCTGTAGATATATATATAAAGTTTGTTATTTAAAACATAATAATACATAGTATACTTAATATATGTATATTAATATGTATTTAAATATATAAAAATTTAATATCTGATATAAATTATTATAGAAGGTGTATAATTACTAAGGTTATTAACATCTAAATTATTATTATATGGATATCAGTATTATTAAGTAAATTATACTACAAAATTTGATACATTTAATTTGTTATATTATAACTAATATTATTGTCATCATTACTTATAACAACATTATTATTATAACTAGAATTAAAATTTTATTATTAGTATTATGATTATAATTATTTTTATAAGAATTATTACCATTATTATTAAAAATTGTTATTATTATAATTACCATAAATAATATAGATTAGTAATATTAACATAAAGATTTTTATTATTAATTTGGTTATCATTAATATTAGTATTATTCTTATTATTAATATTATTAGCATTCTTATTATTAACTATATCAAATATTAATTGAATTATAAAAATTTAACACATTATTATATTTAATCTATTTAATTATAACTATTAAACAAATAATATATATAACAGATATATATATGCACGCTTTTTATCAATATCATTATCTGATTCTGGCTACTTTCGAACGACCCTTTTCCTTTGATTAAAATTCTTTTGTCGACATCTGAATACAGTATTCCAATCCGTGATCAACTAGTGTTTTCTGCTCAATTACTTTCGCAATATATTTATCACATTTACTGAAAACAGATAGATATAGATAAAGAACGCGAGCCTCTGTTCTTATTATTTTTTTTACCATAAATCGAATTCGAACGAGATTTTAAAATGTAAAAGTGCAATCACGATAGGAATAACCTAAATAATCTTTCTGCAAATTATGGGATTCCAATTCGTTTTAATGTTTGAGAATTTTTGAAATTAAATTAATTATCAAAAAGGTTCAACGTATGAACAATTATAAAATTCGAATTCATATGTTTATTTTGAGTTAAATTGAAGGTCCAGAAAGGTTGTACGAATGATTTAATACCTCTTTCATGTTATAAACTTTATCTAAAACATTTTCAAATTTCGAGTTTGGGTTCGAGTTTCTCATCGTGTTCATACCTCTCTTCCAGTTATTTTTTTTTATTGATTCCTGTTTTAATCAATTCAAACCCGTTTTAAAAGGTTTCGGTAATGTTACATGTTTTAATTGAAACAATAAATCCAGTGCTTTTGTGTTATAATTTTCCTGGTCGACGTGTTAAGGGAGAAGGAGAGAAGAGGTATAACAAACAAGTTATATATTCTAAATTTCGGTATAAGATCAGATATCAGGCAATAGCCTGAACGGTTAAGGACTTGGTGGGTCATCGGGAGGTCGCGGGTTCGATCCCGGTTGTGGGCAGTCATAATCTTTTTGGGCCGAATTATTGAGGTAGTTATTTTAATATTACTAATATATATTATTATTGTTAATATTAAGTTGATTATTATTGTTATTGTTGTTAACATTAGTGATATAATTATTATTATTAATATTACAAATAAATGTAGAAAATCACCAAATCATTATTATTATTAGGTATTAGTAATATTATGATTATTATTAACATAATAAGGAATATTATTGCTATTGTTATCGGTAGTTTGAAAATAATAAAAACTTATTATTATCTTCCTTAAATATTGGTTCTAGTATCATTTATATAGGTATTATTATTTTTATTATTATTTTTATTATTACTACCATTACTAGAAAATTTATCATTTTTATTATTATTATTAAAAGTATTATTAGTATTAGTATTAGTATTAACAATACCTTTATTATTAGTTTTAACAGTAAAATTATTATTTTTAACATTTTTACTACTAAAATCACTATTATTATTATTAAAACTATATTATTGATATTGTTATTATCATTATTGTTACAATAAAAGCTAGATATATGAGTACATACTTAACCACACTATATTCTATAAGTTATTTATTTAGAATACATAAAATTGATATATTTAAATTTTAGTGAATCATATAAGGAACTAGGATAACAATTATAATAAATAAATTTATTCGATTACAATGTGTTAATGTATAAACAAATGATATAGGTTCGTGAATCCGAGGCCAACCTTAAACTTGATCAATGATGTTATATGTATTTTTACTACAAAATACAGTATGGTGAGTATATAGTTCCCTTTTAAACTCTAAATATTTTGGGCTGAGAATACATGCACTATTTTTATAAATGATTTACGTTATGGATACAAGTGACTAAAATTACGTTCTACATGGGTTTGAATCAAAAATCCCCTAGCTTGGTAACTTTAACTATTGGTTTATGAACTGGTAGGCGCGAATCCTAAAGATAGATCTATCGGGTTTTACACCCCCACCCAGATGTTGTTCTAGTAAACTAGAAGAACGGGTGTTTAGTACTTCGAGGTTAACGGAACGCACTTGATTCGGTGCACATATTATTATAACTCAGGGGTACACACTCTTGTTAAGGCTAGTTACCAGGTGCCCACTGCTTAGAATGCTTTTCATACACTTGCGAGTGTATTATGTTTTTAAATATGAAATCTTGTGGTCCATAGTTATTACACTGTTAGCATCAAACCTATATATCTCACCAACTTTATGTTGACCTTTTAAAGCATGTTATTCTCAGGTACGAATCGAGTCTTCCGCTGTGCATTAGCTTGAATTAAGGACATTACTTGGAGTCGATCATCGCGATGGAACCAGATGTTGTTGATTTCGTCCAGGGGGATAAGGACGGGTCTTGACAGATGGTATCAGAGCGTTGGTCTTAGCGAACCAGGTCTCCCATTAGTGTGTCTAACTGGTAGTTGTTAGGATACATTAGTGAGTCTGGACTTTGACCGTGTCTGCCTGTCAAAAGTTTTGCTTATCATATCTAGTCGGAAACTATCTGCTTATCATCCTTAGAGAATTACCTGCTCATCATTCAGAAGTCTAGACACGTCTTACTGCATTTAGTGCATCGATAGTGTAAAGACAAAAATTCATATCTTAGCGTATCTGTTATCATAGAATTGCCTAATACATGTCGTAAATTCCTCCGTAGTCTGCAAAATCTTTAGTACTATATATGAAGATATTCTATGAAGTTAGAATATCATCCTATATTCGAAAATCATTTCACATCGGAGATCCTTTTCATTCACCAAATTGCTCTCTTAGCAATGAACCTGAAGCATATACCGGCAAACCTGTTCGAAACATCATTTTCTCTTTCATTCTAGATTATCTTGTTACGAATATATGCCATTCCATATTTCGAATCTTATCCATCCGTTTGCTCCAACCGTCAATCAATCCGATGTACTAACAGAAGTTAACAAAATACGCGCTCTCGTGACGATTTTGGAGAACATGGTAATAGGATTACAAACACCAGCAGCAGCACCAGCAGCAAAATCCATACTACTATCATCAACGCCGACAGTACCTTTATCACCCCTATACCACAACCGCGTTGTAAACCTCAACATCGTAACCTGTACCTCGAATATCAACATTACACGCCTCAATATCACCATCTGTACTTCGAGTATGAACTTCGTTCTACACATCGATCTACATCGGCTATCTTCGCTTTACGTATCATTCTACCTCATTTTTTTTTCCTCATTCAACATGGTGATTATGTAATTTCTAAAGTTTTAGAGATTATGTAATCTAGTAATAACGATAAATCAAATGAGTTTAATATCTAATTGACTCATTAAATCCATAATTACATCTGACGAAAATATATATGCAAATATATTTTCATAAAGATTGTAATTAAAAATTCTTTCGTACAAACTGATAATGATGAAAATATTTTAACGGGTGGGTAGTACCCGAGAAATATTTAGAATTCACATTAATAAGTTACACAGTACATTCTTCAAATCTGATTCAACGGTCATCTATTATTCTATTTACAATCACCGATATACGTATCCGTTCACCACAGAATAACTATTTCCGTTCAAATTTCATGTTTGGATTTTGACCTATCATAATCCAACAAGTGGCATAATGAAGAAAACATTGGATATAATAAAAATTGTTAGAAACAAACGGATTAACTAATTGAAATATTGTTAAGGATTCCACGCTAACTGTTCCGGCTAACTGTTCCCAGCTAACATTTAATTTATCGCAATTTACATTCTCGCAATTTACATTCTCGCAATTTTATTTACTGTTATTTAATTTCCGCACTTTACATACCGTCGGGACACGTATGCAAGGTTTCGACTTATCATATCGACCCATCTATATATATATTTCGGAACGACCATAGACACTCTATAGCTGGCTATACAGGGTTGAGGTGGATTCCAAAATATATATATGGTTTGAGTTGTGAGCGACACTGAGACCGGTACACGGGTCACGATATGTATTAATTAATTCGAATATTATATATTTAATTTATATATGAATTTATCGGACTATTGGACTGCTAACTATGGACAATTAAAATGAATTAAAATATTGATTATAACATATGAAACTAAACAATTCTTCAAGTTTGCCACTTGATTCCATCTTAAACCCCATTCGTATCTTGACAATTACAATTCGCGTTCAAATTTTTCATGATTCTTGAAAACGCTTCTATCGAAAAGTTGAACCAGTCGCACCTCGTCTACGGAAAAAGATTCCTACATAAAGTTATGCACCTGAAAACTCTCGGAAACTGAATCAACATCTAACACGCAGCAGTGTTAATTTCTTTAGTGTTATTATTACCCAAAATAACTTTGCAATCCCTTTCCAAATTAGCCAATTTTGTCACAGCTCCAGCAATTTGATTTCGATTTTTCGTTCAAAACAACCTTGTTATAACCTCGAAATATATACATGTGTATTTATTGTTACTAGAGCACCTTTTATGTTCCACCATACGACCATAAGCGTTTAATCATCTAAAAACACAATTCGCCCGAAAATACCTCGGAGTGATAACCGACGATTCAGATATGGCTGCATTGAATGCAGAGGAAACAGTAAAATTATAGATGGCCTAAATGGCCAAAAGTTTGATGATAAAGAAGGGAGTGTTAGGAACGCTCGATAGAAAATTTGGTACTGAAAAATGGATTGAGCTAACCGTGAAGGAAACAAAGAACAGATACAAGGACTGAACCTGCCCTCAAAGAATCCAAATAAATCAGTACCTGCTGAAACCGTTAGTAAGAACCCTACCCCTTATTCTAACCCTTCTCAAATAATATTCTTCATCATCATCTTATCTTAGATATTATAAGATATCTTCAAATCTTCCGATATACATATTCTCCATATTTCTGGAGATATTTTCACAACTATTCTTATCTGAGGTCATTTATCTCTCAGTAACATCTGCATTACAACATAAAAGAAACTGTGTTAGTTTCTAAGTTCTGAAATCCTTCGAGTTTAAAATAGGAATGTTCTGAAGCAGTGTTGGGAATTGATGCATGAAATATTATAATATAATGAAACTTGATCAACTTCATTATATTACAGTAAGTCATGTTGAGTTTCTAATGGAATGTGATGATTCACAGTACCATCATCATGTACCATGTTACACGGCTCTTACAATCAATTCAAAATTTTAAAAATATCAAGAAAATATTTCTTGATGATTCGGTCTTTTCCAGGATATTTTGGTAAATTGACAAATCAAAATTGTTCCATTACCATTTCTATCTTAGAACATTAACAATGTTCATTCCAAAATCCATATGTGTGAATTACGGACCATTACAAGAGATGCTTGGTTGAAGAGGAGGAAAAGAAAAAGAATGAAGCTCCGAAATAAAAATTGTAGTAAAAATCGCAGCAAATAGAAAAGAGCATTAACTGTGGATGACAATGATTATAGAAGACAGAAGCAGGAACATTGAAGCATAAGGGAAGATATAAAACCCAACAACCACTCAGAAATTACAAACCGTGTATATCAATACATATGGCAATATAAAGACACGGGAGAACTAGAAACACTATGAACACAAGAGTATAGTAGAAGTAAATAGATTCTTCCGGTGGTAAATGGAAAAGAAGGATGATAGATGTGAAAATTAATAGTATATCAAGAATCAGGATTGGATGGAGCATATTAAGGAATGAGTAGAAAGAAAGAATAGAAGGTGTGGAGAATAAGAAAAACAAAGGGGTAGATTTATAGAAAAATATCCGACAAAGAAATCGAAACAGATTGCCGCGTTAAATCAAAGAAGATCTCGATCGCCGAAAAATCAAATCTTATTACGTAAGATTTTCTTTAAATTCCTTAAATTCCGGAAGTTAATAGTAACTACGTCATCGGGGGAAATGAATATATTTATTCACTCAATTCACTCTGTTGTGATAACTTCACTTGTGCGCTTCATATGACCGAATCGTTTTATCTATATTTCTCAATAATGATAAAACTCCATTATCACCTCATATTCGTCATAAAAACATTTCTATTGTTATTTATGACAACCTCTACCAAATTTCGGGGACGAAATTTCTTTAACGGGTGGGTACTGTAACGACCCGGAAATTTCCGACCAAATTTAAACCCTAAACTCTATATGTTTCCGACACGATAAGCAAAAACCCTAATGTTGAGTCTAGAAAGTCTGAAATCTCTATATTCGAATAATCAATTGACCTTTTGACTACTCCCGACGATTCATGAACCTCCAATTGTAAACAGAAATATATGTATAGATAATTATACGTGTAATTAATTATAAATAATAAATTAATTATAATAATAAACTGTTATGGGATTTATGGTAACTTAAAATAACTAAAACTTGTTATTTCAAATATTTAGGGTATTTTGAACGTAAGTAATTTCAAACATGTTACGTCAACGTTAGCAATGCATTAAACGTATAATATTATACTTTATGTTTATTTGCCCCTGTAGATATATATATAAAGTTTGTTATTTAAAACATAATAATACATAGTATACTTAATATATGTATATTAATATGTATTTAAATATATAAAAATTTAATATCTGATATAAATTATTATAGAAGGTGTATAATTACTAAGGTTATTAACATCTAAATTATTATTATATGGATATCAGTATTATTAAGTAAATTATACTACAAAATTTGATACATTTAATTTGTTATATTATAACTAATATTATTGTCATCATTACTTATAACAACATTATTATTATAACTAGAATTAAAATTTTATTATTAGTATTATGATTATAATTATTTTTATAAGAATTATTACCATTATTATTAAAAATTGTTATTATTATAATTACCATAAATAATATAGATTAGTAATATTAACATAAAGATTTTTATTATTAATTTGGTTATCATTAATATTAGTATTATTCTTATTATTAATATTATTAGCATTCTTATTATTAACTATATCAAATATTAATTGAATTATAAAAATTTAACACATTATTATATTTAATCTATTTAATTATAACTATTAAACAAATAATATATATAACAGATATATATATGCACGCTTTTTATCAATATCATTATCTGATTCTGGCTACTTTCGAACGACCCTTTTCCTTTGATTAAAATTCTTTTGTCGACATCTGAATACAGTATTCCAATCCGTGATCAACTAGTGTTTTCTGCTCAATTACTTTCGCAATATATTTATCACATTTACTGAAAACAGATAGATATAGATAAAGAACGCGAGCCTCTGTTCTTATTATTTTTTTTACCATAAATCGAATTCGAACGAGATTTTAAAATGTAAAAGTGCAATCACGATAGGAATAACCTAAATAATCTTTCTGCAAATTATGGGATTCCAATTCGTTTTAATGTTTGAGAATTTTTGAAATTAAATTAATTATCAAAAAGGTTCAACGTATGAACAATTATAAAATTCGAATTCATATGTTTATTTTGAGTTAAATTGAAGGTCCAGAAAGGTTGTACGAATGATTTAATACCTCTTTCATGTTATAAACTTTATCTAAAACATTTTCAAATTTCGAGTTTGGGTTCGAGTTTCTCATCGTGTTCATACCTCTCTTCCAGTTATTTTTTTTTATTGATTCCTGTTTTAATCAATTCAAACCCGTTTTAAAAGGTTTCGGTAATGTTACATGTTTTAATTGAAACAATAAATCCAGTGCTTTTGTGTTATAATTTTCCTGGTCGACGTGTTAAGGGAGAAGGAGAGAAGAGGTATAACAAACAAGTTATATATTCTAAATTTCGGTATAAGATCAGATATCAGGCAATAGCCTGAACGGTTAAGGACTTGGTGGGTCATCGGGAGGTCGCGGGTTCGATCCCGGTTGTGGGCAGTCATAATCTTTTTGGGCCGAATTATTGAGGTAGTTATTTTAATATTACTAATATATATTATTATTGTTAATATTAAGTTGATTATTATTGTTATTGTTGTTAACATTAGTGATATAATTATTATTATTAATATTACAAATAAATGTAGAAAATCACCAAATCATTATTATTATTAGGTATTAGTAATATTATGATTATTATTAACATAATAAGGAATATTATTGCTATTGTTATCGGTAGTTTGAAAATAATAAAAACTTATTATTATCTTCCTTAAATATTGGTTCTAGTATCATTTATATAGGTATTATTATTTTTATTATTATTTTTATTATTACTACCATTACTAGAAAATTTATCATTTTTATTATTATTATTAAAAGTATTATTAGTATTAGTATTAGTATTAACAATACCTTTATTATTAGTTTTAACAGTAAAATTATTATTTTTAACATTTTTACTACTAAAATCACTATTATTATTATTAAAACTATATTATTGATATTGTTATTATCATTATTGTTACAATAAAAGCTAGATATATGAGTACATACTTAACCACACTATATTCTATAAGTTATTTATTTAGAATACATAAAATTGATATATTTAAATTTTAGTGAATCATATAAGGAACTAGGATAACAATTATAATAAATAAATTTATTCGATTACAATGTGTTAATGTATAAACAAATGATATAGGTTCGTGAATCCGAGGCCAACCTTAAACTTGATCAATGATGTTATATGTATTTTTACTACAAAATACAGTATGGTGAGTATATAGTTCCCTTTTAAACTCTAAATATTTTGGGCTGAGAATACATGCACTATTTTTATAAATGATTTACGTTATGGATACAAGTGACTAAAATTACGTTCTACATGGGTTTGAATCAAAAATCCCCTAGCTTGGTAACTTTAACTATTGGTTTATGAACTGGTAGGCGCGAATCCTAAAGATAGATCTATCGGGTTTTACACCCCCACCCAGATGTTGTTCTAGTAAACTAGAAGAACGGGTGTTTAGTACTTCGAGGTTAACGGAACGCACTTGATTCGGTGCACATATTATTATAACTCAGGGGTACACACTCTTGTTAAGGCTAGTTACCAGGTGCCCACTGCTTAGAATGCTTTTCATACACTTGCGAGAGTATTATGTTTTTAAATATGAAATCTTGTGGTCCATAGTTATTACACTGTTAGCATCAAACCTATATATCTCACCAACTTTATGTTGACCTTTTAAAGCATGTTATTCTCAGGTACGAATCGAGTCTTCCGCTGTGCATTAGCTTGAATTAAGGACATTACTTGGAGTCGATCATCGCGATGGAACCAGATGTTGTTGATTTCGTCCAGGGGGATAAGGACGGGTCTTGACAGCTGTCCTCGTTAGTAACCTACAACTAGTTGTCCACAGTTAGATGTACAGAAATAAATCGATAAATATTATCTTGAATCAATCCACGACCCAGTGTATACGTATCTCAGTATTGATCACAACTCAAACTATATATATTTTGGAATCAACCTCAACCCTGTATAGCTAACTCCAACATTCACATATAGAGTGTCTATGGTTGTTCCGAAATATATATAGATGTGTCGACATGATAGGTCGAAACATTGTATACGTGTCTATGGTATCTCAAAATTACATAATATACAATACAAGTTGATTAAGTTATGGTTGGAATAGATTTGTTACCAATTTTCACGTAGCTAAAATGAGAAAAATTATCCAATCTTGTTTTACCCATAACTTCTTCATTTTAAATCCGTTTTGAGTGAATCAAATTGCTATGGTTTCATATTGAACTCTATTTTATGAATCTAAACAGGAAAAGTATAGGTTTATAGTCGGAAAAATAAGTTACAAGTCGTTTTTGTAAAGGTAGTCATTTCAGTCGAAAGAACGACGTCTAGATGACCATTTTAGAACACATACTTCCACTTTGAGTTTAACCATAATTTTTGGATATAGTTTCATGTTCATAATAAAAATCATTTTATCAGAATAAAAACTTTTAAATCAAAGTTTATCATAGTTTTTAATTAACTAACCCAAAACAGCCCGCGGTGTTACTACGACGGCGTAAATCCGGTTTTACGGTGTTTTTCGTGTTTCCAGGTTTTAAATCATTAAGTTAGCATATCATATAGATATATAACATGTGTTTAGTTGATTTTAATATTCAAGTTAGAAGGATTAACTTTTATTTGCGAACAAGTTTAGAATTAACTAAACTATGTTCTAGTGATTACAAGTTTAAACCTTCGAATAAGATAGCTTTATATGTATGAATCGAATGATGTTATGAACATCATTACTACCTTAAGTTCCTTGGATAAACCTACTGGAAAAGAGAAAAATGGATCTAGCTTCAACGGATCCTTGGATGGCTCGAAGTTCTTGAAGCAGAATCATGACACGAAAACAAGTTCAAGTAAGATCATCACTTGAAATAAGATTGTTATAGTTATAGAAATTGAACCAAAGTTTGAATATGATTATTACCTTGTATTAGAATGATAACCTACTGTAAGAAATAAAGATTTCTTGAGGTTGGATGATCACCTTACAAGATTGGAAGTGAGCTAGCAAACTTGAAAGTATTCTTGATTTTATGTAACTAGAACTTGTAGAATATATGAAGAACACTTAGAACTTGAAGATAGAACTTGAGAGAGATTAATTAGATGAAGAAAATTGAAGAATGAAAGTGTTTGTAGGTGTTTTTGGTCGTTGGTGTATGGATTAGATATAAAGGATATGTAATTTTGTTTTCATGTAATTAAGTCATGAATGATTACTCATATTTTTGTAATTTTATGAGATATTTCATGCTAGTTGCCAAATGATGGTTCCCACATGTGTTATGTGACTCACATGGGCTGCTAAGAGCTGATCATTGGAGTGTATATACCAATAGTACATACATCTAAAAGCTGTGTATTATACGAGTACGAATACGGGTGCATACGAGTAGAATTGTTGATGAAACTGAACGAGGATGTAATTGTAAGCATTTTTGTTAAGTAGAAGTATTTTGATAAGTGTATTGAAGTCTTTAAAAAGTGTATAAATACATATTAAAACACTACATGTATATACATTTTAACTGAGTCGTTAAGTCATCGTTAGTCGTTACATGTAAGTGTTGTTTTGAAACCTTTAGGTTAACGATCTTGTTAAATGTTGTTAACCCAATGTTTATAATATCAAATGAGATTTTAAATTATTATATTATCATGATATTATCATGTATGAATATCTCTTAATATGATATATATACATTAAATGTCTTTACAATGATAATCGTTACATATATGTCTCGTTTAAAAATCATTAAGTTAGTAGTCTTGTTTTTACATATGTAGTTCATTGTTAATATACTTAATGATATGTTTACTTATCATAGTATCATGTTAACTATATATATATATCCATATATATGTCATCATATAGTTTTTACAAGTTTTAACGTTCGTGAATCACCGGTCAACTTGGGTGGTCAATTGTCTATATGAAACATATTTCAATTAATCAAGTCTTAACAAGTTTGATTGCTTAACATGTTGGAAACATTTAATCATGTAAATATCAATCTCAATTAATATATATAAACATGGAAAAGTTCGGGTCACTACAAAATATGCATGATCAAGTGGTGCTTTCATTGAGAGTCGAATTAATTCAAGACTGTTTAATTGCTTTTTCTTTTAAGGTTTTGAATTGTATGACTCGTTATTTACAAAATTTTTGAATTTTTTCTTTAACAGTATCATGACTTCCGAGGAATCATCGGAACATACCCAAACAGATGTTCAGAACGCACCATCTGGTAGTCAACATACACCGGTTATGACTACGGGGGCCGCTACTCAGGCGGGATACACGATATACCCTCCACCTATATCCGGCGAACCCTTTCAGAGGTACAAGCCGATATATTCAGACGGGGTCACACCGCCAAGAGCAAACTCACCAGTCACAACCACGCGGCTGGACTTTTCGTCAGTGGATCCAAGGGTCATCTTTGCAGGCACTGGCGGTGGAACAACGGGGCCGCATGTGGTTTGCTGCGGCCAGGTACCTATTTACAGTACCACTGTTTCAATACCTCTGCATACGCAGAGCATTCAGCAGAATTCGTCATTTACACCGTTGCAACCTTGGCAACCACCGCGCCCAGTTTCGCAATTTTTAACTCCTGCGGATGCGCAGGCGTTACTTAATAGTTGGGGATTTGGGGTCATCCCAGATGCGAACTCTCATTGGACGCCGATAACAGCGCAGCAGCAAAGCACAGCGCATACAGTTGGGCTTTTAAGTGTGTATCCTCAAGTTTTGCAGATATCTGCGCCACAGGTTTCGCTTCCTTTACAGCCACCTGTGTACTCTGCGTCTTCAAGTTATCCCTCTTTTCCAACGCAGCAGCCTTGGTTATATCCGCAGATGCAGGGTCAACCTTGGCAAAATGTTCAAGGGTAGGCAAATCTTGCAAGTCAATTCATGCAGGCCGCACCTCCTGATATGGTTCACTTATTTTCACAACCTGACTTTGTTCAGGACATGATGAAGTGTTTCTTTGTAAATTTGAAAGGGGATCCTGTTAAACCACCCTTCGAGCTACCGACTACCTTTGACAAGTTTCCTCCGCATATATCCGCATACCCGTTTCCATCAGCACCAAAGATACCTAGCACGTTGGGTACTTACAATGGCCTGACCGATCCAGATGATTTTTTACAGCGTTTCGAAGGCGCAATGCGCACTCAAGGCTGGGTAGATCCGGTTGCGTGTCGGATATTTCCTATGACACTACAGGGTATTGCTCGTGAGTGGTTTAATAAGTTGCCGGCGGGTAGTATTGCCGGGTTTATGGATCTGCGGACAAAGTTTTTACTGCAATATCAGAATCAGAGACCACGCAAGCGCACTCACATTGAATGCCATGATATCGTGCAGAAGCCCAAGGAATCTTTGGGCGAATTTCTCACAAGGTATACTAATGAGTGCCTGCGTATACCAGATCTCAAACCAGAGCAACAGATTTCCGGACTCATACATGGTATAAACTCAGAACGTCATCCAACACTGGTAAGGCGTCTGCGCCATACAGTCCCAACAACTTATGCTGAGGCGCTTAATGAATGCCACGACTATATGCGGAGTGGCGAAGATAATGACATTCCAACAGCTAGCTCACGCAACGAGAGAAAGGACGATGATGATCGTTTGCGCTATCAAAATCGTGGTAACAACTCTCGTGGAAGGTATCCTAGCGGTGGTCCCATCAGGAATGATGAAGGGAAATCAAGTGGCAATTATCGAAACAATAATCAGCGCGGCATCAATAATCAGAACTATGCGCTACTCAAAAGTCTGTCCAAAACGCCCAAGGAAATTTTGGCAATGGAGCCAGTATGCGCGACCTTCGCGGTTCCAACTCCGCTTACAGAATTTGGCAAGCGGGACAAAACAAAGTATTGTGAATTTCATGACGATTATGGTCACGACACCAATCGGTGTAAAAACTTGATGGAACGGGTTCTGGAAGCGCTTCGCGCGGGCAAATTGGATCATCTAAAACCACCTAAAAAGGACAAGGGAAAGGCCGCAGAAGAGGCTTCGAAGTCTAAGACTTTCGCGTGGCAGAAAGTTGACAAAGCGAAAAATGCCGACTTAACCATTAACATGGTTGACGCAGAGAAAATCAGCCAGCGGAGAAAGTACAACGATTACCAGGATTGGGAGCTTCTCCCGATCACTTTCCCTCCTGTAATGTCAATTGATTCTATTAATGAGCCCATTATCATCAAGTGTCGCATCCCCGATTGCGGAATCCAGGTTAAGCGCATGCATGTTGACACTGGCAGCGGTGTCGATATTATGTATGAGCATTGTTATCGTTTCCTTCCGGCAGAAGTCAAAGCGCAGTTACGCCAGCCTGATATTACGCTATCGGGGTTTTCTGGAGAAAACTCGTGGCCGCTAGGCCGAATAGAATTAATGATAGAGCTTGCGGATGACAGGAACCCGCAGATGATCAGGCGTGAATTAGTCGATTTTTATGTGGTTCGTTCAACTTCACGATATAACGCACTGCTAGGGAGAAACTTCATACGGCGTTTTAACATTATCCCATCGGTAGTGCATGGTTTGATTAAGTTTCCCACAGTAGGAGGCGTTGCCACAGTTGTGTCACATCAAGCAACCGAGCTGTGTGGTTCTGTCGCGTCTGTAAGCGCTCCTAGCGTAGGAGAGCAACTTGCAAACTGTGCAGTAATAGCAAACCGCTTGCATCCGGATAAGCGAATTAAAATCGGCGCAGGCTTGTCAGCCGAAACGAAGGGCAAGTTGCATGGAATACTGTCAGCTAACGCAGATATTTTCGCATGACGCGAGTCAGACATGACAGGGGTTCCGCGCGATATTGCGGAACATAAGTTAAACGTTAATCCATCATTGACACCCGTTAAGCAAAAGAAGCGGCATATGGCCCTAGACCGCAGTGATTGGTTGTGCGCAGAGGTGGACAACCTTGTCAAAGCAAACATTCTACGGGAAGTGCGTTATCAAACGTGGGTTGCAAATCCTGTGTTGGTAAAAAAGGCTGACGGTAACTGGCGAATGTGCGTTGATTTCAAAGATATTAATAAGGCATGTCCCAAGGACAATTGCCCTCTCCCGGAGATAGACTGGAAGGTAGAATCACTATCGGGATTTAGGTACAAGTGTTTTCTGGACGCATACAAGGGTTATCACCAAATCTTAATGGCTGCAGAAGATGAGGACAAGACTGCTTTTCATACGCCACAGGGTATTTATTATTACACGAAGATGCCTTTCGGTTTAAAGAATGCTGGCGCGACCTATCAGCGTGTAATTGACGCAGCATTCAAGCACCAAATCGGTAGAAATCTTGAAGCGTACGTCGACGACTTGGTAATTAAAAGCAACACCGAAGAAGACATGCTCGCGGACATCCTGGAAACGTTTGCATCTCTGCGCAGGATCAACATGAAGCTTAACCCGCTTAAATGTAGTTTTGGGGAAGAGGAAGGCAAGTTTTTAGGTCATGTGGTGACAGCGCGGGGTATCAAGGCCAATCCCAAAAAGATTGAAGCCATTGATAATTTGCCATCTCCGAAGACAAAGAAAGATGTGCAGAGTCTAACGGGGAAGCTTGCGGCTATCACGCGGTTTCTGTCGAAAGCCGCAGAACGACAGTTACCATTCTTCAATACTTTGAAAAATTGTTTGAAGAAAAAAGACTTCGTATGGACTCAGGAAGCAGAATCAGCCTTTCAGGAGATGAAAAAGGTGCTTGCAGAATTACCAACACTTACTGCGCCAGTATCAGGAGAAACGCTAACGCTGTACCTCGCGGCATCGAAGGAAGCTGTCAGCTCAGTCCTCATCGCGGATCGCAGAAAGACGCAAATGCCGGTCTACTTCGTAAGCAAGACGCTGGCATCAAGCGAAGTAAACTACTCACCAATAGAAAAGCTTGTATATGCGCTGGTCCATACGGCGCGGCGTTTGCGCCAATATTTTCAAGCACATCCAATCGTGGTTCTAACTGATCAACCAATCAAACAGGTGTTATACAAGCCTGAGATTTCTGGCCGAATGGCTAAGTGGGCAGTTGAGTTAGGTGAACATGAAATAAATTTTTCTTCGCGCAGTGCGGTTAAGGGTCAAATACTTGCTGATTACCTAGCAGAATTACCTGCGGATGTCGAGGCATCAGCAGAACATCAGGATCCACCTGCACCAACTTTGTCACCATGGGAATTGTACACCGATGGTGCGTGCAGCGCATCTGATGCAGGTGCGGGTGTAATTTTAACAGGCCCGGACGGCGAAGAGCATACATACGCACTGCGGTTTAATTTTGCTGTTACAAACAACGAAGCAGAGTATGAGGCTCTGTTAGCAGGTATGCGCATTGCGCACAAGTTAAATGTTAAAATTTTGCACGCTTATGTGGATTCAAAGCTAGTATGCAGTCAAGTCAGCGGAGATTTCGAAGCGCATGACATAGCCATGCAGCAATATCTATCGCTTGTTCACAACCTCGCTGACCAGTTTGAAGCTTTTCAAATCTCCCACGTGATGCGGGGGCAAAATAAGAAAGCGGATGCGCTAAGCAAACTGGCTGCCTTGGCTTTTGATCATATGGGGAAGAAAGTTCTAATAGAAGAACTCAATGCGAAATCCATTGTTATGATGCCTTTAGTGGCACCAGTTGAGGAATCAAGCTCAACATGGATGACGCCCATTGTGGCTTTTCTGCGGGATGGCACGTCTCCTGCTGATTCCGCTGATGCAAAGAAAGTCCGCGTTAAGGCACCGCTGTATGCCCTTGAGGGTGACGTCCTATATCGAAAAAATTATTTGGGACCGCACTTAAGGTGCATTGGCCCGAAAGAGGCAGAGGAAGTTGTACGCGAGGTGCATGAAGGTGCATGCGCACTCCATTCGGGGCACAGGTCCATTGTGTCAAAAATAATGCGGCTAGGATATTATTGGCCCACCATGTACGCGGATACTGCGCGCATAGTTAGGCAATGTGAATCATGCCAAATACATGCACCTATTAGCAGAGCACCTGCGCATCCAATGATACCAGTCTCCTCACCGTGGCCATTCTGCAAATGGGCAATCGACATAGTCGGACCATTCCCAAAAGGCCGAGGTAATTTTATTATTTATTTTCTAAACATGCTACTCACATCAGTATCTTACGCACATTCTGCGCACGCAGGAAACATCAAATTCTTGATTGTTGCAATCGACTATTTCACAAAGTGGGTCGAAGCGAGACCGCTGGCAGCAATCTCAGGAAAAAGGGTGCGAAATTTTGTATGGGAGGACATCGTCTGTCGATTTGGTATACCAAACGAAATTGTTAGCGATAACGGTACGTAGTTCGCGGGTGACCCTTTTCGCAGCTGGTGCGCGGAGCTTAATATTAAGCAAACTTTTACATCTGTTGCGCATCCGCAGGCGAATGGCCAGTGCGAAGTCACCAACCGCGTTATAGTAGCTGGAATCAAAGCTAGGTTGGGTCATCGTCGCGTTGGTTGGGTGGATGAACTACCGAAGGTTTTATGGGCGCATAGAACAACACCCAAAGCAAGCACTGGTGAGACCCCGTTCAGTTTGGTCTATGGATCTGAAGCTGTTGTACCCGCAGAAATTGGGGTACCGACGTTCCTCATACAAAATTTTGATGAGCAAAATAACTCTGAAGCTTTGCGGGAAAATCTTAATTTGCTGGAAGAGCGCAGACTTTCTGCGGCTGTTAACGAAGCAAATAACAAGCAAAAAATTGCAAAGTACTATAATCAGCGTGTGCGTTCGCGCTCTTACAAGTGCGGTGACTTGGTTTGGCGTCAGAACGACGCAAGTCATGTAGAGGATACTGGGAAACTGGGCCCCCGTTGGGAAGGTCCATACAGGGTAGCGAAGGCAAACAATACCGGGGCGTACCATCTCGAGACATTAGATGGAAAACCTGTGAAACGCACTTGGCATGCGACGTTATTGAAAAAATGTTATATGTAGCTAGGTGGACCTGATCACTCCAGTTTATTGTAGCACATTATTTTTTCTATGTATTTTCCGTCCGTTTGGATGTGTCGCGGTTGTAATTGTGATTAATGCCAATTAAATATTTACTCGCGCATACTTTTGTTGTTTAAATCTTTTTTGTATGCGGTTCCTGCCTACTTAAGGGGTGTCCTCTAGCCCCCGTGCGGTAGAAGCCTGTTTGGTTACAAGGCTAGACGATAACGACAGGCAAAGGGAATTGGTTTTCCCCTAGCCAAGCGCCACGCAGACTAGATGGCTGCAAAGTTGACTTAAAAAATTACAAGCATTGGTATGCTTGTGCGTAATTACTCTCGCATTGGTTTGCTTGAGGAACTCAAAGCATAAAAACATTGCTTCTTTTTAGTTGCGTTGCTTACTATACAGCTATAGTGCACCTCTAGTACATGACAAAGCGATAACGCAGTAGCTTTCGAGTCTAAATTATTAAAGGGTAATTGTTAAAGTATTGGTTTATTTTACGCAGTAATACCCGCATACGCATGAGTTTTGGTTAACTATGCGCATGGGCATGCGGTTCACATTTTGTTTTGATTCGCGATATATAAACAAATAAACACACTACGCATGCATATCAGGAATATATATACATCAAATTAAGTTGTTACATAAGAGGTAATTGTTTGTAACGCCTGCCCAACACGGGACTTAGGGCTGCAAAAATACAAATACCTGCCTAAGCATAGGACTTACGCCGCAATCCAACACTAATAATCCTCCTTTAAAAACCCATCGATCGACATGTTCGGGTCCGCAGCGAATGCATTGATTAGGGGGATAGGGATGGACTTGATGGCTTCTTCCGCCTCCATTAACGCTACAGCCGTTCCCTCTTTTAGCTTCTTTTGAACGATGTCGGGGAACGGCGGTGTTAGACCGCAAGCTTGGATTACCTCCTGCACAGCCTTGTTGATTTCATGGTCCCTGACCGCATCAACGTAGGCATTGAACTTGTCGGACACAGGCTCTGAGTCCATCACCTTTTGCGCAATGGTAGGGAGTGTGGTGCGCAGCTTTGCTAGATCCGCCTCTGCCAGCTCGCGGTTGGTTACCGCGTCATCCCTTTCCCTCGTAACTTTCTCAAGCTCCGACCGCAAACGTTCTGCATCCCCCTTCGCCTGCTCAACCGCACCAACCAGCTCACGGCTCTTTTTTATTTCCTCAATCAGCGCGGCTTTGGTTTCATTCGCGGTCGACTCAACCGCCTTACGCGCCTCCTCAGCAGCATCCCTATCCTTCTTGACCTGATCTACACCCGCCTGCAGTAGTCCTAGCTCTACCTCTTTGCGCAAAGCTAGCTGGTATATGCTGGAAGAGCGGCGGGCCTGATCCGCAAACATGCCGAAAAATACAAGGCCATTTTGAATGAAGGCATTGTGCGCCTGGTTAAACGGTAGAGCGGCCAGTTGCTCGCGGAATTCGTCCGGAAAGATTTGCTACAGGAACGCAGACTGCTCTGCGGCATTTTTCGCAGAAGACTGTGTGAGTTGGCTGAGGTTGGCAACGCGGAAGCTACCTTGCGGAGGAGTTGGTGTGGAATCGGAATCCACGTGTATTGTCTTATCCTTTGATGTGGCGGTAGCTTGGAGATCTGGGTTGACCCGCGGGGTGGACGGCTGCGTCTCCTCCACATGCTCTACATATCAGTAAATAGTTATAACGTGAACTTTAGTATGCGGTAAAGGCGCAAGGAATGGACGCTTACCAGTAATGGGGGGAAGTAGTTCTGCGGAGCGTGGCTCGATTGGAATAAAGTTATCGTTCCGCATGTCCTCCCTTTGTTTGGGAGTCATCTTCTTCTTCTTCTGCTGAGCCGCAGAGGTCTCAGCTGCTTTGCGTTTGTTGCCAGATGCCGCCGGCGATTGCTCCACGTTTTCGCTAGCTTTCTCCTGCTCTAGCTGTACGTTCACATCTTGCTTGCGGAAGGAGATTCCCGCAATCTCTTCCGCAGTCAGCACCTTCTTCATCCTCATTTCTGCAAAGATACGCGCATGCGTTAGATAATATACATACAAAAACAGTTTAGTACGCGATTATACTATTCCTACCCTTTCCATCCGGTCCGACTATGGCTGGGCGCACATCCTCCCATGGCCAGTGTGCGGATATCTTCCCTAGCCGCAGCATTACGTTCCCATATGATCGATGCACTAGCTGTGCGTTTGCACACTCCGCTAATAGTTTCCTTTCATCCTCATCCAGGGCGGGGGTCTTGTTTCATCCTTCTCCACCTTCTCGAACCATATCAGCGTTTGCGGGAAGTTTGCACTCACCACAGTTTGGTCGACGAAAAAGAATGTCTCTTTCCAATTCCCCGCATTCAATTTTGGGGTCTTAGTGAAGTTTTGACGAGCGAAGAAGGTGAACCACGATTTGTGGTGGTGGGCTAGTCGGTATAAATGGCAAAACACCTTCACCAGGGGCACTTTCTTGAGTGCAACGCACCACATCTCGAACAAGACTATTTTTCCTATAGCGTAAGGGTGTAACTGACCTAATCCGACCTTAAAGTGATCTAGCACGCCCAGGAAGAAATCAGTGGGAGGAACCCTAAAGTTGCCATGCTTAAAAGCATGTTCGTAAATAGCCACCTTTTTCTCCGGTGGCTCGTGGGCTCGCTGATTGGACAAAGGGGGCACCAGATTGTACTTGGCTAAGGGAGGATACTGTTTCACTAAGTAATCTATGTGCTTCTGCTCTATAACAGACTCTACGCTATCTACATACGTCTCGTTAGCTTTAGTCATTTTCTAGGAGTAATCGGATGAAACTAACCTTTAAATGGTGGCCGGAATGTTCGATTTTTGATCGGAATTCAAATTGGCAGCGTAACGAGGAAGCTTGAAGCAGGAAAGTGGAAATGAGCTGCAAAATGGGGTATTTATAGGGAAGATTGGATGGAGTGGTGTGATCGTGGCTGTACACGTGTTAAGCAATCGACGGACAGCACTTTATTTATGCGCGTGGATGCCAGTTGGGTATGATTACATGTACGCGCGTGGTTGGCACGCGCCTGACACACTGCCACTTTATGTCATGTCCGCCGAATGGGCTTCTGCGATTGTGACAGGCATTTAATGGCATCGAGGCGCACGCGGAATATTAAATGCTAGCCGTTTTCTTGTTTTTTCTTTCGCTTAATAGTTTGATATCATACGCCTCGCGCCATATAACATCAAACTGGGGGGACATAATGATACCGCCACCCGCAGGCGCACCTCAAGAGTATGCGGACAATCACTATTGTGCGTATGCGTGTTCTTGTGTGCGGTATGCGGCGTGCGAATGCCTTTGTTCCCGGTACGGCGGTTGCTTAGCTGTCAAGTAAATATCTTTTCCATAATTATATCCGTGATTTGGGGGAGTCAGTTATGGATACGATTAACGTGATCTGGGACGGTTCTAGAATTAGGGTTTGCCTATAAATACAAACCCTAATCATCATTTACCGGACACAGCACATTACGTAACCATCGCATACGATACACATTACGTAAAACAACATCATTCAACATCTCTTCAAGGTTAACAGGTTAGTCTTTTGTAAGCTAGTACCTACGACCTTATTTGGGGCCTCTTGATCGACGACCGTTATCGGAGGTGGACTTAATCACTTGGCCACCCCGCCGACATCATCATGTCGGCCAGGGTTATTCACGGTAGCCGGACCGGAGAGCCACGTTCTAAGATCCTTAAACCCCCCCCCCCCCCCCCCCCCTTATGTATTGAGCAGGCATATTAAACCCCGCGGTTGAAATATGCATGATCAGTGTTTCTATTATACAACCTTTTAATACATTGTTGATAACGTTATTAAGTTTGTTAGGGATCAATCATAACACCATTAGGTCTTTTGAGGATCGATCTATACACAACCATTTTTTATTTTTATGTAACCAACATATATTAATGTGTTGTAATATACAATAATTAATACATGTTTAATTTAATTTTGTATGGAGAAAAATTAATTGTGTAAAAATTATAATCCATTTATTATTAAGTGTTGGTGTATTGTTATATATTTATTATATTATGTACGTATGCATAAATATAATTTAACTGGTTAAATTATTGAAAATAATCCTTTTGATTTACATCACCACTACTTGATTTTTTCGAATTCCATAGTCTTCCCCATCAAATGATAAAAAGATAATGACCATATCTAAACTTCAAAAGTTACATTACATAAATAAATAAAAAAGGAAATTTCTATCAATAAATGAAAAATTAAAACAAGATATAACGGGGTGAACACAACAACTAAAATCAAAGCAAATCAACGAAACAAAAAAAAAAAGGCTCTATAAACAAAATAAATAAATAAATAAATAACGAAAATACTACTGAAACAAAATAAAGTTAAATAACTACACTAGAATTTACATTAACTGGAACATACAAACCACCTACTAATAATGTAACGACCTCTTAAGTACAAGGTTTTAGAATGCTTTTGGCTTTTAATTAGAGCACGAGGTGTCGTGACAGTGTATTTCGATGTCCATTTCAGTGCTTAGAAAAGACTTTGAAATTGATAAAGTGGATGAGTGGTTTGGTGTTGAGAGAAAATATGATATGGACCAATAAAAAAATGATTAAGTAAAAAATGGACACTTTGATTCACGGAGTCGGGGTTTAGACACCGAAAAATCGACACTGAGACGGTGTTGAAGGATCGTCGATGTCAATGTCCACTTTTAAAAACGCTAAAACTTGACGTCACTTAGTGCTCTTATCTCCTAACACAAACCACACCCTTGCTTGTATTTTTACTTTTTTTAATTACATTGCGTTTATATATAGATACCGAAAAGCAGTGACAGATCAAATTATAACTGAAGTTGGGATTACTTTTACTATAAAATTTGCTCTCCGGAAGTAAAATAAATTAAAATGGTTAATCTTATACGAGTATTAATAAACAAGAAATCAGTTTGAAACAACTTTAATATGTTATACAGTGACTATGTTTTAGAAACTATCTTATTTGGTATTTGTTCATATAACTACACCTAAAATTTTCTAAGAGGCCTCCCAACGGTTGTATCTTCACCACCGCCCAGCCCACCGTCCTTGTGGGCGCCGATGGCACGGCACCGCCCAGGACACCGCCCACCCATCACCCTCTCTTTCGTTCGTTTGAATCATATCCGTGGACGGAGGTATTTGATCAAAATGACCGTTTGAAAAAAAAAAATTAAAAATAAAATTATAACAGCTAGCAGCAACAGTGTTTTTTTTTTTTTCATTTTTTCCCATTTATACACTCTATATAATCCACACTCCATTTACTCATTTTACACCACTAAAAACTACACTCTATTCCAATCTATTTCATTCATCTCTACATTTTATACAATCTTTTTTTCCCAAACAATGAGTTTTAAAAAAAAAAACCAAACAAAGGCAAATCGAAACAACGCCCTCAAGTTCAAGACCCGAAAACAATTCAAACACCAAACCAAGGGCCGGCAATTCGGAAAGTGAAGGTATATCGGCTACCAACAAAAGAAAACAAGCCGATGAATTACCAATTCCAACCGAGGCTAGTTCGAACCCGCAAATTAACACGAACCCCGACCCAACCCAAATTGAAAATTTATTTAAAGATAATGACCCGATCTGACGTCCTCCGAGTCGAGCTAAAAGTCAAAGGGATTCGTACTCATCCGATGCTGCAAGTCGTATGTCGTCCGACGAAGTTCGGATAAAGATAGCTCAATCTGCTGAAGCTTCTCAACTAGCGGCGACTAAAACCATGGAAAAACTTTGTGAAGAAAGCGAGACGAGGACAATGTTGAAAAGTTTGAAGCTTCTTTCTAAACCGGTATCACGAGACTTACCTCCCGACGAATATAATGATGATGAATTATCGAGCGAGACTTAAGAAAAAATATGCTAAGGAATTGGCACGTCCGGACGACGACGACGAGTAGTTTATTTGTAGTATTTTATTTTTATTTATTTTGTATTTTATTTAAATTATTGTAACGTTTTTTTTATATATTTTACTGTAACTTTTTTTTTATTTTTAATGAAATTTTAGTTTTATATTAATGACTTTTTTGTTTAATTTTAATTATTTAATTGTTTAGAAAAAAAATAAAAAGTAATTAAAAATATGAAAGAAAGGTGTAACTGTTGGGAGTGTTTAGTCCTGGGAAGAAAGTGTTGATGTGGCGATGAGTAGGGATGACAATGGATCGGATATGGATCGGGTGATGTTGTATCCATATCCATATCCATTTAGTTTTTGTTCATCCATATCCATATCCATATCCATATCCATATCCATATCCATTTAGTTTCAGGTCATCCATCCATATCCATATCCATATCCAATGGATTTAGCGGGTTAATGGATATTCAATGGATGTTAATAAAATATTATAATATTTGATTAAAATAAAAACGTAGTATAGCAAAAATAAATTTGACATGACATAATTAAAATCTATCCATAAGAATGCGTAATCTTTGTCGAAGATATAACAAATTTTTTTATTTTTACTATAAACATAGATTATGATAAATTAAATATGAAATTTGTAAGTTTATTTTATTAGTCATACGTGTTTTATTATAATATATTATAGTATAGTATTTCATTATGGGTTGAAAGAAAAATGTAAATTTAATGGTAAATAAACTTGTAATTGTAAATATGTACGCATATATCTATATTTATATATATTTGTATATGTATTTCGGGTGGTAATGGATATATCCATGGATGAAACTTTTCATCCATATCCATATCCATATCCGTATCCATATCCATTTAGGTTCATCCATATCCATCACGAAGCGGGTGAATCGGGTAGATATTCATCGGATCGGGTGTCCATTGTCATCCCTAGCGCTGAGGTGACGTCTAGTCCTGTAGGACTAAGGCGAAACTATTGGGAACACTTTAAATTTGTGTCTGACTTGAAGGGATAAATTCAACATTCAATGGGCTAAAGATTATTATATTTGGACTATATATCTAATTGAGATAATCCAAATGAATAGTACTATTTGGACTATCCCAATCTCACACTAAGGACCCTAAACTTTATTCAACGTACGAATCGGCCCCTCCCCAATTTTACTAAAAAACCTCACACCCTCGAGAAAATACAAACACCCCCAACCCTACCCCTTACCCCGACCCGACCCACTCGCCTTCCCGTTATTATAACTATAATAATATTATATAATATATTTCGTTCTTTCACTTTTCTTTTCTTTTTTCACTTTTTTTTTCCTTTTTCCAAAAAAACCCCCAAACTTTGTTTAAAAAAAACGGGCCCCCCAAATAGGGGGTAAAGTGCAAATAATTATTTTCATAAAAAATCTTAACTAAACTCCACCCAAATATTCAACGGGCCATATCTTCTCGCTCGCAACGAGTTAAATTTTTCCGACACCATCGATAAACTCAAAATAATTTTAGGAACACAATTGATATTGCTAAAAACGAACATATATTTCATAGCATTATCCCTCAAGAAAGACAAGCTTTTAGTTGCAATTGTTCTATTAACAAGTGATATTCGTTTAAATAATAAAAGGTGAAGACAAAAGACAGATTCGACGAATTGAAGACGTAAATGACCAAAAAGCTCAAAAGTACAAAGTACAATCAAAGTGGTTTAATTTAATGATGAGAAACGTCTCAAAATTATAAAAGTACAAGTTACAAAACGCAAAGTACAAGATATTAAATAGTACGAAAGGACGTTCGAAAATTCGGAACCGGGACCAGAGTCAACTCTCAACGCTCGACGCAACGGACTAAAAATTACAAGTTAACTATGCACATAAATATAATATAATATATAAATAATTCTTAAAATTATATATATATTATATTATATATATAAAAACTGTCAGCAAATTAGGAGACAAAGAATTGTGAGCTGGATCCTACCTCCATGCGATCGCATGGCCTACTTTTTCTGGCCACATTTCTATAAAAGGTAGTCTGGTGATCGAGCTTAATATACCATTCATCAATCTCTCTCACACACACACACACACACACACACACACATACACACACATATATATATATATATATATATATATATAAAATTTATAATTTTAATTTTAATTTTAATTTAAGATTAATAATAATAAGGGTATGTTAGCGAATGTTGTAAGTGTGTAAGTCGAAATTCTGTCCGTGTAACGCTACGCTATTATTAATCATTGTAAGTTATGTTCAACCTTTTTAAATTAATGTCTCGTAGCTAAGTTATTATTATGCTTATTTAAATTGAAGTAATCGTGATGTTGGGCTAAAATATTAAAGACGGGGTAATTGGGCTTTGTACCATAATTGGGGTTTGGACAAAAGAACGACACTTGTAGAAATTAGACTATGGGCTATTAATGGGCTTTATATTTGTTTAATTGAATGATAGTTCGTTAATTTAATATAAAGATTTACAATTGGACGTAATTATAAATAACCATATACACTTGATCGGACACGATGGGCTGGATATTTATAAGTACTAATAATCGTTCATTTAACCGGACACGGGAATGGATTAATAGTCAATAGACTCATTAAAACAGGGGTGAATTATGTACAAGGACACTTGGCGTAATTGTTAACAAAGTATTAAAACCTTGTTATAGTTTAAGTCCCAAATTAGTTGGAATATTTGACTTCGGATATAAGGATAATTTGACGAGGACACTCGCACTTTATATTTATGACTGATGGACTGTTATGGACAAAAATCAGATGGACATATTGAATAATCCAGGACAAAGGACAATTAACCCATGGTAATAAACTAAAATCAACACGTCAAACATCATGATTACGGAAGTTTAAATAAGCATAATTCCTTTATTTTATATCTCATCGCATTTTTATTTACTGTCATTTTATTTATCGCACTTTTAATTATTGTACTTTTTAATTATCGCAATTTTATTTACCGTCATTTTATTTATTGCACTTTAATTTATCGTACTTTAATTATTGTCATTTACTTTACGCTTTAAATTAAGTCTTTTATATATTTAATATTTTACATTAGGTTTTAACTGTGACTAAAGTTTTAAAATCGACAAACCGGTTATTAAACGGTAAAAATCCCCTTTTATAATAATAATAATACTACTTATATTTATATATATATATATATATATATATATATATATATACAAATATAGTTTTAAAAAAATATAGCGTTAAACTTGGCTAGTTTCCTGTGGACGAACCGAACTTACTAAAAACTACACTACTGTACGATTAGGTACACTGCCTATAAGTGTTGTAGCAAGGTTTAGGTATATCCACTCTATAAATAAATAAATAACTTGTGTAAAATTGTATCGTATTTAATAGTATTTCCTAGCAAAATATAAGCTATTTCGTATACACCTCTACGCACATCAAGTATTTTTGGCGCCACTGCCGGGGACTCCTAAACGCCGAAAGCGCAACGCTATAAAAAAAGATTTTTTTAATTAAGTTTTTGTATAAAATATAAGTTTTAAATTTTTTAAAAAAAAAAATACAAAAACAAGAAAAAGAAAATATATCTATATTTTAAAGTTTAGTTAAATTAAAAAGTTTATATTTTTTATTTATTGTGAAAAGTTATAAAAACTAATAAGTAATAACTATTTTTTTTTATTTACTAATAATTTATATTTATATTTTATATATATTAAAAATATATATATAAAAATCAATCGGGCCCGAGAACTGTAGCAGCTCAATTTTTGAACCGGATCCGAGGCTCATGCGATCGCATGAGATTTTAACTATCAACCCATGCGATCGCATGGTTTGAGTTGACAGCCCTGAAACCTTTGACTGCCGGATAGGTTAAGGGTTTAATATTAATTATTATTATTAATTAAAACCTAATTAGGGTTTTATTTATTTATTAATTAGTTTTAGTTTTATTATTTTGTATTTTTAGTTTTAAACTAGTTTTATTAAATTATAAAATTAATACTTTTATAAAATAAATAATATAAAAATAATATTTTTATAAAAATTGTATTTTTATAAATTTAAGTTTCTTTTTATATTTATATCTTTTTAATCGTTTATTCGTAATATTTATATTTTTCGCTCGTAATTAGTTTTAAGTTATAGTTTTTGCCGTAGTTATTTATATTTTTAGATTTTTAAGATTTGCCGTAAAATTCCTTAAGTGCTTTTTCTTTAGACTAAGATATAGGTGCTTTAGAATTTTGCGACGCCGTTTTAAGATTTTAATACCTTTTTAAGTTATTGCCGTTTTGGATATAGAATTCTTTTAAGCTTTAATACCTTTAGACGCAAGTTTTAATATTTAGTTTTTAGAATTCTAAGTTTCGACGCTTTATTTTCTTATTTTTATTTTTCGACTGTTTGTTTTTCGACCATTTATTTTTCGACGCTTATTTTTCAACCTTTTATTTTTAGACATTTTTCGACGCGCTCTTTTTCTTTCTTATTTCTCGACGCTCTAGTTTTTAGGACATAGAATTTTCTTTATCTTCTTTAAACTTCGACGAAAAATTATTTTAAGCGGTTAAATTGATAGACATCCAAAATTTTCTGGTTCGTAGTAATAGTTGGATTTGTTAGTGGCGAGTTGTGTGCTTCCGATTTAAAGGGTCCTGGCTACATGCTGCATCTATTGGCTATTCGAAACGTGGGCAAAATCAGAAAAGTCTATTAATTTGAAAACTTGTATAATTTTTATTTTTATAACTAATAGGATATTCAGTGAATGCACCGAGCAAAACGTTCACCACCTTTCATACGTTCACCACCTGTAACTCGATCAAGACATCTAGCCAATATTGTTGCCGTTGATTTTTCTTTAAGATCGTCATCCAGTCGACCAAGTACTCCAATTCAAATTTCCGATAATCCATTTTTTGAACCCGACCTCACAATTGAGAATCCGGAGGATATTTAAGGACAATTCAGAGATCCTGAACCACTAATCTTTCCTGAACGCAAATCACTCATCCAGAGATTGTCGAGGAAGAAACCATTAAATCAGAATCCCTTAGCGATTCAGATTCAATAAATTTAATTATGGAAAATCTGGAACCTCTAAGTATGGAAGACCGAATGAGAGCTAAACGCACTGGCCAAGGTCATGCAATTACTCAACCAGACATTAATGCGCCAGATTATGAAATCAAAGGACAAATCCTACATATGGTAACTAATCAATGCCAATTTAGTGGTGCGCCGAAGGAAGATCCAAATGAACATCTTCGAACCTTTAATAGGATCTGCACTCTATTTAAAATAAGAGAAGTTGAGGATGAACAGATATATCTCATGTTATTTCCCTGGACTTTAAAGGGAGAAGCCAAAGATTGGTTAGAATCGTTACCTGAAGGGGCGATTGATACATGGGACGTTTTAGTTGAAAAATTTCTTAAACAATTCTTTTCGGCATCTAAAGCCGTGAGACTTCAAGGAGAAATTGTTACGTTCACACAAAAGCCAAATGAAACTCTATATGAAGCGTGTACAAGATTTGGAAAGTTATTGAGAGGATGTCCGCAACATGGTTTAGACACTTATCAAATAGTACAAATATTCTACCAAGGATGCGACATCACTACACGAAAAGACATCGATATAGCAGCTGGTGGTTCCATTATGAAGAAAACCGCAACTGAAGGTTACAAAATTATTGATAACACTGCTTCCCACTCACATGAGTGGCACCAAGAAAAAGATATCGTTAGATCATCTAAAGCGGCTAGAGCCGATTCTAGCCATGACTTAGATTCCATTTCCGCAAAGATAGATGCTGTCGAGAGACGAATGGAAAAGATGACTAAAGATATTCACTCAATACGAATTAGTTGTGAGCAGTGTGGAGGACCACATTTGACAAAAGATTGTCTCAGTATTGAACAAATAATGGAACAAAGAGAGAATGTTTCATATATGAACCAAAGGCCTGGAAATAATTATCAGAATAATTATCAACCGCCAAGACCAATCTACAATCAAAATCAGAATTATAACCGAAATGTTCCATACAACAATCAACAAGGTCCTAGCAATCAACAAGTATCCAATAATACTTACAACCAGCAAAGACCTATTTTTCAAAATAAACCACCACAAACCGATGATAAAAAGCCAAATTTAGAAGATATGATGTCAAAGCTAGTTGAATCTCAAACTCAGTTTTTCACATCTCAGAAACAAACGAATGAACAAAATGCTCAAGCATTTAGAAATCAACAAGCTTCTATTCAAAATTTGGAACAAGAAGTAAGTAACCTAGCAAGGTTGATAGGTGCAAGAAAACCGAGAAGTTTACCTAGTGATACAAATGCTAACCCCGGAATGAAACAGCTAAACCCATTACCACAAGAAGTGGTATCACACTTAAACCACCTGAAATACCTGTAATTTCTGATGACTCTATTCTTACTCCACAAGAACCACAATCTGAGCAAGAAAAGGAAACAGAACCGGTAGTTGAAAAGGTTAATGAAGATAACACAGTTAAGGCTAAACCTTATGTTAAACCATATCAACCACCACTTCCTTACCCGAGTAAAATGAGAAAAGAAAGACATGAAGCCGAGCAATCCAAATTCTTGGATATGTTTAAACAAATAAATGTAAATCTTCTTTTCATTGATGTGATATCAGGAATGCCTAGATATGCTAAATTCCTGAAAGATCTAATCACAAATAGAAAGAAAATGGAAGAACTCTCGGCTGTAACTATGAATGCTAATTGTTCTGCAGTGCTGTTGAATAAGATACCAGAAAAATTATCAGATCCAGGAAGTTTCACAATTCCATATTTTCTGGGTAGTCTTAGTTCAATAGAAGCATTGGCAGACTTAGGTGCTAGTATAAATCTAATGCCATATTCACTATACGCAAAACTAGACCTTGGAGAATTAAAACCAACACGAATAAGCATACAACTAGCCGATCGATCAGTAAAATATCCTAGAGGGATAATGGAGAACATGCTAGTTAAAGTTGGTACTTTAGTATTTCTAGTAGATTTTGTTATTCTAGACATAGAAGAAGATTCTCGAGTTCCTCTCATATTAGGAAGACCATTCTTAAACACGGCTAAAGCAATAATAGACGTGTTTGGTAAGAAACTGACCCTAAGTATAGAGGACGAGAGTGTTACCTTTTCTGTTAATAGAGCCATGCAACAACCGTAATCTGCAGATGACACATGTTATTATATTCAAACTATAGATTCACATGCAGAATTGTTAGAAGAATTCCCAGAATTACAAGGAACATGAGAATGTTCTTTAGGAGAAGGAACTGAACCAATTGATGAAGCTGAAATGTTAGCCGCACTCATGGCTAATGGATATGAACCAACAACAGAAGAAATTCAAATGTTAAAAGAAGAAGACAGATATCGATATAAATCATTGATAGAAGAACCACCGACATTAAAATTAAAGCCACTTCCAAACCATTTAGAATATGCTTATTTACATGGTGAATCTGAATTACCTGTAATAATATCGTCTTCTCTTACTGAAAATAAAAAATCTCAACTCATTTCTGTGCTAAAAGCTCATAAACCAGCTATTGCATGGAAGATTCATGATATTAAAGGCATAAGTCCTTCGTATTGCACACATAAAATCCTTATGGAAGAAGGTCATAAAACGTATGTGCAACGCCAACGAAGACTAAATCCGAATATGCAAGATGTTGTTAAGAAAGAAATTATTAAACTGCTAGATGCAGGTTTAATTTATTCAATCTCTGATAGTCCATGGGTAAGCCCAGTTCAATGTGTACCTAAGAAGGGTGGCATGACTGTCATCACAAATGAAATAAATGAGCTTATTCCTACTAGGACTGTAACAGGATGGCGTGTTTGTATTGATTATAGAAAATTAAATGACGCCACCAGAAAAGATCACTTTCCCTTACCTTTCATTGATCAAATGTTGGAAAGATTAGCCGGGAACAGTTACTATTATTTTCTTGACGGTTTTTCCGAATATTTTCAAATCCCAATACCACCCGAGGACCAAGAGAAAACCACATTCACGTGCCCTTATGGTACTTTTGCTTACAAACGCATGCCATTTGGACTTTGCAATGCCCCTGCAACCTTTCAAAGGTGCATGATGGCGATTTTTCATGACATGATAGAAGAATGCATGAAAGTTTTCATGGATGACTTTTCAGTCTTCGGTGATACATTTGAATCATGTCTAGTTAATCTTGAACGAATGCTTATTAGATGCGAACAATCAAATCTAGTACTTAATTGGGATAAATGTCATTTCATGGTTAAAGAAGGCATCGTTCTTGGTCATAAAATTTCAAATGAAGGAATTGAAGTAGAGAGAGCTAAAGTATATGTAATTGCTAAACTTCTACATCCCACCAATGTTAGAGGAGTTAGGAGTTTTCTAGGGCATGCCGATTTTTACCGACGTTTCATAAAAGATTTTTCTAAAATTGCCACTCCTATGAATAAACTCCTAGAAAAGGATGCTCTATTCATCTTTTCGGATGAATGCATCAAATCTTTTAATATTCTTAAAGAAAAACTCACTAATGCGCTGATCATGATCACTCCAAATTGGAATCTACCGTTTGAACTTATGTGCGATGCAAGTGATTTTGCAATGGGAGCCGTTTTAGGACAAAGGATTGAAAAACGATTTCAATCTATTTATTATGCTAGTAAGACGTTACAAGGAGCACAAACAAATTACACAACCACTGAAAAAGAACTCCTTGCTATTGTCTTTGCTTTTGACAAATTTCGTTCATATCTCGTTCTAGCTAAAACGGTGGTCTATACTGACCATTCTGCTCTTAGATATTTATTTTCAAAACAAGATGCCAAACCACGATTAATCTATTGGATCTTACTCTTATAAGAGTTCGATATTGAAATCCGAGATAAAAAGGGAGCAGAAAATCTCGCCGCTGATCATCTTTCTCGTCTTGAAAATCCTGAATTAGAAGTTCTAAATGAATCGGCCATACAAGATAACTTTCCTGATGAATATCTATTGAAGATCAATTATAATGAAATTCCATGGTTTGCAGACTATGCAAACTACTTAGTATGTGGATTCCTTGAAAAAGGGTTGTCGTACCAAAAACGAAAGAAATTCTTTAGTGAAATAAAACACTATTTCTGGGAAGATCCACATTTGTTTAAAAGTTGTCCCGATGGAATAATACGCCGATGTGTATTCAGGGATGAAGCCAGTCAAATCTTAAACCATTGTCACACAGGATCAACAGGAGGGCATTATGGGCCTCAACTTACAGCAAAAAAAGTTTACGATGCTGGATTCTATTGGCCTACAATTTTCAAAGACGCACACCTTCTTTGCAAATCTTGTGATGCATGTCAAAGGGCCGGAAAAATAAGTCAACGTGATGAAATGCCACAAAATGTCATTCAAGTATGTGAAATATTTGACATTTGGAGTATTGACTTTATGGGTTCATTTCCAAAATCTCATAATAATCTCTATATTCTCGTTGCCATTGATTATGTATCTAAATGGGTGGAAGCACAAGCTCTCCTAACTAACGATGCACGAGTTGTAGTCAACTTCTTAAAACGTCTTTTTGCTAGGTTCGGAACACCGAAAGCTTTAATAAGTGATCGGGGTACTCATTTTTGTAATAATCAACTTGAGAAAGTTCTTAAAAGATATGGAGTAATTCATAAAATCTCAACCGCTTATCATCCACAAACAAGTGGACAAGTTGAAAATACCAACCGAGCTTTAAAACGTATTCTAGAGAAAACTGTAGGATCAAATCCAAAGGAATGGTCCATAAAATTGGAGGATGCACTCTGAGCTTTTAGAACAGCCTACAAAACTCCAATTGGCACCACACCTTTCAGACTCGTTTACGGAAAAACATGTCTTCTTCCAATAGAAATTGAACACAAAGCATTTTGGGCTTTGAAGACATGTAATCTTGATTTACATGAAGCCGGACGTCTACGGTTAAGTCAACTAAACGAATTAGAAGAATTAAGACATGAAGCGTATGAAAATTCGTTAATCTATAAAGAAAGAACGAAGAAATGGCATGATAAAAGAATCAGAAGTTCAAAAGAATTTAAAGAAGGAGACAGAGTTCTTCTTTTCAATTCACGATTCAAGCTATTTCCTGGAAAATTGAAATCAAGATGGTCTGGACCATTCATAGTCAAAAGAGTTTTCTCATATGGAACAGTAGAATTAATAAATTCAAATGGGATTGAATTTAAGGTTAATGGTCACAGAGTTAAACATTACATAGATAATCCAATGGAAGTTGAAGATGAAGTTAATCACAATTTCGACACCACAGCTAACTAAGTGTGGGAAAGTTTGAATCTTTTAAGTATAATATTTATTTCTGTTAGAGTTAGATATTCTGTTTTCGTGTAGTTCTCGAGAATGGAATCCGAATGGTCTTTCCCTAGCAGACCCTAAAGAAATAGTCTTCTCCCTCCATTCTGAATTTTTATCTTTTTAGGTTTTACGAGATGAAGAATTCCTTTGATTTGAACCATGCTCTAATGCTACACGCTTTGATTACTAAACGTAATAATGACACACTCCCGAGTGACCTGGTGTCAGTAATAAGAGGCATATGTGACGAAGTAAGAAAAGAACTCAGGAAAGATCATTATAAGACACATTTTGGTAAAGGAAAATCAAAATCCGCAACAAAAAGAAGAGCACGATACCTTGAAAGATGTTATAAATGCGGAAAATGGTCACACGAAGGTAAATGTTCAAATAATCAAACATATTCAAATACCGAATTTGTTACTCTATGCAGAGAAGGACCGTTTATATGTTTAGAAGAAAAGATATTGAAGAATCGAGGTTACGCTTACGTAGCTATGGAGAACCAAATCACACGACTCTCCTATGAGTCAGCTAAAGCAGGTCTCTGAGAATTCTATCTCACGGGTAAATATGTACAGTTTTTAATTTTTTTTAATTTATTGCTTTTAACCTTTTGATAATAAATGCTGAATCGTTCGCTATAAAGTATTAAATTAGTATTCAATAAAATTAGGTATGCGTAACCGAAATTATTGATATCATACAAAAATTTATTACATCACTGCGAAATTTACCATTTATTCTTAAGGTATAAATATCTTTAATCAATCAACCCAAAATATTTCAGAAATTTGTCAGGAGTAAAAGTAGGTTATGGAACCGAAATTACTTTACCGAAAAGAGGGGCGTATATTTTTGATAATATTTGATTGATTAAAGTGGGATAAAAGACCAAAAAGATTTTTAATTTTAATTTTCACTTTGTTTTTAAAATTAATATATAAATATTAAATTAATATTATAAATCTTTTTAAATCAAAATATTTAAGTTTTTAAGTATTTTAAAAAATTAATATAAGTTTGTAAAATTAATGTATAAAAATATTAATTATATTTATATGAATTTTTAATTTTATGCATTTTTAATTTAAGTTTGGTGTGAATTTAAAAACAAAAATTTACTTTATTTCATTAAGTTAAAAATGTGATTTCTAAAAATTCGTCGTGAGTTAAAAACTAGGTCGTTGAACCGAAATTGCTTTACCCGAGGGCGGGACGAGAACTTTTATTATCATTATTTTTAATCTTATTGAATTAAAGTATGCCAAAAACATTAAAAAACCCAAAAATCTTTACTTTTAAAACAACGCTTAAAAAGTGACAAATTTTAAAATTTTGTCGAGAGACGGACTAGGACAACGATCCGAAATGCCCTCATCCTAAAAAGAAACAAAATTTTTAAAATTTATTAATTTATGTTTTTATTAGTTAAAGGTTTTTAATTTAAAAAAAAAAATACCCCATGCGATCGCATGGGGTTTGGCCTTCAAAACCATGCGGTCGCATGGCCTTGAAAAACTGGGCAGGTTACAAGAATTCAGTCACCTGCTTCTGTCCACACAACACACACATAAAACACGAACACTCTCCAAAATCCTCTCAATTTTCATCAATTTTTCACCAAATTACTCCAAATTTCTCACAAAACTTCGCTACAATCATGCATAGGTTTGGATTTTTTAACAAGAAGGTAAAAATTACACCCCTAAACTCTTAAATTTCCTAGTTTTTGTGATAATTACCAATATTTTACCTAATTTAATTTTGTTAATTTTTAGTGTAATTAGAGTTAAATTGGTAGTATATTATGCATGTATAACCTAGATTGATGCTATTTAACATGATTTGAAGCCAAAAACTTCAAAAATTTTAGAAATCTAGGGTTTGTGTTCTTGAGCAATTTGGAGCTTTTTGATATAAACAGGTTATGGCCAATTTTTGTCATGAATTATTGCTAAATTAAGTAGTGTAACATGTTTAGGTAGCTAAATAATCCAAACATTGATCCTAAACATGATTTTTGAGAATTAAAGTGGACTTTTTAAGTCTAAAATTCATGAACTTGATTAAATTGATGTAAATGCCATTTGAAACTTGTTTAATTGCTAGTAATGGTTATTTTAATATGTTATTTGAGTTGAATGCTTATGAACTTTGTAAACATTTTCATATATGCTTATTTGAAAAAGTGTAGAATTGTTAAAATTATGAAATGTGTATAAGTTTAATTTTGATTGAACATGTTATTGTAATTGTTTCAAGTTGTTATTTTGCTAACACTAATGCATATTTGGATGCACAAATTTTGTGTTTAATATGTTTTGCAGAGAAATACCGATACTGATGGTGCATCATCATCATCTAGGCAACCTGCTCCGGAACCACAGCCAGAAATGCAATATAAGCCACAATATGAACCAGAACCTAAAGAGGAGCAACAACAGGAACAATAACAACAACCTGATCAACACGTACCAGATTATGATCCGCAACTAGAATATGTTAATGCCTACATACAATTTCCGATTCATCCAATAATAGAACACCCAACGATTCACGAAGAACAGTTGCATCCCAATTTGAGATTTGATCGAAGCTGGAGAGATTACCCGACGTACCAAAGTAACAAATTTAAACTGGTAACAAAAAATGTAGAAGTACCGAGGGTAATCGATTGGGAGCCTTTGGAAAGGGTCCAACTAGTTAACTCAGTTAGACAGCATCTGATCCAAAGGTATGGCAGCTCTTCTTTTCCCGATTGGGAACGTTTATTCACCATTCGTAGGCCTGTATATAAAGAGTGGTGTGTTGAGCTTATGAGTACTATAGCGTTAAATACGGATGTAGTTAGGTTAGATGATAGAAGTTTTCTTAGATTTTTACTTGGCCGTAGGATGTATAGGATGTCCATGCTGGACATGGCCAGGGCTTTACAGATTTACACTCCTGGTGAATTACTACTACCTGATTGTACAAATTTGATTTATCATGGTGAAAGGGTAGATAGGAATTTTGACGCAGACGCCGTCTGGAGGCGTATGTCAAATTATAATGTCTTTACGCTAGGAGGAAGACACTTCTATTTAGATATTAACAAAGCAGAGCTTCGTATTATACATAGATTTTTAGCTAATTCGATTACACAAAGAGGTAAAAACAAGGAGAAGATGACCTTACATGATTTATTTTACCTTAAGTGTATTCGAAACACTAGAAGCTTTGTTAATATCCCCTACTGTGAAAAGACCCGTTCATATACATTATAAACGATTCACAATAGTTGATTACATTGCGAGGTATTTGACCTCTATATGATACATTATACAAACATTGCATTCGTTTTTAAAAGACAATCTTTCTTTACATCGAAAATTGATAGGCATGCATACCATTTCATAATATCCACTATCCAACTATAAATTGATTTAATAATAATCTTTGATGAACTCAATGACTCGAATGCAACGTTCTTCGAAATATGCTATGAAAGACTCCAAGTAATATCTTTAAAATGAGCAAATGCACAGCGAAAGATTCTTTAACACCTGAGAATAAACATGCTTTAAAGTGTCAACCAAAAGGTTGGTGAGTTCATTAGTTTATCATAATCATTTATTTCCATCATTTTAATAGACCACAAGAATTTCATTTCCAGTTCTCATAAATATACGTCCCATGCATAGAGACAAAAATAATCATTCATATGGTGAACACCTGGTAACCGACATTAACTAGATACATATAAGAATATCCCCTATCATTCCGAGATCCTCCTTCGGACATGATATACATTTCGAAGTACTAAAGCATCCGGTACTTTAGATGGGGTTTGTTAGGCCCAATAGATCTATCTTTAGGATTTGCGTCAATTAGGGTGTCTGTTCCCTAATTCTTAGATTACCAGACTTTAATAAAAAGGGGCATATTCGATTTCGATAATTCAACCATAGAATGTAGTTTCAATTACTTGTGTCTATTTCGTCAAACATTTATAAAAGCGCATGTATTATCAGTCCCAAAAATATAAAGGGTAAAAAGGTAAATGAAACTCACCATACTGTATTTCATAGTAAAAATACATATAACGTCATTGAACAAGTGCAAGGTTGGCCTCGAATTCACGAACCTAAATTAATTATATATATTTATGTGTTGGTCAATATTTGTCTAACAAATTAGGTCAAGTCATAGTGTACCACAATCCTAATGCTCGAAACTAATATGCAAAAGTCAACAAAAGTAAATTTGACTCAAAATAATTTCCAAAAATCTATACATGATTAATATATAGTTTAAATATCGTCGTTTTATATTTTTAAATATTTTTAAAAGATTTAATAGAGTAAATAATATAATTTATTTATTAATAAATAAAGTTTTATATTAAATTTATATAATAAAATATACTTTTATATATATTAAGTAATAAAATTTATAGGGTTCATTTAATATCATAAAGATAATATGATAGGTATTATTAAAGTAAGTTATTACACATAGTAAAATATGTTTGTATCACATATTTATTTGATAAAATAATATCTATAATGTTAGTAAGTAAAAGTTGTATTATTTTGTAATAATAATTATTATTATAAAAATATCAATATTTATAATTACCAAGATGACATTATGATAAAACGATAATTCTAATTATGATAACTTTAATATTTACAATAATTTTTAATATTATCTTTAAAATAATAATTCTATTTAAAATAATAATAATAATGATATTTTATAGTAACAATGACATTTCTATTAAAATGATAATTTTTGTTAAAATGATAGTTTTAATACTAACGATACTTTTAATAATAATAATAGTAATGAAAAAAATAATAAGAATGATAATTTTATCTAAATCAATATCATATAATATTTTAATTTCATCATGATACTCTTACCCATTATTTCCTAATCATTTCGTTTAATAGCTTTTAATCGTCTTTTATATCGTGTTGATAATAATGATAATAATAGTAATCAAAATAATTAGGTGTTACAAATATTTGTTTTAATTACACTAATATTAATAATGATAGTTACTATGACATTATTAATGATAATACTAATAATTATCTTAATGATAATATAGTAATAATAATAATAATAACAATAACAATAACAATAACCATTTTTAAATAATGATATATATTAATAATGATAATAATAATAATAATACCAATAATAATAATAATAATAATAATAATAATAATAATAATAATTGGATAATAATAATAATAATAATTATAACTTTAACGATAATAACGATAGTAATAATAAAATAAAATAAAAATAACATTTTTTAATGATAAATCCCTTTTATTGATAAAGATAATAATAATGATAATAATAAGATAAAACTAGAACGACGATAAAAACGACGATAATAATAATCATTTTTTAATAAAAATATCAAAAATTCAATTGATTATAACTTCTAATCCGTTCATCGAAACCATTCGATATCTAAAGGAAAAGTTCTTAATTTTTCGCTAGCTTTCCAAGGACATGCATATCTTATACCTTATCTCAAACGCAAGTGTAACTAATTCAAGATTCAACCTAACCTGTCTAAGGGCAATATCAAAAGTACAAGCATGCATAATCCTAAATACTCGAGCACTAGTCAGGGATACACTATTAGTATGTAAAAGTTAAATTATGAGTACTCACGTATCAATATTGAGATTCAATATTGCAGGAAAGGTACGTAGACGCAACGGAAATGATAAACACTATATTGACCTCACGAGCATACCCATGAACCATACTCAATCACCTCCATAGCTATAACCCATAATTTCCTTAATCCTATCCCACTCGAAAAACAACTTCGAAATCACTCGGACAGCACTCCGTCGTAATATTTTATGTATACTAATAATATCTTGAAATAATACGGAGTAAATATATATATGTAAATCGATTGAGAGAGTTTAGAGAAAAATATTTTCAAATTTCTATGAAATAATGAAACCTATTGAATTCTATTTATAATAGATTTTTGAATTATTAAAGTGAATTATTAAAGTATGAATTATTAAAGTGAATTATTAAAGTATGAATTATTAAAGTGAATTATTAAAGTATGAATTATTAAAGTAAATTATTAAAGTATGAATTATTAAAGTGAATTATTAAAGTATGAATTATTAAAGTGAATTATTAAAGTTAAAGTAAAGTAAAAATAAAGGTAAAGTTTAAGTATAGTAAAAGTATAAAACTATGTACGTATAATACGCGTATAAATATATATAATATTAATTTAAATCGTTATATATACTTAATAAAATAAAATATAAATATCGTTATCTTTATCATACTAGTTAAGTAATGAGTTGTCAAAAGTGGTTCTAGATATTTATATACGTTTTAATAATAAAGTTCTTTTTAAACTGAAAACGTTTTTGTACATTTGAAACTAAATAGATCAATCGAGTCTTTATGAGATTCAATCTTCCACTATCCTTTGTCTAGTTCTCAATGATTCACAATTTATTCTTATTTATAAATCACTTTACCATTTTCCGAATATTGTTCAAATGGAAAGATTTCTCAAATCAACGTGGGCCTTTCAACAGAGACTTGTAATCATAATTCAATATATCTGATAATTCAATCATTTGATCTTATCTTCTAATTCCATTGATAAACATTTTGAAACAGATACAATCATATAAAGTATTTAATCTAATATTTTTGTTTACATTTCAAGTTATAATATATACACATATGCATATATAATCATATTCGTTTAATGGTTCGTGAATCGTTGGAACTTGGTCGAGGTTGAATGAATGTATGAACATAGTTTAAAATTCTTGAAATTTAACTTAACAAATATTGATTATCGTGTCGGAAACATATAAAGATTAAAGTTTAAATTTGGTTGGAAATTTCCGGGTTGTCACAGTACCTACCCGTTAAAGAAATTTCGTCCCGAAATTTGCGTGGAAAGGTCGTGAATGATAATAAGTATGTTTTCATGATGCATACGGGCTGAAAATTAGAGTTTTATCATCAGCGAATAATTTGGATAAACAATCCATTTATATGAAGAGTACGAATGAAGCTAACATAGAAGAGTGAAATGAGTAAGTGTAGATTTATCTTATCATTTGACGTAGATATGATTGATTCCCAGATTTCAAGGGATTTGAAGAAAATCTTCTTAATAAGATTTGACTCTCCGGTAATCAAGGGAATTAGGATCCGCTTTAAATGCGATCGTCCATTTTAATTGTTCTGTCAGAGATTTTCTTATAAATTCACCTCCTTCATTTCCTTACAACTCACACCTTCTGTTGATGCATTTTATGCAAGTCCCTAGACATCTACCCACGTCCATTGCAGGTACAATAGTTTACAGGCCACCATGATTGCTCGTTATTATCCTATCCGTGTTTGTATGTGGTTACAGGAACTGCAGGAATGAGATTTAGATGTTTGATTATGTTAGACTTAGTCAGACGTACAAGTGAAGCCTCACTAGTACGGCTGACAGGCTCATACACACGGTTGATGCTGAGCTAAGTCACAATTACAACCTAAATGAGAAGACACGAGTGAGTGATCACCCGTACGGCTGATGAAGCCAACTCGTACGTGTGATGAATGAATCGTATGGGTGAGTCAACAGCAGAGGTAGATAAAGTCTTATGTTCTTCATTTTAGGTTAAGCCTCTCATTTGTTACACACACTCATATCTAGTGAGCTCCTCCGATTCTCTCTCAGTCCAAATCACCCAGATGGTGAATAATAGCTCTAGGTGTTGATCTAATCACACTTGATTTAGTTGTGGTTTGACTAAATTAATAAAAAAAAAACTTAACCTATTCACTAGAGGGTTTGATTCACTTATTCCGCCATTGTGTGAGTTAATTCTGTTGATTTCTAAGTTCCTAGTCATGTTTCATCTCCTCCTATTCTTTCCCCCTCAACTCATATTTTAAAGTATTCATCAATATGCTCCATCCAGTTCTGATTCTCGATATATTCTAACTTTCACATCGGTCATTCTTCTTTTTCATCTACCGCCGGAAGAATCTATTTACTTCTACTATACTCTTGGGTTTATAGTGTTTCTAGTTCTCCCGTGTCTTTATATTGCTATATACATCGATATATATGGTTTATAATTTCTGGTTTATCGTTGGGCTTTATATGTTCCCTTATATTTCAAAGTCTCTGCTTCTGTCTTCTATAATCATTATCATTCACATTTAATGCTCTCTTTTATTTGCTGCAATTTATACCCCAATTTCTATTTCGGAGTTTTGTCCTTTTGTTTCTTCTTCTTGCGATTAAGCACCACTTGTAATGGTCCAGAATTCACAGATATGAATTTCGGAATGAACATTGTTAATGTTCTAGGAAGGAAATTGTGATGGCACGATCTTGACTTGTCAAATTACTAGAATACCTTGGAAAAGGCCGAATCATCAAGAAATATTTTCTTGATATTTTAGAGGTTAAATAGAATACAAGAGTCGTATAACATGGCACATGATGATGTTATGATCTGTGAATCATCACGTTCCATTTAGAAACTCAGCATGACTTACTGTAATATAATCACGTTGATCAAGTGTCATTATATTATACTAATTCATGCTTCAGTTCCCAACACTACTTCAAAATATTCCTATTTTAAACTTGAATGTTTCAGAATTTAGAAACTAAAATAGTTTCTTTTATGATGTAATACAGATAGCGCGAAGAGGTAAATGATTTCAAATAAGAAAAATTAAGAAAATATCTTCAGAAATATGGAGGATATTTATAATGAAAGATATGATGATATTTTAGAATTTCTAATATCAGAGGATGATGAAGAATATTGTCCGCAGGGGTTTAGAGTCAGGAGCAAGGCATTCGTTAATGACTTCAGTAGGTACTGAATCATTTGGATCCTTTGAAGTCAGGTTCAGTCTTTGTAATTTGTCTACAGCCTCCTTCCTACTTTGCTCAATCCGTTTTCCAGCTCTAAAACTTCTCTTTTTCTGCGCTTTGCCAGCACACTTCATCATTATCATCTAGCTTTTATCGTTTAAAGTCGTTTATAGTTTTTGCTGCTTCATCAACATTTTTTTTTTCCATTTTCGGAGAACCAATTCGTAGTTCGGAGTGTTTTTCAGAAACTTCACATTCAAATTAAGTCCATAAGATAGACGTTATATATACACATATAACTGTTGGCGTAGACATGCTGCGAGATTTCAAAATACTGATTGCTAATTCCCAATGATTCGTATGGCAATTCTCATTACAAGATGCGAATGAGTAAATGATGGGGTTTCAATAAATAATTATAATGACTTTTTGGAGAGGCTAAAGTCAAAGGGTAATGAAGTTGTTGGTACATCTGCTAATAATGTGGTGGAATGTAAAAGGTTCCCTGGTAACGATGGTGTATATCTCAAGGTTATAATAAAGTTAGTCTGACTGAAAAGTCGAAGTTGACTTGCTGGAGCTGTGACAAAACTGGCTACTTTGAATAGGAGTCGCAAAGTTATTTTTGTTAATAAATGCCAAAGAATCTGACGCGGATACGTTGTTTAAACTTTTACTTTGGTTTCAAGAGTTTTTTTCGGGTACATAACTGTGGGTAACATGTGGTTGGATCATCATCTCGATTGCTCATCATTCGAAGTGTCTTCAGAAATTTTCGAAGGGTTTGAACACAGATTGTAATCGTTAACATACATTTGATGTTCTAACACAGTTTTGAAGTCAAAATATAGCTTGTGAAAGATGTAAGGATCTAAGAGTGATGATTTTGGTCATATCTCGAGTTGAATTTTGAGATTTCAAAATCAGAATATGTAATTAAATTTTGAATGAGTATGGTTGTTTTAATTTCTATAAAAGAATGTATATTGTTGTGAAAGTAGGGAGTATAATGGATGATTTGCTGAATCAGATTCGAAGAATGTAACATATTATTTGTGAATTTATATATCTCTCGGGTATTACCTACCCGTTAAAAAAAAAATTCACAATTAATATTTTGTACAAAAGAATTTTATTACAGTCTTTATGAAAATATATATATATATATATATATATATGTATATTTTCTTTAGATGTAACATAGATTTAATGAGTTAATGTTAAATTAAACTCATTTGATTTACGGTTGAAACTAGAATTGAATAATCCCTAAAGGCTTTAAAAAGTACATAACTTTTACGCAGTATTTCTTTAATGACATTGAAATTATGAATCAATACTTCGTTATTTGTTGATGTATGATGTTCGGTTCGTGAAATTCTTGTGAATTTCGCAAAGTACGAATGATGTTATCTGAAAAGTTTCGGGTACATCGATGATGAAAGTGTAAAATCAAATATATACTTGATTTATTATGAATTGGAATTTGTTGAATTGCAATAGAGATTGTAGTTAACGCTGGTTAAGTTGCGGCCGAAGGACGTACATTATTGCATATTTGTAATATGAATTAACCGAGTAGTTAAGATTCACACACAATAGCTTAGCACGGAAAGATTTATTTCAATATATATATATATATATATATATATATATATATATATATATATATATATATATATATATATATATATATATATATATATATATAATATACATATTGTAGTCACCCGAACTTTTCCATGTTTATATATATTAATTGAGATTGATATTTACATGATTAAATGTTTCCAACATGTTAAGCAATCAAACTTGTTAAGACTTGATTAATTGAAATATGTTTCATATAGACAATTGACCACCCAAGTTGACCGGTGATTCACGAACGTTAAAACTTGTAAAAACTGTATGATGACATATATATGGATATATATATAGTTAACATGATACTATGATAAGTAAACATATCATTAAGTATATTAACAATGAACTACATATGTAAAAACAAGACTACTAACTTAATGATTTTTAAACGAGACATATATGTAACGATTATCGTTGTAAAGACATTTAATGTATATATATCATATTAAGAGATATTCATACATGATAATATCATGATAATATAATAATTTAAAATCTCATTTGATATTATAAACATTGGGTTAACAACATTTAACAAGATCGTTAACCTAAAGGTTTCAAAACAACACTTACATGTAACGACTAACGATGACTTAACGACTCAGTTAAAATGTATATAAATGTAGTGTTTTAATATGTATTTATACACTTTTTAAAGACTTCAATACACTTATCAAAATACTTCTACTTAACAAAAATGCTTACAATTACATCCTCGTTCAATTTCATCAACAATTCTACTCGTATGCACCCGTATTCGTACTCGTACAATACACAGCTTTTAGATGTATGTACTATTGGTATATACACTCCAATGATCAGCTCTTAGCAGCCCATGTGAATCACCAAACACATGTGGGAACCATCATTTGGCAACTAGCATGAAATATCTCATAAAATTACAAAAATATGAGTAATCATTCATGACTTATTTACATGAAAACAAAATTACATATCCTTTATATCTAATCCATACACCAACGATCAAAAACACCTACAAACACTTTCATTCTTCAATTTTCTTCATCTAATTGATCTCTCTCAAGTTCTATCTTCAAGTTCTAAGTGTTCTTCATAAATTCTACAAGTTCTAGTTACATAAAATCAAGAATACTTTCAAGTTTGCTAGCTCACTTCCAATCTTGTAAGGTGATCATCTGTAGTGACCCGAACTTTTCCATGTTTATATATATTAATTGAGATTGATATTTACATGATTAAATGTTTCCAACATGTTAAGCAATCAAACTTGTTAAGACTTGATTAATTGAAATATGTTTCATATAGACAATTGACCACCCAAGTTGACTGGTAATTCACGAACGTTAAAACTTGTAAAAACTATATGATGATATATATATGGATATATATATAGTTAACATGATACTATGATAAGTAAACATATCATTAAGTATATTAACAATGAACTACATATGTAAAAACAAGACTACTAACTTAATGATTTTTAAACGAGACATATATGTAACGATTATCGTTGTAAAGACATTTAATGTATATATAATATATTAAGAGATATTCATACATGATAATATCATGATAATATAATAATTTAAAATCTCATTTGATATTATAAACATTGGGTTAACAACATTTAACAAGATCGTTAACCTAAAGGTTTCAAAACAACACTTACATGTAACGACTAACGATGACTTAACGACTCAGTTAAAATGTATATACATGTAGTGTTTTAATATGTATTTATACACTTTTGAAAGACTTCAATACACTTATCAAAATACTTCTACTTAACAAAAATGCTTACAATTACATCCTCGTTCAGTTTCATCAATAATTCTACTCGTATGCACCCGTATTCGTACTCGTACAATACACAACTTTTAGATGTATGTACTATTGGTATATACACTCCAATGATCAGCTCTTAGCAGCCCATGTGAGTCACCTAACACATGTGGGAACCATCATTTAGCAACTAGCATGAAATATCTCATAAGATTACAAAAATATGAGTAATCATTCATGACTTATTTACATGAAAACAAAATTACATATCCTTTATATCTAATCCATACACCAACGACCAAAAACACCTACAAACACTATCATTCTTCAATTTTCTTCATCTAATTGATCTCTCTCAAGTTCTATCTTCAAGTTCTAAGTGTTCTTCATAAATTCTACAAGTTCTAGTTACATAAAATCAAGAATACTTTCAAGTTTGCTAGCTCACTTCCAATCTTGTAAGGTGATCATCCAACCTCAAGAAATCTTTGTTTCTTACAGTAGGTTATCATTCTAATACAAGGTAATAATCATATTCAAACTTTGGTTCAATTTCTATAACTATAACAATCTTATTTCAAGTGATGATCTTACTTGAACTTGTTTTCGTGTCATGATTCTGCTTCAAGAACTTCGAGCCATCCAAGGATCCGTTGAAGCTAGATCCATTTTTTTCTTTTCCAGTAGGTTTATCCAAGGAACTTAAGGTAGTAATGATGTTCATAACATCATTCGATTCATACATATAAAGCTATCTTATTCGAAGGTTTAAACTTGTAATCACTAGAACATAGTTTAGTTAATTCTAAACTTGTTCGCAAACAAAAGTTAATCCTTCTAACTTGACTTTTAAAATCAACTAAATACATGTTCTATATCTATATGATATGCTAACTTAATGATTTAAAACCTGGAAACACGAAAGACACCGTAAAACCGGATTTACGCCGTCGCAGTAACACCGCGGGCTGTTTTGGGTTAGTTAATTAAAAACTATGATAAACTTTGATTTAAAAGTTGTTATTCTGAGAAAATGATTTTTATTATGAACATGAAACTATATCCAAAAATTATGGTTAAACTCAAAGTGGAAGTATGTTTTCTAAAATGGTCATCTAGACGTCGTTCTTTCGACTGAAATGACTACCTTTACAAAAACGACTTGTAACTTATTTTTCCGACTATAAACCTATACTTTTTCTGTTTAGATTCATAAAATATAGTTCAATATGAAACCATAGCAATTTGATTCACTTAAAACGGATTTAAAATGAAGAAGTTATGGGTAAAACAAGATTGGATAATTTTTCTCATTTTAGCTACGTGAAAATTGGTAACAAATCTATTCCAACCATAACTTAATCAACTTGTATTATATATTATGTAATCTTGAGATACCATAGACACGTATACAATGTTTCGACCTATCATGTCGACACATCTATATATATTTCGGAACAACCATAGACACTCTATATGTGAATGTTGGTGTTAGCTCTACAGGGTTGAGGTTGATTCCAAAATATATATAGTTTGAGTTGTGATCAATACTGAGATACGTATACACTGGGTCGTGGATTGATTCAAGATAATATTTATCAATTTATTTCTGTACATCTAACTGTGGACAACTAGTTGTAGGTTACTAACGAGGACAACTGACTTAATAAACTTAAAACATCAAAATATATTAAAAGTGTTGTAAATATATTTTGAACATACTTTGATATATATATATGTATATATTGTTATAGGTTCGTGAATCAACCAGTGGCCAAGTCTTACTTCCCGACGAAGTAAAAATCTGTGAAAGTGAGTTATAGTCCCACTTTTAAAATCTAATATTTTTGGGATGAGAATACATGCAGGTTTTATAAATGATTTACAAAATAGACACAAGTACGTGAAACTACATTCTAGGGTTGAATTATCGAAATCGAATATGCCCCTTTTTATTAAGTCTGGTAATCTAAGAATTAGGGAACAGACACCCTAATTGACGTGAATCCTAAAGATAGATCTATCGGGCCCAACAAGCCCCATCCAAAGTACTGGATGCTTTAGTACTTCGAAATTTATATCATATCCGAAGGGTGTCCCGGAATGATGGGGATATTCTTATATATGCATCTTGTTAATGTCGGTTACCAGGTGTTCACCATATGAATGATTTTTATCTCTATGTATGGGATGTGTATTGAAATATGAAATCTTGTGGTCTATTATTATGATTTGATATATATAGGTTAAACCTATAACTCACCAACATTTTTTTGTTGACGTTTTAAGCATGTTTATTCTCAGGTGATTATTAAGAGCTTCCGCTGTCGCATACTTAAATAAGGACGAGATTTGGAGTCCATGCTTGTATGATATTGTGTAAAAACTGCATTCAAGAAACTTATTTTGTTGTAACATATTTGTATTGTAAACCATTATGTAATGGTCGTGTGTAAACAGGATATTTTAGATTATCATTATTTGATAATCTACGTAAAGCTTTTTAAACCTTTATTGATGAAATAAAGGTTATGGTTTGTTTTAAAATGAATGCAGCCTTTGAAAAACGTCTCATATAGAGGTCAAAACCTCGCAACGAAATCAATTAATATGGAACGTTTTTAATCAATAAGAACGGGACATTTCATCATCCAACCTCAATAAATCTTTGTTTCTTACAGTAGGTTATCATTATAATACAAGGTAATAATCATATTCAAACTTTGGTTCAATTTCTATAACTATAACAATCTTATTTCAAGTGATGATCTTACTTGAACTTGTTTTCGTGCCATGATTCTGCTTCAAGAACTTCGAGCCATCCAAGGATCCGTTGAAGCTAGATCCATTTTTCTCTTTTCTAGTAGGTTTATCCAAGGAACTTAATAATGATGAAGAGTTAAATGTAAATTGGAATGATTCGTGGACTGATTCACAAGTTCCCGAAGTGGAACCGGAAGAAGAGTCGGAACCGGAAGAAGAATCGGAACCGGAAGAAGAATCGGAACCGGATGAAGAAATAGAACCGGTGGGGGAAATAATAAAACGGTTAAGTAAAAGAAAATCCTCAACCAACCGACCAAGGTTAATTATGGTCAATGGTGTTTCCGCCAAGGAAGCAAAATATTGGGAGGATTACCAATTCTCCGATGAATCGGATTCCGACGAGAATTCCGATGATGTTATAGAAATTACCCCAACTGAATTTAAAAAGGCAAAAGAAAATAATAAGGGAAAGGGCATAAAAATAGAGAAATCTAATTCCAACCCCGATGAACTTTATATGTATCGTCAACCCCCGAAGTCCTTAAGTTGTAACAATGACCCGGGAACCTCTAAACCACCAGGTTTTTCTAAACCAATGTGGAAAATTACGGCTCGTATTAGGGGAACATCATATATCCCTAGAAACTTGGCAAAACGAACCAAAACCAAAGAAGAAGAAACGAGCGAGTCGGAATAAGATAGTTGTATTCGTGTGGTGTAATATATGTAATATAGTGTGCTTATGCTTTATGATATATGTAAAAATTGCTTGTATTAATAAGTATTTTTTTATGAATCTAACTCTTGTCTATTTTACAGTTTAAAAACACAAAATGGATAGACAACCCAATATTTTAAGAGACCTACCCGGAGACATGATTGATGAAATCTTGTCTAGAGTCGGTCAGAATTCCTCGGCACAACTATTTAAGGCGAGATCAGTTTGTAAGACATTCGAAGAATGTTCCAAGAATGTCTTGGTTTATAAGAGACTTTCGTTTAAAAGATGGGGGATATCACATTGGGAAACCCATAAGTTACGATGTGTTTACTTTAACGCATATATTGCGGGGAACCCAAATGCTATTTTACGCAATGGGTTAAGAAATTATTTTGACTCAATATATCCGAATATTGGACTTCGTGATTTAGAAAAAGCAGCTAACATGCAACATAAAGAAGCATGTTATGCTTACGGATTAGTAATGTTCGCTTCTCACCAAAGTGAGAACAAGAACATCGGGCTACAACTATTAAACAAAACGTTTCCACAAGTGACGGAGTCGGTAATTGGGGTAAGAAATGAGGTTTTTAGATTGTTACGGGACTGTTGGACATTACGTAACCCTCGTCCCTTTGACGACGTTACAACACGCTGTCTTATCAACGGCCATAACGGTTATGTTCCACAAGACCAAGGATGGGAAGTAGTCCTAGTAAAACCAGAATGCATGACTTGTTTCTGGACGTATGAATTACGTGTCTTTATTGCCTTTGCTGAACGACTTGTGTACTAGCTAGAATTATCTTCACAACTATCTTGTATCAAATTTATTGTGTGCTATATTTCATGCTATATGTAAAATAAGCGGTATTGTAAGTTTGTAAAATATTGTGAAAAAGTTTGAACGCGAAATATTATTATAATCAGTTTTTCATATAGAATTGTAGTAGTTGAATTGTATATTAGCTACTAAGTATGAACTTAACGGGTAGGTACTACCCGAATTTAAACTTATAAAACGCTAATATGAAGAAAAAGCTTTTATAAATGAGTTCATATTATGCTACGAAATACTATTAACTACTCTTAATATTCTGTATGATTAACTTGTTCCATTTGACTATTTTGAAGGAAATGGCACCGACTACTCGACACACCGTGAATATGAATGAAGAGGAATTCCGTACTTTTCTAGCTTCAAACATAGCCGCAGTACAGGCTGCGCTACATACCAACAATAACCTTGGATCTAGCAGTACAGGAAATCGTGTAGGATGCACCTACAAAGAATTCACTGCCTGCAAACCTTTGGAATTTGATGGAACCGAAGGACCGATCGGATTGAAACGGTGGACCGAGAAGGTCGAATCGGTGTTTGCCATAAGTAAGTGTAATGAAGAGTACAAAGTGAAGTACGCTACGCATACCTTCACAGGTTCTGCGTTAACATGGTGGAATACCTATCTAGAGCAAGTGGGACAAGACGATGCGTACGCACTACCGTGGTCAGCATTCAAGCACTTGATGAACGAGAAGTACCGTCCCAGAACCGAGGTCAATAAGCTCAAGACAGAACTTAGAGGGTTACGAACCCAAGGATTTGATATTACCACGTACGAAAGACGATTCACAGAATTGTGCCTATTGTGTCCGGGAGCATTCGAAGATGAGGAAGAGAAGATCGACGCGTTTGTGAAAGGATTACCGGAAAGAATCCAAGAAGATATAAGTTCACACGAGCCCACCTCCATACAACAGGCATGTAGAATGGCTCACAAACTAGTGAACCAGATTGAAGAAAGAATTAAAGAACAGACTGCTGAAGAGGCCAATGTGAAGCAAGTCAAAAGAAAGTGGGAGGAAAATGGCGATAAGAATCACCAATACAACAACAACAGCAATCGCAACAATTATCCCAACAATCGCAACATCAATCGCAACTACAACAAACGGCCCAACAACAACAACAACAACAACAACAGCAACAGCAACTACAACAATCATCTCAACAACAATAATAACCGCAACAACAACAACAATCAGAAGCAGCTATGCCAAAGGTGTGAAAAGTATCACTCGGGGTTCTGCACCAAATTTTGCAACAAGTGTAAAAGAAATGGTCATAGCGCGGCGAAGTGTGAGGTCTACGGACCAGGGGTTAATAGAATGAAAGGAACAAATGGTGTCGGAACGAGTAATGGCGGAGCAAGTAGTGTCGGAGCAAGTTATGCCAATGTATTTTGTTATAAATGTGGAAAACCGGGCCACATTATTAGAAATTGCCCGAACCAGGAGAACACGAATGGACAAGGCCGCAGAAGAGTTTTCATTATTAATGCGGCAGAGGCACAAGAAGACCCGGAGCTTGTTACGGGTACGTTTCTTATTGACAATAAATGTGCTTACGTTTTATTTGATTCGGGTGCGGATAGAAGCTATATGAGTAGAGATTTTTGTGCTAAATTAAGTTGTCCATTGATGCCTTTGGATAGTAAATTTTTACTCGAATTAGCAAATGGTAAATTAATTTCAGCAGATAATATATGTCGGAATCGAGAAATTAAACTGGTTAGCGAAACATTTAAGATTGATTTGATACCAGTAGAGTTAGGGAGTTTTGATGTGATAATCGGTATGGACTGGTTGAAAGAAGTGAAAGCAGAGATCGTTTGTTACAAAAATGCAATTCGCATTATACGAGAAAAAGGAAAACCCTTAATGGTGTACGGAGAAAAGGGCAACATGAAGCTACATCTTATTAGTAATTTGAAGGCACAAAAACTAATAAGAAAAAGTTGCTATGCTGTTTTAGTACACGTCGAGAAAGTACAAACTAAAGAAAAGAGCATCAATGATGTTCCCGTCGCAAAAGAATTTCCCGATGTATTTCCGAAAGAATTACCGGGACTACCTCCACATCGATCTGTTGAATTTCAAATAGATCTTGTACCAGGAGCTGCACCAATAGCTCGTGCTCCTTACAGACTCGCACCCAGCGAGATGAAAGAACTGCAAAGCCAACTGCAAGAACTATTAGAACGTGGTTTCATTCGACCAAGCACATCACCATGGGGAGCTCCTGTTTTGTTTGTCAAGAAGAAAGATGGTACATTCAGGTTGTGTATCGACTATCGAGAGTTGAACAAACTTACCATCAAGAACCGCTACCCACTACCGAGAATCAACGACTTATTTGATCAACTACAAGGCTCGTCTGTTTATTCAAAGATTGACTTACATTCCGGGTATCATCAAATGCGGGTGAAAGAAGACGATATTCCAAAGACTGCTTTCAGAACACGTTACGGTCATTACGAGTTTATGGTCATGCCGTTTGGTTTAACTAATGCACCAGCTGTGTTCATGGACCTTATGAACCGAGTGTGTGGACCATACCTTGACAAGTTTGTCATTGTTTTCATTGATGACATACTTATTTACTCAAAGAATGACCAAGAACACGGTGAACATTTGAGAAAAGTGTTAGAAGTATTGAGGAAGGAAGAATTGTACGCTAAGTTTTCAAAGTGTGCATTTTGGTTGGAAGAAGTTCAATTCCTCGGTCACATAGTGAACAAAGAAGGTATTAAGGTGGATCCGGCAAAGATAGAAACTGTTGAAAAGTGGGAAACCCCGAAAACTCCGAGACACATACGCCAGTTTTTAGGATTAGCTGGTTACTACAGAAGGTTCATCCAAGACTTTTCCAGAATAGCAAAACCCTTGACTGCATTAACGCATAAAGGGAAGAAATTTGAATGGAAGTATGAACAAGAGAAAGCGTTTCAGTTATTGAAGAAAAAGCTAACTACAGCACCTATATTGTCATTGCCTGAAGGGAATGATGATTTTGTGATTTATTGTGACGCATCAAAGCAAGGTCTTGGTTGTGTATTAATGCAACGAACGAAGGTGATTGCTTATGCGTCTAGACAATTGAAGATTCACGAGCAAAATTATACGACGCATGATTTGGAATTAGGCGCGGTTGTTTTTGCATTAAAGACTTGGAGGCACTACTTATATGGGGTCAAAAGTATTATATATACCGACCACAAAAGTCTTCAACACATATTTAATCAGAAACAACTGAATATGAGGCAGCGTAGGTGGAATGAATTGTTGAATGATTACGACTTTGAGATTCGTTACCACCCGGGGAAGGCAAATGTGGTAGCCGATGCCTTGAGCAGGAAGGACAGAGAACCCATTCGAGTAAAATCTATGAATATAATGATTCATAATAACCTTACTACTCAAATAAAGGAGGCGCAACAAGGAGTTATAAAAGAGGGAAATTTAAAGGATGAAATACCCAAAGGATCGGAGAAGCATCTTAATATTCGGGAAGACGGAACCCGGTATAGGGCTGAAAGGATTTGGGTACCAAAATTTGGAGATATGAGAGAAATGGTACTTAGAGAAGCTCATAAAACCAAATACTCAATACATCCTGGAACGGGGAAGATGTACAATGATCTCAAGAAACATTTTTGGTGGCCGGGTATGAAAGCCGATGTTGCTAAATACGTAGGAGAATGTTTGACGTGTTCTAAGGTCAAAGCTGAGCATCAGAAACCATCAGGTCTACTTCAACAACCCGAAATCCCTGAATGGAAATGGGAAAACATTACCATGGATTTCATCACTAAATTGCCAAGGACTGCAAGTGGATTTCACTGTAGCACTGTAGCACTGTAGCAAAATACGGTTTCACTGTAGCAAATAGTGTTTTACTGTAGCAAAGTCATTTTTACTGTAGCAATTAATGTTTTACTGTAGGAAAGTCGTTTTTACTTGTACATCTTATAATATATATATATATATATATATATATATATATATATATATATATATATATATACATACATATATGTATATTTACATAATATTAAATCATAAAGAGAATTGGTTTAAATTAGTCGAAATTTTTCGGGTCATCACAGATATTCATACATGATAATATCATGATAATATAATAATTTAAAATCTCATTTGATATTATAAACATTGGGTTAACAACATTTAACAAGATCGTTAACCTAAAGGTTTCAAAACAACACTTACATGTAACGACTAACGATGACTTAACGACTCAGTTAAAATGTATATACATGTAGTGTTTTAATATGTATTTATACACTTTTTAAAGACTTCAATACACTTATCAAAATACTTCTACTTAACAAAAATGCTTACAATTACATCCTCGTTCAGTTTCATCAACAATTCTACTCGTATGCACCCGTATTCGTACTCGTACAATACACAGCTTTTAGATGTATGTACTATTGGTATATACACTCCAATGATCAGCTCTTAGCAGCCCATGTGAGTCACCTAACACATGTGGGAACCATCATTTGGCAACTAGCATGAAATATCTCATAAGATTACAAAAATATGAGTAATCATTCATGACTTATTTACATGAAAACAAAATTACATATCCTTTATATCTAATCCATACACCAACGACCAAAAACACCTACAAACACTTTCATTCTTCAATTTTATTCATCTAATTGATCTCTCTCAAGTTCTATCTTCAAGTTCTAAGTGTTCTTCATAAATTCTACAAGTTCTAGTTACATAAAATCAAGAATACTTTCAAGTTTGCTAGCTCACTTCCAATCTTGTAAGGTGATCATCCAACCTCAAGAAATCTTTGTTTCTTACAGTAGGTTATCATTCTAATACAAGGTAATAATCATATTCAAACTTTGGTTCAATTTCTATAACTATAACAATCTTATTTTAAGTGATGATCTTACTTGAACTTGTTTTCGTGTCATGATTCTGCTTCAAGAACTTCGAGCCATCCAAGGATCCGTTGAAGCTAGATCCATTTTTCACTTTTCCAGTAGGTTTATCCAAGGAACTTAAGGTAGTAATGATGTTCATAACATCATTCGATTCATACATATAAAGCTATCTTATTCGAAGGTTTAAACTTGTAATCACTAGAACATAGTTTAGTTAATTCTAAACTTGTTCGCAAACAAAAGTTAATCCTTCTAACTTGACTTTTAAAATCAACTAAACACATGTTCTATATCTATATGATATGCTAACTTAATGATTTAAAACCTGGAAACACGAAAGACACCGTAAAACCGGATTTACGCCGTCGTAGTAACACCGCGGGCTGTTTTGGGTTAGTTAATTAAAAACTATGATAAACTTTGATTTAAAAGTTGTTATTCTGAGAAAATGATTTTTATTATGAACATGAAACTATATCCAAAAATTATGGTTAAAATCAAAGTGGAAGTATGTTTTCTAAAATGGTCATCTAGACTCGTTCTTTCGACTAAAATGACTACCTTTACAAACGACTTGTAACTTATTTTTCCGACTATAAACCTATACTTTTTCTGTTTAGATTCATAAAATATAGTTCAATATGAAACCATAGCAATTTGATTCACTCAAAACGGATTTAAAATGAAGAAGTTATGGGTAAAACAAGATTGGATAATTTTTCTCATTTTAGCTACGTGAAAATTGGTAACAAATCTATTCCAACCATAACTTAATCAACTTGTATTATATATTATGTAATCTTGAGATACCATAGACACGTATACAATGTTTTGACCTATCATGTCGACACATCTATATATATTTCGGAACAACCATAGACACTCTATATGTGAATGTTGGTGTTAGCTATACAGGGTTGAGGTTGATTCCAAAATATATATAGTTTGAGTTGTGATCAATACTGAGATACGTATACACTGGGTCGTGGATTGATTCAAGATAATATTTATCAATTTATTTCTGTACATCTAACTGTGGACAACTAGTTGTAGGTTACTAACGAGGACAGCTGACTTAATAAACTTAAAACATCAAAATATATTAAAAGTGTTGTAAATATATTTTGAACATACTTTGATATATATATGTATATATTGTTATAGGTTCGTGAATCAACCAGTGGCCAAGTCTTACTTCCCGACGAAGTAAAAATCTGTGAAAGTGAGTTATAGTCCCACTTTTAAAATCTAATATTTTTGGGATGAGAATACATGCAGGTTTTATAAATGATTTACAAAATAGACACAAGTACGTGAAACTACATTCTATGGTTGAATTATCGAAATCGAATATGCCCCTTTTTATTAAGTCTGGTAATCTAAGAATTAGGGAACAAACACTGATAATGCTAAAAACGAACATATATTTCATAGCATTATTCCTCAAGAAAGACAAGCTTTTAGTTGCAATTGTTCTATTTACAAGTGATATTCGTTTAAATAATAAAAGGTGAAGACAAAAGACAGATTCGACGAATTGAAGACGCAAACGACCAAAAAGCTCAAAAGAACAAAAGACAATCAAAGAGGTTCCAATTATTGATAAGAAACGTCTCGAAATTACAAGAGTACAAGATTCAAAACGCAAAGTACAAAATATAAAATTGTACGCAAGGACGTTCGAAAATCCGGAACCGGGACCAGAGTCAACTCTTAACGCTCGACGCAACGGACTAAAAATTACAAGTTAACTATGTATATAAATATAATATAATATATAATTAATTATATTAATTATATATATTATATTTATAAATAAAAACCGTCGGCAGAGAAAGACTCCAAGGACTGAGCTGTAATTTCATTCTCCGCGACTCGCGGAGTTTGAAGGCAAAAATGCCGCGAGTCGCGGAGCCCCAAAATGAAAAACTGCCTATAAAGCCAACCGAATTCTGATCGTAAAAATCATCTTTTTTCTCCTCATTCATACGATATATATATATTTATAATTTATATTTTAATTTTAATTATAATTCTAATAATAAGGGTATGTTAGCGAATGTTGTAAGAGTGTAAGTCGAAATTCTGTCCGTGTAACGCTACGCTATTTTTAATCATTGTAAGTTATGTTCAACCTTTTTACATTAATGTCTCGTAGCTAAGTTATTATTATGCTTATTTAAAACGAAGTAATCATGATGTTGGGCTAATTACTAAAATTGGGTAATTGGGCTTTGTACCATAATTGGGGTTTGGACAAAATAACGACACTTGTGGAAATTAGACTATGAGCTATTAATGGGCTTTATATTTGTTTAACTAAATGATAGTTTGTTAATGTTAATATAAAGATTTACAATTGGGCGTCCCTATAAATTACCATATACACTCGATCGGACACGATGGGCGGGGTATTTATATGTACGAATAATCGTTCATTTAACCGGACACGGAAATGGATTAATAGTTAATAAACTTGTTGAAACAGGGGTGAATTACATTCAAGGGTAATTGGTGTAATTGTTAACAAAGTAGTAAAACCTTGGTTTACACGCAGTCGATAACCTGGTGTATTCATTAAACAAAGTATTAAAACCTTGTTACAATTCGAATCCCCAATTAGTTGGAATATTTAACTTCGGGTATAATGATAATTTGACGAGGGCACTCGCATTTTATATTTATGACTGATGGACTGTTATGGACAAAAACCAGACGGACATATTAAATAATCCAGGACAAAGGACAATTAACCCATGGGCATAAAACTAAAATCAACACGTCAAACATCATGATTACGGAAGTTTAAATAAGCATAATTCTTTTATTTCATATTTAATTTCCTTTATTTTATATTTAATTGCACTTCTAATTATCGCACTTTTATTTATTATTATTTAATTGCACTTTTAATTATCGTCCTTTTTAATTATCGCAAGTTTATTTTATCGCACTTTTATTATTCGCAATTTCATTATCGTTATTTACTTTACGCTTTAATTTAAGTCTTGTATTTATTTTATATTTTACATTAGGTTTTAACTGCGACTAAAGTCTTAAAATCGACAAACCGGTCATTAAACGTTAAAAACCCCCCTTTATAATAATAATATTACTTATATATATGTTTGTATTTTTATAAAAGTAAATTAATATAGCGTTGAGCTTTGTTTAAAAACGATTCCCTGTGGAACGAACCGGACTTACTAAAAACTACACTACTGTACGATTAGGTACACTGCCTATAAGTGTTGTAGCAAGGTTTAAGTATATCCATTCTATAAATAAATAAATATCTTGTGTAAAATTTTATCGTATTTAATAGTTTTTCCTAGTAAAATATAAACTATTTCGTATCCCTTAGCTTTGACATCAAGTATTTTTGGCGCCGCTGCCGGGGAACTCGCTTAAAAGCCGGAAGCGCAACGCTAATATAAAAAAAATATACGTTTTAAATATTCGAAAATATAAAAAGAAAAAAAAAATATAAATAATTTTAGGAGTTTGATAAATATTTAAGTTTTATAAAGTTTCTTTATTTTTATATAAGTTTTATTTAAGTATTTTGTTTTTATTTAAAAAAACATATAAAAAATATATATATAAATCTAGTTTTAAGATTTTTTTTTTATAAAATTATAAAGTAATTCTATTTTTATTTAAGTTTTAAATATAAGTTTTTATTATACACATATTTTTCTTTATACAAACAGAAAATATTAAAAACAGAAAATACAAAAAAAAAAAAACGCGTAAATTAAAACTGCTCCAGAGTTGAAATTCTGAACCCCGCGACTCGCGGGGTTTGATGCAATAAATACCGCAACTCGCGGAGTTTCTCTGACACCGACAGAAACCCTAAACTGTATTTATTACGGATTATTATTAATTATAATTATTATTAACCCTAATTATTATTAATATTATAATTAAGTTTTATTTTAATTTAAGTTTTATTTAATTTATATTTTAGTTTATTAAGTTTAATTAAATTGTAAAATTAATAGTTTAATAAAATAAATAATATAAAAATAATATTTTTATAAAAATTGTAATTTTTACAACTTTTTGTATATTTTTATAGTTTGTCCCTTTTTAATCGTTGTAGCATAACTTTTGTATTTTTAGCTCATATTTAGTTTTAAACTTAGTTTTTGCTATAGTCATTTTTACTCCTAGATTTTTAGGCTTTGCCGTAGAATTTCTTAAGTGCTTTTTCTTTAGACTAAGATTTAGGTGCTTTAGAATTTTGCGACGCCTTTTTAAGTTTTAGTTTCTTTTTAAGTTATTTCCATTTGGGATTCAGTTTTTCCTGTAAGCTTTAATATTTTTAGACACCTTTTACTATGTATCAATTATCATTCCAATTAGTAATTTCAATTTGCGATTATAATTTTAAGTTAGTTGTAGTAATAAGATTAGGTTAGTCAAGTATTTTTAAGTTTTATAAGTTTCTTTTATTTTTTTTCGTCACCTTTTATTTTTCAACCATTTTTCTTTTTCGACCTTTTGCGACGAACTCTTTTTCTCTCTTATTTCTCGCCATTCTAGTTTTTAGGACTTAGAATTTTTTCTACTTCTTATCTAAATTTCTTAAAATTACGAAAATTTATTTTGAGTGGTTAAATTGATAGACATCAAAATTTTCTGGTTCGTAGTAATAGTTGGATTTGTACGTGGACCGGGTTATTGGAGCCAAACAGTCCTCAATTATATTGAGACCAAACGAATCCTGCCCCTCTGCTGCATCTTTTGGCTATTCAAAACGTGGGCAAAATCAGAAAAGTCTATTGGTTGGATAACTTATTATAATTTTTCTTTCCTTTTTAAAACTAATAGGATATTCAGTGAATGCACTGAGCAAGACGTTCATCACCTTTTGTACGTTCACCACCTGTAACTAGATCAAGACATTTAGCAAATATAACCGCCGTTGATTTTTCTTTAGAATCGTCATCCAGTCGACCAAGTACTTCAGTTCAAATTTCCGATAATCCATTTTTTGAACCCGACCTCACAATTGAGAATCCGGAAAATATTCAGGAACGGTTCGTAGATCCTGAACCACTAAACTTTCCTCCGGAGCCACCAATCATTCAAACAGAGATTGTTGAGGAACGAACCATTAAATCAGAATCATCTAGTGATACCGATTCAACAAATTCAATTATGGAGAATCTGGAACCTTTAAGTATGGAAGACCGAATGAGAGCTAAACGCACTGGCCAAGGTCACGCAATTACTCATCCAGACATTAATGCGCCAGATTATGAAATCAAAGGACAAATTCTACACATGGTGACTAATCAATGCCAATTTAGTGGTGCGCCGAAGGAAGATCCAAATGAACATCTACGTACCTTTAATAGGATCTGCACACTATTTAAAATCCGAGAAGTGGAGGATGAACAGATATATCTCATGTTATTTCCCTGGACTTTAAAGGGAGAAGCCAAAGATTGGTTGGAATCGTTACCTGAAGGGGCGATCGATACATGGGACGTTTTAGTTGACAAATTTCTTAAACAATTCTTTCCTGCATCTAAAGCCGTAAGACTTCAAGCAGAAATTGTTACGTTTACACAGAAGCCAAATGAAACTCTATATGAGGCATGGACAAGATATGGAAAGTTATTAAGAGGATGTCCGCAACATGGTTTAGACACCTGTCAAATAGTACAAATATTCTACCAAGGATGCGACATCACTACAAGGAAAGACATAGATATAGCAGCTGGTGGTTCTATTATGAAGAAAACCGAAACTGATGCTTACAAAATTATTGATAACACTGCTTCCCACTCACATGAGTGACACCAAGAAAAATATATCGTTAGATCATCTAAAGCAGCTAGAGCCGATTCTAGCCATGACTTAGATTCCATTTTCGCAAAGATAGATGCTGTGGAGAGACGAATGGAAAAGATGACTAAAGATATTCACTCAATACGAATTAGTTGTGAGCAGTGTGGAGGACCACATTTGACAAAAGATTGTCTCAGTATTGAATTAACAATGGAACAAAGAGAGAATATTTCATACATAAACCAAAGGCCTGGAAATAATTATCAGAATAATTATCAACCGCCAAGACCGATATACAATCAAAACCAGAATTATAACCGAAATATTCCATACAACAACCAACAAGGTCCTAGCAATCAACAAGTATCCAATAATAATTACAATCAGCAAAGACCAAATTTTCAAAACAAACCACCACAACAAACCGATGATAAAAAGCCGAATTTAGAAGATATGATGACGAATCTAGTTGAAACTCAAACGCAGTTTTTCACCTCTCAGAAACAAACCAATGAACAAAATGCTCAAGCATTTAGAAATCAACAAGCTTCTATTCAAAATCTGGAACAAGAAGTAAGTAACCTAGCAAGGTTAATAGGTGAAAGAAAACCGGGAAGTCTACCTAGTGATACAAATGCTAACCCCCGGAATGAAACAGCTAAAGCTATTACCACAAGAAGTGGTACAACACTTAAACCACCTGAAATACCTGTAACTTCTGATGAAACCATTCCTACTCCACAAGAACCACAACCTGATCAAGATAAGGAAAAAGAACCGGTAGTTGAAAAGGTTAATGAAGATAACACAGTTAAGGATAAACCTTATGTTAAACCATACCAACCACCACTTCCTTACCCAAGTAAAATGAAGAAAGAGAAACTTGAAGCCGAGCAATCCAAATTTTTGGATATGTTTAAACAAATAAATGTAAATCTTCCTTTCATTGATGTGATTTCAGGAATGCCTAGATATGCTAAATTCTTGAAAGATCTAATCTCAAATAGAAAGAAAATGGAAGAACTCTCGGCTGTTACTATGAATGCTAATTGTTCAGCAGTGTTGTTGAATAAAATACCAGAAAAACTATCTGATCCAGGAAGTTTCACAATTCCATGTTTTCTGGGTAGTCTTAGTTCAATAGAAGCATTGGCAGACTTAGGTGCTAGTATAAATCTAATGCCGTATTCACTATACGCTAAACTAGACCTTGGAGAATTGAAACCAACCAGAATAAGCATACAACTAGCTGATAGATCAATAAAATATCCTAGAGGGATAATGGAGAACATGCTAGTTAAAGTTGGCACTTTAGTATTTCCAGTAGATTTTGTTGTTTTGGACATGGAAGAAGATTCTCAAGTTCCTCTCATATTAGGAAGACCATTCTTAAACACGGCTAAAGCAATGATAGACGTGTTCGGTAAGAAACTGACCCTAAGTATAGAGGATGAGAGTGTTACCTTTTCAGTTGATAGAGCAATGCAACAACCACAATCTGCAGATGATACATGTTATTATATTCAAACTATAGATGCACATGCAGAATTATTAAAAGAATTTCCAGAATTACAAGGAACAGGAGAATGTTCTTTAGGAGAAGGTAATGAACCAATTGATGAAGCTGAAATGTTAGCTACACTTATAGCTAATGGATATGAACCAACAACAGAAGAAATTCAAATGCTAAAAGAAGAAGACAGATATCGATATAAATCATCGACAGAAGAACCTCCGAAATTAGAGTTAAAGCCACTTCCAAACCATTTGGAATACGCTTATTTACATGGTGAATCTGAATTACCTGTAATAATATCGTCTTCTCTTACTGAAAATGAGAAATCACAACTCATTTCTGTGTTGAAAGCTCATAAACCAGCCATTGCATGGAAGATTCATGATATTAAAGGAATAAGTCCTTCGTATTGCACACATAAAATCCTTATGGAAGAAGGTCATAAAACGTATGTGCAACCAACGAAGACTAAATCCTAATATGCAAGATGTAGTTAAGAAAGAGATTATTAAACTGCTAGATGCAGGTTTAATTTATCCAATCTCTGATAGTCCATGGGTAAGCCCAGTTCAATGCGTGCCTAAGAAGGGTGGCATGACTGTCATCACAAATGACAAAAATGAGCTTATTCCTACTAGGACTGTAACAGGATGGCGTGTATGTATTGATTATAGAAAATTAAATGACGCCACCAGAAAAGATCACTTTCCCTTACCTTTCATAGATCAAATGTTGGAAAGATTAGCCGAAAATAGTTACTATTGTTTTCTAGATGGATTTTCCGGATATTTTCAAATTCCAATAGCACCCGAAGATCAAGAGAAAACCACATTTACGTGCCCTTATGGTACTTTTGCTTACAAACGCATGCCATTTGGACTTTGCAACGCCCCTGCAACCTTTCAAAGGTGTATGATGGCGATTTTTCACGACATGATAGAAGAATGCATGGAAGTATTCATGGATGACTTTTCAGTCTTCGGTGATACATTTAAATCATGTCTAGTTAATCTGGAACGAATGCTAATTAGATGCGAAAAATCAAATCTAGTACTTAATTGGGAGAAATGCCATTTCATGGTTAAAGAAGGCATCGTTCTTGGACATAAAATTTCAAAAGAAGGAATTGAAGTGGATAGAGCTAAAGTAGATGTAATTGCTAAACTTCCACATCTCACAAATGTTAGAGGAGTTAGGAGTTTTCTAGGGCATGCCGGTTTTTACCGACGTTTCATAAAAGATTTTTCTAAAATTGCCACCCCTATGAATAAACTCCTAGAAAAGGATGCTCCATTCATCTTTTCAGATGAGTGTATCAAATCTTTTAATATTCTTAAAGAGAAACTCACTAATGCGCCGATCATGATAACACCAAATTGGAATCTACCATTTGAACTAATGTGCGATGCAAGTGATTTTGCAATGGGAGCCGTTTTAGGACAAAGGATTGAAAAACGATTTCAACCTATATATTATGCTAGTAAGACGTTACAAGGAGCACAAACGAACTATACAACTACTGAAAAAGAACTCCTTGCTATTGTCTTTGCTTTTGACAAATTTTGATCATATCTCGTTCTAGCAAAAACGGTGGTCTATACCGACCATTCTGCTCTTAGATACCTATTTTCAAAACAAGATGCTAAACCAAGATTAATTCGTTGGATCTTACTCTTACAAGAGTTTGATATTGAAATCCGAGATAAAAGAGGAGCAGAAAATCTCGCCGCTGATCATCTTTCTCGTCTTGAAAATCCTGAATTAGAAGTTCTAAATGAATCGGCCATACAAGACAACTTTCCTGATGAATATCTATTGAAGATAGATTATAAAGAAATACCATGGTTTGCAGACTATGCAAACTACTTAGTTTGTGGATTCCTTGAAAAAGGATTATCGTACCAAAGACGAAAGAAATTCTTCAGTGATATAAAACACTATTTTTGGGAAGATCCACATCTGTTTAAAAGTTGTCCCGATGGAATAATACGCCGATGTGTATTTGGAGATGAAGCTAGTAAAATATTAAACCATTGTCACACAGGGCCAACAGGAGGGCATTATGGGCCTCAACTAACAGCAAGAAAAGTTTATGAAGCTGGATTCTATTGGCCTACAATTTACAAAGACGCACACCTTCTTTGCAAATCCTGTGATGCATGTCAAAGGGCCGGAAAAATAAGTCAACGTGATGAAATGCCACAAAATGTCATCCAAGTATGTGAAGTATTTGACATTTGGGGTATTGACTTTATGGGTCCATTTCCAAAATCTCATAATAATCTATATATACTCGTAGCCATTGATTATGTATCTAAATGGGCGGAAGCACAAGCTCTCCTAACTAACGATGCACGAGTTGTAGTCAACTTTTTAAAACGTCTTTTTGCAAGGTTTGGAACACCGAAAGCTTTAATAAGTGATCGGGGTACTCATTTCTGTAATAATCAACTTGAGAAAGTTCTTAAAAGATATGGAGTAACTCATAAAATCTCCACCGCATATCATCCACAAACAAGTGGACAAGTTGAAAATACCAACCGAGCTTTAAAACGTATTCTAGAGAAAACCGTAGGATCAAATCCGAAGGAATGGTCCATTAAATTGGAGGATGCACTCTGGGCTTTTAGAACAGCCTACAAAACTCCAATTGGAACCACACCTTTTAGACTTGTTTATGGAAAAGCATGTCATCTTCCAGTAGAAATTGAACACAAAGCATTTTGGGCTTTGAAAACATGTAATCTTGATTTACATGAAGCTGGACGTCTACGATTAAGTCAACTAAACGAATTAGAAGAATTAAGACATGAAGCATACGAAAATTCGTTAATCTATAAAGAAAGAACGAAGAAATGGCATGATAAAAGAATCAGAAGTTCAAAAGAATTTAAAGAAGGAGACAGAGTTCTTCTTTTCAATTCACGATTCAAGCTATTTCCTGGAAAATTGAAATCAAGATGGTCTGGACCATTCATAGTCAAAAGAGTTTTCCCATACGGAACGATAGAATTGATAAATTCAAATGGGATTGAATTTAAAGTTAATGGTCACAGAGTTAAACATTACATACATGGTCCGATGGAAGTCGACAACGAAGTTAATCACAATTTCGACACCACAGCTAACTAAGTGTGGGGAGAATCAAGTCTTTAAAGGATAATATGTATTTTTGTTAGAGTTAGATTGTCTGTTTTCGTGTAGTTCTCGAAAATGGAACCCGAATGGTCTTTCCCTAGCAGACCCTAAAGAACTAGTCTTCTCCCCCCATTCTGAATTTTTATTTTTTTTTTTAGGTTTTTACGAAATGAAGACTGCCTGTGAACTAAACCATGGTCTAATGCTACACGCTTTGATCACTAAAAGAAATAATGACATACTACCGAGTGAACTAGTATCAGTAATCAGAGAAAGAATGGACGGAGTTAGAAAAGAATCCAGATGCGAAGATAATAAGTTACAATTTGGTAAAGGAAAATCAAAATCCGCAGCGAAAAGAAGAGCACGACACCTAGAACGATGTCACAAATGCGGAAAATGGTCACATGGAGGTAAATGTTCAAATAATCAAACCTATTCAAATACCGAATTTGTTACTTTATGCAGAGACGGACCGTTCATATGTTTAGAAGAAAAGACACTGAATGCTCGAGGTTACGCCTATGTAGCCATGGAAAATCAATTAAACCGACTATCTTATGAATGGGATAGATCATATAACTAAGAAATCTATTTCACAGGTATGTCTGTACAGTTTTTATTTTTATTTTTATTTTTAACCTTTTGATAATAAACGCTAATTTGTTCGCTAAAAAGTATTAAATTGGTATTGAATAAAATTAGGTTTGGCGACCGAAATTATTGATATCATTCAAAAATTTATTACATCACTGCGAAATTTAACGTTTATTCTTAAGGTATAAATATCTTTAATCAATCAACCCAAAATATTTCAAAAATTCGTCATGAGTTAAATTAGGTCTTGGAACCGAAATTACTTTACCGAAAAGAGGGGCGCATATTTTTGATAATATTTGATTGATTAAAGTGGGATAAAAAGCCAAAAAGATTTTAAATTTTATTTTTACCATGTTTTTAAAATTAATATTTAAATCTTAAATTAATATTGTAAACTTTGTAAAAACAATATATTTAAAATTGTAAATATTTGAAAAATTAATATAAGTTTGATATGAATTTATAAATTTTTAAATTAAATTTGGTGTGAATTTTTAATTTTTAAAATATAAATTTTTAATTTTATGCATTTCAAATTTTAAGTTTGGTGTAAATTTTTAATATAAATTTTGAATTTTATATTTAAGTTGTGTGAATTTAGAAACAAAAATTTACTCTATCTCATTAAGTTAAAAATATGATTTTTAAAATTCGTCGTAAGTTGAAGACTAGGTCTTTGAACCGAAATTGCTTTACCCGAGGGAGGGACGAGAACTTTTATTATCATTATTTTTAAATCTTATTGAATTAAAGTATGCCAAAAACCTGTTCAAAAAAAAAAAAAAAAAAATACCAAACTCCGCGACTCACGGAGTTTGGAGCTTAAATCTCCGCGACTCGCGGAGGGGTCGGAAATCAGAAAAAAAAATAAAGAGCTGCAAACTGATCAGTCCACACCCCCAACAGCAAAATAACTGCGAAAAACACTCCGCAAAAACACGAAAAAAACCCCCAAAATCACAATTTTTAACCGTTAATCACCAAATCTTTTGCTAAAATCATGTTGAGAAGGATGCTATCTAAGAATTACTCAAGAAAAACGGTAAATTTCTACACCTAAACACCATTTAATTCGAAATTTGATGTTCTTGAGCAATTTTTTTTCCAATTTGATTTTGATGCTTTTTAGTGTAATTAGACTTAAATTGTTTATGTATTATGCTTGTATAACCTAGATTGATGCTGTTTAACATGATTAGAAGCCTTAAACTTCAAATTTTGAATAATCTAGGGTTTGTGTTCTTGAGCAATTTGGGGCTTTTTGATATAAACAGGTTATGGCCGATTTTTGTCATGAATTATTGCTAAATTGAGTAGTGTAACATGTCTAGGTAGTTAAATGATCCAAACTTTGAGCCTAAACATGATTTTGAGAATTAAAGTGGACTTTTTCAAGTCTAAAATTCATGAACTTGATTTTTGAAAGATAATGCCATTTGAGACTTGTTTAATTGCTAGTAATGATTATTTTGACATGTTATTTGAGTTGAATGCTTATGAACTTGGCGAACATTTTCGTATATGCTTATTTGAAAAAGTGTAGATTTGATAAAAATGTGAAAATGAGCTTAAGTTTGATATAAATTGATAATGTCATTGTAATTATTTTGATTGATGATTTTGCTGACACTAATGCATATTTGGATGCACAAAAATTGTGTTTGATGTGTTTTGCAGAATGAAAGGGGTGAATCTTCATCCCAAGCCCGCAATGCTCCTGCTGAGAATTTGGAACAACAGGAGGTGGATAACTACTACAAGCAGGATATACCTCATCCAGTCATGACCTTTTCCGATATGCACTTGGAAGAGTTGCACCCGAACCTGAGATTTGACAGACTTTGGATAGATTATCCAAAATATCAAAGGGGTTTGCATACTCTTCATTCTAAGGTTGTTGAGGTACCGAGGGTCATAGAATGGGGACCCTTAGAAGCTGTAGAATTGGCCGGGCCAATTAGGGAATTACTTATACAGAGATATGGTAATTCTTCTTTTAATGACTGGGTACATTTATTCACCATGCGTAGACCTGTATATAAAGTATGGTGTGAAGAATTGTTATGTAGTATAGAGTTGAATGATCGGGTAGCTAGTTTAACCGATCGTTCTTTTATTAGATTTTTGTTAGGCGGTTCGATGCGCCACATGTCTTTACTGGACATGGCTCAGGCTTTACGTATATATACGCCTGAGGAGTTAGCGTCTGCCGATTGTAGAGGATTGATACTAAACGGTAGAAAGATAGATGAAAATTTTGATACACACGGTGTGTGGAGTCAAATGACAAGCCATCACCGTTTCAAAGGGGGAAATTACTCTTATTTGGATATAGATAGAGCCGAATTAAGAGTGATTCATAGGTTTTTAGCTAATTCAATTACACAAAGGGGTAAGAACAAGGAAAAAGTAAATGAACAGGATTTGTTTTACCATATGTGTATTCGAGACCCACAAAGCGCTGTAAGTATACCATATTGTGTGGGTTATTATTTATCAGCTATGGTTCGGGGGATGCGACCGCATAGCATAATAGGAGGTGGTATTTTTATTACTTTGATTGGTGAATATCTCGGTGTGGATATAAGTCGGGGGGGATTATTAGTAGAAGAACCGGAACCCCGCGATACTATAGGTTTAAATGTATACCATGGTGCGAAAGTTTTGAAGAGGCGAAATAACGCCGCAGTACGATACCATGGTAGACATCCACAGGTGGAGAGAAACCAGCAGCAAGGTAATGTAGGAGGGGGGAATGAAATGCAAGAAATGCAAAGGTTTATAGCTTCTCAGGAATACGAAAATGCTAGACAGAGAGCATTTGAAGATTGGCAAGTTCATCAGAACCAAATCATAGCTCATTGCCAACATATAGGTAGAAACTATATTCCTACACCGAAACCCATCTTCCCTCCTTGGTCTATAGAGATGCAGCCACCATATCCTACGTATGACCCTGCCGAAGCATTCTATAGCACCTATGGTTATGCCTGGAACCCCTATTGGTACCAATATCATCCTTAGTTTACTTATTATTATTTTTTTATTTTGTAATTTGTAATTATTGATACGTTTAATACTTTTGTTAATATTGTAATCATTTTTATAATTATCTAACTTTTATTCTTAGATTTTAATAATTATTGAATGTGGGGTAATATACCAAACTTCAAAAATATGTATATATGTTTGCAGTTTATCTTATGTACACAACAGGGTAAAACAACGCATTTTCAAAGACTGGCATTAAGTTCAGCAAAAGCAACTAATTTTGACGACAAGATGCAAAATATATGTGAAATAACAACAAGACGGAATGAACAAATGATGTGCACCATTTATCATTCAGCAAACAAACGCCAATATATTTGGAAACTTTGGTAAAAATTTAATCATTTTCACACAAATCACCCTCAATAATTTAAATTGTTACTGATTTCTTGCAAATGAGGGCATTGCAAGATCTTAAGTGTGGGAAGGGGTTAAATTCTTTCAGATTTTAAAATTTTTATCTTAAACACTTGGTTACCATTAAAAATACTAGTAAAGCAGTAGTTGTATTAGAATCTAGTGCTCTCTGATAAAAAAGAACAGCCCTAGTCTTATATACTGACTACCCAATTCTAGTAAAAATTTTCAAAATTTTCAATTAAATGAATTCAAAATCATGTTTATACATATTTATGAACGATAAAACTAGGTTTTAACACCGAAATTATTGTTACCTCGGAAAGGACATAAATTGAGAAACAAACTAAAATGTTAAAATTCATTTAAAATGGAATAGAGGACGATAAAAAGGAAAATAAAAGCCAAGTGTGGGAAAATTTACCAAGTTATCTTAAACATATGTCACATATATCTTTAACAAATAACTGAAAATACTTTTGCTTTGGACTAAACTAAACTGTTTTAACTGCTGAAAGAAAAGAAAAGATGGATCAACACGATGAATCAATTCCATCATTAAAAGGAAGTAAAGTCTTCCGAAAAAGACACGCGCTTCTTGATTTAGGTCATGAAGTTGTCGTCCAGACCAGCTGTAGGTTGACGAAAAATCTAGAAAAGTCATCACTAAAATCAGCAGGAAATCCACGGACCTCAGCATTAAACAGGGTCGCCAAGTGGTCAGATTTATCCTAACCATGAGAAGGATTTATCTCGTAAAATGGGGGGCACCATGCAAATTAGCTTGATAAGACTAATGAATCAGATCCCCAGAAAGGATAATCTCCTTAAAAGATCAAAAATCAGCTTTTAAGCCTGATATTACTCAATCCTTGAGATTGACCTTAAAGATTGAGAATTACAAACTCATGGAATTCAATGATATCTAAACTCGAGCTTGAACGAGAAAATATTTTGATCAAAATTACAAACCGATTTGTTTTCTGAAAACCCTATTTTCAATGCGTTCATTACCATTGAACGTAAAATCCTAGGAATTCACCTGGAATTCATTAGGTCACCTGAACTAAATCGGTTGTCAACCGTAAGAACGGTGGTTGCATAGCATGGTCAAAGACAGGACCTTGTGCCATACCGAAAAATTATAAGGGTGAGCTTTACTATTGCTCCTACCAAGGATAGTAATTGCGTCCGACACGTTATAGACCATAATTAAAAGCATGTCAGGGGACATTGCCTTAACAGTTGCTTGTTCAACGCTTTCCTTTACAACCGGACGGTAGTTTATCGAAAGGTAATATACGGGACAAGTAAACTGGACGTGTTGCTTTCCAAATACAAGGTTAGCAAGTGGGTGACACAAAACAGCAAGTTTTGAGCTAAAATTTTCAATTCTGAAACCCACCAAACCCACAAAAATATTTTGCAAACACCGGTAAAGGGTTATTCCGGAAAACTTATCTAGGGTAAAAACTAGATTTTCAAAAGATCAAATGTTTTCATAAAGATCCAATTTCCTTAATGGATCTAAATTTTTATAGTCATATGGGACTGTAAACCATATCGTTACTACCATTGTTCATACCACCGTATAGAAATCACTGATGTACAAAGTGTGAAGAATAAAGAAGTGATTCTAGTATTTCAAGACGATATTGCTTGAGGACAAGCAACGCTCAAGTGTGGGAATATTTGATAATGCTAAAAACGAACATATATTTCATAGCATTATTCCTCAAGAAAGACAAGCTTTTAGTTGTAATTGTTCTATTTACAAGTGATATTCGTTTAAATAATAAAAGGTGAAGACAAAAGACAGATTCGACGAATTGAAGACGCAAACGACCAAAAAGCTCAAAAGAACAAAAGACAATCAAAGAGGTTCCAATTATTGATAAGAAACGTCTCGAAATTACAAGAGTACAAGATTCAAAACGCAAAGTACAAAATATAAAATTGTACGCAAGGACGTTCGAAAATCCGGAACCGGGACCAGAGTCAACTCTTAACGCTCGACGCAACGGACTAAAAATTACAAGTTAACTATGTATATAAATATAATATAATATATAATTAATTATATTAATTATATATATATTATATTTATAAATAAAAACCGTCGGCAGAGAAAGACTCCAAGGACTGAGCTGTAATTTCATTCTCCGCGACTCGCGGAGTTTGAAGGCAAAAATGCCGCGAGTCGCGGAGCCCCAAAATGAAAAACTGCCTATAAAGCCAACCGAATTCTGATCGTAAAAATCATCTTTTTTCTCCTCATTCATACGATATATATATATTTATAATTTATATTTTAATTTTAATTATAATTCTAATAATAAGGGTATGTTAGCGAATGTTGTAAGAGTGTAAGTCGAAATTCTGTCCGTGTAACGCTACGCTATTTTTAATCATTGTAAGTTATGTTCAACCTTTTTACATTAATGTCTCGTAGCTAAGTTATTATTATGCTTATTTAAAATGAAGTAATCATGATGTTGGGCTAATTACTAAAATTGGGTAATTGGGCTTTGTACCATAATTGGGGTTTGGACAAAAGAACGACACTTGTGGAAATTAGACTATGAGCTATTAATGGGCTTTATATTTGTTTAACTAAATGATAGTTTGTTAATGTTAATATAAAGATTTACAATTGGGCGTCCCTATAAATTACCATATGCACTCGATCGGACACGATGGGCGGGGTATTTATATATACGAATAATCGTTCATTTAACCGGACACGGAAATGGATTAATAGTTAATAAACTTGTTGAAACAGGGGTGAATTACATTCAAGGGTAATTGGTGTAATTGTTAACAAAGTAGTAAAACCTTGGTTTACACGCAGTCGATAACCTGGTGTATTCATTAAACAAAGTATTAAAACCTTGTTACAATTCGAATCCCCAATTAGTTGGAATATTTAACTTCTGGTATAAGGATAATTTGACGAGGGCACTCGCATTTTATATTTATGACTGATGGACTGTTATGGACAAAAACCAGACGGACATATTAAATAATCCAGGACAAAGGACAATTAACCCATGGGCATAAAACTAAAATCAACACGTCAAACATCATGATTACGGAAGTTTAAATAAGCATAATTCTTTTATTTCATATTTAATTTCCTTTATTTTATATTTAATTGCACTTCTAATTATCGCACTTTTATTTATTGTTATTTAATTGCACTTTTAATTATCGTCCTTTTTAATTATCGCAAGTTTATTTTATCGCACTTTTATTATTCGCAATTTCATTATCGTTATTTACTTTACGCTTTAATTTAAGTCTTGTATTTATTTTATATTTTACATTAGGTTTTAACTGCGACTAAAGTCTTAAAATCGACAAACCGGTCATTAAACGGTAAAAACCCCCCTTTATAATAATAATATTATTTATATATATGTTTGTATTTTTATAAAAGTAAATTAATATAGCGTTGAGCTTTGTTTAAAAAAGATTCCCTGTGGAACGAACCGGACTTACTAAAAACTACACTACTGTACGATTAGGTACACTGCCTATAAGTGTTGTAGCAAGGTTTAAGTATATCCATTCTATAAATAAATAAATATCTTGTGTAAAATTTTATCGTATTTAATAGTTTTTCCTAGTAAAATATAAACTATTTCGTATCCCTTAGCTTTGACATCAGACACCCTAATTGACGCGAATCCTAAAGATAGATCTATCGGGCCCAACAAGCCCCATCCAAAGTACTGGATGCTTTAGTACTTCGAAATTTATATCATATCCGAAGGGTGTCCCGGAATGATGGGGATATTCTTATATATGCATCTTGTTAATGTCGGTTACCAGGTGTTCACCATATGAATGATTTTTATCTCTATGTATGAGATGTGTATTGAAATATGAAATCTTGTGGTCTATTATTATGATTTGATATATATAGGTTAAACCTATAACTCACCAACATTTTTTTGTTGACGTTTTAAGCATGTTTATTCTCAGGTAATTATTAAGAGCTTCCGCTGTCGCATACTTAAATAAGGACGAGATTTGGAGTCCATGCTTGTATGATATTGTGTAAAAACTGCATTCAAGAAACTTATTTTGTTGTAACATATTTGTATTGTAAACCATTATGCAATGGTCGTGTGTAAACAGGATATTTTAGATTATCATTATTTGATAATCTACGTAAAGCTTTTTAAACCTTTATTGATGAAATAAAGGTTATGGTTTGTTTTAAAATGAATGCAGTCTTTGAAAAACGTCTCATATAGAGGTCAAAACCTCGCAACGAAATCAATTAATATGGAACGTTTTTAATTAATAAGAACGGGACATTTCATCATCCAACCTCAAGAAATCTTTGTTTCTTACAGTAGGTTATCATTATAATACAAGGTAATAATCATATTCAAACTTTGGTTCAATTTCTATAACTATAACAATCTTATTTCAAGTGAAGATCTTACTTGAACTTGTTTTCGTGTCATGATTCTGCTTCAAGAACTTCGAGCCATCCAAGGATCCGTTGAAGCTAGATCCATTTTTCTCTTTTCTAGTAGGTTTATCCAAGGAACTTAAGGTAGTAATGATGTTCATAACATCATTCGATTCATACATATAAAGCTATCTTATTCGAAGGTTTAAACTTGTAATCACTAGAACATAGTTTAGTTAATTCTAAACTTGTTCGCAAACAAAAGTTAATCCTTCTAACTTGACTTTTAAAATCAACTAAACACATGTTCTATATCTATATGATATGCTAACTTAATGATTTAAAACCTGGACACACGAAAAACACCGTAAAATCGGATTTACGCCGTCGTAGTAACACCGCGGGCTGTTTTGGGTTAGTTAATTAAATACTATGATAAACTTTGATTTAAAAGTTGTTATTATGAGAAAATGATTTTTATTATGAACATGAAACTATATCCAAAAATTATGGTTAAACTCAAAGTAGAAGTATGTTTTCTAAAATGGTCATCTAGACGTCGTTCTTTCGACTGAAATGACTACCTTTACAAAAACGACTTGTAACTTATTTTTCCGACTATAAACCTATACTTTTTCTGTTTAGATTCATAAAATAGAGTTCAATATGAAACCATAGCAATTTGATTCACTCAAAACGGATTTAAAATGAAGAAGTTATGGGTAAAACAAGATTGGATAATTTTTCTCATTTTAGCTACGTGAAAATTGGTAACAAATCTATTCCAACCATAACTTAATCAACTTGTATTGTATATTATGTAATCTTGAGATACCATAGACACGTATACAATGTTTCGACCTATCATGTCGACACATCTATATATATTTCGGAACAACCATAGACACTCTATATGTGAATGTTGGAGCTAGCTATACAGGGTTGAGGTTGATTCCAAAATATATATAGTTTGAGTTGTGATCAATACTGAGATACGTATACACTGGGTCGTGGATTGATTCAAGATAATATTTATCGATTTATTTCTGTACATCTAACTGTGGACAACTAGTTGTAGGTTACTAACGAGGACAGCTGACTTAATAAACTTAAAACATCAAAATATATTAAAAGTGTTGTAAATATATTTTGAACATACTTTGATATATATATATATATATATATATATATATATATATATATATATATATATATATATATATATATATATATATATATATATATATATATATATATATATATATTGTTATAGGTTCGTGAATCAACCAGTGGCCAAGTCTTACTTCCCGACGAAGTAAAAATCTGTGAAAGTGAGTTATAGTCCCACTTTTAAAATCTAATATTTTTGGGATGAGAATACATGCAGGTTTTATAAATGATTTACAAAATAGACACAAGTACGTGAAACTACATTCTATGGTTGAATTATCGAAATCGAATATGCCCCTTTTTATTAAGTCTGGTAATCTAAGAATTAGGGAACAGACACCCTAATTGACGCGAATCCTAAAGATAGATCTATTGGGCCCAACAAGCCCCATCCAAAGTACCGGATGCTTTAGTACTTCGAAATTTATATCATATCCGAAGGGTGTCCCGGAATGATGGGGATATTCTTATATATGCATCTTGTTAATGTCGGTTACCAGGTGTTCACCATATGAATGACTTTTATCTCTATGTATGGGATGTGTATTGAAATATGAAATCTTGTGGTCTATTATTATGATTTGATATATATAGGTTAAACCTATAACTCACCAACATTTTTGTTGACGTTTTAAGCATGTTTATTCTCAGGTGATTATTAAGAGTTTCCGCTGTCGCATACTTAAATAAGGATGAGATTTGGAGTCCATGCTTGTATGATATTGTGTAAAAACTGCATTCAAGAAACTTATTTTGTTGTAACATATTTGTATTGTAAACCATTATGTAATGGTCGTGTGTAAACAGGATATTTTAGATTATCATTATTTGATAATCTACGTAAAGCTTTTTAAACCTTTATTGATGAAATAAAGGTTATGGTTTGTTTTAAAATGAATGCAGTCTTTGAAAAACGTCTCATATAGAGGTCAAAACCTCGCAACGAAATCAATTAATATGGAACGTTTTTAATCAATAAGAACGGGACATTTCAGTTGGTATCAGAGCGTTGGTCTTAGAGAACCAGAATTTTGCATTAGTGTGTCTTATCGAGTTTGTTAGGATGCATTAGTGAGTCTGGACTTCGACCGTGTTTACTTGAAAAATGATTGCTTGACAAATTTTGTTGGAAACTATATATTTTTAACATGTGAATATTATGTGATATATTAATCTCTTAACGCGTTTGATATTATGTGATAGATGTCTGCCTCTAGAACAAGTGAGATTGACTCACCTAATAATAATGAAGAGTCAAATGTAAATTGGAATGATTCGTGGACTGATTCACAAGTTCCCGAAGAGGAACCGGAAGAAGAGTCGGAACCGGAAGAAGAGTCGGAACCAGAAGAAGAATTGGAACCGGAAGAAGAATCGGAACCGGATGAAGAAATAGAACCGGAAATGGCACTGACTACTCGACACACCGTGAATATGAATGAAGAGGAATTCCGTACTTTTCTAGCTTCAAACATAGCCGCAGTACAGGCTGTGCTACATACCAACAATAACCTTGGATCTAGCAGTACAGGAAATCGTGTAGGATGCACCTACAAAGAATTCACTGCCTGCAAACCTTTGGAATTTGATGGAACCGAAGGACCGATCGGATTGAAACGGTGGACCGAGAAGGTCGAATCGGTGTTTGCCATAAGTAAGTGTACTGAAGAGGACAAAGTGAAGTACGCTACGCATACCTTCACAGGTTCTGCGTTAACATGGTGGAATACCTATCTAGAGCAAGTGGGACAAGACGATGCGTACGCACTACCGTGGTCAGCATTCAAGCACTTGATGAATGAGAAGTACCGTCCCAGAACCGAGGTCAATAAGCTCAAGACAGAACTTAGAGGGTTACGAACCCAAGGATTTGATATTACCACGTACGAAAGACGATTCACATAATTGTGCCTATTGTGTCCGGGAGCATTCGAAGATGAGGAAGAGAAGATCGACGCGTTTGTGAAAGGATTACCGGAAAGAATCCAAGAAGATATAAGTTCACACGAGCCCGCCTCCATACAACAGGCATGTAGAATGGCTCACAAACTAGTGAACCAGATTGAAGAAAGAATTAAAGAACAGACTGCTGAAGAGGCCAATGTGAAGCAAGTCAAAAGAAAGTGGGAGGAAAATGGTGATAAGAATCACCAATACAACAACAACAGCAATTACAACAATAATCGCAACAATTATCCCAACAATCGCAACATCAATCGCAACTACAACAAACGGCCCAACAACAACAACAACAATAACAACAACAACAACAGCAACTACAACAATCATCCCAACAACAATAATAACCGCAACAACAACAATCAGAAGCAGCTATGCCAAAGGTGTGAAAAGTATCACTCGGGGTTCTGCACCAAATTTTGCAACAAGTGTAAAAGAAATGGTCATAGCGCGGCGAAGTGTGAGGTCTACGGACCAGGGGTTAATAGAACGAAAGGAATAAATGGTGTCGGAACGAGTAATGGCAGAGCAAGTAGTGTCGGAGCAAGTTATGCCAATGTAGTTTGTTATAAATGTGGAAAACCGGGCCACATTATTAGAAATTGCCCGAACCAGGAGAACACGAATGGACAAGGCCGCGGAAGAGTTTTCAATATTAATGCGGAAGAGGCACAGGAAGACCCGGAGCTTGTTACGGGTACGTTTCTTATTGACAATAAATCTGCTTACGTTTTATTTGATTCGGGTGCGGATAGAAGCTATATGAGTAGAGATTTTTGTGCTAAATTAAGTTGTCCATTGACGCCTTTGGATAGTAAATTTTTACTCGAATTAGAAAATGGTAAATTAATTTCAGCAGATAATATATGTCGGAATCGAGAAATTAAACTGGTTAGCGAAACATTTAAGATTGATTTGATACCAGTAGAGTTAGGGAGTTTTGATGTGATAATCGGTATGGACTGGTTGAAAGAAGTGAAAGCAGAGATCGTTTGTTATAAAAATGCAATTCGAATTATACGAGAAAAAGGAAAACCCTTAATGGTGTACGGAGAAAAGGGCAACACGAAGCTACATCTTATTAGTAATTTGAAGGCACAAAAACTAATAAGAAAAGGTTGCTATGCTGTTATAGCACACGTCGAGAAAGTACAAACTGAAGAAAAGAGCATCAATGATGTTCCCATTGCAAAAGAATTTCCCGATGTATTTCCGAAAGAATTACCGGGATTACCCCCACATCGATCCGTTGAATTTCAAATAGATCTTGTACCAGGAGCTGCAACAATAGCTCGTGCTCCTTACAGACTCGCACCCAGCGAGATGAAAGAACTGCAAAGCCAATTACAAGAACTTTTAGAGTGTGGTTTCATTCGACCAAGCACATCACCGTGGGGAGCTCCTGTTTTGTTTGTCAAGAAGAAAGATGGTACATTCAGGTTGTGTATCGACTACGAGAGTTGAACAAACTTACCATCAAGAACCGCTACCCACTACCGAGAATCGACGACTTATTTGATCAACTACAAGGCTCGTCTGTTTATTCAAAGATTGACTTACGTTCCGGGTATCATCAAATGCGGGTGAAAGAAGATGATATTCCAAAGACTGCTTTCAGAACACGTTACGATCATTACGAGTTTATGGTCATGCCGTTTGGTTTAACTAATGCACCAGCTGTGTTCATGGACCTTATGAACCGAGTGTGTGGACCATACCTTGACAAGTTTGTCATTGTTTTCATTGATGACATACTTATTTACTCAAAGAATGACCAAGAACACGGTGAACATTTGAGAAAGGTGTTAGAAGTATTGAGGAAGGAAGAATTGTACGCTAAGTTTTCAAAGTGTGCATTTTGGTTGGAAGAAGTTCAATTCCTCGGTCACATAGTGAACAAAGAAGGTATTAAGGTGGATCCGGCAAAGATAGAAACTGTTGAAAAGTGGGAAACCCCGAAAACTCCGAAACACATACGCCAGTTTTTAGGACTAGCTGGTTACTACAGAAGGTTCATCCAAGACTTTTCCAGAATAGCAAAACCCTTGACCGCATTAACGCATAAAGGGAAGAAATTTGAATGGAATGATGAACAAGAGAAAGCATTTCAGTTATTGAAGAAAAAGCTAACTACGGCACCTATATTGTCATTGCCTGAAGGGAATGATGATTTTGTGAATTATTGTGAAGCATCAAAGCAAGGTCTCGGTTGTGTATTAATGCAACGAACGAAGGTGATTGCTTATGCGTCTAGACAATTGAAGATTCACGAACAAAATTATATGACGCATGATTTGGAATTAGGAGCGGTTGTTTTTGCAGTAAAGACTTGGAGGCACTACTTATATGGGGTCAAAAGTATTATATATACCGACCACAAAAGTCTTCAACACATATTTAATCAGAAACAACTGAATATGAGGCAGCGTAGGTGGATTGAATTATTGAATGATTACTACTTTGAGATTCGTTACCACCCGGGGAAGGCAAATGTGGTAGCCGATGCCTTGAGCAGGAAGGACAGAGAACCCATTCGAGTAAAATCTATGAATATAATGATTCATAATAACCTTACTACTCAAATAAAGGAGGCGCAACAAGGAGTTTTAAAAGAGGGAAATTTAAAGGATGAAATACCTAAAGGATCGGAGAAGCATCTTAATATTCGGGAAGACGGAACCCGGTATAGGGCTGAAAGGATTTGGGTACCAAAATTTGGAGATATGAGAGAAATGGTACTTAGAGAAGCTCATAAAACCAGATACTCAATACATCCTGGAACGGGGAAGATGTACAAGGATCTCAAGAAACATTTTTGGTGGCCGGGTATGAAAGCCGATGTTGCTAAATACGTAGGAGAATGTTTGACGTGTTCTAAGGTCAAAGCTGAGCATCAGAAACCATCAGGTCTACTTCAACAACCCGAAATCCCGGAATGGAAATGGGAAAACATTACCATGGATTTCATCACTAAATTGCCAAGGACTGCAAGTGGTTTTAATACTATTTGGGTAATAGTTGATCGTCTCACCAAATCAGCACACTTCCTGCCAATAAGAGAAGATGACAAGATGGAGAAGTTAGCACGACTGTATTTGAAGGAAGTCATCTCCAGACATGGAATACCAATCTCTATTATCTCTGATAGGGATGGCAGATTTATTTTAAGATTCTGGCAGACATTACAGCAAGCATTAGGAACTCGTCTAGACATGAGTACTGCCTATCATCCACAAACTGATGGGCAGAGCAAAAGGACGATACAAACGCTTGAAGACATGCTACGAGCATGTGTTATTGATTTCGGAAACAGTTGGGATCGACATCTACCGTTAGCAGAATTTTCCTACAACAACAGCTACCATTCAAGCATTAAGATGGCGCCGTTTGAAGCACTTTATGGTAGAAAGTGCAGGTCTCCGATTTGTTGGAGTGAAGTGGGGGATAGACAGATTACGGGTCCGGAGATTATACAAGAAACTACCGAGAAGATCATCCAAATTCAACAACGGTTGAAAACCGCCCAAAGTCGACAAAAGAGCTACGCTGACATTAAAAGAAAAGATATAGAATTTGAAATTGGAGAGATGGTCATGCTTAAAGTTGCACCTTGGAAAGGCGTTGTTCGATTTGGTAAACGAGGGAAATTAAATTCAAGGTATATTGGACCATTCAAGATTATTGATCGTGTCGGACCAGTAGCTTACCGACTTGAGTTACCTCAACAACTCGCGGGTGTACATAACACTTTCCACGTCTCGAATTTGAAGAAATGTTTTGCTAAAGAAGATCTCACTCTTCCGTTAGATGAAATCCAAATCAACGAAAAACTTCAATTCATCGAAGAACCCGTCGAAATAATGGATCGTGAGGTTAAAAGACTTAAGCAAAACAAGATACCAATTGTTAAGGTTCGATGGAATGCTCGTAGAGGACCCGAGTTCACCTGAGAGCGTGAAGATCAGATGAAGAAGAAATACCCGCATCTATTTCCAGAAGATTCGTCAACACCTTCAACAGCTTAAAATTTCGGGACGAAATTTATTTAACGGGTAGGTACTGTAGTGACCCGAACTTTTCCATGTTTATATATATTAATTGAGATTGATATTTACATGATTAAATGTTTCCAACATGTTAAGCAATCAAACTTGTTAAGACTTGATTAATTGAAATATGTTTCATATAGACAATTGACCACCCAAGTTGACCGGTGATTCACGAACGTTAAAACTTGTAAAAACTATATGATGACATATATATGGATATATATATAGTTAACATGATACTATGATAAGTAAACATATCATTAAGTATATTAACAATGAACTACATATGTAAAAGCAAGACTACTAACTTAATGATTTTTAAACGAGACATATATGTAACGATTATCGTTGTAAAGACATTTAATGTATATATATCATATTAAGAGATATTCATACATGATAATATCATGATAATATAATAATTTAAAATCTCATTTGATATTATAAACATTGGGTTAACAACATTTAACAAGATCGTTAACCTAAAGGTTTCAAAACAACACTTACATGTAACGACTAACGATGACTTAACGACTCAGTTAAAATGTATATACATGTAGTGTTTTAATATGTATTTATACACTTTTTAAAGACTTCAATACACTTATCAAAATACTTCTACTTAACAAAAATGCTTACAATTACATCCTCGTTCAGTTTCATCAATAATTCTACTCGTATGCACCCGTATTCGTACTCGTACAATACACAGCTTTTAGATGTATGTACTATTGGTATATATACTCCAATGATCAGATCTTAGCAGCCCATGTGAATCACCAAACACATGTGGGAACCATCATTTGGCAACTAGCATGAAATATCTCATAAAATTACAAAAATATGAGTAATCATTCATGACTTATTTACATGAAAACAAAATTACATATCCTTTATATCTAATCCATACACCAACGATCAAAAACACCTACAAACACTTTCATTCTTCAATTTTCTTCATCTAATTGATCTCTCTCAAGTTCTATCTTCAAGTTCTAAGTGTTCTTCATAAATTCTACAAGTTCTAGTTACATAAAATCAAGAATACTTTCAAGTTTGCTAGCTCACTTCCAATCTTGTAAGGTGATCATCCAACCTCAAGAAATCTTTGTTTCTTACAGTAGGTTATCATTATAATACAAGGTAATAATCATATTCAAACTTTGGTTCAATTTCTATAACTATAACAATCTTATTTCAAGTGATGATCTTACTTGAACTTGTTTTCGTGTCATGATTCTGCTTCAAGAACTTCGAGCCATCCAAGGATCCGTTGAAGCTAGATCCATTTTTCTCTTTTCTAGTAGGTTTATCCAAGGAACTTAAGGTAGTAATGATGTTCATAACATCATTCGATTCATACATATAAAGCTATCTTATTCGAAGGTTTAAACTTGTAATCACTAGAACATAGTTTAGTTAATTCTAAACTTGTTTGCAAACAAAAGTTAATCCTTCTAACTTGACTTTTAAAATCAACTAAACACATGTTCTATATCTATATGATATGCTAACTTAATGATTTAAAACCTGGAAACACGAAAAACACCGTAAAACCGGATTTACGCCGTCGTAGTAACACCGCGGGCTGTTTTGGGTTAGTTAATTAAAAACTATGATAAACTTTGATTTAAAAGTTGTTATTCTGAGAAAATGATTTTTATTATGAACATGAAACTATATCTAAAAATTATGGTTAAACTCAAAGTAGAAGTATGTTTTCTAAAATGGTCATCTAGACGTCGTTCTTTCGACTGAAATGACTACCTTTACAAAAACAACTTGTAACTTATTTTTCCGACTATAAACCTATACTTTTTCTGTTTATATTCATAAAATAGAGTTCAATATGAAACCATAGCAATTTGATTCACTCAAAACGGATTTAAAATGAAGAAGTTATGGGTAAAACAAGATTGGATAATTTTTCTTATTTTAGCTACGTGAAAATTGGTAACAAATCTATTCCAACCATAACTTAATCAACTTGTATTGTATATTATGTAATCTTGAGATACCATAGACATGTATACAATGTTTCGACCTATCATGTCGACACATCTATATATATTTCGGAATAACCATAGACACTCTATATGTGAATGTTGGAGTTAGCTATACAGGGTTGAGGTTGATTCCAAAATATATATAGTTTGAGTTGTGATCAATACTGAGATACGTATACACTGGGTCGTGGATTGATTCAAGATAATATTTATTGATTTATTTCTGTACATCTAACTGTGGACAACTAGTTGTAGGTTACTAACGAGGACAGCTGACTTAATAAACTTAAAACACCAAAATATATTAAAAGTGTTGTAAATATATTTTGAACATACTTTGATATATATGTATATATTGTTATAGGTTCGTGAATCAACCAGTGGCCAAGTCTTACTTCCCGACGAAGTAAAAATCTGTGAAAGTGAGTTATAGTCCCACTTTTAAAATCTAATATTTTTGGGATGAGAATACATGCAGGTTTTATAAATGATTTACAAAATAGACACAAGTACGTGAAACTACATTCTATGGTTGAATTATCGAAATCGAATATGCCCCTTTTTATTAAGTCTGGTAATCTAAGAATTAGGGAACAGACACCCTAATTGACGCGAATCCTAAAGATAGATCTATTGGGCCCAACAAGCCCCATCCAAAGTACCGGATGCTTTAGTACTTCGAAATTTATATCATATCCGAAGGGTGTCCCGGAATGATGGGGATATTCTTATATATGCATCTTGTTAATGTCGGTTACCAGGTGTTCACCATATGAATGACTTTTATCTCTATGTATGGGATGTGTATTGAAATATGAAATCTTGTGGTCTATTATTATGATTTGATATATATAGGTTAAACCTATAACTCACCAACATTTTTGTTGACGTTTTAAGCATGTTTATTCTCAGGTGATTATTAAGAGTTTCCGCTGTCGCATACTTAAATAAGGATGAGATTTGGAGTCCATGCTTGTATGATATTGTGTAAAAACTGCATTCAAGAAACTTATTTTGTTGTAACATATTTGTATTGTAAACCATTATGTAATGGTCGTGTGTAAACAGGATATTTTAGATTATCATTATTTGATAATCTACGTAAAGCTTTTTAAACCTTTATTGATGAAATAAAGGTTATGGTTTGTTTTAAAATGAATGCAGTCTTTGAAAAACGTCTCATATAGAGGTCAAAACCTCGCAACGAAATCAATTAATATGGAACGTTTTTAATCAATAAGAACGGGACATTTCAGTTGGTATCAGAGCGTTGGTCTTAGAGAACCAGAATTTTACATTAGTGTGTCTTATCGAGTTTGTTAGGATGCATTAGTGAGTCTGGACTTCGACTGTGTTTACTTGAAAAATGATTGCTTGACAAATTTTGTTGGAAACTATATATTTTTAACATGTGAATATTATGTGATATATTAATCTCTTAACGCGTTTGATATTATGTGATAGATGTCTGCCTCCAGAACAAGTGAGATTGACTCACCTAATAATAATGAAGAGTCAAATGTAAATTGGAATGATTCGTGGACTGATTCACAAGTTCCCGAAGAGGAACCGGAAGAAGAGTCGGAACCGAAAGAAGAGTCGAAACCGGAAGAAGAATTGGAACCGGAAGAAGAATCGGAACCGGATGAAGAAATAGAACCGGAAATGGCACCGACTACTCGACACACCGTGAATATGAATGAAGAGGAATTCCGTACTTTTCTAGCTTCAAACATAGCCGCAGTACAGGCTGCGCTACATACCAACAATAACCTTGGATCTAGCAGTACAGGAAATCGTGTAGGATGCACCTACAAAGAATTCACTGCCTGCAAACCTTTGGAATTTGATGGAACCGAAGGACCGATCGGATTGAAACGGTGGACCGAGAAGGTCGAATCGGTGTTTGCCATAAGTAAGTGTACTGAAGAGGACAAAGTGAAGTACGCTACGCATACCTTCACAGGTTCTGCGTTAACATGGTGGAATACCTATCTAGAGCAAGTGGGACAAGACGATGCGTACGCACTACCGTGGTCAGCATTCAAGCACTTGATGAACGAGAAGTACCGTCCCAGAACCGAGGTCAATAAGCTCAAGACAGAACTTAGAGGGTTACGAACCCAAGGATTTGATATTACCACGTACGAAAGACGATTCACATAATTGTGCCTATTGTGTCCGGGAGCATTCGAAGATGAGGAAGAGAAGATCGACGCGTTTGTGAAAGGATTACCGGAAAGAATCCAAGAAGATATAAGTTCACACGAGCCCGCCTCCATACAACAGGCATGTAGAATGGCTCACAAACTAGTGAACCAGATTGAAGAAATAATTAAATAACAGACTGCTGAAGAGGCCAATGTGAAGCAAGTCAAAAGAAAGTGGGAGGAAAACGGTGATAAGAATCACCAATACAACAACAACAGCAATTACAACAATAATCGCAACAATTATCCCAACAATCGCAACATCAATCGCAACTACAACAAACGGCCCAACAACAACAACAACAACAACAACAATAACAGCAACTACAACAATCATCCCAACAACAATAATAACCGCAACAACAACAACAATCAGAAGCAGCTATGCCAAAGTTGATGCTCGAGGGATAGATTGTGAAGTTGAGGTTTACGACGCGGTTATGGTTGGAGGTGGTAATGGTACTGTTGGCGTTGATGATGGTGGTACTGGTTATGCTGCTGATGCTGCTGCTGGTGTTTGTAATCTCTGCACCATATTCTCCAAAGCCACTACCCGAGCGCGAAGCTCGTTGACTTCTTCTATTACACCGGGGTGATTGTCGGTTCGGACGAGTGAATAAATAAAATATAAAATTTGATGTAATATATAATCGTGACGATATACTCTGGAAATGAGCGAGAACATAGTATTTCGGACAGGTTCGCCGGTAAGTGCTTCAGGTTCTTCGTCAAGAGGGCAATGTGGTGGATGGAAGGGATCACCTTCTTCTTGTCTCCAATGATTGAGGAGGCTACGAACCCATCCCCAATTCATCCAGAATAGGTGATGACTGATTGGTTGATCTATTCCGGTCACACTGCTTTCGGAACTTGAATGGGATTCCATTTCGGAATCTGAGTGACTTGAACTGATGACGAATTCCATTTCGTACGATTGGATAAAGGATTTTTTTTTTTCGATATGAAATGATTTTGGCTAACGGATGGTATTCTAATTACATAGAATATATATATATATATATATATATATATATATATATATATATATATATATATATATATATATATATATATATATATATATATATATATATATATATATATATATATATAGATCAAAAGATTTCGTAGATTACAGAGGACTTTGCGGGATATGTCAGGCAAAGTTTAAAGTAACATATACGATAAGTTATGATTTAGCAGATATGCTAAGATATGAATTTTTGTCTATACACTATTCATGCAATCAATGCAGCAAGACGTGTCTTAGACTAAAAATGATAAGCAGGTAATTTCCTGAGGATGATAAGTAGTTAATATTCAACACAAAATAATAAGCAAAACTTTTGACATGCAGACACGGTCGAAGTCCAGACTCACTAATGCATCCTATCGACTTATCAGTTAGACACACTAATGCAGACCTGGTTCGCTAAGACCATCGCTCTGATACCAACTGAAAGGACCCGTTCATATACATTATAAACGAATCACAATAGTTGATTACATTGCGAGGTATTTGACCTCTATATGATACATTATACAAACATTGCATTCGTTTTTAAAAGAAAATCTTTCTTTACATCGAAAATTGACAGGCATGCATACCATTTCATAATATCTACTATCCAACTATAAATTGATTTAATAATAATCTTTGATGAATTCAATGACTCGAATGCAACGTTCTTCGAAATATGCTATGAAAGACTCCAAGTAATATCTTTAAAATGAGCAAATGCACAGCGGAAGATTTCTTTAACACCTGAGAATAAACATGCTTTAAAGTGTCAACCAAAAGGTTGGTGAGTTCATTAGTTTATCATAATCATTTATTTCCATCATTTTAATAGACCACAAGAATTTCATTTCCAGTTCTCATAAATATACGTCCCATGCATAGAGACAAAAATAATCATTCATATGGTGAATATCTGGTAACCGACATTAACTAGATACATATAAGAATATCCCCTATCATTTCGGGATCCTCCTTCGGACATGATATACATTTCGAAGTACTAAAGCATCCGGTACTTTGGATGGGGTTTGTTAGGCCCAATAGATCTATCTTTAGGATTCGCGTCAATTAGGGTGTCTGTTCCCTAATTCTTAGATTACCAGACTTTAATAAAAAGGGGCATATTCGATTTCGATAATTCAACCATAGAATGTAGTTTCAATTACTTGTGTCTATTTCGTCAAACATTTATAAAAGCGCATGTATTCTCAGTCCCAAAAATATAAAGGGTAAACAGGTAAATGAAACTCACCATACTGTATTTCGTAGTAAAAATACATATAACGTCATTGAACAAGTGCAAGGTTGGCCTCGAATTCACGAACCTAAATTAATTATATATATTTATGTGTTGGTCAATATTTGTCTAACAAATTAGGTCAAGTCATAGTGTACCACAATCCTAATGCTCGAGACTAATATGCAAAAGTCAACAAAAGTAAATTTGACTCAAAATAATTTCCAAAAATCTATACATGATTAATATATAGTTTAAATATCGTCGTTTTATATTTTTAAATATTTTTAAAAGATTTAATAGAGTAAATAATATAATTTATTTATTAATAAATAAAGTTTTATATTAAATTTATATAATAAAATATAATTTTATATATATTAAGTAATAAAATTTATAGGGTTCATTTAATATCATAAAGATAATATGATAGGTATTATTAAAGTAAGTTATTACACATAGTAAAATATGTTTGTATCACATATTTATTTGATAAAATAATATCTATAATGTTAGTAAGTAAAAGTTGTATTATTTTGTAATAATAATTATTATTATAAAAATATCAATATTTATAATTACCAAGATGACATTATGATAAAATTCTAATTATGATAACTTTAATATTTACGATAATTTTTAATATTATCTTTAAAATAATAATTCTATTTAAAATAATAATAATAATGATATTTTATAGTAACAATGACATTTCTATTAAAATGATAATTTTTGTTAAAATGATAGTTTTAATACTAACGATACTTTTAATAATAATAGTAATGATAAAAATAATAATAATGATAATTTTATCTAAATCAATATCATATAATATTTTAATTTCATCATGATACTCTTACCCATTATTTCCTAATCGTTTCGTTTAATAGCTTTTAATCGTCTTTTATATCGTGTTCATAATAATGATAATAATAGTAATCAAAATAATTAGGTGTTACAAATATTTGTTTTAATTACACTAATATTAATAATGATAGTTACTATGACATTATTAACGATAATACTAATAATTATCTTAATGATAATATAGTAATAATAATAATAACAATAACAATAACCATTTTTAAATAATGATATATATTAATAACGATAATAATAATAATAATAATACCAATAATAATAATAATAATAATAATAATAATAATTGGATAATAATAATAATACTAATTATAACTTCAACGATAATAACGATAGTAATAATAAAATAAAATAAAATAAAAATAACATTTTTTAATGATAAATCCCTTTTATTGATAAAGATAATAATAATGATAATAATAAGATAAAACTAGAACGATGATAAAAACGACGATAATAATAATCATTTTTTAATAAAAATATCGAAAATTCAATTGATTATAACTTCTAATCCGTTCATCGAAACCATTCGATATCTAAAGGAAAAGTTCTTAATTTTTCGCTAGCTTTCCAAGGACAAGCATATCTTATACCTTATCTCAACCGCAAGTGTAACTAATTCAAGATTCAACCTAACCTGTCTAAGGGCAATATCAAAAGTACAAGCATGCATAATCCTAAATACTCGAGCACTAGTCAGGGATACACTATTAGTATGTAAAAGTTAAATTATGAGTACTCACGTATCAATATTAAGATTCAATATTGCAGGAAAGGTAAGTAGACGCAACGGAAATGATAAACACTATATTGACCTCACGAGCATACCCATGAACCATACTCAATCACCTCCATAGCTATAACCCATAATTTCCTTAATCCTATTCCACTCGAAAAACAACTTCGAAATCACTCGGACAGCACTCCGTCGTAATATTTTATGTATACTAATAATATCTTGAAATAATACGGAGTAAATATATATATGTAAATCGATTGAGAGAGTTTAGAGAAAAATATTTTCAAGTTTCTATGAAATAATGAAACCTATTGAATTCTATTTATAATAGATTTTTGAATTATTAAAGTGAATTATTAAAGTATGAATTATTAAAGTGAATTATTAAAGTATGAATTATTAAAGTGAATTATTAAAGTATGAATTATTAAAGTATGAATTATTAAAGTGAATTATTAAAGTGAATTATTAAAGTTAAAGTAAAGTAAAAATAAATTAAAGGTAAAGTTTAAGTATAGTAAAAGTATAAAACTATGTACGTATAATACGCGTATAAATATATATAATATTAATTTAAATCGTTATATATACTTAATAAAATAATATATAAATATCGTTATCTTTATCATACTAGTTAAGTAATGAGTTGTCAAAAGTGATTCTAGATATTTATATACGTTTTAATAATAAAGTTCTTTTTAAACTGAAAACGTTTTTGTACGTTTGAAACTAAATAGATCAATCGAGTCTTTATGAGATTCAATCTTCCACTATCCTTTGTCCAGTTCTCAATGATTCACAATTTATTCTTATTTATAAATCACTTTACCATTTTCCGAATATTGTTCAAATGGAAAGATTTCTCAAATCAACGTGGGCATTTCAACAGAGACTTGTAATCATAATTCAATATATCTGATAATTCAATCATTTGATCTTATCTTCTAATTCCATTGATAAACATTTTGAAACAGATACAATCATATAAAGTATTTAATCTAATATTTTTGTTTACATTTCAAGTTATAATATATACACATATGCATATATAATCATATTCGTTTAATGGTTCGTGAATCGTTGGAACTTGGTCGCGGTTGAATGAATGTATGAACATAGTTTAAAATTCTTGAAATTTAACTTAACAAATATTGCTTATCGTGTCGGAAACATATAAAGATTAAAGTTTAAATTTGGTTGGAAATTTCTGGGTTGTCACATACTGTGTTGGTTTTTATCTGTCCAAAATGGTGGCAGGAATACAGGACGGGGGAATAATAGGAGGAGGTATTTTTGTTACTCTCATTGGAGAGTATTTGGGTGTAGATAGGGATCAAGGGGGTCCACTGATGGTGTGTAGGGAACAGGTTGACACTTTAGGATTGAAGGTCTATCAGGGTGCTAAGGTATTAAAGAGCAGACGTAATCAGGCAGTACCATATGATGGTCGTCATCCTCAGGTAGAGAGAGGTTCAGATGAGGAAATGAAGGAAGCAGATGACGTTAGGGATGTCATTAGGGAGGCTATGACTGACGTTTACCAGCGTATAGATGAGGTAGAAATGACAAACGAGGCTAGACATAGTCGGTACGAGCAGTGGCAAGCCGAGAATGTGTACGAGCATTCCAGGCAACGACAGCATGATAGATGGCACTATCATCAGCATCAGATCATGAGCCAGCTATCACCTCAGGTACCAAATAACTACATACCAACCCGACCTGCTTACTATCCTCCACACCAGCCCGATATGCGACCACCATTTACTCTCTACGACCCTAACCAGGCCTATCAGTACACCTATAACCAACCGTGGAACCCGCCCGACGACATGAACTGGAACCCCTATCCAGATTGATATAGTTCCCGTTGGTGATTTCTATGATTTTTTATCTTTTATTATTTTTATTTACTTATGTTTAAAATATATAATATTGTGATACTTTTATGTAAGTTTTAACATTTTTATTATGTTGTACTAATATTTCATATTTGATTTGAAAGTGGGATGTTAAGTCCCATTTCAAATTACCATACATGTTATTATTTGTATGTATGTATATTGTCAATTGTACACAACAGGGTAAAACAGCGCATTTTCAAAGACTGGCATTAAGTTCAGCAAAAGCTACTAATTTTGACGACAAAACGAAAAACAAATGTGATGTAACAACAAGACGGAATGAATAAATGATGTGCACCATTTATCATTCAACAAACAAACACCAATATGTTTGGAAACTTTGGTAAAATTTAATCATTTTTCTACGCTACTCACCCTCAATAATTTAAATAGCTACTGATTTCTTGCAAATGAGGGCATTGCAAGATCTTAAGTATGGGAAGGGGTTAAATTCTTTCGGATTTTTAAAATTTTAATTTAAACACTTGGTTACCATAAAAAATACTAGTAACGCAGTAGTTGTATTAGAATCTAGTGCTCTCTGATAATAAAGAACAGCTCTAGTCTTATATACTGACTACCCAATTTTAGTAAAAATTTTCAAATAAATGAATTCAAAATCATGTTTATACATATTTATGAGCGATAAAACTAGGTGTTAACACCAAAATTATTGTTACTTCGGAAAGGACATAAATTGAGAAACAACCCAAAATGTTAGAATTCATTTAAAATGGAATAGAGGAAAATAAAAAGGCAAAGAAAGGAAAATAAAAGCCAAGTGTGGAAAAAATTTACCAAGATATTTAGAACATATATCACATATTTTTGTACAAATAATTGAAAATACTTTTATTTTGGACGATATTAATCAGTTTTACCCAGTTTATTGTAATATAAATGGAATCTAAAAGGAAGTAAAGTCTTCCGAGAAAAAGACACACCCTTCTTGATTTAGGTCAGGAAGTTGTCTTCCAGACCAGTTGTAGAGTCTACGAAAAACCTTGAAAAGTTTTCTCAAAAATCAGCTGGAAATCCACGGACCTCAGCATCAAACAGGGTCGCCAAGTGGTCAGACTTATCCTAACCATAAGAGAATCTGTCTCGTACAATGGGGGGCACCATGCAAATTAGCTTATAAGACTAATGAATCAGATCTCCATAAAGGATAATCTCCTTAAAGATCAAAAATCAGCTTTTAAGACTGATATTACTCAATCATTGAGATTGACCTTAAAGATTGAGAATTACAAACTCATGGAATTCGATGATATCTAAACTCGAGCTTGAACGAGAAAATATTTTGATCAAATTATAAACCGATTTGTTTTCTGAAAACCCATTTTTAATTCGTTCATTACCATTGAACGTAAAAACCTAGGAATTCACCTGGAATTCATTCGGTCACCTGAACCAAATCGGGTGTCAACCGTAAGAACGGTGGTTGCATAGCATGGTCAAAGACAAGACCTTGTACCAGACCAAAAAACTATAGGGTGATCTTTACTATTGCTCCTACCAAGGATAGTAATTGCATCTGACACGATATAGACCATAATCAAAAGCATGTCACGGGACATTGCCTTAACAGTTGCTTGTTCAACGCTTTCCTTTACAACCGGACGGTAGTTTACCGAAAGGTAATATACGGAGCAAGTAAACTGGACGTGTTGCTCTCCCAATACAAGGTTAGCAAGTGGGTGACACTAAACCGCAAGTTTTGATCTAAAATTTTCAAATCTGAAACCCACCAAACCCATAAGAACAATTTGCAAACACCGGTGAAGGGTTATTCCGGAAAACTTATCTAGGGTTAAAGCTAGATTGAATTTTCAAAAAGATCAAATATTTTCATAAAGATCCAATTTCCTAAAAGGATCTAAATTTTCATAGTCATGTGGAACTGTAAACCACAATGTTACTACCATTGTTCATACCGCCGTATAGAAATCACTGATGTACAAAGTGTGAAGAATAAAGAAGTGATTCTAATATTTTTATTTCAAGACTATATTGCTTGAGGACAAGCAACGCTCAAGTGTGGGAATATTTGATAATGCTAAAAACGAACATATATTTCATAGCATTATCCCTCAAGAAAGACAAGCTTTTAGTTGCAATTGTTCTATTTACAAGTGATATTCGTTTAAATAATAAAAGGTGAAGACAAAAGACAGATTCGATGAATTGAAGACGCAAATGACCAAAAAGCTCAAAAGTACAAAGTACAATCAAAGTGGTTTAATTTAATCATGAGAAACGTCTCAAAATTACAAAAGTACAAGTTGCAAAATGCAAAGTACAAGATATTAAACAGTACGAAAGGACGTTCAAAAATCCAGAACCGGGACCAGAGTCACCTCTCAACGCTCGACGCAACGGACTAAAAATTATAAGTCAACTATGCACATAAATATAATATAATATATAAATAATTCTTAAAATTATATATATATTATATTATATATATAAAAACCGTCGGCAAACTAGGAGACAAAGAATTGTGAGATGGATCCTACCTCCATGCGATCGCATGGCCTGGAGGCCTATTTCCCATGTGATCGCATGGCCTACTTTTTCTGGCCACATTCCTATAAAAGGCAGTCTGGTGCTCGAGCTTAATATACCATTCATCAATCTCTCTCTCACAAATATATATATATATATATATATATATATATATATATATATATATATATATATATATATATATATATATATATATAATTTATAATTTTAATTTTAATTTAAGATTAATAATAATAAGGGCATGTTAGCGAATGTTGTAAGTGTGTAAGTCGAAATTATGTCCGTGTAACGCTACACTATTATTAATCATTGTAAGTTATGTTCAACCTTTTTAAATTAATGTCTCGTAGCTAAGTTATTATTATGCTTATTTAAATTGAAGTAATCGTGATGTTGGGCTAAAATATTAAAGACGAGGTAATTGGGCTTTGTACCATAATTGGGGTTTGGATAAAAGAACGACACTTGTGGAAATTAGACTATGGGCTATTAATGGGCTTTATATTTATTTAATTGAATGATAGTTCTTTAATTTAATATAAAGATTTACAATTGGACGTAATTATAAATAACCATATACACTCGATCGGACACGATAGGCGGGATATTTATAAGTGCTAATAATCGTTCATTTAACCGGACACGGGAATGGATTAATAGTCAATAGACTCATTAAAACAGGGGTGAATTATGTACAAGGACACTTGGCGTAATTGTTAACAAAGTATTAAAACCTTGTTATAGTTTAAGTCCCCAATTAGTTGAAATATTTGACTTCGGGTATAAGGATAATTTGACGAGGACACTCGCACTTTATATTTATGACTGATGGACTGTTATGGACAAAAACCAGATGGACATATTGAATAATCGAGGACAAAGGACAATTAACCCATGGTAATAAACTAAAATCAACACGTCAAACATCATGATTACGGAAGTTTAAATAAGCGTAATTCCTTTATTTTATATCTCATCGCATTTTTATTTACTGTCATTTTATTTATCGCACTTTTAATTATTGTACTTTTTAATTATCGCAATTTTATTTACCGTCATTTTATTTATCGCACTTTAATTTATCTTACTTTAATTATTGTCATTTACTTTACGCTTTAAATTAAGTCTTTTATATATTTAATATTTTACATTAGGTTTTAACTGCGACTAAAGTTTTAAAATCGACAAACCGGTCATTAAACGGTAAAAAACCCCCTTTTATAATAATAATAATACTACTTATATTTATATATATATTTATACAAATATAGTTTTAAAAAAATATAGCGTTAAACTTGGCTAGTTCCCTGTGGACGAACCGGACTTACTAAAAACTACACTACTGTACGATTAGGTACACTGCCTATAAGTGTTGTAGCAAGGTTTAGGTATATCCACTCTATAAATAAATAAATAACTTGTGTAAAATTGTATCGTATTAAATAGTATTTCCTAGCAAAAATATAAGCTATTTCGTATACACCCCTACGCACATCAACAATGTCACTAACTATACGCAAAATGGACTCTTTTTAAAAAACACTAAATATTTGAGGTACTTTTCATACACGTTGATTTTGCGTTAAATTTTTAAAAGTCGATAATTCCATAGCGAAACGCGGAGATGCACATGTATTGTTAATTTAAAATAACATTTAAATCTTTCTCGGATTATACCTTTTAGTTCGACTCGAGTTGCGCTTCAAAGACCTCATCGTTAGCCACGAGATAATTTTACAAACTAAACGCACTAAAATACATTGAAAACCGAACCCCCGACGCGAAGCGAGGGTTCGTAAACTAGTTTTAATTTAAATATAAGAAATAGATTAAAATCAAATACTTCGTATCAATCTAATACGGAGGAAACAAAAGAGAAAATGTGAGTCCATGATGATTTATCTTCCTCGACCTTCCCAAACTTTTTTTTTTTGGTAAGTGAGAAAACCCTCCTATGAACGAGCGCGTTAGCCCCCCCCCCCCCCCATAGTAGGTAAAATCTCGGGTAATTAAACCCTACGAGCGCGAGACCTGGTACGGGTGAATTGCGCATTATGCGCACCCTCTAGTCACACTCCATTTTTGAACAATTTGGCATAACCAGAATTTGAACCCGGATGGTATGCTTCATTGGACAACTCGGTGGCCACCCATGCAAGCCTAAATTGTATATCTTCCATCTCTTAAAATGTAACACCCCGTTTTCTTCATACGTGTCTTGAGGTACTTATTTAATCATTAGAATGTTTATAATTCGCTTGTTTATGTGATTAAACGATTTAAAGTGTTAACTTGATGTATACGAGATATATTTATATATTACGTTTGATATTGGATGCATGTATAAGTATATGAATGGGTTTTGATAGTGTTAAGTCATGTGAGACTTAAAGACGAAGTTTAAATGAATATAGGAAGTGTGAACGAGGTGTACAAGTCGAATAAATTAATGTTGATTTAAAATAATCGAAATGGTTAGTTTGTGACAACCCGGAAATTTCCGACCAAATTTAAACTTTAATCTTTATATATTCCCGACAAGATAAGCAAATTTGTAAGTTGAATCTTAAGAATTTTAAACTGTGTTCATACATTCATTTAACCTCGAACAAATTCCAAAGATTCACGAACCATTATAGGAACGGATATGATTATATATGTATATATGTATATATTATAACTTGAAAATGTTAGCAAGTATTAAACGTATAATACTCTACATGAACGTATTTGTTTCAATATGTTTATCAATGAAATTAGAAGATGATATCAAATGATTGAATTATTAGATACATTGAATTACGATTACGAGTCTCTGTTAGGAGGTCCACTTTGATTTGGAAAACATTTTATTTTTAACGGTATTCGGAATAATTGGTAAAGTGATTTATTAGAAAGAACAAAAGTGTCAATTAACGGGAACTAGACAAGGGTTAGTGGAGATTCCCGTTTGATTTTCAATTTTTGCTTTACAATAATTGTCTCGTGACTTTTGATAAGATAAACTATTAAACTTGTATATTATTTAACGTGGAAGTAAATTTGTAGAATATAGTTAAATTAGGAAATAGATATTGACAAGTTAAATAGATCGATATTTTACATTAAGATGATTCCATACGTTTGATTTTCCTTTAAACTAAATCCTACGAGTCATGATTAAAAATGGAAATTTAAAACCCTGAAACCTGATATGATTCATATATGATTGTACTTTCTTAAACGAAAACGCCTTTTCGATATAATAGACTTTTATTATTAAAAACGTCTTATGACATAAACAACTCCTACTATTATAACCTTTGTAATAAAATGATTTTTGAATATAAAATAATTTGGTTATTAAAACGTTTTATGAACGTTTGTAGATAAATGAACTATATCAATTTTAAAACTTTAAAAATACAAATGCTATGAAATAGTAATTTTTAATATTTAAATGATTTCTAAAAAAAATATATAAGTTTTGAATGACATTAGTTTTGAAAGACTATATTAAGTAAATAGTTCAAATTTATATTTTGAAATGAAAATAAAAATATATATAACTTAGTCATAAAACGTCCTGATTTAAAATAATATATTTTGAAAAACAACGAGTCACTGATTTATAGAAGCAAATGACCACGACGCTCAAATTTTATAAGATACATTTTCATAAAGTAAATTTTTGATAAATAAGTCAAATTATTATTAAAGGTACACGTCGCGTAACGTAAAAGGCTAGTTTTCTAAACGTACGAAAGAGCGCTCGAAAAACCGAAAGTGGTACATGAGTCGAGTGACAACGTAAGAGTCATTTTAGTAAAAATTACATTTTTACTATGCACGTAAATATAATATAATATTTAATTAATAATAAAGATTATATATATTATTTATTAAAATAATATATATACATAATAACTATGTACGTAATAATAAGTTGAGATTGTCGGCAACATTTTTGAGTGCATATGAGCTGTATAATTTGACCATGCGGTCGCATGAAATAAACACACAACCCCCATGCGATCGCATGAGGGGTTTGGTGAGGGCACATGCATAAAGCTCGACGATCTGGTACAATTTTCATTCCATTCTTCTATCTATCTATCTCGTACTCTATCTATATCTATATATTTATTTTTATTATTAATATTATTATTATTATTAATATTATTATTATTATCAATAAAAAGTATTATCATTTAAAAATTGTATTTTTTTATTATTATTACTATCGTTAAAGTTATAATTAATATTATTATTATTATTATAATTAAAATAGTTATTAGTAATATCATTATCATAATAATAATTATTATTAGTATTATAATATTAAGTAACACTTAATTATTATAATTACTATTATTATCATTAAAATGAACGCGATATAAAAGACGATTTAAAAAATACTAACAAATCGATTAGGAAATAATGTGTATGGTTATCATGATGAAATTTAAAAAAATGTCGTAAAATATTGATTTAGATAAACTTATCATTTTTTATTATTTTTATTATTAAAAGTATTATTAATATTAAAAATATCATTTTTACAAAAATTATTATTTTTAAGAGGAATATCATTGTTAATCAAAAATCTTATAATTATTATGAACTAGAATTATCGTTTTATCATAATATCATTTTTTAGTAAATATAAAAATTAATATTTTTATTACTAAGATAATAATAATAATTATTACAAAATAATACAACTTTTACTTATTATTATTATCAATGTTATTTTATCAAATAAATATGTAACAAAAATAACATAATTACCTTAATAAAACCTATCATAATATTTTATGATATTAAATGAACTTTATAAATTTTATTATTTAAGATATATAAAAGTATAATTTTTATATAAAATTTTATTTATTAAAAGATGAATTATAATATTTACTTTAATAAAATCTTTTAAAATTATTTAAAAATATAAAACGACGATATTTAAACTATATGATAATCTTGTATAAATTTTGGAAATCATTTTTTTAGTCAAATTGACTTTTGTTGACTTTCGCATATTAGTCTCGAGCATTCGGATTGTGGTACACTATGACTTAACCTAGTATTTTTAGACAAATATTAACCAACACATAAAAACATATAATTAATATAGGTTCGTGAATTCGAGGCCAACTTTGCACATGTTCAATGACGTTATATGTATTTTTACTACGAAATATAATAGGTGAGTTTCATTTGCCTTTTTGCCCTTTATATTTTTGGACTGAGAATACATGCTAAATTTTTATAAATGTTTTACGAAATACACACAAGTAATCGAAACTACATTATATGGTTGAATGATCGAAGCCGAATATGCCCCTTTTTGCTTGGTAACCTAAGAATTAGTAAACCGATCTACTAATTGACGCGAATCCTAAAGATAGATCTATTGGGCCTAACGAACCCCATCCAAAGTACCAGATGCTTTAATACTTCGATGTTGTTTTTATCATGTCCGAAGGATTTCCCAGAATAATAGGGGATATTCTTATATGCACCTTGTTAATGTCGGTTACCAGGTGTTCAATCCATATGAATGATTTTTGTCTCTATGCATGGGACGTATATTTATGAGAACTGGAAATGAAATTCTTGTGGTCTATTAAAATGATGAAAATGAATGATTATGATAAACTAATGAACTCACCAACCTTTTGGTTGACACTTTAAAGCATATTTATTCTCAGGTATTAAAGAAATCTTCCGTTGTGCATTTGCTCATTTTAAAGATATTACTTGGAGTCTTTCATGGCATATTTTAAAGAACGTTGCATTTAAGTCATTGAGTTCATTAAAGATTATTATTATTAAGTCAATTTATAGTTGGATAGTGGATATTATGAAATGGTATGCATGCCTGTCAATTTTCGATGTAAAGAAAGTTTGTATTTTAAAAACGAATGCAATGTTTGCAAAATGTATCATATAAAGGTCAAATACCTCGCAATGTAATCAACTATTGTGAATCGTTTATAATGTATATGAATGGGTCCTTTCAGTTGGTATTAGAGCGTGTGACAATCGCTCTAAATCCACTTGGACGAACACGTCATTCATCGATTTCATTGCGAGGTATTTGACCTCTATATGATACGTTTTGTAAACATTGCATTATTTTGAAAAGGCACACCATAAATGAATATTTAAATCAAAGGTTTTCGACATCTGATGATTTCTACATATAGACAATCACCGTAATATAATAATTTGTAATAATACTTCCGTTGACAATGCAGTCAAAATAAGATACATGGTGATGATTTGGTGAATGCAACGTTTCCTTGAAAAATATGCCATGTATGACTCCATGCACATAGCTTGTCTAACATATAAGCAAACAGCGGAAGACTTCTAGGGAACCTGAGAATAAACATGCTAACAAGTGTCAACACAAAGGTTGGTGAGTTCATAGTTTTAATGTTGCGCATAATCTGTATATAAAGGTGGATCACAAGATTTCAGTTGTTCAATCCAGAAACGTTTATCAAAATATTCTACGAAATTGAGCACCCTGGTAACTAAACTTAACGTATATATAATTTGTACCCTTCGTATAATCATCTTAATAATACACGCAAACCAACGTGTAGGCTTCTCAAATAGCATACGTCCGTTAAAAGGCTAGTGCTCTAGCTCGGACGGGGATATCAAGCCCTATGGATCCATATACTACTACTCGCGCCCACCAGTTCTTATAACTGGTAGTTAACAGTTACCAAAGCTAAGGGATTTTCGGTTCAAACTCAGTGTAGAATTTAGTATGTACTTGTATCCATTGCGTTTAAAATAAATTGCATGTATTCTCAGCCCAAAAATATAGATTGTAAAAGCAATTAAAAAGGGAGCAAATGAAACTCACCTTAGCAGCATATAAAGTCGTTCACCAAAATGTGATCGAAACTCGAATTACCAAATAACCGCAGATCTCAACCTAGAGAACATATGTTGGTCAATAAATGTCTATCAAACTAGGTCAGGTCATAGTGTATAACAATCCTAATGCTCGAGATCGACATACAAAAGTTATCCAAAGTCGTTTCAAAAAGTCAATTTTGACAATAATTCAACAAAACGAGACGTGCCTTATATATGGATTCATTTACTTGGCTGGTAATATTCAAAAATCCAATTTATCATTCTTACAAACAAGTTTCAAAAGCAATTTCAATCAATGTCAATCATAATTCAGTTGATCATATCTTTTAATTCGTTCACCGAAATTACGCGATTTCTAAATGAAAAGTTATTGATTTTTTGCCAGCTTTCCAAAAACATGCATATCATATACCTTTTATCAGTAATATATGTATTTACTTCGTGATTCATCATAACTGTTTAACGACAAAGTTTAGCATACAAGCATGCATAAATATATATACTCGAGCACTAGACATGGATACACAATTAATGTATAAAAGATAAAATATGAGTGCTTACGTATCAATATTGAGATTCAATATTGTAGGAAAGTACGTAGATGCAACAGAGATGATAAACACTAGATTTGATTCACAAATATACCCTAGAACATTACCCATAACCTCATTGGCAATAACCTATAATTTCCTTAGCTCTATCCCGCTCAAAAACCCATTTTGAAGGTGACACGCTCATAACCTCGTCGTAGTATTTTAGGTATATATGCTACTAATAATAATATTATAATAAGATTAATAATAATAATATTAATCTTAATAATAATAATAATAATAATAATAATAATAATAATATAAAAAAATAATAATTACGAAGGAATGAATCGAGCTTTTATAGTATGTGGCCTGCTACAGTACCTCATGCGATCGCATGAGTTTTCAGTGTTTTTGCCATGCGATCGCATGGCCACCTTATCCGTTTTTGTTTGCTAGTTTGGCTACATCAAATAGTGTTTACTGTAGCAAATAGTGTTTTACTGTAGCAAATAGTGTTTTACTGTAGGAAAGTCGTTTTTACTTGTACATATATATATATATATATATATATATATATATATATATATATATATATATATATATATACATACATATAATTGTTCATGAATCGTCGAGAGCAGTAAAATGTAATGAAATAGTTCTAAAATTTTGAGATTCAACTTCATAGACTTTGCTTATCGTGTCGGAAACGTTAAATCATTTAAAGGTAAAGTTTAAATTTGGTCAAAAAATTTCGGGTTGTCACAGAGCGGTGGCCTTAGCGAACCAGGTCTGCATTAGTGTGTCTAACTGATAAGTCGTTAGGATGCATTAGTGAGTCTGGACTTTGACCATGTCTGCATGTCAAAAGTTTTGCTTATCATCCGTAGAAAATTATCTGCTTATCATTCTTAAGTCTAGACACGTCTCGCTGTATTGATTGCATGAATAGTGTACAGACAAAATTCATATCTTAGCGTATCTGCTAAATCATATCTTATCGTATCTATTACTGTAAACTTTGCCTGAAATATTCCGTAAATTCCTTCGTAAACTACGAAATCTTTTGTTCTATATATATGGATATTCTATATAATTAGAATACCATCCGATAGCCGGAAACTCATTTCATATCGAAAAATCCTTTATTCAATCGTACGAAATGGAATTCGTCATTAGTTCAAGTCACTCGAATTCCGAAATGGAATCCCACTCCAGCTCCGAAAGCAGTGTGACCGGAATGAATCAACCAATAAGCCATCATCAATTTTGGATGAATTGGGGATGGGTTCATAGCCTCCTCAATCATTGGAGACAAGAAGAAGGTGATCCCTTTCATCCACCACATTGCCCTCTTGAAGAAGAACCTGAAGCACTTACCGGTGAACCTGTCCGAAATACCATTTTCTCTCTCATTTCCAGAGTATCTCGTCACGATTATATACTACATCAAATTCTAGATTTTATTTATCCGCTCGTTCGAACCGACAACCACCCCGGTGTAATAGAAGAAGTCAACGAGCTTCGCGCTCGGGTAGTGGCTTTGGAGAATATGGTGCAGAGATTACAAACACCAGCACCAGCACCAGCAGCCTAACCAGTACCACCATCATCACCGCCAACAGTACCATTACCACCTCCAACCACAAACGCGTCGTAAACCTCAACTTTACAATCTATCCCACTAGCATCAACGTCATACGCACCATAGATACCAAGGAGTACCAACAACAATAACTGATGAAATATTAGTTCATAAATTCATTGGAGAAACATTCTGTGGCGATTATGTAATCTCTAAAGTCTTAGAGATTATCCAATCTAGCCCTAACCATAAATCAGTTAAGCGAACCAAAATGATAGAAGGAAGAGTAGAAACCCTGACAAAAATGGTGTGTGATTAACAAGCTAAACTTGTTTTACCAACAGCATCAACAGTACCGTCAGCGTCACCAGTATTGTCAGTACAGTCAACATCAGAATCAACAACACCAATAACATCACAAACTCCGTCAGTTCAAGAATCACTGTGGGCATCATTACTGAAAGGACCCGTTCATATACATTATAAACGATTCACAATAGTTGATTACATTGTGAGGTATTTGACCTCTATATGATACATTTTACAAACATTGCATTCATTTTTAAAATACAAACTTTCTTTACATCGAAAATTGACAGGCATGCATACCATTTCATAATATCCACTATCCAACTATAAATTGATTTAATAATAATCTTTGATGAACTCAATGACTCGAATGCAACGTTCTTCGAAATATGCTATGAAAGACTCCAAGTAATATCTTTAAAATGAGCAAATGCACAGCGGAAGATTTCTTTAACACCTGAGAATAAACATGCTTTAAAGTGTCAACCAAAAGGTTGGTGAGTTCATTAGTTTATCATAATCATTTATTTCCATCATTTTAATAGACCACAAGAATTTCATTTCCAGTTCTCATAAATATACGTCCCATGCATAGAGACAAAAATAATCATTCATATGGTGAACAACTGGTAACTGACATTAACTAGATACATATAAGAATATCCCCTATCATTTCGGGATCCTCCTTCGGACATGATATAAATTTCGAAGTACTAAAGCATTCGGTACTTTGGATGGGGTTTGTTAGGCCTAATAGATCTATCTTTAGGATTCGCGTCAATTAGGGTGTCTGTTCCCTAATTCTTAGATTACCAGACTTTAATAAAAAAGGGCATATTCGATTTCGATAATTCAACCATAGAATGTAGTTTCAATTACTTGTGTCTATTTCATAAAACATTTATAAAAGCGCATGTATTCTCAATCCCAAAAATATAAAGGGTAAAAAGGCAAATGAAACTCACCATACTGTATTTCGTAGTAAAAATACATATAACGTCATTGAACAAGTGCAAGGTTGGCCTCGAATTCACGAACCTAAATTAATTATATATATTTATGTGTTGGTCAATATTTGTCTAACAAATTAGGTCAAGTCATAGTGTACCACAATCCTAATGCTCGAGACTAATATGCAAAAGTCAACAAAAGTAAATTTGAATCAAAATAATTTCCAAAAATCTATACATGATTAATATATAGTTTAAATATCGTCGTTTTATATTTTTAAATATTTTTAAAAGATTTATTAGAGTAAATAATATAATTTATTTATTAATAAATAAAATTTTATAGTAAATTTATATAATAAAATATACTTTTATATATATTAAGTAATAAAATTTATAGGGTTCATTTAATATCATAAAGATAATATGATAATACGTATAATACACGTATAAATATGTATAATATTAATTTAAATCGTTATATATATTTAATAAAATAAAATATAAATATCGTTATATTTATCATACTAGTTAAGTAATGAGTTGTCAAAAGTGGTTCTAGATATTTATAAAAGTTATATACGTTTTAATAATAAAGTTCTTTTTAAACTGAAAACGTTTTTGTACGTTTGAAACTAAATAGATCAATCGAGTCTTTATGAGATTCAATCTTCCACTATCCTTTGTCTAGTTCTCAATGATCGACAATTTGTTCTTATTTATAAATCACTTTACCATTTTCCGAATATTGTTAAAATGGAAAGATTTCTCAAATCAACGTGGGCCTTTTAACAGAGACTTGTAATCATAATTCAATATATCTGATAATTCAATTATTTGATCTTATCTTCTAATTCCATTGATAAACATTTTGAAACAGATACAATCATATAAAGTATTTAATCTAATATTTTGTTTACGTTTCAAGTTATGATATATATACACATATACATATATAATCATATTCATTTAATGGTTCGTGAATCGTTGGAACTTGGTCGAGGTTGAATGAATGTATGAACATAGTTTAAAATTCTTGAAATTTAACTTAACAAATATTACTTATCGTGTCGAAAACATATAAAGATTAAAGTTTAAAATTGGTTGGAAATTTCCGGGTTGTCACAGTACCTACCCGTTAAAGAAATTCGTCCCGAAATTTGAGTGGAAAGGTCATGAATGATAATAAGTATGTTTTCATTATGCATAAGGGCTGAAAATTAGAGTTTTATCATCAGCGAATAATTTGGATAAACAATCCATTTATATGAAGAGTACGAATGAAGCTAACATAGAAGAGTGAAATGAGTAAGTGTAGATTCATCTTATCATTTGACGTAGATATGATTGATTCCCAGATTTCAAGGGATTTGAAGAAAATCTTCTTAATAAGATTTGACTCTCCAGTAATCAAGGGAATTAGGATCCGCTTTAAATGCGATCGTCCATTTTAATTGTTCTGTCGGAGATTTTCTTATAAATTCACCTCCTTCATTTCCTTACAACTCATACCTTCTGTTGATGCATTTTATGCAAGTCCCTAGACATCTACCCACGTCCATTGCAGGTACAACAATTTACAGGCCACCATGATTGCTCGTTATTATCCTATCCGTGTTTGTATGTGGTTACAGAAACTGCATGAACGAGATTTAGATGTTTGACTATGTTAGACTTAGTCAGACGTACGAGTGAAGCCTCACTAGTATGGCTGACAGGCTCATACGCACGGTTGATGATGAGTTAAGTCACAATTACAACCTAAATGAGAAGACACGAGTGAGTGATCACCCGTACGGCTGATGAAGCCAACTCGTACGTGTAATGAATGAATCGTATGGGTGAGTCAACAGCAGGGGTATATAAAGTCTTATGTTCTTCATTTTAGGTTAAGCCTCTCATTTGTTACACACACTCAGATCTAGTGAGCTCCTCTGATTCTCTCTCAGTCCAAATCACCCAGGTGGTGAATAATAGCTCTAGGTGTTGATCTAATCACACTTGATTTAGTTGTGGTTTGACTAAATTAATCAAAAAAAAAAAAAACTTAACCTATTCACTAGAGGGTTTGATTCACTTATTCCGCCATTGTGTGAGTTAAATCTGTTGATTTCTAAGTTCCTAGTCATGTTTCATCACCTTCTATTCTTTCCCCCTCAACTCATATTTTAAAGTATTCATCAATATGCTCAATCCAGTTCTGATTCTCGATATACTTCTAACTTTCATATCGGTCATTCTTCTTTTTTATCTACCGCCGAAAGAATCTATTTACTTATACTATACTCTTGGGTTTATAGTGTTTCTAGTTCTCCCGTGTCTTTATATTGCTATATGCATCGATATATATGGTTTATAATTTCTGGTTTGTCGTTGGGCTTTATATGTTCCCTTATATTTCAAAGTCTCTGCTTCTGTCTTCTATAATCATTATCATTCACAGTTAATGCTCTCTTTTATTTGCTGCAATTTATACCCCAATTTCTATTTCGGAGTTTTGTCCTTTTTGTTTCTTCTTCTTGCGATTAAGCACCTCTTGTAATGGTCCAGAATTCACAGATATGAATTTCGGAATGAACATTGTTAATATTCTAGGAAGGAAATTGTGATGGCACGATCTTGACTTGTCAAATTACTAGAATACCTTGGAAAAGGCCGAATTATCAAGAAATATTTTCTTGATATTTTAGAGGTTAAATAGAATACAAGAGTCGTATAACATGGCACATGATGATGTTATGATCTGTGAATCATCACGTTCCATTTACAAACTCAGCATGACTTACTGTAATATAATCACATTGATCAAGTGTCATTATATTATACTAATTCATACTTCAGTTCCCAACACTACTTCAAAATATTCCTATTTTAAACTTGAATGTTTCAGAATTTAGAAACTAAAATAGTTTCTTTTATGATGTAATACAGATAGCGCGAAGAGGTAAATGATTTCAAATAAGAAAAATTAAGAAAATATCTTCAGAAATATGGAGGATATTTATAATGAAAGATATGATGATATTTTAGAATTTCTAATATCAGAGGATGATGAAGAATATTGTCCGCAGGGGTTTAGAGTCAGGAGCAAGGTATTCGTTAATGACTTCAGCAGGTACCGAATCATTTGGATCCTTTGAAGTCAGGTTCAGTCTTTGTAATTTGTCCACAGCCTCCTTCCTACTTTGCTCAATCCGTTTTCCAGTTCAAAACTTCTCTTTTTCTGCGCTTTGCCAGCACACTTCATCATTATCATCCAGCTTTTACCGTTTAAAGTCGTTTATAGTTTTTGCTGCTTCATCAGCATTTTTTTTCTCTTTCGGATAACCAATTCGTAGTTCGGAGTGTTTTTCAGAAACTTCACATTCAAATTAAGTCCAGAAGATAGACGTTATATATACACATAAAACTTTTGGCGTAGACATGCTGCGAGATTTCAAAATACTGATTGCTAATTCCCAATGATTCGTATGGAAATTCTCATTACAAGATGCGAATGAGTAAATGATGGGGTTTCAATGAATAATTATAATGACTTTTTGGAGAGGCTAAAGTCAAAGGGTAATGAAGTTGTTGGTACATCTGCTAATAATGTGGTGGAATGTAAAATGTTCCCTGGTAACGATGGTATATATCTCAAGGTTATAATAAGGTTAGTCTGACTGAAAAGTCGAAGTTGACTTGCTGGAGCTGTGACAAAACTGGCTACTTTGAATAGGAGTCGCAAAGTTATTTTTGCTAATAAATGCCAAAGAATCTGACGCGGATACATTGTTTAAACTTTTACTTTGGTTTCAAGAGTTTTTTGGGTACATAACTGTGGGTAACATGTGGTTGGATCATCATCTCGATTGCTCATCATTCGAAGTGTCTTCAAATTTTTTTGAAGAGTTTGAACACAGATTGTAATCGTTAACATACATTTGATGTTTTAACACAGTTTTGAAGTCAAAATATAGCTTGTGAAAGATGTAAGGATCTAAGAGTGATGATTTTGGTCATATCTCAAGTTGAATTTTGAGATTTCAAAATCAGAATATGTAATTAAATTTTGAATGAGTATGGTTGTTTTGATTTCTATAAAAGAATGTATATTGTTGTGAAAGTAGGGAGTATAATGGATGATTTGCTGAATCAGATTCGAAGAATGTAACATATTAATTGTGAATTTATATATCTCTCGGGTATTACCTACCCGTTAAAAAAAATTTCACAATTAATATTTTGTACAAAAGAATTTTATTACAGTCTTTATGAAAATATATATATGTATATTTTCTTCAGATGTAACATAGATTTAATGAGTTAATGTTAAATTAAACTCATTTGATTTACGGTTGAAACTAGAATTGAATAATCCCTAAAGGCTTTAAAAAGTACATAACTTTTACGCAGTATTTCTTTAATGACATTGAAATTATGAATCAATACTTCGTTATTTGTTGATGTATGATGTTTGGTTCGTGGAATTCTTGTGAATTTAGCAAAGTACGAATGATGTTATCTGAAAAGTTTCGGGTACATCGATGATGAAAGTGTAAAATCAAATATATACTTGATTTATTATGAATTGGAATTTGTTGAATTGCGACAGAGATTGTAGATAACGCTGGTTAAGTTGCGGTCAAAGGATGTACATTATTGCATATTTGTAATATGAATTAACTGAGTAGTTAAGATTCACACACAATAGCTTAGCACGGAAAGATTTATTTCAATATATATATATATATATATATATATATATATATATATATATATATATATATATATATATATATAATATACATATAATTTCTTCAGAGGGAATAAGTTAATTCTTCATAACTCGTTGATACAATATACACGTTATTGATTCGTAATGATGTCCACAGTGATTCTTGAACTGACGGAGTTTGTGATGTTATCTGTGTTGTTGATTCGGATGTTGACTGTACTGAAGATGCTGGTAATGCTGACGGTACTGTTGATGCTGTTGGTAAAGCAAGTTTAGCTTGTTAATCACACACCATTTTTGTCAGGGTTTCTACTCTTCCTTCTATCATTTTGGTTCGCTTAACTGATTTATGGTTAGGGCTAGATTAGATAATCTCTAAGACTTTAGAGATTACATAATTGCCGCGGAATGTTTCTCCAATGAAGTTATGAATTAATACTTCGTCAGTTATTGTTGTTGGTACTCCTTGGTATCTATGGTGCGTATGACGTTGATGCTCGTGGGACAGATTGTGAAGTTGAGGTTTACGACGCGGTTGTGGTTGGAGGTGGTAATGGTACTGTTGGCGTTGATGATGGTGGTACTGGTTATGCTGCTGATGCTGCTGCTGGTGTTTGTAATCTCTGCACCATATTCTCCAAAGCCACTACCCGAGCGCGAAGCTCGTTGACTTCTTCTATTACACCGGGGTGATTGTTGGTTCGGATGAGCGGATAAATATAATCTAAAATTTGATGTAATATATAATCGTGACGAGATACTCTGGAAATGAGCGAGAAAATGGTGTTTCGGACAGGTTCGCCGGTAAGTGCTTCAGGTTCTTCGTCAAGAGGGCAATGTGGTGGATGGAAGGGATCACCTTCTTCTTGTCTCCAATGATTGAGGAGGCTACGAACCCATCCCCATTTCATCCAGAATAGGTGATGACTGATTGGTTGATCTATTCCGGTCACACTGCTTTCGGAGCTTGAATGGGATTCCATTTCGGAATCTGAGTGACTTGAACTGATGACGAATTCCATTTCGTACGATTGGATAAAGGTTTTTTTTTTCGATATGAAATGATTTTGGCTAACGGATGGTATTCTAATTACATAGAATATATATATACATATATATATATATATACATATATATATATATATATATACATATATATATATATATATATATATATATATATATAGATCAAAAGATTTCGTAGATTACGGAGGACTTTGCGGGATATGTCAGGCAAAGTTTAAAGTAACAGATACGATAAGATATGATTTAGCAGATATGCTAAGATATGAATTTTTGTCTATACACTATTCATGCAATCAATGCAGCAAGACGTGTCTTAGACTAAAAATGATAAGCAGGTAATTTCTTGAGGATGATAAGTAGTTAATTTTCGACACAAAATGATAAGCAAAACTTTTGACATGCAGATACGGTCGAAGTCCAGACTCACTAATGCATCCTATCGACTTATCAGTTAGACACACTAATGCAGACCTGGTTCGCTAAGACCACCGCACTGATACCAACTGAAAGGACCCGTTCATATACATTATAAATGATTCACAATAGTTGATTACATTGCGAGGTATTTGACCACTATATGATACATTTTACAAACATTGCATTCATTTTTAAAAGACAAACTTTCTTTACATCAAAAATTGACAGGCATGCATACCATTTCATAATATCCACTATCCAACTATAAATTGATTTAATAATAATCTTTTATGAACTCAATGACTCGAATGCAACGTTCTTCGAAATATGATATGAAAGACTCCAAGTAATATCTTTAAAATGAGCAAATGCACAGCGGAAGATTTCTTTAACACCTGAGAATAAACATGCTTTAAAGTGTCAACCAAAAGGTTGGTGAGTTCATTAGTTTATCATAATCATTTATTTCCATCATTTTAATAGACCACAAGAATTTCATTTCCAGTTCTCATAAATATACGTCCCATGCATAGAGACAAAAATAATCATTCATATGGTGAACACATGGTAACCGACATTAACTAGATACATATAAGAATATCCCCTATCATTCCGGGATCCTCCTTCGGACATGATATAAATTTTGAAGTACTAAAGCATCCGGTACTTTGGATGGGGTTTGTTAGGCCCAATAGATCTATCTTTAGGATTCGTGTCAATTAGGGTGTCTGTTCCCTAATTCTTATGTTACCAGACTTTAATAAAAAGGGGCATATTCGATTTCGATAATTCAACCATAGAATGTAATTTCAATTACTTGTGTCTATTTCGTCAAACATTTATAAAAGCGCATGTATTCTCAGTCCCAAAGATATAAAGGGTAAAAAGGCAAATGAAACTCACCATACTGTATTTCGTAGTAAAAATACATATAACGTCATTGAACAAGTGCAAGGTTGGCCTCGGATTCACGAACCTAAATTAATTATATATATTTATGTGTTGGTCAATATTTGTCTAACAAATTAGGTCAAGTCATAGTGTACCACAATCCTAATGCTCGAGACTAATATGCAAAAGTCAACAAAAGTAAATTTGAATCAAAATAATTTCCAAAAATCTATACATGATTAATATATAGTTTAAATATCGTCGTTTTATATTTTTAAATATTTTTAAAAGATTTATTAGAGTAAATAATATAATTTATTTATTAATAAATAAAATTTTATATTAAATTTATATAATAAAATATACTTTTATATATATTAAGTAATAAAATTTATAGGGTTCATTTAATATCATAAAGATAATATGATAGGTATTATTAAAGTAAGTTATTACACGTAGTAAAATATGTTTGTATCACATATTTATTTGATAAAATAATATCTATAATGATAGTAAGTAAAAGTTGTATTATTTTGTAATAATAATTATTATTATAAAAATATCAATATTTATAATTACTAAGATGACATTATGATAAAACGATAATTCTAATTATGATAACTTTAATATTTACGATAATTTTTAATATTATCTTTAAAATAATAATTCTATTTAAAATAATAATAATAATGATATTTTATAGTAACAATGACATTTCTATTAAAATGATAATTTTTGTTAAAATGATAGTTTTAATACTAACGATACTTTTAATAATAATAGTAATGATAAAAATAATAAGAACGATAATTTTATCTAAATCAATATCTTATAATATTTTAATTTCATCATGATACTCTTACTCATTATTTCCTAATCGTTTCGTTTAATAGCTTTTAATCATCTTTTATATCGTGTTCATAATAATGATAATAATAGTAATCAAAATAATTAGGTGTTACAAATATTTGTTTTAATTACACTAATATTAATAATGATAGTTACTATAACATTATTAACGATAAAACTAATAATTATCTTAATGATAATATAGTAATAATAATAACAAAAATAACAATAACCATTTTTAAATAATGATATATATATTAATAATGATAATAATAATAATAATAATAATAATACTAATAATAATAATAATAATAATAATAATAATAATAATAATTGGATAATAATAATAATACTAATTATAACTTTAACGATAATAACGATAGTAATAATAATAAAAAATAACAATTTTTAATGATAAATCCCTTTTATTGATAAAGATAATAATAATCATAATAATAAGATAAAACTAGAACGACGATAAAAACGACGATAATAATAATCATTTTTAATAAAAATATCGAAAATTCAATTGATTATAACTTCTAATCCGTTCATCGAAACCATTCGATATCTAAAGGAAAAGTTCTTAATTTTTCGCTAGCTTTCCAAGGACATGCATATCTTATACCTTATCTCAACCGCAAGTGTAACTAATTCAAGATTCAACCTAACCTGTCTAAGGGCAATATCAAAAGTACAAGCATGCATAATCCTAAATACTCGAGCACTAGTCAGGGATACACTATTAGTATGTAAAAGTTAAATTATGAGTACTCACGTATCAATATTGAGATTCAATATTGCAGGAAAGGTACGTAGACGCAACGAAAATGATAAACACTATATTGACCTCACCAGCATACCCATAAACCATACTCAATCACCTCCATAGCTATAACCCATAATTTCCTTAATCCTATCCTACTCGAAAAACAATTTTGAAACCACTCAGACAGCACTCCGTCGTAATATTTTATGTATACTAATAATATCTTGAAATAATACGGAGTAAATATATATATGTAAATCGATTGAGAGAGTTTAGAGAAAAATATTTTCAAGTTTCTATGAAATAATGAAACCTATTGAATTCTATTTATAATAGATTTTTGAATTATTAAAGTATGAATAATTAAAGTAAATTATTAAAGTATGAATTATTAAAGTGAATTATTAAAGTATGAATTATTAAAGTATGAATTATTAAAGTTAAAGTAAAGTAAAAATAAAGTAAAGGTAAAGTTTAAGTATAGTAAAAGTATAAAGCTATGTACGTATAATACGCGTATTAATATATATAATATTAATTTAAATCGTTATATATATTTAATAAAATAAAATATAAATATCGTTATATTTATTATACTAGTTAAGTAATGAGTTGTCAAAAGTGGTTCTAGATATTTATAAAAGTTATATACGTTTTAATAATAAAGTTCTTTTTAAACTGAAAATGTTTTTGTACGTTTGAAACTAAATAGATCAATCGAGTCTTTATGAGATTCAATCTTCCACTATCCTTTGTCTAGTTCTCAATGATTGACAATTTGTTCTTATTTATAAATCACTTTACCATTTTCTGAATATTGTTAAAATGGAAAGATTTCTCAAATCAACGTGGGCCTTTCAACAGAGACTTGTAATCATAATTCAATATATCTGATAATTCAATCATTTGATCTAATCTTCTAATTCCATTGATAAACATTTTGAAACAGATACAATCATATAAAGTATTTAATCTAATATTTTATTTACGTTTCAAGTTATGATATATATACACATATACATATATAATCATATTCGTTTAATGGTTCGTGAATCGTTGGAACTTGGTCGAGGTTGAATGAATGTATGAACATAGTTTAAAATTCTTGAAATTTAACTTAACAAATATTGCTTATCGTGTCGGAAACATATAAAGATTAAAGTTTAAATTTGGTTGGAAATTTCCGGGTTGTCACAATTACGAATCAATAATGCGTATATTGTATCAACGAGTTATGAAGAATTAACTCATTTCCTCTGAAGAAATTATATGTATGTTACATATATATATATATATATATATATATATATATATATATATATATATATATATATATATATTTTGAAATAAAAATAAATCTTTTCGTGCTAAGCTATTGTGTGTGAATCTTAACTACTCGGTTAATTCATATTACAAATATGAAATAATGTACGTCCTTCGCCCGCAACTTAACTATCGTTAACTACAATCTCTGTCTCAATTCAACAAATTCCAATTTCTAATAAATCAAGTATATATTTGATTTTACACTTTCATCATCGATGTAACCGAAACTTTTCAGATAACATCATTCGTACTTTGCGAAGTTCACAAGAATTTAACGAAAACCAACATCACGCCTCAACAAATAATGAAGTATTGATTCATAATTTCAATATTATTGAAGAAATACTTATGTAATCTCTAAAGCCTTCAAGGGATTATTCAATTCTGGTTCCAACCGTAAATCGAATGAGTTTAATTTAGTATTTAAATCTGTTACATCTGAGTAGAATATATACATATATATTTTCGTAAAGATTGTAATAAAATTCTTTTGTACAAAATATTAATTGTGAAATTTTTTTTAACGGGTAGGTAATACCCGAGAGATATATAAATTCACAATTAATGTGGTACATTCTTCAAATCTGATTCAGCAATCATCAACTATACACACTGTTTTCTCAACAATATACATTCTTTTATAGAAATCAAAACAACCATACTCATTCAAACTCAATTACATATTCTGATTTTGAAACCTCAGAATTCAATTCGAGATATAACCGGTACCATCACTTTTAGATTCCTACATCTTTCGAAGCTATACTTTGACTTCAAAACTGTGTTAAAACATCAAATGTATATTAACGATTACAATATGTGTTCAAACCCTTAGAAAATTTCTGAAGACACTTCAAATAATGAGCAATTGAGATGATGATCCAACCACAAATTACCCACAGTTATGTACTTAAAAAGCTCTCGAAACCAAAGTCATAATTCAACACATATCTGTGTCATATCCTTTGGCATTTATTAGCAAAAATAACCTTGCGATTTCTTTTCAATGTAGCCAGTTTTGTCACAGCTCCAACAAGTCAACCTCGATTTTTCAGTCGAAACAATTTGCCCTTTCACCATCGTTACCGGAGAACTGTTTATGTTTCACCACATTAGCAGTAAACTTACCAACAACTTCATTGATCTTGAAGCCTCTCCGAAAAATCACTGTACCTATTCATTTGAAATATCCGCATTTTGTAACAAGAATTTTCATGCCAATTACTGGGAATCAGCAATCAGTATTTTGAAATATCGCAGCATGTCTACGCCAACAGTTATATGTGTACATATAACGTCTATCTTCTGGACTTACATACTTCGAATGTGAAGTTTCTGAAAAACACCCTAAAATGCGAACTAGTTCTCCAAGAGTGGAAAAATGCTGATGAAGCAACAAAAACTATAAACGACTTTAACAGTAAAAGTTTGATGATAATAAATAAGTGTGCTGGCAAAGCGAAGAAAAAGAGAAGTCTTGGAACTGGAAAACGGATTGAGCAAAGTATGAAGGAGGCTGTAGACAAATCACAAAGACTGAACCTGCCTTCAAAGAATCCAAATGATTCAGTACCTGCTGAAGTCATTAACGAATACCTTTCTCCTGACTCTAAACCCCTGCGGACAATATTCTTCATCATCCTCTGATATTATAAATTCTAAGATATCATCGTATCTTTCATTATAAATATCCTCCATATTTCTGAAGATATTTTCATAATTATTCTTATCTGAAATCATTTACCTTTTCGCACTATCTGTATTACATCATAAAAGAAACTATTTTAGTTTCTGAATTCTGAAACCCTCAAGTTTAAAATAAGAATATTTTTGAAGTAGTGTTGGGAACTGAAGCATGAATTAGTATAATATAATGACACTTGATCAACATGATTATATTACAGTAAGTCATGCTGAGTTTCTAAATGAAACGTGATGATTCACAGACTATACCGTCATCATGTGCCATGTTACACGACTCTTGTATTCTACTAAATCTATAAAATATCAAGAAAATATTTCTTGATGATTCGGCTTTTTTCGAGGTATTCTGGTAATTTGACAAGTCAATTCGTGCCATTACAATTTCCTTCTTAGAACATTAACAATGTTCATTCCGAAATTCATATCTGCGAATTCTGTACCATTACAAGCGGTGCTTAATCGCAAGAAGAAGAAACGAAAGGACAAAGCTCCGAAACAGAAATTGGGGTATAAATCGCAGCAAATAAAAGAAAACATTAACTGGAGATGACAATGTTTATGGGAAATAGAAGCAGAGACATCGAAATATAAGAGAAGATATAAAACCCAACAACCACCCAAAAATTATAAACAGTATATATCAATACATATAGCAATATAAAGACACGGGAGAACTAAAAACACTATAAAACCAAGTGTATAGTAGAAGTAAATAGATTCTTCCGGCAGTAGATGAAAAAGAAGAATGACCGATATGAAGGTTAGGAATATATCAAGAAGCAGAATTGGATGGAGCATATTGATGAATGCTTTAAAGTATGAGTTAGAAATAATGGAAGGAGTGAGTTAAAAGGAAACGAAGGAGGTGGATTTATAATAAAATATCCGACAGAGAAATCAAAACAGACGATCGCATTTAAAGCAGATCCTAATCCCCTTGATTATCGAAGAATCAAATACTATCACGAAGATTTTCTCCAAATCTCTTGAACTTGGAAATCAATCCTATCTACGTCAAAAGATATGATGAATCTCTACCTACTCATTTCACTCTTTTGGTGATAGCTTCACTCATACTCTTCACAAAATCAAATGATTTTATTCATATTACTCAATGATGATAAAACCCTAATCTTCAGCTTATATGCGTCATGAAAACATACTTATTGTTAGCTATGACCATCCCAATCAAATTTCGGGACGAAATTTCTTTAACGGGTAGGTACTGTGACAACCCGGAAATTTCCGACCAAATTTAAACTTTAATCTTTATACATTCCTGACAAGATAAGCAAAGTTTGTAAGTTGAATCTCAAGAAATTTAAACTGTGTTCATACATTCATTTAACCTCGACCAAATTCCAAAGATTCACGAACCATTATAGGAACGGATATGATTATATATGTATATATGTATATATGTATATATTATAACTTGAAAACGTTAGCAAGTATAAAACGTATAATACTCTACATGAACGTATTTGTTTCAATATGCTTATCAATGGAATTAGAAGATGATATCAAATGATTGAATTATTAGATACATTGAAATACGACTACGAATCTCTGTTAGGAGGTCCACTTTGATTTGGAAAACATTTTCTTTTTAACGGTATTCGGAATAATTGGTAAAGTGATTTATTAGAAAGAACAAAAGTGTCAATTAACGGGAATTAGACAAGGGTTAGCGGAGATTCTCGTTTGATTTTCAATTTTTGCTTTACAATAATTGTCTCGTGACTTTTGATAAGATAAACTATTAAACTTGTATATTATTTAACGTGGAAGTAAAATTGTAGAATATAGTTAAATTAGGAAATAGATATTGACAAGTTAAATAAATCGATATTTTACATTAAGATGATTCCATACGTTTGATTTTCCTTTAAACTAAATCCTATGAGTCATGATTAAAAATGGAAATTTAAAACCCTGAAACCTGATATGATTCATATATGATTGTACTTTCTTAAATGAAAATGCCTTTTCGATATAATAGACTTTTATTATTAAAAACGTCTTATGACATAAACAACTCCTACTATTATAACCTTTGTAATAAAATGATTTTTGAATATAAAATAATTTGGTTATTAAAACGTTTTATGAACGCTTGTAGATAAATGAACTATATCAATTTTAAAACTTTAAAAATACAAATGTTACGAAATAGTAATTTTTAATATTTAAACGATTTCTAAAAAAATATAAGTTTTGAATGACATTAGTTTTGAAAGACTATATTAAGTAAATAGTTCAAATTTATATTTCGAAATGAAAATAAAAATATATATAACTTAGTCATAAAACGTCCTGATTTAAAATAATATATTTTGATAAACAACGAGTCACTGATTTATAGAAGCAAATGACCACGACGCTCAAATTTTATAAGATACATTTTCATAAAGTAAATTTTTGATAAATAAGTCAAATTATTATTAAAGGTACACGTCGCATAACGTAAAAGGCTAGTTTTCTAAACGTACAAAAGAGCGCTCGAAAAACCGAAAGTGGTACATGAGTCGAGTGACAACGTAAGAGTCATTTTAGTAAAAATTACATTTTTACTACGCACGTAAATATAATATAATATTTAATTAATTCTAAAGATTAAATATATTATTTATTAAAATAATATATATACATAATAACTATGTACGTAATAATAAGTTGAGATTGTCGGCAACATTTTTGAGTGCATATGAGTTGTATAATTTGACCACGCGGTCGCATGAAATAAACACACAACCCCCATGCGATCGCATGGGGGGTTTGGTGAGGGCACATGCATAAAGCTCGACGATCTGGTACAATTTTCATTCCATTCTTCTATCTATCTATCTCGTACTCTGTCTATATCTATATATTTATTATTATTATTAATATTATTATTATTATTATTATTATTATTATTATTATTATTATTATTATTATTATTATTATTATTATTATTATTATTATTATTATTATTAGTATTATTATTATTATCAATAAAAAGTATTATCATTTAAAAATTGTATTTTTTATTATTATTACTATCGTTAAAGTTATAATTATTATTATTATTATTATAATTAAAATAGTTATTAGTAATATCATTATCATAATAATTATTATTATTAGTATTATAATATTAAGTAACACTTAATTATTATAATTACTATTATTATCATTAAAATGAACGCGATATAAAAGACGATTTAAAAAATACTAACAAATCGATTAGGAAATAATGTGTATGGTTATCATGATGAAATTTAAAAAAATGTCGTAAAATATTGATTTACATAAACTTATCATTTTTTATTATTTTTATTATTAAAAGTATTATTAATATTAAAAATATCATTTTTACAAAAATTATTATTTTGAAGAGGAATATCATTGTTAATCAAAAATCTTATAATTATTATGAACTAGAATTATTGTTTTATCATAATATCATTTTTTAGTAAATATAAAAATTAATATTTTTATTACTAAGATAATAATAATTATTATTACAAAATAATACAACTTTTACTTATTATTATTATCAATGTTATTTTATCAAATAAATATGTAACAAAAATAACATAATTACCTTAATAAAACCTATCATAATATTTTATGATATTAAATGAACTTTATAAATTTTATTACTTAAGATATATAAAAGTATAATTTTTATATAAAATTTTATTTATTAAAAGATGAATTATATTATTTACTTTAATAAAATCTTTTAAAATTATTTAAAAATATAAAACGACGATATTTAAACTATATGATAATCCTGTATAAATTTTGGAAATCATTTTTTTTAAGTCAAATTGACTTTTGTTGACTTTCGCATATTAGTCTCGATCATTAGGATTGTGGTACACTATGACTTAACCTAATATTTTTAGACAAATATTAACCAACACATAAAAACATATAATTAATATAGGTTCGTGAATCCGAGGCCAACCTTGCACATGTTCAATGACGTTATATGTATTTTTTTCTACGAAATACAATATGTGAGTTTCATTTGCCTTTTTACCCTTTATATTTTTGGGCTGAGAATACATGCGAAATTTTTATAAATGTTTTACGAAATAGACACAAGTAATCGAAACTACATTATATGGTTGAATGATCGAAGCCGAATATGCCCCTTTTTACTTGGTAACCTAAGAATTAGTAAACCGATCTTGTAATTGACGCGAATCCTAAAGATAGATCTATTGGGCCTAACGAACCCCATCCAAAGTACCGGATGCTTTAGTACTTCGATGTTGTTTTTATCATGTCCGAAGGATTTCCCGGAATAATAGGGGATATTCTTATATGCATCTTGTTAATGTCGATTACCAGGTGTTCAATCCATATGAATGATTTTTCTCTCTATGCATGGGACGTATATTTATGAGAACTGGAAATGAAATTCTTGTGGTCTATTAAAATGATGAAAATGAATGATTATGATAAACTAATGAACTCATCAACCTTTTGATTGACACTTTAAAGCATATTTATTCTCAGGTATTAAAGAAATCTTCCGTTGTGCATTTGCTCATTTTAAAGATATTACTTGGAGTCTTTCATGGCATATTTCGAAGAATGTTGCATTTAAGTCATTGAGTTCATTAAAGATTATTATTATTAAGTCAATTTATAGTTGGATAGTGGATATTATGAAATGGTATGCATGCCTGTCAATTTTCGATGTAAAGAAAGTTTGTATTTTAAAAACGAATGCAATGTTTGTAAAATGTATCATATAGAGGTCAAATACCTCGCGATGTAATCAACTATTGTGAATCGTTTATAATGTATATGAACGGGTCCTTTCACAGTTACAGCACAACGCCGCGCTGCGATGGAGTGGGCCGCGCCGCGGCATCTCACGTAAATCAGAATCAGGAGGCGGGCTAAAGAGGATCTGATTTCCTTCAATTGTCACACTGCGACGTTATGGGCCGCGTCGCGGTAGACTTGCCAGTCTGACTCCGAATTCATTTTTAAAAAGGGTTAATTTGAGGGTATATTCATCTTTTTGCGTATGGATCTGATTGGGGCATTAAATCTCAACCACTTATCTCACTTATTCATTTTGTTTACTTGTTTATTCTTCTATTTACTCTCAAAACATAAAACCCATTTAAATTAAAAGTAAGATTCGAAGGTGAAGACTTGTGATTCGATCTTTGGAGCAAATAGGAAATTTGTTCTCCTCGTTCTTAGCTACGACTTGATAGCGTTGGTAAGTCTTAACTCCATGTTTTAAGTTTTAGTTAATTTATGGCTAGGGTTTGGGTCATTTGAGGCTTGTAAGACCTATTTGGGAAGTTAATGGGTTCGTGTTTGACCAATTTGCGAGTCTAAGTGTTAAAATGGGTCAAAAGGGGAAATGTTGACCTAGTTGGGTGAGATGGGTATGAAATACTCTAAATTTGTGTTAGTTGGAATTAGTAGACTTTAATCACTAGCTTTTAGTGATTTATGACGAGTCATGGCCATTAATGGGCGGTTTTGGTGGATGTGAGTCATTTAATGCATTGGGTCATTAAATGCTCAAGAGTAATTGTTTGTGGTTAATTCCACTAATTTGTATGTTAACTAAATGCATAATGTGATAGGTGCATTATATTGAAGGTTGCGAGCTTGATTTCCTAGTTCACCAAAGACGATAAGGTGAGTGGAGTAATTATATGTATGTGTGTATGGCGTATTTATTTGTGAATATTATGGTATGAACCAGCGAGCCGGTAGTGCCATAACATGTATGTGACAAGTGTCAAAGTGTGAACCATCGAGCCGGTAGCACTATAAAATGAGGCGTGAACCATCGAGCCAGTAGCGCCGAAGTGTGAACCAAAGAGCCAGTAGCACTATAAAATCATGATGTGAACCATCAAGCCGGTAGCATCAAGTGTGAACCATCGAGCCGGTAGCACTATAAAACAAAGTGTGAACCACGAGCCGGTAGCACTATAAAAGAGTATGACTCAAATGCGTATGGTGTGAACCATCGAGCCGGTAGCACCATAGCATTTATGGTTAACCATATGGGGGTTTGTTGATTGTTTAGCATATTATATATATATATATATATATATATATATATATATATATATATATATATATATATATATATATATATATATATATATATATATATATATATATATATATATATATTGTGTTGAGTATATGCTAATGAGGTTTTGTGATATTGTACAACTTGTTAGTATTACGAGTATGATGACATGCTATTTGAGTTACAAGTTTGTATACGATATTGTGTAAGTGGTTGCAAGTAAGTAGGTTATATATGTATATGTATAACTATTGCACTCACTAAGCTTTAGCTTACCCTCTCGTTGTTTACATTTTTAGGTGCGAACACGGAGAAAGGGAAAGGGGTTATTGGGCATTACATTCCCATGATGCTTGCTAGTTAAAGCTTTTGGAAGATGACCTAGTGTTTTTGGGTAGTTTAGCCCCAAATCATGCTCAGGTGTAGTTTGGATTAAAACTATCATTTTAAATGGATCGAACTTGTATTGCATTTGATTAATGGCCTTAGTGCCTTTTGTAAACATTAAACTTGTTGTACGTTTTAATGGGTTGTATGGAATGGTTTATATAATTCCAATGGCACGTTAATGATCGTTACTAAAAAAAAAAATTTACCCAGTTGAATACGGGTTGGGTTGTTTCAAGTGGTATCAGAGCATGGTCTAAGGGATTTAGGCGACTTGAGATAGGTGCCTAGACTTAGACTTTATTGTGTATGCGTTTTATGCGGGACTTGTAGGAGAAGGGTCGAACCGGGTGTGGTTAGTGCCTAGGTTACGTGATCTAACCTTGTACTAATTGTTTTGTGTTGTGTTTTGAAATCATCAAGCGAGATAGACGCTGTACTAGTGAGTTAATGCGACGTGCTCGTGTAACAATGATTAGCTACCATTGTTACAGGTTCAAGTCGTGTCAAGCAAGCGATGTACGATGATTGTTGAGCAAGATGGAGCAGTGTGGTATATTTATGACTTGTCCTTCATTTCGTTGTTTAACCTATTCCGTTTTGTAGAATGAAGATGAGAAATGGTCATGATATCGAAAATGAAGGCCCGAGCGAGGACTCCGAATTCACGGCCAAGGTCGAGGCCATCATTAAAAAGCAAAGAGCAGAATTCCTTAAGGATGTCCGAAAGGTTTTCCAAGAATAAGTTGATGGGCAAGTAATCGAGTTAATAAACGAACGAATGAATGTCGCGATCGAAGAGGCATTAGAAGCTAGAAATGTTTATCCTCGTGGTGAAGGGGGTGATGGTAATGGTGGATATGGAAGGCGAGACTTCCATTACAAAAATTTCAAGGATGCTCAACCTCCTATGTTTAATGGAGTGAGAGATCCATTGAAAAGCACATGTTGGATCTCCGACATCGAGGGCGCTTTCTGTACCGCCGAATGTCCTCCCGAGAAGAAGACGAGATATGGTTCTAGTATGTTGCGTGAAGAGGCTAAGTTGTGGTGGGACGATAAAATTAAGTTTTATGGTGAAAAGCAATGCATGAGCTTGACGTGGGAAGAGTTTAAAAAGGAATTTTTCAAAGAATACCGAACTCCTTCCGACCTTGATAAAATCCGGGACGAGTTGCACAATTTGCAACAAGGTTTAATGGACTTGGTTACCCTCAAGTCGACCTTTTTGGCAAAGACTCGTTTTTACCTGGAGTATGTTGGCGATGATCACAAGTTGATGCTAGATTTTTATCGTACACTAAGCGATGAGTTAAAGCGTAAGATTAGTCGGGGAATGGCTAAGTCTTTTGAGGAATTTTTTGAGTTAGCCTGGGGCTTCGAACCAGAAGTCCCAAAGCAAAGCGATTTCTCTTTCTCTAAGAGAAAATTTGAAGGTTCGAGTCATTCGAACTTTTCAAACAAAAAGTTTAAGAAAGGGTCCAAAAGTGTTAATAGCGTGAAGAAAGGTGGTTCTTTGAGTTATGGACCCACGTGTTTCAATTGTAATCAAAGGGGGCACTTGGCCCGTGATTGTACCAAGCCGCCGACCAAACTTACTTGCTACAATTGTGGTAAGGAAGGGCATCGAAGGACGGAGTGTCCTGATTTGAACACCGATCATTTTAAACGGTTAGAAAAGGCGGCGGGTACGACTAGGGGACGCAATTATTTGATGACTAATGATGAGGCCAAGCAATCAAACGAAGTTGTCTCAGGTACTTTCATGGTTAACTCTAATCTGGCAAGGATCCTATTTGATAGCGGTGCTAATTTGTCGTTTGTTTCTCCAAAATTTGTGCCTAAACTTAATAAGCTGCTAGCTAAGTTAAGTCATCCGGTAGAAGTTGAAATAGCGGATGGTAAGACGGTGCTAGGGGTTGATGTTTATAATGATTGTGATATTGTGTTCGGTTCGTAAACGTTTAAAATTGATCTCATTCCGATGACTTTGGGTGAGTTTGATGTTGTCGTTGGTATGGATTGGCTCGATCGTTATAGAGCCGATATTGCATGCCATGAAAAGTCTATTAGGGTAAAGACCCCAAGTGGGGGTGAACTAATTATTCATGGCGAGGGACGGAGAAGACTTGTGCCGATATGCACTCTTGCACGGGGACGTCGTTTTCTTAATAGTGGTGGTATAGCTTTTCTTGCCCATGTAGTTGATACTCGTGAAGAGCCACCATCCATTCATGAAATTCCGGTGGTTAGTGAATTCGAAGACATTTTTTCGGACGAATTATCGGGTGTTCCGGCGGAAAGACAAGTTGAATTTCGCATTGAGTTGGTTTCGGGTGCTACTCCCATTGCTAAAACTCCTTATCGTTTAGCGCCGACCGAAATGCAAGAATTGTTAAATCAAACCCAAGAGTTACTTGAGAAGGGTTTTATTCGATCGAGTGCTTCGCCATGGGGCGCTCCGGTTTTATTCGTGAAAAAGGAGGACGGTAGTATGCGAATGTGCATCGATTATCGGGAGTTGAATAAAGTGATGATAAAGAATCGTTATCCATTACCTCGGATTGACGATTTGTTTGACCAACTCCAAGGTGCAACTTATTTCTCTAAGATCTACCTACGGTCCGGCTATCACCAAATGCGGGTCCGTGAGGAAGATATTGAGAAAACGACCTTACGAACGCGTTACGGGCATTTTGAGTTTGTAGTTATGCCTTTTGGTCTTACGAATGCACCGGCGGCATTCATGGATCTTATGAACCAAGTGTGCCAACCTATGTTGGACAAGTCGATAATTGTGTTCATTGACGACATACTTGTCTATTCGAAGAGTATGAAGGAACATGAACATCATTTGCGTGGTGTGTTGAAGACGTTGCGGAAGGAGAAGTTGTATGCAAAATTCTCCAAATGTGAATTTTAGCTAAGGGAAGTTCAATTCCTTGGCCATATTGTGAACAAAGATGGTATTCAAGTAGATCCGGGGAAGATTGAGATGGTGAAAAGTTGGGAACGACCGACTACGCCTACGAAAATTCGAAGTTTTCTCGGATTGGCCGGTTATTACCGTCGGTTTATCCAAGACTTTTCTAAGATCGCTTCTCCATTGACGAAATTGACGAGAAAGAACGCGAGATTTAATTGGGAAAACGAGCAAGAAATTGCTTTTCAATTGTTAAAAGAGAAGTTATGTCAAGCTCCGGTGTTAGTATTGCCGGAAGGGGTAGAAGACATGACGGTTTATTGTGATGCTTCTTTAAATGGGATGGGTTGTGTTCTAATGCAACGAGGTAAAGTCATCGCGTATGCCTCTCGATAATTAAAGGAACACGAAATGAGATATCCGACTCATGATCTTGGGTTGTTGGCGGTTGTTCATGCGTTGAAAATTTGGCGCCATTACTTGTATGGTGTCAAGTGTACGATTTATTCGGATCACAAGAGCCTAAAACATCTTTTTGATCAACGAGATTTGAATTATCGTCAACGTAGATGGATGGATGTGGTAAAAGATTACGATTGTGAAATACTTTATCATCCGGGAAAGGCGAATGTGGTCGCGGATGCGTTAAGTCGAAAAAGTCAACATCCGGCGATACGAGTAGGATCGTTACGCATGATTATTACGAACGATTTCCTTGTAAAGCTCGGTGAGATTCAAATTGAAGCTTATGTTAATAATAAGCATGAAGAACGAATCGTAGGGCAAACAGAGTCTATTACCTTAGGCCCGCATGGTTTGTTATCCTTTCAAGGACGGGTGTGGGTGCCTAAAATGGGTGATAATTGACGAGTGCTACTTGATGAAGCGCATAAGTCAAAGTATTCCATTCACCCTGGCGCAACGAAAATGTATTTTGATTTGAGAAAGGAGTATTGGTGGACGGGCATGAAACGTGATGTTGTTAAGTATGTTGAACAATTCGTCACGTGTTTGCAAGTTAAAGCCGAACACCAAAAGCCATATGGTATGTTACAACCGTTAGAAATCCCGAAATGGAAACATGGATTTCATTACAAAGTTACCAAAGACGGCGAGAACCCAATTTGATTCGATTTGGGTGATAGTTGATCGGTTGACGAAGAGTGCCTTGTTTCTTCCCATTCGGGAAGCAATACATCGGAGACTTTGGCTAAGTGGTTCATCAAGGAAGTGATATCAAGGCATGGGGTTCCTATATCTATTATTTCGGATCGAGATACTCGTTTCACATCTCGGTTTTGGGAAAAGTTTCATGAAGATATGGGTACACAATTGAAATTGAGCACGGCGTACCATCCTCAAACGGACGGTCAAACCCAACGTACGAATCAAACATTGGAGGATATGTTACGGGCGTGTATTATCGATTTCAGTGGTAGTTGGGATGGGCACTTACCGTTGGTGGAATTCTCGTACAATAATAGTTATCATACTAGTATTGGAATGTCACCGTATGAGATGCTTTATGGGCGAAGGTGTCGAACTCCTATATGTTGGGGTGAAGTGGGACAAAGAGAAATCGAGAGTACCGATTTGTTTCTAGAGACGAATAGTAAGATTGATATGATTCGAGCTCATTTGAAAAGGCCCAAGATAGACAAAAGTCTTATGCTGATAAACGAAGGTGACCGATCGAATTCCAAGAAGGCGACATGGTGATGCTTAAAGTTTCGCCATGGAAAGGTGTTATTCGGTTTCAAAAACGAGGAAAGTTAGCTCCTCGGTTTATTGGTCCGTTTAAGATTTTAGCTCGTGTTAGTGAAGTTGCGTATCGTTTGGAATTACCCGAAGAGCTTGCGGGGATCCATAATACATTTCATGTTTCCCGTCTCCGTAAGTGTCTTGCGGATGATTCTTCATGGGTACCATTAGACGAGATTGAGCTAAACAACAAGTTAGAGTATGTTGAGAATCCGATTGCTATACTCGATGAAAAGGTAAAGAGGTTGAGACATAAAGAGGTGAGAACTTTTAAAGTTTAATGGAGTCGTAGTAAAGGTTCCAAGTTTACATAGGAACCCGAAGAGTTTGTATTGGTGTATCTTCCAGCTTGTCATGCGGCTTGGATCGCGAGGACGCGCTCCGATTCAAGTGGGTAAGAGTTGTAACACCCCGTTTTCTTCATACGTGTCTTGAGGTACTTATTTAATCGTTAGAACGTTTATAATTCGCTTGTTTATGTGATTAAACGATTTAAAGTGTTAACTTGATGTATACGAGATATATTTATATATTACGTTTGAGATTGGATGCATGTATAAGTATATGCATGGGTTTTGATAGTGTTAAGTCATGTAAGACTTAAAGACGAAGTTTAAACGAGTATAGGAAGCGTGAACGAGGTGTACAAGTCGAATAAATCAATGTTGATTTAAAATAGTCGAAATGGTCAGTTGCAGCACAACGCCGCGATGGAGTGGGCCGCGCCGCGGCATCTCACGTAAATCAGAATCAGGAGGCGGGCTAAAGAGGATCTGATTTCCTTTAATTGTCGCGCCGCAACGTTATGGGCCGCGCCGCAGCAGACCTGCCAGTCTGACTCCGAATTCAGTTTTAAAAAGGGTTAATTTGAGGGTATATTCGTCTTTTCGCGTATGGATCTGATTGGGGCATTAAATCTCAACCACTCATCTCACTTATTCATTTTCTTTTCTCTTTTCTTTTTCTATTTACTCTGAAAACATAAAACCCATTTAAATTAAAAGTAAGATTCGAAGGTGAATACTTGTGATTCGATCTTTGGAGCAAATAGGAAATTTGTTCTCCTCGTTCTTAGCTACGACTTGATAGTGTTGGTAAGTCTTAACTCCATTTTTTAAGTTTTAGTTAATTTATGGCTAGGGTTTGGGTCATTTGAGGCTTGTAAGACCCATTTGGGAAGTTAATGGGTTCGTGTTTGACCAATTTGCGAGTCTAAGTGTTAAAATGGGTCAAAAGGGGAAATGTTGACCTAGTTAGGTGAGATGGGTATGAAATACTCTAAGTTTGTGTTAGTTGGAATTAGTAGACTTTAATCACTAGCTTTTAGTGATTTATGACGAGTCATGGCCATTAATGGGCGGTTTTGGTAGATGTGAGTCATTTAATGCATTGGGTCATTAAATGCTCAAGAGTAAGTGTTGGTGGTTAATTCCACTAGTTTGTATGTTAATTAAATACATAATGTGATAGGTGCATTATATTGAAGGTTACGAGCTTGATTTCCTAGTTCACCAAAGACGATAAGGTGAGTGGAGTAATTATACGTATGTGTGTATGGCGTATTTATTTGTGAATGTTATGGTATGAACCATCGAGCCGGTAGTGCCATAACATGTATGTGACAAGTGTCAAAATGTGAACCATCGAGCCGGTAGCACTATAAAATGAGGCGTGAACCATCGAGCTGGTAGCGCCGAAGTGTGAACCAAAGAGCCGGTAGCACTATAAAATCAAGATGTGAACCATCGAGCCGGTAGCATCAAGTGTGAATCATCGAGCCGGTAGCACTATAAAACAAAGTGTGAATCACGAGCCGGTAGCACTATAAAAGAGTATGACTCAAATGCGTATGGTGTGAACCATCGAGCCGGTAGCACCATAGCGTTTATGGTTAACCATATGGGGGTTTGTTGATTGTTTAGCATTATATATATATATATATATATATATATATATATATATATATATATATATATATATATATATATTGTGTTGAGTATATGCTAATACGGTTTTGTGATATTGTACAACTTGTTAGTATTACGAGTATGATGACATGCTATTTGAGTTACAAGTTTGTATACGATATTGTGTAAGTGGTTGCAAGTAAGTATGTTATATATGTATATGTATAACTATTGCACTCACTAAGCTTTAGCTTACCCTCTCGTTGTTTACATTTTTAGGTGCGAACACAGAGAAAGGAAAAGGGGTTATTGGGCATTAGATTCCCATGATGCTTGCTAGTTAAAGCTTTTGGAAGATGACCTAGTGTTTTTGGGTAGTTTAGCCCCAAACCATGCTCAGGTGTAGTTTGGATTAAAACTATCATTTTAAATGGGTCGAACTTGTATTGCATTTGATTAATGGTCTTAGTACCTTTTGTAAACATTAAACTTATTGTATGTTTTAATCGGTTGTATGGAATGGTTTATATCATTTCAATGGCACGTTAATGATCGTTCTAAAAAAAAAAAAAATATCCGGTTGGATACGGGTTGGGTTGTTTCATAAAATGTTTTGGCAGAAAGAGTCGGCGACTAACTATCAATGTCATATTCTAATTAAACAGATTCACATAAAAAATGTCTAAGAGATTTCAAGTTTGTAGGGGTATGTAGCATGTCTTCATTTAGATCTCGCCTCTTCTGACAAAGCCAGTTTATATGGACACAAACAAATTTATATTTCAATTCTTTCTTGTTTTTCTATTTCAAAAAACAATAATATAAATAACGGATCCAAATATCTATAAGAAACTTACCAAATCAACATGAATAAAAAACTAGCATAAAACAAACTATGAAAAGCGGATAAACACAAGCAACGCAAAAACAAACAAAATGCCAAGAAAGAGTGTCAAGCAGTTAATATAGCTAGCTGCAACAACAAACAAAGTTAAATCAGAGAACAACAAATCATCGGAAGAAAGTTGAGGCCGTTAATTCCCCGAAAATCAAAAACAAAGCATCACTAGCATCCACAAACCGCTACAAAAAGATCTCAACCTGTAAGAAAGGAGTCTTACCCCTAGATCTGAAACAAAATCTCGAACGGGAAGATCGTCATCTGGTCCAAATTTGAGGGCGACAATGAAAATGAGAGGAACCAGTACAACCCCTTGGAACAAACACTAACTACTAGCAGCAAAACCTCCTCTAGCCGCCAATAGTGGTGAACAACCACCACCAACACGGTGATCGACCATCCGAATAACTAAATAGGCTAAATTTGTCACCACCGCCAGTGCCCAGTGGTCACCACCAACAAGGTGGTGAATCTATAAAAAAATACATCATAGTAACAAGCTTGAAAAGGTGAGAGGGGACCCACCACACAACCGGATCAATCGGTGGCCACCACCAATAAAGCACTGAGGGTGGTACCCTGTAAGACCCGAATAATTGTAGTGTATATAAGTGTAATTACGATACTTGAAGCGGGGTTGTGTTGTTTATATTTTAAAAGCAAAAAGGATTCTGAACTGGGGGTATCGCGCGCCGCGCGGCCTATATGGCGCGCCGCGCCACCTGTCTGCGACAGATTCCCCTTTTCCTTTTTATTAGATATTTTGAGGGCATTTTGGTAAAATCACTTTGGGGCCGAATTTAATGCCTTAGATCAGTTTGGGAGCCTCATTCACTCCATTCACAACCACCTTATCATCTTCCAATTTAATTTAGAGAGAGAATTAGACTTTAGAGTGAGAAAGCTCAAACTAAGGAAGAAGAAGCTCGAATCGGGTCAAAGTGCTAGCATTAAAGTTGTTCATCTCCTCACTAGCTACGATTTGGTTGTGGTGGTAAGTCCTAAACTTGATTTCCTTAGTTTAAAGTGTTTAAGGGTTAGGGTTTGGGCTATTGATGAACCAAAGACCCATTTTGTTAGTGTTTTGGGGATTTTGGGTGAATATGGGTTATGAAGACTCATTGATGACTAACCTAGGGTTTAAATGTGTTAATTGAACTTTTGAGTCTTAAATTGGTTAGTTAGTTGCTAGAACACTTTTATGATATGTAAATGGGTGTTATTTGGGTATGGATGACCCAAATGGGTGTGTTGATCTTGAAATGGGTCAAATGGGTCTTTAATGACCTAAGTGGTCTTGCAAGTGTGAAAATGGGTTAACCTCGTGATTAAAAGTGTAATAAGACCGTAATTGGCTAGAGTTAGGGTTTTTGGTGAAGTTGACCCATTATTAGGGTTAAGGGTGCAAAATGGGTTGAAATTGCACCTTAGGTCAAAATGGCTTTAGAATGGTGAAAGAATTGGTTGACCAACTTGAGTTATGCGATTGATAATATGTATAACATGATAGGTACGTTACTTTGAGGTCTTGCAAGCTCGGGTATCCTTTCACAAGACTTTGAGGTGAGTGGAGTAATTATACATGTATGTATATGGTATATTTATTTGTAAGCTATGGTGTGACCCACGGAGCCGGGAATGCCATAGTGTGTGTGAATGTGCTATGATGTGAACCACGGTGCCGATAGCATCATAGTGCATGTTTGAGATGTGAACCATGGAGCCGGTAGCATCGGAGTGTGAACCACGGAGCCGGTAGCACTATAAAATAAGGTGTGAACCACGGAGCCGGTAGCACCAAAGTGTGAACCACGGAGCTGGTAGCACTATAAAATAATATGACTCAAATACGTAGTGACGTGAACCACGGAGCCAGTAGCGTTATAGCATTGCGTACGGTGTGAACCACGGAGCCGATAGCACCATGACGCGTTTATGGTTAACCATATAGTTGTTTATGTATATGTTGTGAGATATCGTATTATATTATTGGAGCTTTTTGATATTGATATTGCTAGTTGCGGTATTGGGTAGCGTATAGCCTTCTTGGAATCGGTATGCTAATTATTTTTACTAGCGATATTACGGTGTGTGTAAGTGGGTGCAAGTAGGTATATTATATATGTATATGTATAATTATTGCATTCACTAAGCGTTGCTTACCCCCTCGTTGTTTACCCTTTTTATAGGTTCGATGGTGGACAAGGGTAAGGGCATTACCTTGGACTAGAGATCCCGCTTTATTGTAGGGGACGCTTTTGGATGTGTTGACTTTTGGGAGTTTGACCGAGACGTGGGTAGTTTAATCCCAAACGCCATGCTCCTAGTGTAGTTTGGTACTTAAACTTTTTGGCTGTCGAAACTCAAAAATTGTATTAAACTCGTAAATCGGCCAGTGTGGGCCCCGCTTGTAAAACATCATTTTTATGTTTGAATCGTGTTAGTTTTACATATTTGAATGTGTGGTTAAAAACATTTCGTCTAAAAATGTCGGGAACTAGTCGATCTTTTTCGCATTTAAAGACTTTTGGGACAGACCACTTCGGCGCGTCGCGCGGCCTTCCTGGTGCGCCGCGCCAGATGCTGGACAATTAATTTTTTTTTTATTTCGTATTTTCACGCGGTTTGGTCGTGGGTTGGTTTGGATTGTTACAAGTGGTATCAGAGCATGGTCTAAGGGATTTAGGCGACTTGAGATAGGTGCCTAGACTTAGACTTTATTGTGTGTACGCTTTATGCGGGACTTGTAGGACTTTGAGCCGGATCAGGAATTGTTAGTACTTTGGTTTATGTTAACTAACCTCGTGCTAATTGTTTTGTGGTATGTTTTACAATCATCAAGCGAGATAGACGTTGTACTAGCAAGTTAATGCGACGTGCTCGCGTAACAATGATTAGCTACCTTTGTTACGGGCACAAATCGTGTCGAACAAGCAATGTACGATGATTGTTGAGCAAGATGGAGTAGTGTGGTGTATAAGTATATACATACGTGTTATGTCCTTTTGTTTCGCCGTTTAACCTATCTCGTTTTATAGAATGAAGATGAGAAACAGACATGACACCGATAATGGGGGCACGAGTGAGGACCCCGAGTTCACGGCCAAGGTTGAGGCCAAATTTAAACATCAAAAGGCGGAATATCTTGAGGAGATTAAGAAGATGTTTCTAGACTCGATTGACAAGCAATTAGTTAATGTAGTCAAAGAGCAAGTCAAGGCCGTTCTTCATGATGATAATGTGGGAAGACGGGACTTTTTCTATAAGAACTTCAAGGATTCTCAACCTCCCACTTTTGAGGGCGAAAGAGATCCTCTTAAAAGTGCCCGTTGGATCTCCGATATGGAGGGGCATTCCGTACTTGCGAATGTCCTCTCGATAAGAAGACAAGGTACGGGTCTAGCATGTTAAGGGGCGATGCTAAGTTATGGTGGGATACGAAAATCCATCTTTATGGTGAAGTGCAATGTATGGACTTCACTTGGGAAGCGCTTGTGATAAGAAAGGGTGGTTTTACTTTGGTAAGAGGAAGTTCGAGAATTCGAGTCAATCAAACTTTTCCAATAAGAAGAGCAAGAAGGGTTCTGAGAGCGTTGGTAGTGTGAAGAAGGGTGCGTCCGGGGGTTTTGGGCCCAAATGCTATAATTGTGGGCAACATGGGCACATGGCTCGTGATTGTACAAGTGTGACTTCAACACCAAAACTCACTTGCTATAATTGTGGTAAAGAGGGGCACAGGAGGATGGAATGTCCCGAATTGAATAAGGATAATGTTAAGCGGTTAGAGAAAGCGGCGGGAACGGCTAGGGGTCGAAACTATTTAATGACAAACGAAGAAGCCAAACAATCCAATGAAGTCGTTTCAGGTACTTTCATGGTTAACTCTAATCCGGCACGGATACTTTTTGACAGTGGTGCTAACTTGTCTTTCGTGTCTCCAAGATTTGTGCCTAAGTTAAATAAACCGCTAGTAAAGTTGAGTCGTCTGGTAGAAGTTGAAATAGCGGATGGCAAGACGGCGCTAGTGGTTGATGTGTGTAAAAATTGTAATGTTGTGTTTGGTGCCGAAAGTTTTGAAATTGATCTCATTCCAATGACTTTGGGCGACTTTGATATTGCTGTGGGCATGGATTGGCTCGATCGTAATAGAGCCGATATTGCTTGTCATGAAAAATTTATTCGTGTGAAGACCCTAAGTGGGGGAGAGCTGATTATTCATGGTGATAAGCGAAGGAGACCGGTGCCGATATGCACTTTTGCATGGGCACGTCGTTTCGTTGTTACTGGTGGCATGGCTTTCCTTGCTCATGTTGTTGATACTCGTAATGAGCCACCACCCAGTCGTGAAATTCCGGTGATTAATGAATTTGAAGACGTTTTTCCGGACGAGTTACCAGGTGTTCCGGCGGAAAGACAAGTTGAATTTCGCATTGAGTTGGTTCCGGGGGCTACCCCCATTGCTAAAACTCCTTATCGTTTAGCACCGACGGAAATGCAAGAGTTGTTAAATCAAATCCAAGAGTTACTCGAAAAGGGTTTTATTCGACCGAGTGCTTCGCCGTGGGGCGCTCCGGTATTGTTCGTAAAGAAGAAGGATGGTAGTATGCGGATGTGCATCGATTATCGGGAGTTGAACAAAGTGACGATCAAGAATCGTTATCCTTTGCCTAGGATTGACGATTTGTTTGACCAACTCCAAGGTGCAATGTATTTCTCTAAAATTGACCTACGGTCCGGCTATCACCAAATTCGGGTCCGCGAGGAAGACATCGAGAAAACAGTTTTCGAACGCGTTATGGGCATTTTGAATTTGTGGTGATGTCTTTTGGTCTTACGAATGCACCGGCGGCATTCATGGATCTTATGAACCGAGTGTGCCAACCTATGTTGGACAAGTCGGTAATAGTGTTCATTGACGACATACTAGTCTACTCGAAAAGTATGAACGAACATGAACGTCATTTGTGTGAAGTATTGAAGAGGTTACGAAAGGAGAAGTAGTATGCAAAGTTCTCCAAATGTGAATTTTGGCTAAGGGAAGTCCAATTCCTTGGTCATATTGTGAACAAAGACGGCGTTCAAGTGGATCCGGGGAAGATCGAGACGGTGAAGAGTTGGGGACGACCGACTACGCCTACGGAAATACGAAGTTTTCTCGGATTGGCCGGTTATTATCGTCGGTTTATCCAAGACTTTTCTAAGATTGCTTCTCCATTGACGAAATTGACGAGGAAGAATGCTAAATTTAATTGGGAAAACGAGCAAGAAATTGCTTTTCAATTGTTAAAAGAGAAGTTGTACCAAGCTCCGGTGTTAGTATTGCCAGAAGGTGTGGAAGATATGACGGTTTATTGTGATGCTTCTCTAAACGGGCTCGGGTGTGTTCTTATGCAAAGGGGTAAAGTCATCGCTTATGCCTCTCGACAGTTAAAGGAACATGAAACGAGATATCTGACTCATGATCTTGAGTTGGCGGCGGTGGTACATGCGTTGAAAATTTGGCGCCATTACTTGTATGGTGTCAAGAGTACGATTTATTCGGATCATAAGAGTTTGAAACATCTCTTTAATCAACGAGATTTGAATTATCATCAACGTAGGTGGATGGATGTGGTAAAAGATTATGATTGTGAAATACTTTATCATCCGGGCAAGGCGAATGTGGTGGCGGATGCGTTAAGTTGAAAGAGTCATCACCCGGCGTTACGATTGGGATTGTTACGTATGATTATTACTAACGATTTTCTTGAAAACCTAGGTGTAATTCAAATTGAGGCTTACGTTCACAACAAGCATGAGGAGCGAATTGTGGGGCAATCGGAGTTCATTACTATGGGCTCGCGTGGTTTGTTGTCTTTTCAAGGAAGGGTGTGGGTGCCTAAGATGGGTGATTATCGACAAGTGCTACTTGATGAAGCACATAAGTCAAAGTATTCCATTCACCCGGGCGCGACGAAAATGTATCTTGATTTAAGGAAAGGTTATTGGTGGCCGGGCATGAAGCGTGATGTTGTAAAATATGTTGAACAATGTGTTACTTGTTTGCAAGTTAAGGCCGAGCACCAAAAGCCGTATGGTAAGTTGCAACCGTTAGAAATCCCGAAATGGAAATGGGAGCACATTACCAAGGATTTCATTACAAAGTTACCAAAGACGGCGAGAACCCAATTTGATACGATTTGGGTGATAGTTGATCGTTTGACGAAAAGTGCTTTGTTTCTTCCCATTAAAGAAGCGATATCGTCGGAGGCCTTGGCTAAGTTGTTTATCAAGGAAGTGGTCTCGCGACATGGGGTTCCTATATCTATTATTTCGGATCGAGATACCCGTTTTACATCCCGATTTTGGGAAAAATTTCATGAAGATATGGGTACGCAATTAAAGCTGAGCACGGCGTATCACCCTCAAACGGACGGTCAAACCGAACGTACGAATCAAACTTTGGAAGATATGTTACGGGCGTGCATTATTGATTTCGGTGGTAGTTGGGATGAGCATTTGCCCTTGGTGGAATTCTTGTACAATAATAGTTATCACACTAGTATCGGGATGCCACCTTATGAGATGCTATATGGGCGAAGGTGTCGAACTCCCATTTGTTGGGGAGAAGTGCGTCAAAGGGAAATCGGGAGTACCGATTTGGTTTTGGAGACGAATAACAAGATTGATATTATTCGGGAACATTTGAAAAAGGCTCAAGATCGACAAAAGTCGTATGCCGACAAACGTAGACGAACGATCGAATTTCAAGAAGGTGATATGGTGATGCTTAAGGTTTCGCCATGAAAGGGTATTATTCGATTTCGAAAACGGGGAAAGTTAGCTCCTCGGTTTATTGGGCCATTTAAGGTTTTAGCTCGTGTTGGTGAAGTTGCATATCGTTTGGAATTACCCGAAGAGCTTGCGGGGATCCATAACACGTTTCATGTTTTCCATCTCCGTAAGTGTCTTGCGGATGATTCTTCGTGGATGCCATTAGACGAAATTGAGCTAAACAACAAGTTAGAATATGTGGAAGAGCCGATTGCCATACTTGATGAGAAGGTGAAAATGTTAAGGAATAAAGAGGTGAGAACTTTTAAAGTTCAATGGCGACGGAGTAAAGGTTCCGAGTTCACTTGGGAGCCCGAAAAGTTTGTGTTGGTTTATCTTCCCTCTTGTCATGCGACTTGGATTGCGAGGACGCAATCTGAATAAGTGGGGGAGAGTTGTAAGACCCGAATAATTGTAGTGTATATAAGTGTAATTACGATACTTGAAGCGGGGTTGTGTTGTTTATATTTTAAAAGCAAAAAGGATTCTGAACTGGGGGTATCGCGCGCCGCGCGGCCTATATGGCGCGCCGCGCCACCTGTCTGCGACAGATTCTCCTTTTCCTTTTTATTAGATATTTTGAGGGCATTTTGGTAAAATCACTTTGGGGCCGAATTTAATGCCTTGGATCAGTTTGGGAGCCTCATTCACCCCATTCACAACCACCTTATCATGTTCCAATTTAATTTAGAGAGAGAATTAGACTTTAGAGTGAGAAAGCTCAAACTAAGGAAGAAGAAGCTTGAATCGGGTCAAAGTGCTAGCATTAAAGTTGTTCAACTCCTCACTAGCTACGATTTGGTTGTGGTGGTAAGTCCTAAACTTGATTTCCTTAGTTTAAAGTGTTTAAGGGTTAGGGTTTGGGCTAGTGATGAACCAAAGACCCATTTTGTTAGTGTTTTGGGGATTTTGGGTGAATATGGGTTATGAAGACTCATTGATGACTAACCTAGGGTTTAAATGTATTAATTGAACTTTTGAGTCTTAAATTGGTTAGTTAGTTGCTAGAACACTTTTATGATATGTAAATGGGTGTTATTTGGGTATGGATGACCCAAATGGGTGTGTTGATCTTGAAATGGGTCAAATGGGTCATTAATGACCTAAGTGGTCTTGCAAGTGTGAAAATGGGTTAACCTCGTGATTAAAAGTGTAATAAGACCGTAATTGGCTATAGTTAGGGTTTTTGGTGAAGTTGACCCATTATTAGGGTTAAGGGTGCAAAATGGGTTGAAATTGCACCTTGGGTCAAAATGGCTTTAGAATGGTGAAAGAATTGGTTGACCAACTTGAGTTATGCGATTGATAATATGTATAACATGATAGGTACGTTACTTTGAGGTCTTGCAAGCTCGGGTATCCTTTCACAAGACTTTGAGGTGAGTGGAGAAATTATACATGTATATATATGGTATATTTATTTGTAAGCTATGGTGTGACCCACGGAGCCGGGAATGCCATAGTGTGTGTGTGAATGTGCTATGATGTGAACCACGGTGCCGATAGCATCATAGTGCATGTTTGAGATGTGAACCATGGAGCCGGTAGCATCGGAGTGTGAACCACGGAGCCGGTAGCACTATAAAATGAGGTGTGAACCACGGAGCCGGTAGCACCAAAGTGTGAACCACGGAGCCGGTAGCACTATAAAAGAGTATGACTCAAATGCGTAGTGACGTGAACCACGGAGCCGGTAGCGTCATAGCATTGCGTACGGTGTGAACCACGGAGCCGGTAGCACCATGACGCGTTTATGGTTAACCATATAGTTGTTTATGTATATGTTGTGAGATATCGTATTATATTATTGGAGCTTATTGATATTGATATTGCTAGTTGCGGTATTGGGTAGCGTATAGCCTTCTTGGAATCGGTATGCTAATTATTTTTACTAGCGATATTACGGTGTGTGTAAGTGGGTGCAAGTAGGTATATTATATATGTATATGTATAATTATTGCATTCACTAAGCGTTGCTTACACCCTCGTTGTTTACCCTTTTTATAGGTTCGATGGTGGACAAGGGTAAGGGCATTACCTTGGACTAGAGATCCCGCTTTATTGTAGGGGACGCTTTTGGATGTGTTGACTTTTGGGAGTTTGACCGAGACGTGGGTAGTTTAATCCCAAACGCCATGCTCCTAGTGTAGTTTGGTACTTAAACTTTTTGGCGGTCGAAAGTCGGAAATTGTATTAAACTCGTAAATCGGCCAGTGTGGGCCCCGCTTGTAAAACATCATTTTTATGTTTGAATCGTGTTAGTTTTACATATTTGAATGTGTGGTTAAAAGCGTTTCGTCTAAAAATGTCGGGAACTAGTCGATCTTTTTCGCATTTAAAGACTTTTGGGACAGACCACTTCGGCGCGCCGCGCGGCCTTCCTGGCGCGCCGCGCCAGATGCTGGACAATTAATTTTTTTTTATTTATTTCGTATTTTTACGCGGTTTGGTAGTGGGTTGGTTTGGGTTGTTACATACCCGGCCCTCCGGACCCTCGGCCGTCAAAAAAGTCGCTAATACGACGAAAAGAGACGATTAAAGACACCGTAGTCAAACCTATCACGAGAACGGTGGTGGAGATGGGCTACGTCCTCCATATTGAAACTCTAACCATCTAGTAATGGGAGACTGTCACTGCCAGAGAAGAAGAAAGGTCGTCAACGAGATTCTCAAGGGGAGAAGAATAATGAATAAAAAGGAAAGAAGAATAAATAAAACAAAAAATAAAAATTAAATGTCACGTTATTGTCATCCTTATTCACTCCACCTCACAATCACCATTAACAATGGTCTTATAGACTCCGTTATGTATTCCCAACCCAAATGTTTGAAAGTTTAAGTATGTATGACTCGGGATCTTTTCACCCAAGAAGGGAATAAAACCAAATCTTTTACTGAACTTAGACAATATGTGAGGGATGAAGGCATCAACGAGACAACCGAGTGGATCGAACAATTTCAGAGTGCTTTTGCGTCGACGTGAGCAGGAAAATTAGTAACAAAAAATGAAGTAGTAACCTTCTCAGTTTCGCGATTAGGGTTGAAGGATAGGGGTTTTTTTTTCTTCCGCGTGACGAATTTCCATTCCCAATCGTTAGGGGAACCCATGTTTACGTTTGCTTACGTTGTTGAAGGAGATACCCAACGTTTGCACCCGCTGGCAAAGAGATCTCCGGTGATCGAAAAGGGTGTCATACGGCGCTAGAGTTAGAGAGCGGTTTTAAATTAGGTATTGATTTCTATTCGGAAGAAACTTGATGTTATTGAAAGAGTGAAAAAGTTCGAGAAATGTGAAAGAGGAGCCGGTTAGAAAGTATCAAAATATACATTAGGAAACTAACATGAAAGAGAATGAATAAAATAATTAATGTTAAAAGGGTATTTTAGGTAAACAACGTAAAAGATGGTGGTTTTTTAAAATTATGGAGCGGATATATCACCTCCCACTACTATTATCAACGTTGTAGCAAAGTCTTATTAGACCAATCCCAACCATGACATCGTCATAGGCATTTTCTCAGCGCCACATCAGCTTTCTCTCTCTTCCTTTCTCACCACTTTCTCTCATAACACTCCCATAACACATCATTGTCAACCATAACATCCTCAAATTATTATTATTATTATTATTATTATTATTATTATTATTATTATTATTATTATTATTATTATTATTATTATTATATTACATTTACAATTTTTTATTATTATTATTATTATATTACATTTACAATTTTTTTTAAAAATATATAACACCACTTTCCTTACTGTAGACCACTCATGTATATAGTATAATATTTAAATTTAAATAAATATTTATAATCTATTCTAGACCACTCATTTATTTATCTATATACTAATTAACGTAAACAGTATAACAGTAAATTGGGAAGGATAATTTCGTCTTTTTACACTCATGTCCTCTTTTCTAGATGATTCTACCACAATCTCCTCTCACGCTGCATTCTCGAGTTTTTTTTTTAACAAAAAGGAAAGGAAACAGACATATTATAAAATAACAGTGATTCTCGAGTTTTTATTTTAAGTGAAAATGAGAAGAGAGTAGAGGATTATAGGGATAGTACAGTTATAATTTGTTAACAACACTCTCTGCTCATATTTCGGCGAATTAAGAAGGATAGTAAATCACTCTCATCCCCTTTCATTTCCACTACTTTCCGCTTGAAAATAAACTGGAGAACACACCGTCAATCTCTTCTCAAACTAACTCATCAAACTTTCTGGATGTTTCATCCCCTCTGACAAGAACATAGGGAGATCAAAGACGGAAGAATAGGATCTTATCAATTTATAAATATACTAATCAATTAATCACCAATAACGCCAACAATCACCACCGGCGCCGCTAACGTCCGTCGTCTCCACTCCACCGCCACCCGCAATCGTCAATTCATTTATCCTTCTTCGTTTTCCTCTTCGATTCCATGTTCATCTGCAGGTATTTTTGTTAAAAAAAATGTTTAACGGGTTATGATTATTAGGGTTTGTTACTATACAAAAATAGAAGGATATTAGTGATTTTTAGAGATGTGATCTTCATGTTAAATTTGATTTAGGATTTAGGAACGAAATATAAGACTGACATGAATCGATGATATAAATTTGGTTTGATAACTTTTTTATTAATATTATTTTTATTTTTATGAATTGATAAAAAAAACAAAGAGTAAAACTTGCTGACTTTAAGAATAAAAACAGCAAATAAGATAGGAGAATTCATCACAATATTAAAGACAAAGGAAACACTTCAAACACTAAGATCAATTTTTGTTGGAAGATTCACAACTTTGTTGCGACGTTGTTATGGATGGTAAAATCGATTTGAGAAACTGTCATAATTAGCTAAAATATTTTAAACGATTAGCATGACTTAAGAAACTAAAGATGTATTATATGGATTTTCAGACTAATGGGATTTTAGGTGTATTCGTTATATGTTTCAATTCATTTAATAACTCTGCCCTAATACCACCTCACCTTACGAAATGTGTTCATGCTTATGAATAAGAGCTAGGGAATTTAAACAGGGTTGGGAATTCATGTGATGAGTCTAACAGTAATCTCTTTCAAACACAGTTACAAAATACGATAGGCACGAAGTGGTGAAACTGAAACCGTATGTTGCTGATAAATTTCCCATTTTGATTACTGATGCAAGTCCAATACCAGTCTGAGGTATACATTTTCATTCCAAGGTGTATTTTGTGCCTATCAAAAAAATGCCTAGCTTCTGTCATTTTGTTGCTAAAGGTAGTTGAAAGTTGAAACTAGTAAAAGTGACCCGCGCGATGTCGCGGGGTGTTTCGGGTTGCATATCATAGTTGACGTAGCGTTAAGTATTTACCGAATTAAAAATGCTTTGCTACGGTTGTGTTTAAATACACGGGGTTAGTACCTAGTATACATAATGGTCTATGCGTTTTTAATGTCGGGAAGATTGCGTAAAAAAGTGAAACAGAATCATCGATATGATGTAGTTAGTTTGGTTTGTTTATTATAGGTGTATGTATATGTATGGAAGATAGCCCGAAGTATTTACCGTTATTTGAAAAACGTCCGTTTCGCGTATAGTTAGTTGCGTTGGGTTCGTAAGATTATTTCGAGTTGAACAGTGGCGTTGGAAAAATTTAACGCATGGCGAGCGAGAAGATATGTCCCGTTAAAAATTTGGGTGGAGTTTATTAATTTAAATAACGATTTTACTGCTTACACTCCTATTTTGGGGGGTTGAAATTGCGTAGTGTTTAAAGTTTGGGGGGACAATTTGTTTTTCTTCTTTGTTGTCGTTTGGATGTGAGAGTTTGGTAAAAACTACCAAATTTGTCATGGCTGTTAGTGTGTATGTTAATGTTAATGTTAATGTTAATAATTAATGGTTTATTTCTTTTTTTTTTTGAAAATTGTCCATTAGATGCTGGAAAAAATGTTTCTGAATAACTATTTATTAAAAATATTAATTATGATAGTGGTTAGTGGGTTTTTTTTTATTATGATAGCGTTGTACAAAATATTCAAGGTGCTCTTCAATCTCATTATGGAGTGTAATTAATATCAACAGTATTTTCATTTGATTAGGTATGTGATATATGCTTGCTTTATGCGTATCTCTTGGTTATGTTGACTCTGTTAAAAAGTCTCGCTCATGTAAAGATTCGTTGCAGAAAGTTTTGGCGTTACAAAGGTTGTAAAAGTATGGTCAGTACACAAAATCGGTTAGAACATTATATGGTCTTACATGTCGTTTGCCTTTTATAACGTGCTGTTGTTTCTTGTGATACAAATGTGTTTATGCAACTTCAGACATACAATTTCCACATACATTTATTATTATCAATGATGTTGGCATGAAGAAGAAGGGAGTTGATGAGTTCCTTTTGTGTCCATGAAGAAGGGAGTTTTGATGAAGACGAAGTTGTACCCAACATCTCGATACTGACGTGGGGTTGCTGAAAGTTTCGAAATTGAGCATCAAAGGATGAATGAACTAAAAACTGTAAAGGTAAGAATTGCCATCTATATTATGTAACAGGACATGTGAAATCTCAAATATTTATGGTTTAAACAACATATCTGAGCATTGACTTTTTGACAGAATTAATGATCAAAAAGAGTCTAACCACATCCAAGATTCAACCTTTTAGGTTGCTGCTTCTTGAAAAGCTAATAAGAACATCTTGGTCAAGGTAAACATTTGAATTTTAACTTGGAAGAACACTTGGTGATGGGACTTTTGCGAAGGTTAAGTTTGATAGAAATGTTTAAACTGGTGACATTGTTGCTATCAAGATTCTTGATAAAGAAAAAAATGTTGAACATAAGATGATCGTTCAGGTAATTATATGTATATTCGTATATGTATGTATAATGTTGACTTTTTATATTATGGATTTATTTTTCTAAGTTGGTTTAACATTCTTTAAATGATTTATCACAAAAATGATCAATAGTTGTCTTTCACTCTATAGATTTACATGTTGAATTTGACTATTTACATTAAATAAGAATGATGATTAGATTGTGTTTGCAGCAGTTTATGTAACGTTTGTTCCTGTGGAAGTGCGGATCAAACGTGAGATATCGACAATGAAACTAAAGTTATCGACAAAAGTTAGTATTAGTAAGTTCTTTGCTCTTCCTTAAATCAACTTGGTCGTCATTTTGAAGTGAACGGATGCTCTAACTCCGGTATGATCTCAACCTTCAGAAGACTCATTAACCCATGGAATGGGTGTGTGACACCAGTGTATTTTATGAATAATGTTATCACTTATACTTTTGCTAATGACTACTATTAGTATTTTTTTTATTTTTATGTATACAAAGGTCTTAATGTTGATATACATTAATGTGGAGGATGTTAAGGAGCTAAAAAGGTCTCTTGATATCCGGGTAATATTGTTTTCATGGTTTATATGAGTTATTAAATAATAATTCTATTTGCGTTCATTCTTGATAAAACTTGAATCATACTATACAAAGCTTATATTTAAAGTTCACACACTGAATGTTAATTTGAATGTATATATTATTGAAATAATTAGCATATTAGGGTTACAATTAGTGAAGGAACAAATGGGATTATATCGGTATCTAAGGTAAGGTGTTCATATATTCGTATGTTCGTATAAAATTCATTCGATTCTTCATCGATATACGGGTAATCTTTTCGTGATTTATTATTCTAATGGTAAGTTTTTGTTTATGAAAGTCATAGATGTTAGTATCGATTGGTTAAAGACCCTGTATTACCAGGGTAGTATTTCGAGCCTGCATTACATAGGTAATACCATTGTCTTATGATTAGACTATTATTGGCATATGTTTTCATGGATTATCTTTTTTAGTAGTTTTGAAGAATGCATGATGAAAAGGACGTCATTCTGTATACGGTAATTCTGTGTTATCTCAGTTGTATTGTTGCATATATGGTTGGGTGGGTGGGTTAGTTTTAGAGTTAAAATCGGTCCAGGTTGATTTTATACACGTTGAATTGGCTTTTTTCTCTTTTTTTTCTCTTTCTATTCAATGTGAAAGTTAACTTGTGATCACAAAATCAATATTGTGGTACAACCTTATATCCACGAGACTAATAAACTTGAAAAGTTTTCTTTGAACTCAATGGTAAGTAAGGTTCATTAAGTATTGTTTTTGTTTACATATCTTTTTATGTTGTGTAGGTGGAAAAATGGGTGGGTCAGACGGGCTGGATAATAGAGGGAAACGATTTAATGTCACACTTAGTGTCATTACCTTACTATCAAATATTTATTCTGCTTTTTTTAAAAGCAATGTTATTATATGTGTGTGAATAGTTATAATCGATTCTGCATTTTCTGTTTTCAGGTTGTTTTGGAGTTTTGATTGAGATTGAAGTGTGTACTTGCTTTTTAGTTTTCATTTTGATAAGCTAAAAAGTATGTTCATCTTTACATCGATGTTGCTGTGTGTCTATACATGGTTGTAATCGACTATATTTGTTGTTTTCAGGTTTTTGTTTGAAGTTGAAATCTACAGGTTAAACACCGTAGACGCCAACCACGAATACTAAAGTTACTGCTATACCATAGACAATCTTGAAAAGGTTACTGCACTTGAACCTTGTAAGTCAGAACAACTTAAAGTGGAACGATTTATAGTGGTACAACGGTCGTGCGAGAAAATGTCTAACATTGGGTCTTTCAGTTATGTGATTCTACCACATCAGTTGTAGTTTTGTAATGGTTTCGTGTTTATCTTACTTCAAATTGCAGGTTAAACACGTTTAATATTAATTGTTCAAATTAAACTGAACTGTTCTGAGTACTTAGGGAGACCACAGTTGCCACATTGTTGTGAAAGGGAGCATGTTTCATTTCCCTGTTATTTACTGATTGTTATATATAAATTGTTAAATGTTTGATGGTAGTTTAGACTTTAGATATGTTACCTCTAAGGTTGATATTGTTGTAAATATCAATAACATATTTTGAGGTTACCTATATGAAACTCAAGAATATAATTAGCTTCTTCTAAAAAAAGAAATAATTAAGTAACAAAATGCAAAAGGAAATGGTATTTTACATCATTAGTTACAAGTTAAACCTCTAAATGGTGTATTACTATTTTTTCTAAAAAAAAAAACAAAGATCCACCAAGGAGGGGTATTATGATGGGTATTATGATGCTTCAGTCGTCGAGCATACAAAGCCAACCGTAAGTGATAATTATTGAATGTCTTGGGTTGTTTTAAAGGTACTGCTCTGCTGTCTTTGGACTTGGTACTTCAGTGGTATTTTCGTTACTTCCTGTTGTAATTATAAATGATATTTTGATTCCTAAAATCGAACCAGTTAGATGCTAAGTAATGGATTTACATGTGGTTGATTGGAATTTGTACTTAAACACACACTCTTCAAGTTCTTTAACCTTTTTCAAGATAGATTATTCATGGTACAGATCTCGAGCCGAATGGTACATTGCGTGGTGGCTTGCATTTGCTTGCTTTTGCCAGGGACTTCATACAATATGCAAGTCCTTGCAAATCAGGGGTAAATTATGTGTAATGTCATGTAATAAATTATGTGTACATAAAATGGATTTACATGTGGTTGATTGGAATTTGTACTTAAACACACACTCTTCAAGTTCTTTAACCTTTTTCAAGATAGATTATTCATGGTACAGATCTCGAGCCGAATGGTACATTGCGTGGTGGCTTGCATTTGCTTGCTTTTGCCAGGGACTTCATACAATATGCAAGTCCTTGCAAATCAGGGGTAAATTATGTGTAATGTCATGTAATAAATTATGTGTACATAAGTATGTGTAAAATGTCATGTAATAAACAATGCAGGAACTATATGTGTATGCACTTGGTAATAAAATATGCAGGAAACGTCAAAAGAATGGCTTACAAAATCCGCAGCAACGTGCGGACCACAATCCTAGTATATATACTAATTCACGTAAATTACGAACCAATACGGATCCGCCAACTACCTCTTTTTCACTGTTATACTGTAGCAGTACTGTAGCACTGTAGCAATTTTTTTTCCCCTTTTGCAAATACATATTTTATTTTATTTTTTATTTATTTTTTTTTTTTTTGCAAATACATAAAAATCTAATTTCAATTTTCTAAGACAAAAGGATATGTCAGTGACCTAGCACGGCAAAGCACTCTCCGAGGCCAGGTGTTTATTTAATGGGTTTTCTAGCAACAAATGGAAGCCTAAAAATATATTAGAATATTACCATAACAGTTGCCGGTCATTGTGTAAATGGTCTGGAAAGAGTGGAATACATTTTGATTACTTTCAGGCCGAAAACTGTCTAACGATATAGTAGCGTAAAAACGAAACTAATCCGCCGCGAAGCGCGGACCACATATCTAGTTTATATAGTATAGTCCGTAATATTATTATTATTTAATTTATATATATCCTGCAACTTTCATCCTCTTTCATTTATACATATACATTCATCTATATATATATATATATATATATATATATATATATATATATATATATATATATATATATATATATATATATATATATATATATATATATATACTCTATTGAAGGAGCTTGAAACTCAAAAAAGAAAACAAATGAAAATAAGAACAAGCCTCTCCATTTGGGCTAATTTATTCTAGTACGTTGCCCTGCAACATGCTTGTGGATGAAAAATTCGAGGGCGATGGGAGTGAGGGCGGTGGAGGGCGGCCGAAGGCGGCACCAATGCCATCGGCGCCCTCCCGTGACGGTGTTGATGACATCCCCTATCACATGCCATTGGAAATGGTCTTAGGACTCGGCATACAAATTGAGGTATTGGGTGTTGGGCTCTGCACTATAGTGGAAGCCATAAAAATTTTGAAAATTAAGTTTGTTAGTTCATATAACATAAATACAAAGCAATTCATATCATATGACAATACGTGATTATCACCATCCTATCACACTTAGTATCACAAAACGACAAAAACACAAATTTGTATCTAAACATAAAATAGGAACACATTCCTATCTCCAACACAATTTGTAATCACCTTGATTATCCAAATTGATAGTTACTCTTGCTTCTTTACAAGTTCATAGCTGACCGCACCATGGGCTAGCCCCTACACCCACTGCACGAGTGAAATATCACTTAGTCAAGTACTGGCGCAAAAAGCACCGCCCGAGGAAGGGGGACGGGTAAAGCTACAGGCCCAAAAACTTCGACCCTTCTTTCTAAATGGGGTGCCCATGGCACCTCATCGACTTTTCACAATTACCTAGTCATAAATCATGAACATATCATTAAAGATGTATATACTCCGAACGGGACATCCTATCATAAGTAGTTTTGATATTAACATTATACACCACTTCCTCTTTTTTGAGCTTGGGAATAATTAGCTTCAACCGTGCATGACAGGGATTGTACTCGGCCTTGATATCACTAGTTTTGAAGATCTTATCTTCTAAATCAATATCTGGCAAATCAACCCGACAAACATGCTTTTCAAGATCAATGTTGCCTTGGATGAACACAGTGCCGTGATCAACAAACACCTTCACGTCCTCCAGCCTCCTCACTTGATCTAAAGGAATGATGACGTATAGGGCGTCATCATCTTCCTTTTTACTCATTGGTCTAACCACCTGTACATTGGATTGACGTCTTAGAGCAATCCTCTTTGAGAGCCGACTCAGACTTCGAATGAATGATAACTGATTAAACCAACCTAAATCATCAAACTATAATTTTGTTACAAAATTTAGCATCAAATACTACCAGGTTATTTATACAAGTTTAGAAATGGAGGTGTGTATACAAATTAAGGATATATTCATATACATATAATATAAGAAGGGGTCTTCGTACCAGGCTTACGTGGCTCATCTGGATCAGTAGAATAAAGGTTAAAAGTTTTTGTGTCTATAACCAGCTGCACATTCTTAGGAATAGCAATCCTATTTGACAACCGGCTTAGACTTTGAAAGACTGAAAATCGATCAAACCAATTTAGGTCATCAAAGTAGAATCTTCTTACAAAATTTAGCATCATATACGTGCTTGTTTCTTAAACCATCATATAGCAACAATAAATTAATAAAAGCTACGAAATTCAGAGATGGAGGATGTTAATTAATGGTCAAAAAACTCAATTGATAGATGCACAGATAGAAAGATAACCGAGTAATACGATTTTGCTAATGACAACTTTAAGGATTGTCGTTAACACCCTTTAAATTAATGTACATCTTAATAATTGTCATTCTAAAAGTGACTGCTAACCGCTATTTAAAACGATTTAAAGCGTGTTAAATTCTTAATAATTTTATAAATAATCATTACTGGATACATATAACATCATTTTTAACTCTGACTGTGACATATAGACGAATTTTTTACTTTTTAGGAAATAAATAATTTTTTAATTGTGACATGATAGTGTTTGTGAATGGCACTATTTAGTGGTGAGTGTCAAATTTCATTGGACTGTGCTTTTTTCTAAACATTTTCAACCCAAAAAGGTAAATTAAAAAAGGCGAGTTTTCCCCTTTTCAACCTAAAACCCATAAGTTATAAATATATTGGCAACCACCTTTTTTCATATATCTTCTTCTTCATAGATATGCGGCCACCTTTTTCTAATCTTCAAATAAAACTCAACCTCGTAAAAGTAATAAAGTCTAACCAATCATAAGCCTTAACATCATTTCCCGCGCCTCCTTATTCTCCGTTACTTCCAATCATCATGATGCACCTGTGGTTCTTCTGATGTCGCGTTAATGGCATTTCTGAGCGTCAAAAATGCCAAATCAAAGTTTCATTAAAGTCGCGGAGTAGAGATACTTTCGGTCAGATTGATTGCGATATTGAGTTACAAAAAAACATTGCCATGTCTCTTGAATTAAAAGCTGAAACATGTGCTTTAAATAATGATGAAATGGAGGATTGGAAGAATGCAAAGAAAAGTTGGATGGAAAAAGAAAATATCAAAACCGAAATGCTAAAGCAAAAGGCCCGTGCTCGATGGGCTCTCGAGGGAGACGAAAACACAAAGTTTTTTCACTCAATAATTCGAAACAACTACAATCGCTGCAACATCCGTGGTCTCAATATCAATGGATTTTGGAATGATAATCCAAGTGATGTTAAATCTGAAGTTCTAAAGCATTTCAGTAACTTATTCACTGAACCCGACATCACTCGTCCTTCTTTGGAAGATCTTAGTTATCCTTGTATTTCATGTGATGAAGTTGTAATGCTTGAAAGCACTTTCCCTGAAACTGAAATCTTCGATGCTCTTAATGAGTGTGGTAGTACAAAGGCCCTCGGTCTGGATGGTTTTAATATGAGATTTCTCAAAAGATTTTGGGATTTAATTAAAGGTGATCTTATTAGTGCAATCAATTGATTTTGGGATAAGGGGGAAATTTCGAGGGGGTGTAATGCTTCGTTTGTCACCTTGGTTCCTAAAAAGAATGACCTGATGGGTCTTGGCCACTATAGACCAATTAGTCTAATCGGTAGTTATTATAAGACCGTGTCGAGAATTCTCTCCAACCGCCTTAGAAAAGTCTTGCCTACACTTGTTGGAATAGAGCAAAGTGCATTTCTAAAAGATAGATTCATTCTAGATGGTGTGTTAATTGCAAATGAGACGGTTGATTTCCTTAAAGCAAAGAAAAAGAAAAGTTTCCTTTTTAAAGTTGATTTCGAAAAGGCGTTTGATAGCCTTAATTGGGACTTTTTACTTGAGGTTATGAAATCCATGGGTTTTGGTTGCAAGTGGCGGAAATGGATCCTTTCATGCCTTTCTTCGGCATCTATTTCTATCCTAGTGAACGGTTCTCCAACTAATGAGTTTTCGCTTTGAAGAGGGGTAAGACAAGGTGATCCTCTTTCCCCATTTCTCTTTATTATTGCGGCGGAAGGCCTAAACATTCTCACTAAGGTGGCAATTGATAAGGGTCTTTTCAAGGGGGTAGAAGTCGAGAATGATATGGTGCTAGTCTCGCATCTCCAATATGCGGACGATACTGTCTTTGTTGGTGATTGGAGTCGGTTAAATGCGCATAATCTCATGATCCTTCTTAAGTGTTTCGAACTCGCTTCGGGCCTTAAGGTTAACTTTCAAAAGAGTCGTATTTTCGGGATTGATATAGATAGAGTTGAACTAGAAAATATTTCTTTCCATATGGGTTGCCAAATAGGGGAATTCCATTTCATTTACCTAGGGCTACCCATTGGCACGAAGATGAAGAAGTTGAAGGATTGGAATGTTATTGTTGTTAAATTTAAAAAAAGACTTTCGGATTGGAAGAAAAGATCGATGTCCTTTGGAGGAAGATTAGTGTTGATTAAATCGGTTCTCTCGAGTCTACCCTCGTACTATTTCTCACTCTACCGTGCACCGCCTTGTGTGATTAAATTACTTGAGAGTGTGAGGAGAATTTTTTTGGGGTTGGGGGGGGGGGGGGGGTTCGGATTCTAAAATTCCTTGGGTTAAATGGGAGTGTGACGATCGCTCCAAATCCATATGGACGAACACGTCATTCATCGATTTCATTGCGAGGTATTTGACCTTTATATGATACGTTTTGTAAACATTGCATTCTTTTGAAAAGGCACACTATAAATGAATATTTAAATCAAAGGTTTTCGACATCTGATGATATCTACAAATAGACAAACACCGTAAATAATAGTTTATAATAGTACTTCCGTTGGCAATGCAGTCAAAATAAGATACATGGTGATGATTTGGTGAATGCAACTTTCCTTGAAAAATATGCCATGTAAGACTCCATGCACATAGCTTGTCTAACATATAAGCAAACAGCGGAAGACTTTTAGGGAACCTGAGAATAAACATACTAACAAGTGTCAACATAAAGGTTGGTGAGTTCATAGTTTTAATGTTTTGCATAATCTGTACATAAAGGTGGATCACAAGATTTCAGTTGTTTCATCCAGAAACGTTTATCAAAATATTCTACGAAATTGAGCACCCTGGTAATTAAACTTAACGTATATATAATTTATACCCTTTGTATAATCATCTTAATAAAACACGCAAATCAACGTGTACGCTTCTCAAATAGCATACGTTCGTTAAAAGGCTAGTGCTCTAGCTCGAACGGGGATATCAAGCCCTATGGATCCATATACTACTACTCGCGCCCACCAGTTCTTATAACCGGCAGTTACTAGTTACCAAAGCTAAGGGATTTTCAGTTCAAACTCAGTATAGAATTTAGTATGTACTTGTGTCCATTGTTTAAAATAAAGTGTATGTATTCTCAGCCCAAAAATATATATTGCAAAAGCATTTAAAAAGGGAGCAAATGAAACTCACCTTAGCAGTACATAAAGTCGTTCACCTAAACGTGACCGAAACTCGGAATACCAATTAACCGTAGATCTCAACCTAGAGAACATATATTGGTCAATAAATGTCTTATCAAGCTAGGTCTGGTCATAATGTATCACAATCCTAATGCTCGAGATCGACATACAAAAGTTATCAAAAGTCATTTCAAAAAGTCAATCTGACTCAATACTATAGTTGAATGATCATGGCAATCGAAACATTTTAACATTTCACATAGTTTCCCAATTCTTGTAAAATTAAACTATAGTTTTTATAAGGCTTTATAATATGATAAAACAATCAATTTTGACAATTGTTCAACAAAACGAGACGTGCCTTATATAGAAATTCATTTACTCGATTAGTAATATCTAAAATTCCAATTTATCAATCTCAAAGACAAGTTGTTTAAATATTAATTTCAGATTTAAAAGCAATTCCAATTAACGTTGATCATAATTCAGTTGCCCATATCTTTTAATTCGTTCATCGAAATTTCGCGATTTCTAAATGAAAAGTTATTAATTTTTTGCCAGCTTCCCAAAAACATGCATATCTTATACCTTTTATCAGTAATATATGTATTTAATTCGTGATTCATCATAAACTATTTAACGACGAAATTTAGCATACTAGCATGCACAAACATATATACTCGAGCACTAGACATGTATAAACTATTAATATATAAAAGATAAGATATGAATGCTCACGTATCAATATTGTGATTCAATATTGCAGAAAAGTACGTAGACGCAACGAAGATGATAAACACTAGGTTTGACTTAGAAGCAATACCTCCGAGCAATACCCATAACCTCCATAGCTATAACCCATAATTTCATTAGCTTTAACCCGTTCAAAACTCGTTTTGAAAGTGACACGCTCATGACCTCGTCGTAGTATTTTATGTATATATACTACTAATAATAATAAGATTAATAATAATAATAATAATAATAATAATAATAATAATAATAATAATAATAATAAATAATATAATTATAATATATATAAATATAGAGAGAGTAGAGATGGATATAGATAAGTGTGTGTGCTGTAAACCAAATTCGTCGAGCTTTATAATGTTAGCCAGCTCAAGGGTGCCATGCGATCGCATGGCTTCCAGCTCACATTGTCTTGTTTTGTAGTGTGTCGACATAATAATATAATATATATAATCTAAATAATTTAAATTAATTAATTATATATTATATTATATTCTCGTGTATAGGTGACTTGTAATTTTTATTCCGATGTCTTGTACGCTTACGTTCGACTTATGTCCCGCTTCCGGTTTCTCGAACGCATTTTCGTACGCTTAGAAAACTAGTACTTTTCGTTACGCGACGTGTACCTTTATCAAAAATTAAACTTAATCATTGTTAAACTATGTCACTCGAAGTGTAGCTTTAATCAATTAAGTGTTTTGGTTATTTGTTTCTATAAATCATCATCTTGTAGTATATACATTTTTATTTTGAAATAGTGTTTACTGTAGCAAAGTTACTGCAGCAAAGTTTTTTTACTGTAGCAAATAGTGATTTTCGAAAACACTGTAGCTTTTCGGGCACTGTAGCAATTCAAAAATACTGTAGCAAATTAGTGTTTTAATGGTTCATCTTAAATGTTTTAGTTAACTTATCTAAATATCAATCGAATCAATAATCGAATGTTACTATCGTTTACTAAATAACTTGAAATCATATATATATATGCACATTAAGTTATATATATATATATATATATATATATATATATATATATATATATATATATATATATATATATATATATATATATATTGTTCGTGAATCTTCGAGAACAGTCAAAGAATAATTGATTACATGAATATAGTTCCAAAACTTTGAGACTCAACATTACAGACTTTGCTTATCGTGTCGAAAACATTAAATCATTTAAAGATAATGTTTAAATTTGGTCAGAAATTTTCGGGTCATCACAGTACCTACCCGTTAAAGAAATTTCGTTCCGAAATTTAAGTGAGGTCGTCATGGCTAACAATAAAAATGTTTTCATGACGAATATGAGTTGATAAATATAATTTTATCACCGTTGAATAATATTGATAAAATAATCCGATTTCTCGAAGCGTATGAGAGAAGTTATCGTAAAAGAGTGAAATGAAAGAATAGAGATTCGTCTTAACTTTTGACGTAGTTACGATTGATTTCCGGAATTTAAGGAATAGAAAATCTTCATAATCTAAATAAGATTTGATTCTTCGAAATTTAAGGAAATTAAGATTTCCTTTAAATGCGTAATCTGCCTCGATTGTTATGTCTGATATTTTGCTATAAATTAACCACTTCCGTTTCATTATTTTCACCACTCCTACATCTTCTTCCTTATTTCATACTTCCAAAAGATTGTGAAATGCTTAATCCAGTTCTGATTCTTGATATTTTCTTGGCTATCGTATCCTTCATTCTTCTTTTTCATCTGCCACCAGAGGAAATTATTTTCTTCTACTATTACCTTGGGGTTATAGTATTTTTCATTCTCTCGTGACTTTATATTGCTATACGCATTGATATACACGGTTTGTAATATACGAGTTGTTGTCAGGCTTTATATTTTCTCTTATATTTAGGAGCTCCATGCTTTCGTTTTTCCTTCCCGGCTTCAAGTCAAGCGAATAATGGTCCAGAATTCGTAGCTATACATTTCGGAATGAACATAGTTAATGTTCTAAGAAAGAAATTTTAATGGCACGATCTCGATTTGTCAAATTACCAGAATATCTGGAAAAGACCGAATCATCAAGAAAAATATTTTATTGATATATTTAGAGGTTAATTAGAATGAAAGAGTTATGTAACATGGTTCATGATGAGGGTGTGATCTGTGAACCTTTATCACGTTCCATTAGAAACTCAGCATGACTTACTGTAATATAATCACGTTGATCAAGTGTCATTATATTATACTAACTCATGCTTCAATTCCCAACATTACTTCAAAACATCTATTTTTTGAATTTTTCATATTTTAAAAACTAAAATAGTTTCTTTTATGATGTAACACAGATAGCGCGAAGAGATGAATGATTTCAGATAAGAATGGTTATAAAAAATATCTTCAGAAATATGGAGGATATTTATAATGGAAGATACGATGATATCATAGAATATTCAAGATAAGATGATGATGAAGAATATTGTCCGCAAAGGTTTTAGAGTAAGGAGCAAGGTATTTGCTAAGGATTTCAGCAGACACTGAATCATTTGTATTCTTTGAAGGTAGATTTCGTTTTTGTGATTTGTCCACAGCCTCCTTCATGGTCTGCTCAATTCGTTTTCCAGTTTCAAACCTTCTCTTTTTCTCATCTTTACCACCATACTATTCTTTATCATCAAACTTTTGACTGTTAAGGTCGTTTACAGTTTTTGCTGCTTCATCAGTATTTTTTTAAAATTCGGAGAACTAGTTTCGTAGTTTGGGGTGTTTTTCAGAAACTTCACATTCAAAGTATGTAAGTCTAGAAGATAGATGTTATCTATATATAACTGTTGTCGTAGAAAATGCTGCGAGATTCAAAATACTGATTGCTAATTCCCGGTGGTTGGTATGGCAATTATTGTTACAAGATGTGGATGAGTACATGATAGGGTTTCAATGAGTATAAGGATTTTTCGAAAGGTCAAGGATTAATAAAGTTGTTGGTAAATTTACTGCTAATGTGGTGGAACATGAAAGGTTCCCCAGTAACAAGAACGTATATGTCAAAGTTACAAGTCTGAAAGGTCGTCATTGACTGGTTGAACGGTTGATAATACTGGATACTTTGAAAAGGAATTGCAAGGTTATTTTCAGTAATAACAATGCTAAAGGATCTTTCACAGTTTTGAAGTCAATGTATAGCTTTGAAAGATGTAGAGATCTAAGAATGATGTCACCGGTTCAGAGTTATGACTTGGATTCTGATCCGTCAATATCAGAATATGTAATTGAATTTGTATGAAAACGATTGTATATCGTTGTGAGCATTGTTAATAATTTTTTTGAATCAAAGTTGAATAATATACAGTGTAACATATAAATTGCGAACTTATAAATTTCCCGGGTATTACCTACCCGTTAAAGATTTCACAAGTAATATTTTGTACAAAATAATTTTCATTACAGTCTTTATGAAAATATATGTATGTATATTTCTTCAGATGTAATACGTGATAATGCTAAAAACGAACATATATTTCATAGTATTATTCCTCAAGAAAGACAAGCTTTTAATTGCAATTGTTCTATTTAAAAGTGATATTCGTTTAAATAATAAAAGGTGAAGACAAAAGACAGATTCGACGAATTGAAGACGCAAACGACCAAAAAGCTCAAAAGTACAAAAGACAATCAAAGAGGTTCCAATTATTGATAAGAAACGTCTCGAAATTACAAGAGTACAAGATTCAAAACGCAAAGTACAAGATATTAAATTGTACGCAAGGACGTTCAAAAATTCGGAACCGGGACCAGAGTCAACTCTCAACGCCCGATGCAACGGACTAAAAATTACAAGTTAACTATGTATATAAATATAATATAATATATAATTAATTATATAAATTATATATATATTATATTTATATAATAAACCGTCGGTAAACAAAGAGCCAAAATGGAGTGAGCTGTAATTACAAACTCCGCGACTCGCGGAGTTTGAAGAAGGAATGGGCCGCGAGTCGCGGAGCCCCAAAAATTGAAACTTCCTATAAAGCCCAACGAATTCTGATCAATTTTTCATCCAATATCCATCAATCTCTCTATCTATATACGTAATATTTATATTTATAATTTACATTTTAATTTTAATTTTAATTTTAATCCTAATAATAAGGGTATGTTAGCAAATGTTGTAAGGGTGTAAGTCGAAATTCTGTCCGTGTAACGCTACGCTATTTTTAATCATTGTAAGTTATGTTCAACCTTTTTAATTTAATGTCTCGTAGCTAAGTTATTATTATGCTTATTTAATCCGAAGTAATCATGATGTTGGGCTAATTACTAAAATTGGGTAATTGGGCTTTGTACCATAATTGGGGTTTGGACAAAAGAACGACACTTGTGGAAATTAGACTATGGGCTATTAATGGGCTTTATATTTGTTTAACTAAATGATAGTTTGTTAATGTTAATATAAAGATTTACAATTGGGCGTCCCTATAAATTACCATATACACTCGATCGGACACGATGGGTGGGGTATTTATATGTACGAATAATCGTTCATTTAACTGGACACGGGAATGGATTAATAGCCACTAGAATAATTAAAACAGGGGTGAAATTATGTACAAGGACACTTGGTATAATTGATAACAAAATATTAAAACCTTGGGTTACACTCAGTCGACATCCTGGTGTAATTATTAAACAAAGTATTAAAATCTTGTTACAGTTTAAGTCCCCAATTAGTTGGAATATTTAACTTCGGGTATAAGGATAATTTGACGAGGACACTCGCACTTTATATTTATGACTGATGGACTGTTATGGACAAAAACCAGACGGACATATTAAATAATCCAGGACAAAGGACAATTAACCCATGGGCATAAAACTAAAATCAACACGTCAAACATCATGGTTATGGAAGTTTAAATAAGCATAATTCTTTTATTTCATATTTAATTTCCTTTATTTTATATTTAATTGCACTTCTAATTATCGCATTTTTATTGTTATTGTATTTAATTGCACTTTTAATTATCGTAATTTTTAATTATCGCAAGTTTATTTTATCGCACTTTTATTATTCGCAATTTCATTATCGTTATTTACTTTACGCTTTAAATTAAGTCTTGTATTTATTTATTATTTTACATTTGGTTTTAACTGCGACTAAAGTTTTAAAATCGACAAACCGGTCATTAAACGGTAAAAACCCCCCTTTATAATAATAATATTACTTATATATATATTTGTATTTTTATAAAAGTAAACTAATATAGCGTTAAGCTTTGTTTAAAGATTTTCCCTGTGGAACGAACCGGACTTACTAAAAACTACACTACTGTACGATTAGGTACACTGCCTATAAGTGTTGTAGCAAGGTTTAAGTATATCCATTCTATAAATAAATAAATATCTTGTGTAAAATTGTATCGTATTTAATAGTATTTCCTGCTAAAATATAAAGCTATTTTATATACACCTCGCATAACATCAAGTTATTTTTGGCGCCGCTGCCGGGGAGTAATCTAGCTTAAAAGCCGGAAGCGCAACGCTACATAAAAAAAAAGATTTTTATTTTTAGTTTACTTTTATTAAAATTCACTTTTGTAAAAATACGTTTTTAATTATTCGAAAATATAAAAAGAAAAACAAAAAAAATTTATATATTATTAAGATTTTATTAAATATTTAAGTTTTATAAAGTTTCTTTATTTTTATTTTATAAAAATATAAGTTTTTATTATATAAATATTTTAGATTTAAAAAAAAAACGCGTCAAATTTTAAACTGTACCTGAGTTGAAAATTGGAACCCCGCGACTCGCGGAGTTTGCAGCCTCGAATACCGCGACTCGCGGAGCCACCCTGACACCGACATAAACCCTAATCAGCATTTATTACGGGTAATTATTAATTATTATTATTAATAAACCCTAATTACTTAATTATTAATATAATTAGTTTAAGTTTTTAAATTAAATTGTATTTTAAATTTTAATTAGTTTTATTATATATAAAATTAATAGTTTTATAAAATAAATAATATAAATATTTTTTAAAAAATTGTACTTTTTACAACTTTTAGTTTATTTTTATATTTTGTCCTTTTTTAATCGTTTTAGCGTAATATTTGTATTTTTAGCTCATATTTAGTTTTAAACTTAGTTTTTGCCATAGTTATTTTTACTTCTAGATTTTTAGGCTTTGCCGTAGAATTCCTTAAGTGCTTTTTCTTTAGACTAAGATTTAGGTACTTTAGAATTTTGCGACGCCTTTTTAAGTTTTAGTTTCTTTTTAAGTTATTTCCATTTGGGATTTAGTTTTTCCTGTAAGCTTTAATATTTTTAGACGACTTTTACCTATGTATCAATTATCATTCCAATTAGTAATCTCAATTTGCGATTATAATTTTAAGTTAGTTGTAGTGATAAGGTTGGGTTAGTCAAGTGTTTTTAAGTTTTATAAGTTTCTTTTATTTTTCCGTCGCCTTTTATTTTTCTTTCTTATTTTTCTTTTTCGATCTTTTTTTCGACGCACTCTTTTTCTTTCTTATTTCTCACTATTCTAATTTTTAGGACATAGATTTTTATTCTACTTCTTATCTAAATTTCTTAAAATTACGAAAATTTATTTTAAGTAGTTAAATTGATAGACATCAAAATTTTCTGGTTCGTAGTAATAGTTGGATTTGTACGTGGACCGGGTTATTGGAGCCAAACAGTCCTCAATTATATTGAGACCAAACGAATCCTGCCCCTCTGCTGCATCTTTTGGCTATTCGAAACGTGGGCAAAATCAGAAAAGTCTATTGATTGGATAACTTATTATAATTTTTCTTTCCTTTTAAAAACTAATAGGATATTCAGTGAATGCACCGAGCAAGACGTTCATCACCTTTTGTACATTCACCACCTGTAACTAGATCAAGACATCTAACTAATATTGTCGCCGTTGATAATCCATTTTGTGAACCCGACCTCACAATTGAGAATCCGGAGAATATTCAGGGACGATTCATAGATCCTGAACCATTAAATTTTCCTCCGGAACCACCAATCATTCAAACAGAGATTGTTGAGGAACGAACCATTAAATCAGAATCCTCTAGTGATTCCGATTCAACAAATTCAATTATGGAAGTAACAGAACCATTAAGTATGGAAGACCGAATGAGAGCTAAACGCACTGGCCAAGGTCACACAATTACTCATCCAGACATTAATGCGCCAGATTATGAAATCAAAGGACAAATTCTACACATGGTGACTAATCAATGCCAATTTAGTGGTGCGCCAAAGGAAGATCCAAATGAACATCTTCGTACCTTTAATAGGATCTGCACTCTATTTAAAATAAGAGAAGTTGAGGATGAACAGATATATCTCATGTTATTTCCCTGGACTTTAAAGGGAGAAGCCAAAGATTGGTTGGAATCGTTACCTGAAGGGGCGATTGATACATGGGACGTTTTAGTTGAAAAATTTCTTAAACAATTCTTTCCGGCATCTAAAGCCGTAAGACTTCAAGCAGAAATTGTTACGTTTACACAGAAACCGAATGAAACTCTATATGAGGCGTGGACAAGATTTGGAATATTATTGAGAGGATGTCCGCAACATGGTTTAGATACCTGTCAAATAGTACAAATATTCTACCAAGGATGCGAAATCACTACAAGAAAAGACATAGATATAGCAGCTGGTGGTTCTATTATGAAGAAAACCGAAACTGATGCTTATAAAATTATTGATAACACTGCTTCCCACTCACACGAGTGGCACCAAGAAAAAGATATCGTTAGATCATCTAAAGCAGCTAGAGCCGATTCTAGCCATGACTTAGATTCCATTTCCGCAAAGATAGATGCTGTCGAGAGACGAATGAAAAAGATGACTAAAAATATTCACTCAATACGAATTAGTTGTGAGCAGTGTGGAGGACCACATTTGACAAAAGATTGTCTCAGTATTGAATTAACAATGGAACAAAGAGAGAATATTTCATACATAAACCAAAGGCTTGGAAATAATTATCAGAATAATTATCAACTGCCAAGACCGATTTACAATCAAAACCAGAATTATAACCGAAATATTCCATACAACAACCAACAAGGTCCTAGCAATCAACAATTATCCAATAATACTTACAATCAGCAAAGACCTAATTTTCAAAACAAACCACCACAACAAACCGATGATAAAAAGCCGAATTTAGAAGATATGATGACGAAGCTAGTTGAAACTCAAACGCAGTTTTTCACATCTCAAAAACAAACCAATGAACAAAATTCTCAAGCATTTAGAAATCAACAAGCTTCTATTCAAAACTTGGAACAAGAAGTAAGTAACCTAGCAAGGTTAATAGGTGAAAGAAAACCGGGAAGTCTACATAGTGATACAAATGCTAACCCCCGGAATGAAACAGCTAAAGCTATTACCACAAGAAGTGGTACAACACTTAAACCACCTGAAATACCTGTAACTTCTGATGAAGCTATTCCTACTCCACAAGAACCACAACCTGATCAAGATAAGGAAAAAGAACCGGTAGTTGAAAAGGTTAATGAAGATAACACAGCTAAGGATAAACCTTATGTTAAACCATACCAACCACCACTTCCTTACCCGAGTAAAATAAAGAAAGAGAAACTTGAAGCCGAGCAATCCAAATTCTTGGATATGTTTAAACAGATAAATGTAAATCTTACTTTCATTGATGTGATTTCAGGAATGCCTAGATATGCTAAATTCTTGAAAGATCTGATCACGAATAGAAAGAAAATGGAAGAACTCTCGGCTGTTACTATGAATGCTAATTGTTCAGCAGTACTGTTGAATAAGATACCAGAAAAACTATCTGATCCAGGAAGTTTCACAATTCCATGTTTTCTGGGTAGTCTTAGTTCAATAGAAGCATTAGCAGATTTAGGTGCTAGTATAAATTTAATGCCGTATTCACTATACGCTAAACTAGACCTTGGAGAATTGAAACCAACAAGAATAAGCATACAACTAGCTGATCGATCAATAAAATATCCTAGAGGGATAATGGAGAACATGCTAGTTAAAGTTGGTACTTTAGTATTTCCAGTAGATTTTGTTGTTCTGGACATGGAAGAAGATTCTCAAGTTCCTCTCATATTAGGAAGACCATTCTTAAACACGGCTAAAGCAATGATAGACGTGTTCGGTAAGAAACTGACCCTAAGTATAGAGGACGAGAGTGTTACCTTTTTAGTTGATAGAGCAATGCAACAACCGCAATCTACAGATGATACATGTTATTATATTCAAACTATAGATGCACATGCAGAATTATTAGAAGAATTTCCAGAATTACAAGGAACAGGAGAATGTTCTTTAGGAGAAGGAACAGAACAAATTGATGAAGCTGAAATGTTAGATACACTAATAGCTAATGGATATGAACCAACAACAGAAGAAATCCAAATGCTAAAAGAAGAAGACAGATATCGATACAAATCATCGATAGAAGAACCTCCGAAATTAGAGTTAAAGCCACTTCCAAACCATTTGGAATACGCTTATTTACATGGTGAATCTGAATTACCTGTAATAATATCGTCTTCTCTTACTGAAAATGAGAAATCACAACTCATTTCTGTGTTGAAAGCTCATAAACCAGCCATTGCATGGAAGATTCATGATATTAAAGGAATAAGTCCTTCGTATTGCACACATAAAATCCTTATGGAAGAAGGTCATAAAACGTATGTGCAACGGCAACGAAGACTAAATCCTAATATGCAAGATGTAGTTAAGAAAGAGATTATTAAACTGCTAGATGCAGGTTTGATATATCCAATCTCTGATAGTCCATGGGTAAGCCCGGTTCAATGCGTGCCTAAGAAGGGTGGCATGACTGTCATTACAAATGAGAAAAATGAGCTTATTCCTACTAGGACTGTAACAGGATGGCGTGTGTGTATTGATTATAGAAAATTAAATGACGCCACCAGAAAAGATCACTTTTCCTTACCTTTCATTGATCAAATGTTGGAAAGATTAGCAGGAAATAGTTACTATTGTTTTCTAGATGGATTTTCCGGATATTTTCAAATTCCAATAGCACCCGAAGATCAAGAGAAAACCACATTCACGTGCCCTTATGGTACTTTTGCTTACAAACGCATGCCATTTGGACTGTGTAACGCCCCTGCAACCTTTCAAAGGTGTATGATGGCGATTTTTCACGACATGATAGAAGAATGCATGGAAGTTTTCATGGATGACTTTTCAGTCTTCGGTGATACATTTGAATCATGTCTAGTTAATCTGGAACGAATGCTTATTAGATGCGAACAATCAAATCTAGTACTTAATTGGGAGAAATGCCATTTCATGGTTAAAGAAGGCATCGTTCTTGGACATAAAATTTCAAAAGAAGGAATTGAAGTGGATAGAGCTAAAGTAGATGTAATTGCTAAACTTCCACATCCCACCAATGTTAGAGGAGTTAGGAGTTTTCTAGGGCATGCCGGTTTTTACCGACGTTTCATAAAAGATTTTTCTAAAATTGCCACTCCTATGAATAAACTCCTAGAAAAGGATGCTCCATTCATCTTTTCAGATGAGTGTATCAAATCTTTTAATATTCTTAAAGAGAAACTCACTAATGCGCCGATCATGATAACACCAAATTGGAATCTACCATTTGAACTAATGTGCGATGCAAGTGATTTTGCAATGGGAGCCGTTTTAGGACAAAGGATTGAAAAACGATTTCAACCTATATATTATGCTAGTAAGACGTTACAAGGAGCACAAACGAACTATACAACTACTGAAAAAGAACTCCTTGCTATTGTCTTTGCTTTTGACAAATTTCGATCATATCTCGTTCTAGCAAAAACGGTGGTATATACCGACCATTTTGCTCTTAGATACCTATTTTCAAAACAAGATGCTAAACCAAGATTAATCCGTTGGATCTTACTCTTACAAGAGTTCGATATTGAAATCCGAGATAAAAAAGGAGCAGAAAATCTCGCCGCAGATCATCTTTCTCGTCTTGAAAATCCCGAATTAGAAGTTCTAAATGAATCTGCCATACAAGACAACTTTCCTGATGAATATCTATTGAAGATAGATTATAAAGAAATTCCATGGTTTGCAGACTATGCAAACTATTTAGTTTGTGGATTCCTTGAAAAAGGATTATCGTACCAAAAATGAAAGAAATTCTTCAGTGATATAAAACACTATTTCTGGGAAGATCCACATTTGTTTAAAAGTTGTCCAGATGGAATAATACGCCGATGTGTATTCGGAGATGAAGCCAGTAAAATATTAAACCATTGTCACACAGGACCAACAGGAGGGCATTATGGGCCTCAACTAACAGCAAGAAAAGTTTATGATGCTGGATTCTATTGGCCTACAATTTACAAAGACGCACACCTTCTTTGCAAATCCTGTGATGCTTGTCAAAGGACCGGAAAAATAAGTCAACGTGATGAAATGCCACAAAATGTCATCCAAGTATGTGAAGTATTTGACATTTGGGGTATTGACTTTATGGGTCCATTTCCAAAATCTCATAATAATCTATATATACTCGTAGCCATTGATTATGTATCTAAATGGGCGGAAGCACGAGCTCTCCCAACTAACGATGCACGAGTTGTAGTCAACTTTTTAAAACGTCTTTTTGCAAGGTTTGGAACACCGAAAGCTTTAATAAGTGATCGGGGTACTCATTTCTGTAATAATCAACTTGAGAAAGTTCTTAAAAGATATGGAGTAACTCATAAAATCTCCACCGCATATCATCCACAAACAAGTGGACAAGTTGAAAATACCAACCAAGCTTTAAAACGTATTCTAGAGAAAACCGTAGGATCAAATCCGAAGGAATGGTCCATTAAATTGGAGGATGCACTCTGGGCTTTTAGAACAGCCTACAAAACTCCAATCGGAACCACACCTTTTAGACTTGTTTATGGAAAAGCATGTCATCTTCCAGTAGAAATTGAACACAAAGCATTTTGGGCTTTGAAGACATGTAATCTTGATATACATGAAGCTGGACGTCTACGATTAAGTCAACTAAACGAATTAGAAGAATTAAGACATGAAGCATACGAAAATTCGTTAATCTATAAAGAAAGAACGAAGAAATGGCATGATAAAAGAATCAGAAGTTTAAAAAAATTTAAAGAAGGAGACAGAGTTCTTCTTTTCAATTCACGATTCAAGCTATTTCCTGGAAAATTGAAATCAAGATGGTCTGGACCATTCATAGTCAAAAGAGTTTTCCCATACGGAACGATAGAATTAATAAATTCAAATGAGATTGAATTTAAAGTTAATGGTCACAGAGTTAAACACTACATAGATAGTCCGATGGAATTCGACAATGAAGTTAATCACAATTTCGATACCACAGCTAACTAAGTGTGGGGAGAATCAAGTCTTTAAAGAATAATATGTATTTCTGTTAGAGTTAGATTGTCTGTTTTCGTGTAGTTCTCGAAAATGGAACCCGAATGGTCTTTCCCTAGCAGACCCTAAAGAACTAGTCTTCTCCCCCCATTCTGAATTTTTATTTTTTTAGGAAATGAAGACTGCCTGTGAACTAAACCATGGTCTAATGCTACACGCTTTGATCACTAAACGTAATAATGACACACTTTCGAGTGAAATAGTATCAGTAATCAGAGAAAGGTTGGACGAAGTTGGAAAAGAATCCAGATGCGAAGATAATAAGTTACAATTTGGTAAAGGAAAATCAAAATCCGCAGCGAAAAGAAGAGCACGACACCTAGAAAGATGTCACAAATGCGGAAAATGGTCACATGGAGGTAAATGTTCAAATAATCAAACCTATTCAAACACCGAATTTGTTACTTTATGCAGAGACGGACCGTTCATATGTTTAGAAGAAAAAACACTGAATGCTCGAGGTTACGCCTATGTAGCCATGGAAAACCAATTAAACCAACTATCTTATGAATGTGATAGATCATATAACTAAGAAATCTATTTCACAGGTATGTTTGTACAGTTTTTATTTTTTTTATATTTATTTTTAACCTTTTGATAATAAACGCTAATTTGTTCGCTATAAAGTATTAAATTGGTATTGAATAAAATTAGGTTTGGCGACCAAAATTATTGATATCATTCAAAAATTTATTACATCACTGCGAAATTTAACGTTTATTCTTAAGGTATAAATATCTTTAATCAATCAACCCAAAATATTTCAAAAATTCGTCATGAGTTAAATTAGGTCTTGGAACCGAAATTACTTTACCGAAAAGAGGGGCGCATATTTTTGATAATATTTGATTGATTAAAGTGGGATAAAAAGCCAAAAAGATTTTTAATTTTATTTTTACCATGTTTTTAAAATTAATATATAAATCTTAAATTAATATTGTAAACTTTGTAAAATCAATATATTTAAAATTGTAAATATTTGAAAAATTAATATAAGTTTGGTGTGAATTTATAATATGAATTTTTAAATTAAGTTTGGTGTGAATTTTTAATTTTTAAAATATGAATTTTTAATTTTATGCATTTCAAATTTTAAGTTTGGTGTGAATTTTTAATATTAATTTTGAATTTTATATTTAAGTTGTGTGAATTTAAAAACAAAAATTTACTTTATCTCATTAAGTTAAAAATATGATTTTTAAAATTCGTCGTAAGTTGAAGACTAGGTCGTTGAACCGAAATTGCTTTACCCGAGGGAGGAACGAGAACTTTTATTATCATTATTTTTAATCTTATTGAATTAAAGTATGCCAAAAACATTAAAAAACTAAAAAAATCTAAGCTTTTAAAACAATCGCTTAAAAAAGACAAATTTTAAAATTTTGTCGAAGGACGGACTAGGACATCGATCCGAAATGACCTCGTCCTAAATAACAAGGGAAACAAAATTTTAAAATAAATTACTTAATTGTTTTAATTAGTATAAGATATAAAAAAAAAATACAAACTCCGCGACTCGCGGAGTTTGATGGGTCAAACACCGCGACTCGCGGAGGGACCGAAATACAGAAAAAAAATAAAACGCCAGAACAGCTCAGTTGCACACCACAACACAGAAAATACTGCGAAAACAAACCGCAAAAACCCGAAAAAAACACCTGATAGTTAAAGCTAAGGGGTATAAAATACTATTAAATTTTAGCAGAAAATACTATTAAATACGATACAATTTTACACAAGATATTTATTTATTTAGAGAATGGATATACTTAAACCTTGCTACAACACTTATAGGCAGTGTACCTAATCGTACAGTAGTGTAGTTTTTAGTAAGTCCGGTTCGTTCCACAGGGAAAATCTTTAAACAAAGCTTAACGCTATATTAGTTTACTTTTATAAAAATACAAATATATATATAAGTAATATTATTATTATAAAGGGGGTTTTTACCGTTTAATGACCGGTTTGTCGATTTTAAAACTTTAGTCGCAGTTAAAACCAAATGTAAAATAATAAATAAATACAAGACTTAATTTAAAGCGTAAAGTAAATAACGATAATGAAATTGAAATAATAAAAGTGCGATAAAATAAAATGCGATAATTAGAAGTGCAATTAAATATAAAATAAAGGAAATTAAATATGAAATAAAAGAATTATGCTTATTTAAACTTCCGTAACCATGATGCTTGACGTGTTGATTTTAGTTTTATGCCCATGGGTTAATTGTCCTTTGTCCTGGATTATTTAATATGTCCGTCTGATTTTTGTCAATAACAGTCCATCAGTCATAAATATAAAGTGCGAGTGTCCTCGTCAAATTATCCTTATACCCGAAGTTAAATATTCCAACTAATTGGGGACTTAAACTGTAACAAGATTTTAATACTTTGTTTAATAATTACACCAGGATGTCGACTGAGTGTAACCCAAGGTTTTAATATTTTGTTATCAATTATACCAAGTGTCCTTGTACATAATTTCACCCCTGTTTTAATTATTCTAGTGGCTATTAATCCATTCCCGTGTCCGATTAAATGAACGATTATTCGTACATATAAATACCCCGCCCATCGTGTCCGATCGAGTGTATATGGTAATTTATAGGGATGCCCAATTTTAAATCTTTATATTAACATTAACAAACTATCATTTAGTTAAACAAATATAAAGCCCATTAATAGCCCATAGTCTAATTTCCACAAGTGTCGTTCTTTTGTCCAAACCCCAATTATGGTACAAAGCCCAATTACCCAATTTTAGTAATTAGCCCAACATCATGATTACTTCGGATTAAATAAGCATAATAATAACTTAGCTACGAGACATTAAATTACAAAGGTTGAACATAACTTACAATGATTAAAAATGGCGTAGCATTACACGGACAGAATTTTGACTTACACCTTTACAACATTCGCTAACATACCCTTATTATTAGGATTAAAATTAAAATATAAATATAAATATATACGTTTAGATAGATGGATGGATATATATGTTTTTGCGTTCACCAAACTGCGAATTTATAGGAGATGTGGCCTGACTTTTCATGCCATGCGATCGCATGGACTTTCTTCTTCCTGGCCATGCGATCGCATGGCCAGCTGGGAGAGCTCACATGTTGCTTGTTTCCTTGTGCCGACGTTTTATAAATATAATATAATATATATATTAATTTTAAGAATTAATTATATATTATATTATATTCATATGCATAGTTGACTTGTAATTTTTAGTCCGTTGCGTCGAGCGTTGAGAGTTGACTCTGGTCCCGATTCCGGATTTTCAAACGTCCTTGCGTACAATTTAATATCTTGTACTTTGCGTTTTGAATCTTGTACTCTTGTAATTTTGAGACGTTTCTTATCAATAATTGGAACCTCATTGATTGTATTTTGTACTTTTGAGCTTTTTGGTCGTTTGCGTCTTCAATTAGTCGAATCTGTCTTTTGTCTTTACCTTTTATTATTTAAACGAATATCACTTGTAAATAGAACAGTAGCAACTAAAAGCTTGTCTTTCTTGAGGAATAATGCTATGAAATATATGTTCGTTTTTAGCATTATCAAATATTCCCACACTTGAGCGTTGCTTGTCCTCAAGCAATATAGTCTTGAAATACAAGAATCACTTCTTTATTCTTCACATTTTGTACATCAGTGATTTCAATACGGCGGTATAAACAATGGTAGTAACGATGTGGTTTACAGTCCCACATGACTATAAAATTTAGATCCATTAAGGAAATTGGATCTTTATGAAAACATTTGATCTTTTGAAAATTAAATCTAGTTTTTACCCTAGATAAGTTTTCCGGAATAACCCTTCACCGGTGTTTGCAAAATATTTTTGTAGGCTTGGTGGGTTTCAGTTTTGAAAATTTTAGCTCAAAACTTGCGGTTTTGTGTCACCCACTTGCTAACCTTGTATTAGGAAAGCAACACGTCCAGTTTACTTGTCCCGTATATTACCTTTCGGTAAACTACCGTCCGATTGTAAAGGAAAGCGTTGAACAAGCAACTGTTAAGGCAATGTCCCCTGACATGCTTTTGATTATGGTCTATAACGTGTCGGACGCAATTACTATCCTTTGTAGGAGCAATAGTAAAGCTCACCCTTATAATTTGTCAGTCTGGCACAAGGTCTTGTCTTTAACCATGCTATGCAACCACCGTTCTTACGGTTGACACCCGATTTGGTTTAGATGACCTAATGAATTCCAGGTGAATTCCTATGATTTTACGTTCAATGGTAATGAACGCATTGAAAATGGGTTTTCAGAAAACAAATCGGTTTATAATTTGATCAAAATATTTTCTCGTTCAAGCTCGAGTTTAGATATCATCGAATTCCATGAGTTTGAATTCTCAATCTTTAAGGTCAATCTCAAGGATTGAGTAATATCAGTCTTAAAAGCTGATTTTTAATCTTTAAGGAGATTATCCTTTCTGGAGATCTGATTCATTAGTCTTATCAAGCTAATTTGCACGGTGCCCCCCATTGTACGAGATAAATCCTTCTCATGGTTAGGATAAATCTGACCACTTGGCGACCCTGTTTAATGCTGAGGTCCGTGGATTTCCTGCTGATTTTAGTGATGACTTTTCTAGATTTTTTGTCAACCTACAGCTGGTCTGGACGACAACTTCTTGACCTAAATCAAGAAGCGCGTGTCTTTTTCGGAAGACTATACTTCCTTTTAATGATGGAATTGATTCATCGTGTAGATCCATCTTTCTTACAGTAAATCAGGTAAAAAATTTTAGTTTAGTCCAAAGCAAAAGTATTTTCAGTTATTTGTACAAAAATATGTGACATATGTTTTGAATAACTTGGAGAATTTTCCCACACTTGGCTTTTATTTTCCTTTTTATTGTCCTCTATTCCATTTTAAATGAATTTTAACATTTTGGTTTGTTTCTCAATTTATGTCCTTTTCGAGGTAACAATAATTTCGGTGTTAAAACCTAGTTTTATCGTTCATAAATATGTATAAACATGATTTTGAGTTCATTTATATGAAAATTTTGAAAATTTTTTACTAGAATTGGGTAGTCAGTATATAAGACTAGGGCTGTTCTTTATCATCAGAGAGCACTAGATTCTAATACAACTACTACGTTACTAGTATTTTTAATGGTAACCAAGTGTTTAAGATAAAAATATTAAAAATCCGAAAGAATTTAACCCCTTCCCACACTTAAGATCTTGCAATGCCCTCATTTGCAAGAAATCAGTAACAATTTAAATTATTGAGGGTGATTAGCGTAAAAATGATTAAATTTTACCAAAGTTTCCAAACATATTGGCGTTTGGTTGCTGAATGATAAATGGTGCATATCATTTGTTCATTTCGTCTGTTGTTACATCACATTTATTTGTCATCTTGTCGTCAAAATTAGTAGCTTTTGCTGAACTTAATGCCAGTCTTTGAAAATGCGCTGTTTTACCCTGTTTTGTACAATCGACAATATACATACATACAAATATAATCATGCATGGCAATTTGAAATGGGACTTAATATCCCACTTTTAAATTCTAAATATGAAATATTAGTACACAATAATAATAAAAATAATAAAAATTACACAAATATATCCAATAACATAAGTTTAAACATGAAAAAGTCAAAAGATAAAAACATAAAAATCATAAAAATAACCGAATGGAACTAAATCAGTCTGGATATGGGTTCCAGTTCATCTCGTCAGGTGGGTTCCATTGTTGGTTATAGGTGTTTTGATAGGCTTGGTTATAGTCATACCGGTTAAAGGGTGGTCGGATATCGGGGCTATGTGGCGGAAAATGAGCAGGTCGAGTAGGTACATAGTTATTTGGTACCTGATATGATAGCTGGCTCATGATTTGGTGCTGATGAACTAACCAGCTATCGTGTTGGCGTCGCCTATAATCCTCGTATACTCGTTCGGAGTTCCACTGCTCATACATACTATGTCTGGCCGCGTTCGTCATTGCTTCCTCATCTATACGAACGTGGACGTCAAGAATAGCATCTCGAAAGACATCCCTAATGTCTTCCACCTCCTCCATTTCCTCGTCTGAGCCTCTCTCTACCTGAGAATGAGATCCCTCATAGGGTACTGCCTGGTTACGTCTACTTTTCAATACCTTAGCACCCACATAAACTTTCAATCCTAAGAGCTTAACCTGTTCTCTACAAAGCTGTAATGGACCCCCTTGGTTCCTATCAACACCTAAATACTCTCCAATGAGAGTAACAAAAATACCTCCTCCTATTATACTCCCTTCCTGCATTCCCTCTACCATTTTAGATAAATAAAAAGCAACACAGTAAGGGATATTGACAAAGCTTCTAGGATCCCGAATACACTTAAGGTAGAATAAATCATGTAAGGTAATTTTTTCTTTATTATGACCTCTCTGTGTAATCGAGTTAGCCAAAAATCTATGAATAATACGAAGCTCGGCTCTGTCAATATGTGTATAGGAGTGTCCTCCTGCTCGTGTAAAAACATCAAAATGTGACATACGCCTCCAAATGGCGTCAGCGTCAAAGTTACTATCTACCCTTTCACCATAATGAATCAAATTTGTACAATCGGGTAATAGCAACTCACCAGGAGTATATATCTGTAAGGCCCTGGCCATGTCCAACATGGACATTCTGTACATCCTACCGCCAAGGATAAACCTAAGAAATCTTCTATCATCTATTCTAACTATATTTGTATCAAGTGATACAGTACTCATCAACTCAACACACCATTCCTTATATACAGGTCTACGAATGGTGAAAAGACATTCCCAATCTGTAAAAGAAGAACTACCATACCTTTGAACTAAAAGCTGTCTAACACGGTCAGCTAGATGAACCGTTTCCAAAGGGGCCCAATCGAATACCCTTGGCACCTCTACATTTTTTGTTACCAATTTGAATTTGTTCCTTTGATATGTCTCGTAATCTCTCCATCTCCTATCAAATCTCAGATTAGGATGCAGAGTGTGCTCAGGAATCGTTGGGAATTCTACTGGCGGCCTCATTGAGAATACTATGAATTCATCAACAAACTATACCGGATCATAATAAGGTATGTGCTGATCAGGCTGTTGTTGTTCCTGTTGTGGTTCTTGTTCGTGTTGCATTTCTGGTTCTGGTTCTGGTTCTGGTGCTGGTGCTGGTCGTCTAGATGATGATGCTCCTGAACCTCCAGTATCGGCTTTCTGCAAAACACATTAAACACAAAATTTGTGCATCCAAATATGCATTAGTGTTAGCAAAATAACAACTTAAAACAATCACTATAACATGTTAAATCAAAATTAAACTTATACACATTTTCACAATTTTTCACAATTCTACACTTTTCAAATAAGCACATATGAAAATGTATACAAAATTCATAAGCATTTAACTTAAATAACATGTCAAAATATTCATTACTAATAATTAAACAAGTCTCAAATGGCAAATATATCAAATTAATCAAGTTCATGAATTTTGGACTTAAAAAGTCCACTTTAATCTCCAAAAATCATGTTTAGGATCATTGTTTGGATCATTTTACTATCTAAACATGTTACACTACTCAATTTAGCAATAATTCATGACAAAAATCGGCCATAACCTGTTTATATCAAAAAGTCCCAAATTGCTCAAGAACACAAACCCTAGATTTCTAAAAATTTTGAAGTTTTTGACTTCAAATCATGTTAAATAGCATCAATTTAGGTTATACATGCATAAAATACTAACAATTTAACACTAATTACACTAGAAATTAACAAAATTGCATTAGGTAAAAAATTGGTAATTATCACAAAAACTAGGAATTTATAGAGTTTAGGGGTGTAATTTTTACCAATTTGCTGAAGAATGAGAATCTAGGCATGATTAGAGCAAGAAATTTGATGAATTACGGTGGAAAAATGGCGAAAATTGGTGAATTTTTGGGTGAGTTTCGTGAATGTGTGTGTTTTGTGGAGAAGAAACAGACCCGCTGGTCTGTATGTACCAGGCCTGTAATTGGCCTCCATGCGATCGCATGGAGGTATAGTGAAAATCCCATGCGATCGCATGGGGGTCCGGGTACAGTGTTTTCAGCTTTTTTTTTTTTTTTAAAATTTTTTTTTTGGCATACCTTAATTCAATAAGATTAAAAATAATGATAATAAAAGTTCTCGTCCCTCCCTTGGGTAAAGCAATTTCGGTTCAAAGACCTAGTCTTCAACTTACGACGAATTTTAAAAATTATATTTTTAACTTAGCGAAATAAAGTAAATTTTTGTTTTTAAATTCACACCAAACTTAAAATAAAAATACATAAAATTCAAAATTAATATTAAAAATTCACACCAAACTTAAAATTTGAAATGCATAAAATTAAAAATTCTTATTTTTAAAAATTAAAAATTCACACCAAACTTAATTTAAAAATTCATATTATAAAATCACACCAAACTTATATTATATTTTTCAAATATTTACAATTTTAAATATATTGTTTTTACAAAGTTTACAATATTAATTTAAGATTTATATATTAATTTTAAAAACATGGTAAAAATAAAATTAAAAATCTTTTTGGCTTTTTATCCCACTTTAATCAATCAAATATTATCAAAAATATGCACCCCTCGGCGGTAAAGTAATTTCGGTTCCAAGACCTAATTTAACTCATGACGAATTTTTGAAATATTTTGGGTTGATTGATTAAAGATATTTGATGTGCAGCGGGGTAGTATATAAAATAGTTTATATTTTACGAGGAAAAACTATTAAATACGATACAATTTTACACAAGATATTTATTTATTTATAGAATGGATATACTTAAACCTTGCTACAACACTTATAGGCAGTGTACCTAATCGTTCAGTAGTGTAGTTTTTAGTAAGTCCGGTTCGTTCCACAGGGAAATCTTTAAACAAAGCTCAACGCTATATTAGTTTACTTTTATTAAAAATACAAATATATATATAAGTAATATTATTATTATAAAGGGGGGTTTTTACCGTTTAATGACCGGTTTGTCGATTTTAAAACTTTAGTCGCAGTTAAAACCTAATGTAAAATATAAAATAAATACAAGACTTAAATTAAAGCGTAAAGTAAATAATGATAATGAAATTGCGAATAATAAAAGTGCGATAAAATAAACTTGCGATAATTAAAAAGTACGATAATTAAAAGTGCGATAAAATAAAATAAATAAAAGTGCGATAATTAGAAGTGCAATTAAATATAAAATAAAGGAAATTAAATATGAAATAAAAGAATTATGCTTATTTAAACTTCCGTAATCATGATGTTTAACGTGTTGATTTTAGTTTTATGCCCATGGGTTAATTGTCCTTTGTCCTGGATTATTTAATATGTCCGTCTGGTTTTTGTCCATAACAGTCCATCAGTCATAAATATAAATTGCGAGTGTCCTTGTCAAATTATTCTTATACCCGAAGTTAAATATTCCAACTAATTGGGGATTCGAATTGTAACAAGGTTTTAATACTTTGTTTAATGAATACACCAGGTTATCGACTGCGTGTAAACCAAGGTTTTACTACTTTGTTAACAATTACACCAATTACCCTTGAATGTAATTTCACCCCTGTTTTAATTATTCTAGTGGCTATTAATCCATTCTCGTGTCCGGTTAAATGAACGATTATTCGTACATATAAATACCCCGCCCATCGTGTCCGATCGAGTGTATATGGTAATTTATAGGGACGCCCAATTGTAAATCTTTATATTAACATTAACAAACTTTCATTTAGTTAAACAAATATAAAGCCCATTAATAGCCCATAGTCTAATTTCCACAAGTGTCGTTCTTTTGTCCAAACCCCAATTATGGTACAAAGCCCAATTACCCAATTTTAGTAATTAGCCCAACATCATGATTACTTCGTTTTAAATAAGCATAATAATAACTTAGCTACGAGACATTAATATAAAAAGGTTGAACATAACTTACAATGATTAAAAATAGCGTAGCGTTACACGGACAGAATTTCGACTTACACCCTTACAACATTCGCTAACATACCCTTATTATTAGGATTTAAAATTAAAATTAAAATTAAAATATAAATTATATATATATATATCGTATATATTGAGAGAGAGATTGAAATAGAATATGAAATTTGATCAGAATTCGGTTTGCTTTATAGCCAGAGTTGAATTTTGGGGCTCCGCGACTCGCGGCAAAATGCTCTTCAAACTCCGCGAGTCGCGGAGATAGTATTTACAGCTCAGTCCTTGGAGTTTTCTCTGCCGACGGTTTTTAATATATATATATAATATATATATAATTAATATAATTAATTATATATTATATTATATTTATATACATAGTTAACTTGTAATTTTTAGTCCGTTGCGTCGAGCGTTAAGAGTTGACTCTGGTCCCGGTTCCGGATTTTCGAACGTCCTCGCGTACAATTTAATATCTTGTACTTTGTGTTTTGAATCTTGTACTTTTGTAATTTCGAGACGTTTCTTATCAATAATTGGAACCTTTTTGATTGTCTTTTGTACTTTTGAGCTTTTTGGTCGTTTGCGTCTTCAATTCGTCGAATCTGTCTTTTGTCTTCACCTTTTATTATTTAAACGAATATCACTTGTAAATAGAACAATTGCAACTAAAAGCTTGTCTTTCTTGAGGAATAATGCTATGAAATATATGTTCGTTTTTAGCATTATCAATATTTATACCTTAAGAATAAATGTTAAATTTCGCAGTGATGTAATAAATTTTTGAATGATATCAATAATTTCGGTCGCCAAACCTAATTTTATTCAATACCAATTTAATACTTTATAGCGAACAAATTAGCGTTTATTATCAAAAGGTTAAAAATAAAAATAAAAAAAACTGTACAAACATACCTGTGAAATAGATTTCTTAGTTATATGATCTATCCCATTCATAAGATAGTCGGTTTAATTGGTTTTCCATGGCTACATAGGCGTAACCTTGAGCATTCAGTGTTTTTTCTTCTAAACATATGAACGGTCCGTCTCTGCATAAAGTAACAAATTCGGTGTTTGAATAGGTTTGATTATTTAAACATTTACCTCCATGTGACCATTTTTCGCATTTGTGACATCTTTCTAGGTGTCGTGCTCTTCTTTTCGCTGCGGATTTTGATTTTCCTTTACCAAATTGTAACTTATTATCTTCGCATCTGGATTCTTTTCTAACTCCGTCCAATCTTTCTCTGATTACTGATACTATTTCACTCAGAAGTGTGTTATTATTACGTTTAGTGATCAAAGCGTGTAGCATTAGACCATGGTTTAGTTCACAGGCAGTCTTCATTTCCTAAAAAAAATAAAAATTCAGAATGGGGGGAGAAGACTAGTCCTTTAGGGTCTGCTAGGGAAAGACCGTTCGGGTTCCATTTTCGAGAACTACATGAAAACAGACAATCTAACTCTAACAGAAATACATATTATCCTTTAAAGACTTGATTCTCCCCACACTTAGTTAGCTATGGTATCGAAATTGTGATTAACTTCGTTGTCAACTTCCATCGGACCATGTATGTAATGTTTAACTCTGTGACCATTAACTTTAAATTCAATCCCATTTGAATTTATTAATTCTATCGTTCCGTATGGGAAAACTCTTTTGACTATGAATGGTCCAGACCAACTTGATTTCAATTTTCCAGGAAATAGCTTGAATCGTGAATTGAAAAGAAGAACTCTGTCTCCTTCCTTAAATTCTTTTGAACTTCTGATTCTTTTATCATGCCATTTCTTCGTTCTTTCTTTATAGATTAACGAATTTTCGTATGCTTCATGTCTTAATTCTTCTAATTCGTTTAGTTGACTTAATCGTAGACGTCCGGCTTCATGTAAATCAAGATTACATGTCTTCAAATCCCAAAATGCTTTGTGTTCAATTTCTACTGGAAGATGACATGCTTTTCCATAAACAAGTCTAAAAGGTGTGGTTCTAATTGGAGTTTTGTAGGCTGTTCTAAAAGCCCAGAGTGCATCCTCCAATTTAATGGACCATTCCTTCGGATTTGATCCTACGGTTTTCTCTAGAATACGTTTTAAAGCTCGGTTGGTATTTTCAACTTGTCCACTTGTTTGTGGATGATATGCGGTGGAGATTTTATGAGTTACTCCATATCTTTTAAGAACTTTCTCAAGTTGATTATTACAGAAATGAGTACCCCGATCACTTATTAAAGCTTTCGGTGTTCCAAACCTTGCAAAAAGACGTTTTAAAAAGTTGACTACAACTCGTGCATCGTTAGTTGGGAGAGCTCGTGCTTCCGCCCATTTAGATACATAATCAATGGCTACGAGTATATATAGATTATTATGAGATTTTGGAAATGGACCCATAAAGTCAATACCCCAAATGTCAAATACTTCACATACTTGGATGACATTTTGTGGCATTTCATCACGTTGACTTATTTTTCCGGTCCTTTGACAAGCATCACAGGATTTGCAAAGAAGGTGTGCGTCTTTGTAAATTGTAGGCCAATAGAATCCAGCATCATAAACTTTTCTTGCTGTTAGTTGAGGCCCATAATGCCCTCCTGTTGGTCCTGTGTGACAATGGTTTAATATTTTACTGGCTTCATCTCCGAATACACATCGGCATATTATTCCATCTGGACAACTTTTAAACAAATGTGGATCTTCCCAGAAATAGTGTTTTATATCACTGAAGAATTTCTTTCGTTTTTGGTACGATAATCCTTTTTCAAGGAATCCACAAACTAAATAGTTTGCATAGTCTGCAAACCATGGAATTTCTTTATAATCTATCTTCAATAGATATTCATCAGGAAAGTTGTCTTGTATGGCAGATTCATTTAGAACTTCTAATTCGGGATTTTCAAGACGAGAAAGATGATCAGCGGCGAGATTTTCTGCTCCTTTTTTATCTCGGATTTCAATATCGAACTCTTGTAAGAGTAAGATCCAACGGATTAATCTTGGTTTAGCATCTTGTTTTGAAAATAGGTATCTAAGAGCAGAATGGTCGGTATAGACCACCGTTTTTGCTAGAACGAGATATGATCGAAATTTGTCAAAAGCAAAGACAATAGCAAGGAGTTCTTTTTCAGTAGTTGTATAGTTCGTTTGTGCTCCTTGTAACGTCTTACTAGCATAATATATAGGTTGAAATCGTTTTTCAATCCTTTGTCCTAAAACGGCTCCCATTGCAAAATCACTTGCATCGCACATTAGTTCAAATGGTAGATTCCAATTTGGTGTTATCATGATCGGCGCATTAGTGAGTTTCTCTTTAATAATATTAAAAGATTTGATACACTCATCTGAAAAGATGAATGGAGCATCCTTTTCTAGGAGTTTATTTATAGGAGTGGCAATTTTAGAAAAATCTTTTATGAAACGTCGGTAAAAACCGGCATGCCCTAGAAAACTCCTAACTCCTCTAACATTGGTGGGATGTGGAAGTTTAGCAATTACATCTACTTTAGCTCTATCCACTTCAATTCCTTCTTTTGAAATTTTATGTCCAAGAACGATGCCTTCTTTAACCATGAAATGGCATTTCTCCCAATTAAGTACTAGATTTGATTGTTCGCATCTAATAAGCATTCGTTCCAGATTAACTAGACATGATTCAAATGTATCACCGAAGACTGAAAAGTCATCCATGAAAACTTCCATGCATTCTTCTATCATGTCGTGAAAAATCGCCATCATACACCTTTGAAAGGTTGCAGGGGCGTTACAAAGTCCAAATGGCATGCATTTGTAAGCAAAAGTACCATAAGGGCACGTGAATGTGGTTTTCTCTTGGTCCTCGGGTGCTATTGGAATTTGAAAATATCCGGAAAATCCATCTAGAAAACAATAGTAACTATTTCCGGCTAATCTTTCCAACATTTGATCAATGAAAGGTAAGGGAAAGTGATCTTTTCTGGTGGCGTCATTTAATTTTCTATAATCAATACATACACGCCATCCTGTTATAGTCCTAGTAGGAATAAGCTCATTTTTCTCATTTGTAATGACAGTCATGCCACCCTTCTTAGGCACGCATTGAACTGGGCTTACCCATGGACTATCAGAGATTGGATATATCAAACCTGCATCTAACAGTTTAATAATCTCTTTTTTAACTACATCTTGCATATTAGGATTTAGTCTTCGTTGGTGTTGCACATACGTTTTATGACCTTCTTCCATAAGGATTTTATGTGTGCAATACGAAGGACTTATTCCTTTAATATCATGAATCTTCCATGCAATGGCTGGTTTATGAGCTTTCAACACAGAAATGAGTTGTGATTTCTCATTTTCAGTAAGAGAAGACGATATTATTACAGGTAATTCAGATTCACCATGTAAATAAGCGTATTCCAAATGGTTTGGAAGTGGCTTTAACTCTAATTTCGGAGGTTCTTCTATCGATGATTTGTATCGATATCTGTCTTCTTCTTTTAGCATTTGGATTTCTTCTGTTATTGGTTCATATCCATTAGCTATTAGTGTAGCTAACATTTCAACTTCATCAATTGGTTCATTACCTTCTCCTAAAGAACATTCTCCTATTCCTTGTAATTCTCGAAATTCTTCTAATAATTCTGCATGTGCATCTATAGTTTGAATATAATAACATGTATCATCTGCAGATTGCGGTTGTTGCATTGCTCTATCAACTGAAAAGGTAACACTCTCGTCCTCTATACTTAGGGTCAGTTTCTTACCGAACACGTCTATCATTGCTTTAGCCGTGTTTAAGAATGGTCTTCCTAATATGAGAGGAACTTGAGAATCTTCTTCCATGTCCAGAACAACAAAATCTACTGGAAATACTAAAGTACCAAATTTAACTAGCATGTTCTCCATTATCCCTCTAGGATATTTTATTGATCGATCGGCTAGTTGTATGCTTATTCTTGTTGGTTTCAATTCTCCAAGGTCTAGTTTAGCGTATAGTGAATACGGCATTAAATTTATACTAGCACCTAAGTCTGCCAATGCTTCTATTGAACTAAGACTACCCAGAAAACATGGAATTGTGAAACTTCCTGGATCAGATAATTTTTCTGGTATCTTATTCAACAGCACTGCTGAACAATTAGCATTCATAGTAACAGCCGAGAGTTCTTCTATTTTCTTTCTATTCGTGATCAGATCTTTCAAGAATTTAGCGTATCTAGGCATTCCTGAAATCACATCAATGAAAGGAAGATTTATATTTATCTGTTTAAACATATCCAAGAATTTGGATTGCTCGGCTTCAAGTTTCTCTTTCTTCATTTTACTTGGGTAAGGAAGTGGTGGTTGGTATGGTTTAACATAAGGTTTAGCCTTAACTGTGTTATCTTCATTAACCTTCTCAACTACCGATTCTTTTTCCTTATCTTGATCAGGTTGTGGTTCTTGTGGAGTAGGAATAGCTTCATCAGAAGTTACAGGTATTTCAGGTGGTTTAAGTGTTGTACCACTTCTTGTGGTAATAGCTTTAGCTGTTTCATTTCGGGGGTTAGCATTTGTATCACTAGGTAGACTTCCCGGTTTTCTTTCACCTATTAACCTTGCTAGGTTACTTACTTCTTGTTCCAGATTTTGAATAGAAGCTTGTTGATTTCTAAATGCTTGAGCATTTTGTTCATTGATTTGTTTTTGAGATGTGAAAAACTGCGTTTGAGTTTCGACTAGCTTCGTCATCATATCTTCTAAATTCGGCTTTTTATCATCGGTTTGTTGTGGTGGTTTGTTTTGAAAATTAGGTCTTTGCTGGTTGTAAGTATTATTGGATACTTGTTGATTGCTAAGACCTTGTTGGTTGTTGTATGGAATATTTCGGTTATAGTTCTGATTTTGATTGTAAATAGGTCTTGGCGGTTGATAATTATTCTGATAATTATTTCCAGGCCTTTGGTTTATGTATGAAATATTCTCTCTTTGTTCCATTGTTAATTCAATACTGAGACAATCTTTTGTCAAATGTGGTCCTCCACACTGCTCACAACTAATTCGTATTGAGTGAATATCTTTAGTCATCTTTTCCATTCGTCTCTCGACAGCATCTATCTTTGCGGAAATGGAATCTAAGTCATGGCCAGAATCGGCTCTAGCTGCTTTAGATGATCTAACAATATCTTTTTCTTGGTGCCACTCATGTGAGTGGGAAGCAGTATTATCAATAATTTTGTAAGCATCAGTTTCGGTTTTCTTCATAATAGAACCACCAGCTGCTATATCTATGTCTTTTCTTGTAGTGATGTCGCATCCTTGGTAGAATATTTGTACTATTTGACAGGTGTCTAAACCATGTTGCAGACATCCTCTTAATAACTTTCCAAATCTTGTCCACGCCTCATATAGAGTTTCATTTGGCTTCTGTGTAAACGTAACAATTTCTGCTTGAAGTCTTACGGCTTTAGATGCCGGAAAGAATTGTTTAAGAAATTTTTCAACTAATACGTCCCATGTATCAATCGCCCCTTCAGGTAACGATTCCAACCAATCTTTGGCTTCTCCTTTTAAAGTCCAGGGAAATAACATGAGATATATCTGTTCATCCTCCACTTCTCGGATTTTAAATAGTGTGCAGATCCTGTTAAAGGTACGAAGATGTTCATTTGGATCTTCCTTCGGCGCACCACTAAATTGGCATTGATTAGTCACCATGTGTAGAATTTGTCCTTTGATTTCATAATCTGGCGCATTAATATCTAGATGAGTAATTGCGTGACCTTGGCCAGTGCGTTTAGCTCTCATTCGGTCTTCCATACTTAAAGGTTCCAGATTCTCCATAATTGAATTTGTTGAATCGGAATCACTAGAGGATTCTGATTTAATGGTTCGTTCCTCAACAATCTCTGTTTGAATGATTGGTGGTTCCGGAGGAAAGTTTAGTGGTTCAGGATCTACGAATCGTCCCTGAATATTCTCCGGATTCTCAATTGTGAGGTCGGGTTCAAAAAATGGATTATCGGAAATTTGAACTGAAATACTTGGTCGACTGGATGACGATTCTAAAGAAAAATCAACGGCGGTAATATTTGCTAAATGTCTTGATCTAGTTACAGGTGGTGAACGTACAAAAGGTGGTGAACGTCTTGCTCGGTGCATTCACTGAATATCCTATTAGTTTTTAAAAGGAAAGAAAAATTATAATAAGTTATCCAATTAATAGACTTTTCTGATTTTGCCCACGTTTCGAATAGCCAAAAGATGCAGCAGAGGGGCAGGATTCGTTTGGTCTCAATATAATTGAGGACTGTTTGGCTCCAATAACCCGGTCCACGTACAAATCCAACTATTACTACGAACCAGAAAATTTTGATGTCTATTAATTTAACCACTTAAAATAAATTTTCGTAATTTTAAGAAATTTAGATAAGAAGTAGATTAAAAACTATGTCCTAAAAACTAGAATAGCGAGAAATAAGAAAGAAAAAGAGTGCGTCAAAAAAGGTCGAAAAAGAAAAATGGTTGAAAAATAAAAGGTGACGGAAAAATAAAAGAAACTTATAAAACTTAAAAACACTTGACTAACCTAATCTTATTACTACAACTAACTTAAAATTATAATCGCAAATTGAAATTACTAATTGGAATGATAATTGATACATAGGTAAAAGGTGTCTAAATATATTAAAGCTTACAAGAAAAACTATATCTCAAATGGCAATAACTTAAAAAGAAACTAAAACTTAAAAAGGCGTCGCAAAATTCTAAAGCACCTAAATCTTAGTCTAAAGAAAAAGCACTTAATGGATTTTACGGCAAGGCCTAAAAATCTAGAAATAAAAATAACTATGGCAAAAAACTATGAGTTAAAAATAAATACGAGCGAAAAATACAAAAATTACGCTAAAACTATTAAAAAGGGACAAAATATAAAAATATACAAAAAGTTGTAAAAATTACAATTTTTATAAAAATATTATTTTTATATTATTTATTTTATAAAACTATTAATTTTATAATTTAATTATACTAATTAAACTAAATAATACAAATTAATAATAAAAACTAAATTAAAAATTAAAAATTAAACCCTAATTAGGGTTATAATAATAATAATTATATATTAATTAAAACCCTAAACAGGCGACTGAGGTTACCACGCCTGTCAAATCACCTCATGCGATCGCATGAGGTGTTAGTTGATTTTCCATGCGATCGCATGGCTTGCGAAATTGGGCCAGGCTCTGGGCTGCAACAGTGATCGGGCAGAGAGTTTATTACTCTTTTTTTTCTGTTTTAATAAAATTATGTAATATATTTATATAAATTAAATAAAACTTTATATTTTTATAAAATAAAGATAAAGAAACTTTTATATAACTTACAAACTCTTAAAAATATTTATATTTTTGTTTTTCTTTTTATATTTTCGAATATTTAAAACGTATTTTTACAAAAGTGTATTTTTTTTATAAAAGTAACCTTAAAAATAAAAATCTTTTTTTTTATATATATAGCGTTGCGCTTCCGGCTTTTAAGCTAGATTTGTCCCCGGCAGCGGCGCCAAAAATACTTGATAGTTAAAGCTAAAGGGTATAAAATACTATTAAATTTTAGCAGAAAATACTATTAAATACGATACAATTTTACACAAGATATTTATTTATTTAGAGAATGGATATACTTAAACCTTGCTACAACACTTATAGGCAGTGTACCTAATCGTACAGTAGTGTAGTTTTTAGTAAGTCCGGTTCGTTCCACAGGGAAAATCTTTAAACAAAGCTTAACGCTATATTAGTTTACTTTTATAAAAATACAAATATATATATAAGTAATATTATTATTATAAAGGGGGTTTTTACCGTTTAATGACCGGTTTGTCGATTTTAAAACTTTAGTCGCAGTTAAAACCAAATGTAAAATAATAAATAAATACAAGACTTAATTTAAAGCGTAAAGTAAATAACGATAATGAAATTGCGAATAATAAAAGTGCGATAAAATAAAATGCGATAATTAGAAGTGCAATTAAATATAAAATAAAGGAAATTAAATATGAAATAAAAGAATTATGCTTATTTAAACTTCCGTAACCATGATGTTTAACGTGCTGATTTTAGTTTTATGCCCATGGGTTAATTGTCCTTTGTCCTGGATTATTTAATATGTCCGTCTGGTTTTTGTCCATAACAGTCCATCAGTCATAAATATAAAGTGCGAGTGTCCTCGTCAAATTATCCTTATACCCGAAGTTAAATATTCCAACTAATTGGGGACTTAAACTGTAACAAGATTTTAATACTTTGTTTAATAATTACACCAGGATGTCGACTGAGTGTAACCCAAGGTTTTAATATTTTGTTATCAATTATACCAAGTGTCCTTGTACATAATTTCACCCCTGTTTTAATTATTCTAGTGGCTATTAATCCATTCCCGTGTCCGGTTAAATGAACGATTATTCGTACATATAAATACCCTGCCCATCGTGTCCGATCGAGTGTATATGGTAATTTATAGGGACGCCCAATTGTAAATCTTTATATTAACATTAACAAACTATCATTTAGTTAAACAAATATAAAGCCCATTAATAGCCCATAGTCTAATTTCCACAAGTGTCGTTCTTTTGTCCAAACCCCAATTATGGTACAAAGCCCAATTACCCAATTTTAGTAATTAGCCCAACATCATGATTACTTCGGATTAAATAAGCATAATAATAACTTAGCTACGAGACATTAAATTAAAAAGGATGAACATAACTTACAATGATTAAAAATGGCGTAGCGTTACACGGACAGAATTTCGACTTACACCTTTACAACATTCGCTAACATACCCTTATTATTAGGATTAAAATTAAAATTAAAATTAAATTTAAAATTAAAATATAAATATATACGTTTAGATAGATGGATGGATATATATGTTTTTGCGTTCACCAAACTGCGAATTTTTAGGAGATGTGGCCTGACTTTTCATGCCATGCGATCGCATGGACTTTCTTCTTCCTGGCCATGCGATCGCATGGCCAGCTGGGAGAGCTCACATGTTGCTTGTTTCCTTGTGCCGACGTTTTATAAATATAATATAATATATATATTAATTTTAAGAATTAATTATATATTATATTATATTCATATGCATAGTTGACTTGTAATTTTTAGTCCGTTGCGTCGAGCGTTGAGAGTTGACTCTGGTCCCGGTTCCGGATTTTCGAACGTCCTTGCGTACAATTTAATATCTTGTACTTTGCGTTTTGAATCTTGTACTCTTGTAATTTTGAGACGTTTCTTATCAATAATTAGAACCTCATTGATTGTATTTTGTACTTTTGAGCTTTTTGGTCGTTTGTGTCTTCAATTCGTCGAATCTGTCTTTTGTCTTCACCTTTTATTATTTAAATGAATATCACTTGTAAATAGAACAGTAGCAACTAAAAGCTTGTCTTTCTTGAGGAATAATGCTATGAAATATATGTTCGTTTTTAGCATTATCAACACCCCCAAATTCACAATTTTTGACCGTTAATCATCAAATCTTTTACTAAAATCATGTTGAGAAGGATGCTATCAAGGAATTACTCAAGAAAAACGGTAAATTTCTACACCTAAACACCATTTAATCCGAAAATTAGTGTTCTTGAGCAATTTTTTCCCCAATTTGATTTTAATGCTTTTTAGTGTAATTATGCTTAAATTGTTTATGTATTATGCTTGTATAACCTAGATTGATGCTATTTAACATGATTAGAAGCCTTAAACTTCAAATTTTGAGTAATCTAGGGTTTGTGTTCTTGAGAAAATTTGGGGCTTTTTGATATAAACAGGTTATGGCCGATTTTTGTCATGAATTGTTGCTAAATTAAGTAGTGTAACATGTTTAGGTAGTTAAATGATCCAAACTTTGAGCCTAAACATGATTTTGAGAATTAAAGTGGACTTTTTCAAGTCTAAAATTCATGAACTTGATTTTTGAAAGATAATGCCATTTGAAACTTGTTTAATTGCTAGTAATGATTATTTTGACATGTTATTTGAGTTAAATGCTTATGAACTTGGCGAACATTTTCGTATATGCTTATTTGAAAAAGTGTAGATTTGATAAAAATATGAAAATGAGCTTAAGTTTGATATAAATTGATCATGTCATTGTAATTATTTTGATTGATGATTTTGCTGACACTAATGCATATTTGGATGCACAAAAATTGTGTTTGATGTGTTTTGCAGACTGAAAGGGGTGAATCTTCATCCCAAGCTCGCAATGCTCCTGCTGAGAATGCGGAACAACAGGAGGTGGATAACTACTACAAACAAGATATACCTCATCCAGTCATGACATTTTCTGATATGCACTTGGAAGATTTGCACCCGAACCTGAGATTTGACAGACTTTGGATAGATTATCCAAAATACCAAAGGGGTTTACATACTCTTCATTCTAAAGTTGTTGAGATACCTAGGGTCATATAATGGGGACCATTAGAAGCTGTAGAATTAGCCGGGCCAATTAGGGAATTACTTGCACAGAGGTATGGTAATTCTACTTTTAACGACTGGGTACGTTTATTCACCATGCGTAGACCTGTATATAAAGTATGGTGTGAAGAATTGTTGTGTAGTATAGAATTAAATGATCGGGTAGCTAGTTTAACCGATCGATCTTTTATTAGATTTTTGTTAGGAGGTTCGATGCGCCACATGTCTTTACTAGACATGGCTCAGGCTTTACGTATATATACGCCTGAGGAGTTAGCATCTGCCGATTGTAGAGGGTTGATACTAAATGGTAGAAAGATAGATGAAAATTTTGATACACATGGTGTATGGAGTCAAATGACAAGCCATCACTGATTCAAAGGGTGAAATTACTCTTATTTGGATATAGATAGAGCTGAATTAAGAGTAATTCATAGGTTTTTAGCTAATTCGATTACACAAAGAGGTAAGAACAAGGAAAAGGTAAATGAACAGGATTTGTTTTACCATATGTGTATTCGAGACCCATAAAGCGCTGTAAGTATACCTTATTGTGTGGGTTATTATTTATCAGCTATGGTTAGGGGGATGAGACCGCATAGCATAATAGGAGGTGGTATATTTATTACTTTGATTGCTGAATATCTCGGTGTGGATATAAGTCGGGGGGGATTATTAGTCGAAGAACCAGAACCCCGCGATACAATAGGTTTAAATGTATACCATGGTGCGAAAGTTTTGAAGAGGCAAAATAACGCCGCAGTACAATACCATGGTAGACATCCACAGGTTGAGAGAAACCAACAGCAAGGTAATGTAGGAGGGGGAAATGAAATGCAAGAAATGCAAAGGTTTATAGCTTCACAGGAGTACGAAAATGCTAGACATAGAGCATTTGAAGATTGGCAAGTTTATCAAAACCAAATCATAGCTTATTGCCAACATATAGGTAGAAACTATATTCCTACTCCAAAGCCCATATTCCCTCCCTGGTCTATAGAGATTCAACCACCGTATCCTACGTATAACCCAGCCGAAGCATTTTATAGCACCTATGGTTATGCATGGAACCCCTACTGGTATCAGTATCATCCCTAGTCTACTTAGTTTTATTTATTTTGTAATTTGTAATGTTGATAAGTTTAATACTTAGGTTAATATTGTAATAGTTTTTATAATTTTCTAACTTTTATTCTTAGATTTTAATAATTTTTGAATGTGGGGTAATATACCAAACTTCAAAAATATGTATATATGTTTGCAGTTTATCTTATGTACACAACAGGGTAAAACAACGCATTTTCAAAGACTGGCATTAATTTCAGCAAAAGCAACTAATTTTGACGACAAGATGCAAAATATATGTGAAATAACAACAAGACGGAATGAACAAATGATATGCACCAGTTATCATTCAGCAAGCAAACACAAATATGTTTGGAAACTTTGGTAAAATTTAATCATTTTCACACAAATCACCCTCAATAATTTAAATTGTTACTGAATTCTTGCAAATGAGGGCATTGCAAGATCTTAAGTGTGGGAAGGGGTTAAATTCTTTCGGATTTTAAAATTTTTACTTTATACACTTGGTTACCATTAGAAATACTAGTAAAGTAGTAGTTGTATTAGAATCTAATGCTCTCTGATAATAAAGAACAGCCCTAGTCTTATATACTGACTACCCAATTCTAGTAAAATTTTTCAAAATTTTCAATTAAATGAACTCAAAATCATGTTTATACATATTTATGAACGATAAAACTAGGTGTTAACACCGAAATTATTGTTAGCTCAGAAAGGACATAAATTGAGAAATAAATCAAAATGTTAAAATTCATTTAAAATGGAATAGAGGACAATAAAAAAGAAAATAAAACCCAAGTGTGGGAAAAATTACCAAGTTATCTTAAACATATGTCACATATTTCTGTAACAAATAACTGAAAATACTTTTGCTTTGGACTAAACTAAACTATTTTACCCGATGAAAGAAAAGAAGAGATGGATCTACACGATGAATCAATTCCATCATTAAAAGGAAGTAAAGTCTTCCGAAAAAGAAACGCGCTTCTTGATTTAGGTCAGGAAGTTGTCGTCCAGACCAACTGTAGGTTGACGAAAAACCTAGAAAAGTCATCACTAAAATCAGCAGGAAATCCACGGACCTCAGCATTAAACAGGGTCGCCAAGTGGTCAGATTTATCCTAACCATGAGAAGGATTTATCTCGTACAATGGGGGGGGGCACCATGCAAATTAGCTGGATAAGACTAATGAATCAAATCCCCAGAAAGGATAATCTCCTTAAAAGATCAAAAATCAGCTTTTAAGCCTGATATTACTCAATCCTTGAGATTGACCTTAAAGATTGAGAATTACAAACTCATGGAATTCAATGATATCTAAACTCGAGCCTGAACGAGAAAATATTTTGATCAAAATTACAAACCGATTTGTTTTCTAAAAACCCATTTTCAATGCGTTCATTACCATTGAACGTAAAATCCTAGGAATTCACCTGGATTTCATTAGGTCACCTGAACCAAATCGGGTGTCAACCGTAAGAACGGTGGTTGCATAGTGGTCAAAGACAGGACCTTGTGCCAAACCTACAAATTATAAGGGTGAGCTTTACTATTGCTCCTACCAAGGATAGTAATTGCGTCTGACACGTTATAGACCATAATTAAAAGCATGTCAGGGGACATTGCCTTAACAGTTGCTTGTTCAACGCTTTCCTTTACAACCGGACGGTAGTTTACCGAAAGGTAATATACGGGACAAGTAAACTGGACGTGTTGCTTTCCAAATACAAGGTTAGCAAGTGGGTGACACAAAACCATAAGTTTTGAGCTAAAATTTTCAAATCTGAAACCCACCAAACCCACAAAAATATTTTGCAAACACCGGTGAAGGGTTATTCCGGAAAACTTATCTAGGGTAAAAACTAGATTTAATTTTCAAAAGATCAAATGTTTTCATAAAGATCCAATTTCCTTAATGGATCTAAATTTTTATAGTCATGTGGGACTGTAAACCATATCGTTACTACCATTGTTTATACCGCCGTATAGAAATCACTGATGTACAAAGTGTGAAGAATAAAGAAGTGATTCTAGTATTTCAAGACGATATTGCTTGAGGACAAGCAATGCTCAAATGTGGGAATATTTGATAATGCTAAAAACGAACATATATTTCATAGCATTATTCCTCAAGAAAGACAAGCTTTTAGTTGCAATTGTTCTATTTAAAAGTGATATTCGTTTAAATAATAAAAGGTGAAGACAAAAGACAGATTCGACGAATTGAAGACGCAAACGACCAAAAAGCTCAAAAGTACAAAAGACAATCAAAGAGGTTCCAATTATTGATAAGAAACGTCTCGAAATTACAAGAGTACAAGATTCAAAACGCAAAGTACAAGATATTAAATTGTACGCAAGGACGTTCAAAAATCCAGAACCGAGACCAGAGTCAACTCTCAACGCTCAACGCAACGGACTAAAAATTACAAGTTAACTATGTATATAAATATAATATAATATATAATTAATTATATAAATTATATATATATTATATTTATATAATAAACCGTCGGTAAACAAAGAGCCAAAATGGAGTGAGCTGTAATTACAAACTCCGCGACTCGCGGAGTTTGAAGAAGGAATGGGCCGCGAGTCGTGGAGCCCCAAAAACTGAAACTCCCTATAAAGCCCAACGAATTCTGATCAATTTTTCATCCAATATCCATCAATCTCTCTATCTATATACGTAATATTTATATTTATATTTTAATTTTAATTTTAATCCTAATAATAAGGGTATGTTAGCAAATGTTGTAAGGGTGTAAGTCAAAATTCTGTCCGTGTAACGCTACGCTATTTTTAATCATTGTAAGTTATGTTCAACCTTTTTAATTTAATGTCTCGTAGCTAAGTTATTATTATGCTTATTTAATCCGAAGTAATCATGATGTTGGGCTAATTACTAAAATTGGGTAATTGGGCTTTGTACCATAATTGGGGTTTGGACAAAAGAACGACACTTGTGGAAATTAGACTATGGGCTATTAATGGGCTTTATATTTGTTTAACTAAATGATAGTTTGTTAATGTTAATATAAAGATTTACAATTGGGCGTCCCTATAAATTACCATATACACTCGATCGGACACGATGGGTGGGGTATTTATATGTACGAATAATCGTTCATTTAACCGGACACGGGAATGGATTAATAGCCACTAGAATAATTAAAACAGGGGTGAAATTATGTACAAGGACACTTGGTATAATTGATAACAAAATATTAAAACCTTGGGTTACACTCAGTCGACATCCTGGTGTAATTATTAAACAAAGTATTAAAATCTTGTTACAGTTTAAGTCCCCAATTAGTTGGAATATTTAACTTCGGGTATAAGGATAATTTGACGAGGACACTCGCACTTTATATTTATGACTGATGGACTGTTATGGACAAAAACCAGACGGACATATTAAATAATCCAGGACAAAGGACAATTAACCCATGGGCATAAAACTAAAATCAACACGTCAAACATCATGGTTACGGAAGTTTAAATAAGCATAATTCTTTTATTTCATATTTAATTTCCTTTATTTTATATTTAATTGCACTTCTAATTATCGCATTTTTATTGTTATTGTATTTAATTGCACTTTTAATTATCGTACTTTTTAATTATCGCAAGTTTATTTTATCGCACTTTTATTATTCGCAATTTCATTATCGTTATTTACTTGTAACATCCCAAATATTTAAGGTATTATTTTATGTAAATTTTTTTATTGCTAAGAAATTAAATGGTAAAGGTTATTTTATGTTAAATGGATAAAAGTTAAGTTTATTGGTTAAGTTAGGAAGGACTAAGGGTGAAAAGTTAAGAATAAGGACTTCTCTAACCATAGTTGTGGTGGGGAGGGTAGAAATTGCTAATAAGCCAAAGTTATTTTATATAAAAGGGATTAAAATGCTGGAAAAATAAATTATTAAGTGCAAAATACAGAAAACCTTCCTGGAGTTCTTGTGAGTGTCGACATTTGCAAAGGGAAGAGGAGGATCCATCAATTGTTAAAATTAAACTCATGCAATCTTGAATTAGTGAAATCTAAGACACCCTAATCACTTTAGCAAGCTCTAATCTTCCAATTTCACTCTCTTTGTGCACAATTAGGGTTCTTAAACTCTAAAAGTCAAGGTATGGATTTTGTGTCCAAGTATTGCTTATATGGTGTGTTTATGATGAGTTTTATGCTTAAATAGTTGCTAGTTGTTGAATTGTGCACAATTGTTTGAGTTAGAATGTAATTGTTATTGATTTTGGAAGAGGAATTATGTATAGACTTGCATGATGGATTTTTTGTTATGAATATGGTGAATTTGGTGATGTTCTAGTTAAGTTTCTAGTCATGCACACCAAGTGTTTGTTAAAATGTCTCAAAGAGATGATTATGTGTTCTAGCTAGAAATTGTGATGAAGGATGTTCATGTATGAACTTTTGTTATAGTTGTAAGTTATAGAAATTGATAATTTGATAATTTAATGGTGTTAGTAATGAAATTGGATTACTATGCACATTTGATGATTAATGAAAGGATTAAAGAAAAAGTTGCATGATAGAGCTAAAAGGGATGAGTTAGTAATGTACATGATTAAAATGTGATGTTGAATTGGTAACATTGTCATCTTAGGAAAAATGAGATTTTAAGGCTACTTGTATGCTTGTTGTGATTAGGGGGTTAAATGTGTGTGTAAGTATGAAAAGATGTAATGATTCAAGAAAGTTGTGTTTTTGATTGAGTTATGTGATTAATGGGATTAGCTCATGTATAGGTGCTAATCAAGGAAAAGAGATTTCAAGTGATCAAGGAAATTCAATTAAGCAAGGTGAGTTCATAGGGGGTAATATGGGCGGGTCAAGAGTGGCTTAGTGTTCTCGGATTGCATCCGTGCAAGAGAGAAACGACTAAGTGCACTAGTTATGTAGCTTAGATAGAACTATTGGGTTAACCTAATAGTTGTATCTATGGTTGATGTTTAGCTTAGGCAAGGTTATTACATTGCTAGTAATCTTGCCTATGGTTTGTGTTAGCTTAGACACATTAAGTGTCTATGTATGAGATGATGATAGCTTAGGCATATTTAGTATGTCTATGGTTAGCTTAGGCATGATTACTAGGTTCGGCCTAGTAAGTCATGTCTATGGTATGAATGAATTGGATCCGAATGTATGCAAGCAACCAATGGGTTGAAGGATAAGTGTTATGATTTGTGCCCAAATGTTTTGTGTTTTGTGTTTTATTACTTTCCTATAACTCACTAAGTGTAAAAACTTACCCCCATGATGTTTTATGTTTTAGGTACTAAAGTCCATCGTGAAGGTAAGGAACCCGTGTGAAGCACTTGAGGAGCATTGGCATTAGAGTAAGTGGTATTGCAAGTCCCTTATTGTAAACACGCTCCATGGTTACCGCTTATCAACGCCTAGTGTTTTGGTATGAGTCATGTTTGTTGTTGTCAAACTTGGGACCTAATGATGGTTGGAGTATGAAAACATGTTTTGAAGTCTAAATGTTGTTTATGGATGGTCTAAGATATTAGAAACTGAATCTTTATGTTGGTGGATGAATTATGCTGTTTTAAATGTGTTTGAGAATGATGAAATGTGCAAAAGTTGGTTTAAGTAAAATGTTGCAGGTCAGGCACCCGGACCAGTGTTATGTCGCGCCGCGGCCAAGGGCTCCGCGCCGCGGCAATGAACTAAGGTTCAAAACAGAAGTTGGGTTAAGGAGATAAAAATTTTATGTGTTGTGTCGCGCCGCGACAAGGCAGGCCGCGCCGCGGCAAATGCCTTGTCCGGCCAGTAACTTAACTTTTCAAAAAAAAAAAAAAATAAAAAAAAAAAATTTTACTCGAATCAAGGCGTTAAAAGTTGGTATCAGAGCTGAGGTTTAAGGGACTTGGATAACCCACGATAGGGATTATCTAGGCTTAAACCATTGTTGTGAAAGGATAAGCGGTTTAGGACTTGCATAAGTGTTTAAGTCGTATAGTTGTGCCATGCTTCATAGGGTAGAGTCATTGACAAGACCCATAGAATAATGAATAAGATTACGAATTGGTTTATGTAAGGAGTTTGATACTCGCTAGCCATGATGTCGTGGTAGACTAGATGTGTAATGAAATGGTGTAATAACAACAGGCCATTGCTATTACTTCATTCTAGTACACATGGACGTCTACTATGGTCATGGTGAATCGAGTTAGGAATTCTTTCAGATTGTTTGGTTTTGATGAATAATGGTGTTACCGGTATTTGAACTAATGGGTTGAATGTAATTTTTAGAAATGGCTATTGTATCACCAAACCGAGGTCAAGATGAGGATGATGAGTACGTCCGCACCCCATCCACGGAGTCTATAGAAGACTCTCAAAACGAATCGGAAGAAGTTAACATGCCAAATGACATTTCGGGGCAAATAGGGCAAGCCTTGATACGTTATACCCCAACCTTGTTAGAAAAGATCAAGACATTGATCAATGATCAATTAGATGAGAAGTTAAAGACTCTTATTGCTAATAACCCTACCTTAAGAGGTGAAGGCGGTAGTGGGGTAAGACAAGAAGAGGTAGAAGCCCCAAAGAAGAAGGATGATCGTTTTGAATACAAGAACTTTGCAAATTGCCATCCCCCCGAGTTTCATGGTAAGGTTGACCCAATCGTTAGTCAAAGGTGGATAGACGAAATTGAAGAAACTTTTATGTTATGTGAATGCCCCGAGCATTTAAAGGTAATTTACGCGGCACATCAAATGAAGGGTAGTGGTTATGAGTGGTGGAATTTTATAGTTAAGTCTCATGGGCGAGACGTGGCTACAAGTTTCTCATGGGACAAATTCCGTGAAATGTTTATGACTCAATTTGCTCCGCCCGCCGAGGTTAGTAGGTTGAAATCCGAGTTTATGAATATAGAGCATGGAAGTAAGTCGGTGACCGAGTTTAATGCTGAGTTCAATGACAAGTCTCGTTTTTGTCCAGACTTCGTGTCAAGTCCCAAGTTGATGATGGATCATTATCATGAAAAGTTAAATCCCGAGATAAGTGAATTTATCGAAAAGAGCACTTATAAGACCTTAGCCGAGATGATGAATAGAGCACTTGTTAGAGAGCATGAACTTAGGAAGAAGGCGGCGTTTAAACGGAAGTTAGATCAAGACTCTAAGGCGATGCATAATGTTAGTCCGAAGAAGGGTAAGTTTGGTTCCGAATCCCCGCACAAGTCAAAAGGGGGTTTTGTGTCGGGTAAGAGCGGTGGGAAAGAAGCCAAGTTGTGTACTAGATGTGGTAAAAATCATACGGGTGAATGTAAAGCGGGTACCTCCGATTGTTACTCTTGTGGAAAGCCGGGACATAGGGCCGCCGAATGTCCTAAGAAGGGTAAGCAATGTTATTATTGTTTTGAGAAAGGTCACTTTCAAGCCGAATGTCCGGAATACAAGAAGGATTTAGCTAGTGGTAGTGTTAAGAAAGAGGTTAAGACGGAACCGAAGACTAGTGATAGCCGACCAAGGGCCCGAGCTCATCAGATTACCGCACTCGAAGCGAAGGAGTCCCAAAATGTGGTGTCAGGTACCTTTATTGTAAACTCTTTACCTGCTCATGTTTTGTTTGATTCCGGTGCTACGCGGTCGTTTGTATCATATTCTTTTTGTAAGCATTTTAATATGACCCCAAGTATGTTAGAACACCCATTAGAGGTTGAAATAGCGGATAATAAGACCGTGATGGTGTATAGTATCATTAAGGGGTGTGAAATTATTTTGGATGATGAAAAGTTTGTCATTGATTTAATACCCATGCAAATGGGGGAATTTCAAGTAATTGTGGGCATGGATTGGCTAGATGACAATGAGGGGATAATTTTGTGTCGTAAGAAAATAGTGTTAGTTCAATCACCAAGTGGAAAAGTTATATGGATTTATGGGGAACGAGCTAGGCGTGCAATTCCTATATGCACATATGCTAAGGCTAAAAGATTTTTGTCTCATGGGTGTTGTGCATTTTTGGCACATGTTGTTGATGATTCGAAAAAGGTTGTTGAATTAGATGATGTACCAATAGTTAACGAGTTTCCGGATGTGTTTCCAAGTGAATTGCCCGGTGTACCTCCCGAGCGAGAGGTAGAGTTTAGAATAGATTTGATACCCGGGGCCACGCCAATTGCCAAAGCTCCCTATCGATTAGCCCCGTCGGAAATGAGAGAAATGATGACTCAATTACAAGATTTGATAGATAAAGGTTTTATACGTCCTAGTAGTTCACCTTGGGGAGCTCCGGTTTTATTTGTGAAAAAGAAGGATGGAACTATGAGAATGTGTATTGATTATCGAGAATTGAATAAAGTCACTATTAAGAACAAGTACTCGTTGCCAAGGATAGACGATTTGTTTGATCAACTACAAGGTGCTAGTTTCTTTTCAAAGATAGATTTAAGGTCGGGTTACCATCAATTGAAGGTGAGGGAAGAAGATGTCCCTAAAACGGCTTTTCGAACAAGGTATGGTCATTATGAGTTTGTGGTTATGCCGTTTGGATTAACAAATGCTCCGGCCGCATTTATGGATTTGATGAATAGAGTTTGTCGACCGATGCTTGATAGGTTTGTAATTGTGTTCATTGATGACATTTTGGTATATTCTAAGAGTGAAGAGGAACATACGGTACATTTAAGACAAGTATTAGAGACTTTAAGAAGAGAAAGATTGTTTGCTAAGTTCTCTAAGTGCGAGTTTTGGCTTAGTGAAGTTCAATTTTTGGGTCATGTCATTAACAAGAAGGGTATTTGTGTTGATCCGGTGAAGATAGAGGCAATTATGAGATGGGAACCACCTACGAATCCTACCGAGGTTAGGAGTTTTCTAGGTTTAGCGGGGTATTATCGGCGATTTATACAAGATTTTTCTAGAATAGCCACCCCACTCACCAAGTTGACTCGTAAAAGTGTGCCATGGAGATGGGAAGAAAAGCAAGAACAAGCGTTTCAACTCCTTAAGGAGAAGCTCGTTCAAGCTCCCATATTGGTTTTACCGGAAGGGAATGAGAACATGACGGTTTATTGTGATGCTTCTAAGAAAGGCTTAGGGTGTGTATTGATGCAAAATGGGAAGGTCATAGCTTATGCTTCCCGACAATTGAAGGAACACGAGAAACGCTATCCTACGCATGATTTAGAATTGACGGCCGTGGTTTTTGCTCTAAAGATTTGGCGTCATTATCTTTATGGTGTTAAGTTTTCCATTTATACCGATCATAAGAACTTAAAGTATTTGTTTGATCAAAGGGATTTGAACGATAGGCAAAGGAGAGGTCTCGATTTGGTGAAAGATTATGATTGTGAGATCTTATATCACCCCGGAAAAGCGAATGTAGTAGCGGATGCTCTTAGTAGGAAGTCAAGTCATCAACCGATTAAGATAACAAGCTTGGCTATGGTAATATCACCTCAAATATTTGATGATATTCGTGTTGCACAAGGTGAAGCATTATCGCCCGAAAACGTGAGAAAAGAAAGAATCAAGGGGCAAGTTGACGATTTTGTGGTAGATTCTCGTGGTTTAAGGCTTAGATATGGGAGAATTTGGGTACCTTTGCAAAGTGATGTTAGAAGTGAGCTCCTTGACTTAGCTCACAAGTCTAAGTATTCGATTCACCCCGGTGCTACGAAAATGTATAGAGATTTAAGGAAAGACTATTGGTGGCCGGGAATGAAGAGGGATATAGTTAAGTATGTGCACAAGTGTCTTACTTGTCTTCAAGTGAAAGCCGATCATCAAATGCCCTACGGTAAAATGCAACCTTTAGAGGTACCGGTGTGGAAATGGGAGCATATTACGATGGATTTAGTGACTAAGTTGCCTAAGACCCCTAGACAACACGATGCAATTTGGGTTATTGTTGATAGATTGACTAAGAGTGCATTATTTTTGGCAATAAGAGAAGCTTCGTCGTCGGAAGCAATGTCAAAGTTATATATGAAAGAAGTTGTTGCAAGGCATGGAGTGCCGGTTTCTATTGTTTCGGATCGAGACACCCGATTTACATCGCGATATTGGAGAAAGTTTCAAGAGGAAATGGGTACTAAGTTACATGTAAGTACCGCGTTTCACCCGCAAACGGATGGTCAAAGTGAGCGGACTATACAAACTCTCGAGGATATGTTAAGAGCATGTGTTATCGATTTTGGTGGTAGTTGGGATGCTCATTTACCATTAGTTGAATTTTCATACAACAATAGTTATCACTCTACAATTGGAATGGCACCATATGAGATGTTGTATGGAAGGAGGTGTAGAACCCCGATTTGTTGGGGCGAAGTAGGTCAACGGGAATTAGGAAGCACGGAAATAGTACAACAAACCACCGAGATGATTGACCAAATTCGTGAAAGAATAAAGGCGGCACAAGATCGACAAAAGTCTTATGTAGATAAAAGGAGAAAACCGATAGAATTTCAAGTAGGTGATAAAGTGATGCTAAAAGTTTCTCCATGGAAAGGCATCATTCGTTTTAGAAAGAGGGGAAAATTGGGTCCAAGGTTCGTGGGACCATTTGAGATAGTGGCGAAAGTTGGGAAGGTAGCCTACCGTTTGGCTCTACCCGATGAATTGAGTAATATACATGACACGTTTCACGTGTCACAATTGAGGAAATGTTTGGCGGATGAATCAACCTATGTTCCTTTGAATGAAATTGAGGTCGATAATAAGTTAAGGTATGCGGAAAAGCCGATAAAAATTATGGATCAAAAGGTTAAGCACTTGAGGAATAAGTCGGTAATATTATTGAAGGTATTATGGCAATTTAGAAAAGGTTCCGAGTGTACATGGGAACCCGAAGAATGGCTCTTGAAGTATTATCCGTCGTTGCATCAAGAATGGTTCGCGAGGACGCGAACGATCCAAGAGGGGGAGAGTTGTAACATCCCAAATATTTAAGGTATTATTTTATGTAAATTTTTTTATTGCTAAGAAATTAAATGGTAAAGGTTATTTTATGTTAAATGGATAAAAGTTAAGTTTATTGGTTAAGTTAGGAAGGACTAAGGGTGAAAAGTTAAGAATAAGGACTTCTCTAACCATAGTTGTGGTGGGGAGGGTAGAAATTGCTAATAAGCCAAAGTTATTTTATATAAAAGGGATTAAAATGCTGGAAAAATAAATTATTAAGTGCAAAATACAGAAAACCTTCCTGGAGTTCTTGTGAGTGTCGACATTTGCAAAGGGAAGAGGAGGATCCATCAATTGTTAAAATTAAACTCATGCAATCTTGAATTAGTGAAATCTAAGACACCCTAATCACTTTAGCAAGCTCTAATCTTCCAATTTCACTCTCTTTGTGCACAATTAGGGTTCTTAAACTCTAAAAGTCAAGGTATGGATTTTGTGTCCAAGTATTGCTTATATGGTGTGTTTATGATGAGTTTTATGCTTAAATAGTTGCTAGTTGTTGAATTGTGCACAATTGTTTGAGTTAGAATGTAATTGTTATTGATTTTGGAAGAGGAATTATGTATAGACTTGCATGATGGATTTTTTGTTATGAATATGGTGAATTTGGTGATGTTCTAGTTAAGTTTCTAGTCATGCACACCAAGTGTTTGTTAAAATGTCTCAAAGAGATGATTATGTGCTCTAGCTAGAAATTGTGATGAAGGATGTTCATGTATGAACTTTTGTTATAGTTGTAAGTTATAGAAATTGATAATTTGATAATTTAATGGTGTTAGTAATGAAATTGGATTACTATGCACATTTGATGATTAATGAAAGGATTAAAGAAAAAGTTGCATGATAGAGCTAAAAGGGATGAGTTAGTAATGTACATGATTAAAATGTGATGTTGAATTGGTAACATTGTCATCTTAGGAAAAATGAGATTTTAAGGCTACTTGTATGCTTGTTGTGATTAGGGGGTTAAATGTGTGTAAGTATGAAAAGATGTAATGATTCAAGAAAGTTGTGTTTTTGATTGAGTTATGTGATTAATGGGATTAGCTCATGTATAGGTGCTAATCAAGGAAAAGAGATTTCAAGTGATCAAGGAAATTCAATTAAGCAAGGTGAGTTCATAGGGGGTAATATGGGCGGGTCAAGAGTGGCTTAGTGTTCTCGGATTGCATCCGTGCAAGAGAGAAACGACTAAGTGCACTAGTTATGTAGCTTAGATAGAACTATTGGGTTAACCTAATAGTTGTATCTATGGTTGATGTTTAGCTTAGGCAAGGTTATTACATTGCTAGTAATCTTGCCTATGGTTTGTGTTAGCTTAGACACATTAAGTGTCTATGTATGAGATGATGATAGCTTAGGCATATTTAGTATGTCTATGGTTAGCTTAGGCATGATTACTAGGTTCGGCCTAGTAAGTCATGTCTATGGTATGAATGAATTGGATCCGAATGTATGCAAGCAACCAATGGGTTGAAGGATAAGTGTTATGATTTGTGCCCAAATGTTTTGTGTTTTGTGTTTTATTACTTTCCTATAACTCACTAAGTGTAAAAACTTACCCCCATGATGTTTTATGTTTTAGGTACTAAAGTCCATCGTGAAGGTAAGGAACCCGTGTGAAGCACTTGAGGAGCATTGGCATTAGAGTAAGTGGTATTGCAAGTCCCTTATTGTAAACACGCTCCATGGTTACCGCTTATCAACGCCTAGTGTTTTGGTATGAGTCATGTTTGTTGTTGTCAAACTTGGGACCTAATGATGGTTGGAGTATGAAAACATGTTTTGAAGTCTAAATGTTGTTTATGGATGGTCTAAGATATTAGAAACTGAATCTTTATGTTGGTGGATGAATTATGCTGTTTTAAATGTGTTTGAGAATGATGAAATGTGCAAAAGTTGGTTTAAGTAAAATGTTGCAGGTCAGGCACCCGGACCAGTGTTATGTCGCGCCGCGGCCAAGGGCTCCGCGCCGCGGCAATGAACTAAGGTTCAAAACAGAAGTTGGGTTAAGGAGATAAAAATTTTATGTGTTGTGTCGCGCCGCGACAAGGCAGGCCGCGCCGCGGCAAATGCCTTGTCCGGCCAGTAACTTAACTTTTCAAAAAAAAAAAAAAAAAAAAAAAAAAAATTTTACTCGAATCAAGGCGTTAAATTACTTTACGCTTTAAATTAAGTCTTGTATTTATTTATTATTTTACATTTGGTTTTAACTGCGACTAAAGTTTTAAAATCGACAAACCGGTCATTAAACGGTAAAAACCCCCCTTTATAATAATAATATTACTTATATATATATTTGTATTTTTATAAAAGTAAACTAATATAGCGTTAAGTTTTGTTTAAAGATTTTCCCTGTGGAACGAACCGGACTTACTAAAAACTACACTACTGTACGATTAGGTACACTGCCTATAAGTGTTGTAGCAAGGTTTAAGTATATCCATTCTATAAATAAATAAATATCTTGTGTAAAATTGTATCGTATTTAATAGTATTTCCTGCTAAAATATAAAGCTATTTTATATACACCTCGCATAACATCAATACGGATTTAATGAGTTAATATCATATTAAGCTCATTTGATTTTCGGCTTGACTTAGAAATGATTAATCTCTAAAACATTAAAGATTACATAATCTTTGCGGAGTTTTTCACTAACGAAATCAATACTTCATTACTTATTCTTATTGATATTCCTCGGTGAAAGATGTTGGTTCTCGTGGAATTTTTGTGAACCTTACAAGGCATAGATGATGTTTTCTGGAAAGTTTCGAGTATATTGAAATTGAAAATGTAAAATCAATTATGTAATTGATTAATACACTTGGTTTATTATGAAATGGAATTCATTGGGTTGAAACAGAGATTGTAGTTAACAATGGTTAAGTTGTTAAGGAAGGATGTACATCATTGCATATTAGTAATATGAACTAACCGAGTAGTACCTACCAGTTAAGATTCACACGTAATAGCTTAGTACGAAAAGATTTATTTTGATTTCAAAATTCATATATATTAGATATGCATAAAATTTCTTCAGGGAAAATGAGTTAATACTTCATCGGTTATTGTTGCTGGTATTTCTTTGTAACTATGGTGCGTATGACGTTGATGCTCGTGGAACAGATTGTGAAGTTGAGGTTTGCGATGCGGATGTTGTTGGTGGTGGTAATGATACGGTTGGTGTTGTTGTCGGTGGTACTGTTGATGCCGGTGATGGTGTTGGTGCTTGTAACCTTTGCACCGTATTCTCCAAAGCCACTACCCTAGCGCGAAGCTCGTTGACTTCTTCTACTACCCCGGGATGATTGGCGGTTCGGACGAGCGAATGAATAAGATCCAGAATTTGAGATAGTATATTATCGTGACGAGATACTCTAGAAATGAGAGAGAAAATGGTGTCTCGAACAGGTTCGCCGGTAAGTGCTTCAGGTTCTTCGCCAAGAGGGCAATGTGGTGGATGGAAGGGATCGCCTTCTTCTTGTCTCCAATAATTAAGTAGGTTACGAACCCATCCCCAATTCATCCAGAATAGATGATGGCTAATTGATTGATCCATTCCGGTTACACTGTCTTCGGAATTCAGGTGTATATCCATAAAGGAATAGCTGTCAGAGTTTAAGGAATTTGAACTAGATACGGGATCCATCTTGTATAATTAGGGAGATGATTTTTGATATGAATTAGATTATAGAATTTAGTTTGGTATTCTTCAATACATAATTTACATATGTATATATAATACCAAATTCCATAAATCACGGAGAAATTTTCGGAAGATGTCAGGAAAAGTTTACAGTAACAGATACGCTAAGATATGAATTTTTATCTATACACTATTTATGCAATAAATGCAGGAAAACGTGTCTAGACTTAAGAATGATAAGCAGGTAATTTCTGACAAGAAATGATAAGCAAAACTTTTAATATGCAGACACGATCGAAGTCCAGACTTACTAATGTATCCTAACAACTATCAGTTAGACACACTCATGCAAGACTCGGTTCACTAGGACCAACACTCTGATACCAACTGTGACGATCGCTCCAAATCCATATGGACGAACACGTCATTCATCGATTTCATTGCGAGTTATTTGACCTCTATATGATACGTTTTGTAAACATTGCATTCTTTTGAAAAGGCACACTATAAATGAATATTTAAATCAAAGGTTTTCGATATCTGATGATATCTACATCTAGACAAACACCGTAAATAATAGTTTACAATAGTACTTCTGTTGGCAATGCAGTCAAAATAAGATACATGGTGATGATTTGGTAAATGCAACTTTCCTTGAAAAATATGCCATGTAAGACTCCATGCACATAGCTTGGTGAGTTCATAGTTTTAATGTTTTGCATAATCTGTACATAAAGGTGGATCACAAGATTTCAGTTGTTTCATCCAGAAAAGTTTATCAAAATATTCTACGAAATTGAGCACCCTGGTAACTAAACTTAACGTATATATAATTTATACCCTTTGTATAATCATCTTAATAATACACGCAAACCAACGTGTACGCTTCTCAAATAGCATACGTCCGTTAAAAGGCTAGTGCTCTAGCTCGAACGGGGATATCATGTGATGACCCGAAAATTTTCGATCAAATTTAAACTTTAATCTTTATATGTTTCCGACACGATAAGCAAAAGTTGTTAAGTTAAATCTCAAGAATTTTAAACTGTTTCATATGTTCAATTGACCTTCGACTGTTCCCGACGATTCACGAACAACTAGTTGTAAATAGATACATATACATATATACATAATAATAATTTGAAATATTATCTGATATATTATATGATTTAATGGTAGGAAATAAATATGTAAACATATATAGATGTAATTATAAATATAAGTGTATATATATACTAATTTGATTTAATAATATATATAATTTAAACAGTAGAATTAAAAACATAAAATAACATACAGAATAATTAAGTTGCTATTAAAATAAACATATATATGTATATATATGAAATATATACTTAATTAATGATTTTATGTATTTTGTGTAGTTGTTAAAATAATATATGATATTAATATATATATATATATATATATATATATATATATATATATATATATATATATATATATATATATAGATATATATATACATATATATATTACTATTATTATTATTATTATTTGTGATTTTATTATTATTATTATTATTATTATTAATTATTAATATTAATTATATAAATTATATATCCATAAAATCGTACGATCTTGTTACATATAACTATCAAACTATACTAAATTGATGTTTCTGTCTCTGAATTGGATACCAGACGAATTCTATCACAGTTGCAAACAAAAATTGTTAGCATTCATAATCACCTTTTGTTACATGATCACTCACCAACTACACAATACATCCACTAACACTTACACTTATTATATTGAATGAGTTATCATGTTATACTATACGTGATATTCTTTATCTACCTACCCACACTCAAATAATCAATCTCTTCTTTCTCTCATAATCTCCTATCAAACTATCACCATTCATGTTACTTACACTATGTTCTATTTTGATCACCAAGCGAACCATCACCTTCTCCAAAACCACAACCGAGATCGCCACTTCATCTCCGGTCACCATTCACCACATCATCACCACAGTCATCTTCTCCTCTCTCTATCATTCGTGTACAAGAAACCCTACTACAAATAAGTGAATATCATTTCTATTTCAGTTGAAAGAAAGGCCACCACCACATAAACCCATCATCACCCTAAACTCATTTAACCGCCACTAAACCCATTACCTTCTAACACCATTTATCGCCACTGCTACAGCAGTCATATTTCTGCTATTAATTCGCCACCAAGACAACCACGAACAACCACTTACTCGAATTTAAGTATTTATTTATTTATTTTTTTATTTTCTTTCTTCGCTTTGATTCAATAAACAAACCTCCATATAACCACCACTAGATCATCACCAAGAACACCTTCTTATCGCTACTACCATTCTTTACTTATGTTCAAACCAAACTCCATCGAAAACTACAGCTACAGGCTGAAACTTCTGTTACTTTTCCCATATATATAGCTGCAAACTATTGCAGTAACCTACTGCTTCTGTCTTCGTTCAATAAGGACACCAACCAAACACCTTTTTGTTTCAATACTATTACTTTCTGTTACGTTTTAATATATAATAAAAATGCCTTTTTGACTTATGATATTAGGCTAGTGGGTGCATCTAATTAAACAAGTATATCGACTATTAAAGTGGGCTGCCATGTTCCTGTCTCCAGCTTCTTTTTCGTTTTTTTTTTTTTTGGAGACTGAAAACTCATTTGGACCGTAATTGTTAATTGGGCCGAGAGAATCCATCTCATTGTGTTGGGCCGGATTAATATCAAGAGTTATACGAAAACGCTTATATGTTTTGTGGAGAAGGTTACTGTAAACACGAGATGATATTAGAGACAAGTGATATATTAAGTTATGATTATGTTACAAGTGATGGAGTATTATAAAATGAAAAGATGATGGTGATACCGTGATAATTTATTGTGTTTTCTATTTTTGATCGAATGAAAATAATGAGTCCATGATAATAATTGATGATAACGGTTGATGCTGATATCAGGGTGTATATGATGATAGACGTGATCAAGAATTATGATTACGATTAAGTTGATAAATGGCGATGAAGATAGAAGAAGAGAAAAGGGACTGATAGATAAAACGGGTTTATAGTTGTTAATCTGGGTTTATAACAGAAAAAGCGTGATAGCTTGGATGGTTAAGTGTGTGATATGGGAACCAGAGGTCATGGGTTCGAAACTGGGCGACTGCATATATATATATATATATATATATATATATATATATATATATATATATATATATATATATATATATATATATATATATATATTGAAGATGTCTTGAGCTGTTGGCTCTGTTGGGCCGTATTCCTCTGTTGGGCCAAACCACACAGGGACTTGTGGACTGTAACAGATAGAACGAATTATATATAGTTGGGTTAGGAGTTAATTCATAAAAAATAGAAGTGGACGAATGGTTAGGGAAGTTTTCTGGTGAGCGAGAGGTCTCAGGTTCGAGCCTCGTCTAAGGCATTGTTTTTGGGAAAAAGCTTTTAAGGTAGTATACTTATTATTATTATTATTATTATTATTATTATTATTATTATTATTATTATTATTATTATTATTATTATTATTATTATTATTATTATTATTAGTATTAGTATTAAAATAAGTAATATTATTACTAATATCAATATTATTATCATTATCATTTTTTTTACTACCAATATCATTATTATTATTATTACAACTAGATTAATATTAATATTATTATTATTACTACTAATATCATTATTATTATTATTGTTATTATTAACATTACTAATTATAACTTTAAATTTAAATATATTTTATATATACAACATAGCAATATATTTATGATCTTAAACTAAAAAGATAGATATTATAAGTTAGATATAAATATTAGATATATAGAAATATATATAATAAGTATACTACTTTTACTAATAAAATACTTTTCGTTTATTTACGTTTTAATATAACTCAAATTTAATAAAAGTATTATCATATTAAGATTTATGAGTACTTAAAAATATTAATACTAAGTATTTATTCAAAATATGTTAATAAAGTATATAATATATTATTATGATAAATTAATAAAATATATAAAATAAATATATTTAAGTAATTATTAATATTAAATCACAAGTATATTACTAATATCAAAATAGATATTTAATTGAATATTATATGTGTTAATATACATACTTGATATAGGTTCGTGAATCCAAGGCCAACCCTATACTTTTCAATGTCGTCATATGTATTTTTACTACAAAATACATTAGGTGAGTTTCATTTGATTCCCTTTTTACTCTTTACATTTTTGGGACTGAGAATACATGCGCTTTTATAAATGTTTGACGCAATAAACACAAGTACCTTAACTGTATTCTATGAAAGAATTATCTGGGATTGGGGTTGATCATTATGACACGCATTAGCCCCCGGTTTCCGTTAGAGCGTATGAGCTCCCAAGCCGGGTGGATGGTTTATTATTTATGACATTTTGGCACCGGTTGTCCTATATTTTATAAACATGTGTTCAGCCGTGGGGTGTAAAGACCGGCACATAGGTTCTATATTTTGAAGGCACATGTATTCAGCCGTGGGGTGAAAGACCGGCACAGATGGTTACTATTATATTTTGAATCCTCACCAGGTGTTCTTTATATGAAAGATATTTTTTTTGTGCAGTTGGAATGGGACTTCTGCACGTTTTATAATATTTAAAATCATGTGGTCTATTAAAATGATGAAAATGAAATGATTACTATGAACTAATGAACTCACCAACCTTTTGGTTGACACTTTAAAGCATGTTTATTCTCAGGTTTGAAAGAAATCTTCCGCTGTGCATTAGCTCATTTAAGGATATTACTTGGAGTCATACATGACATATTTCAAAAGACGTTGCATTCGAGTCGTTGAAGTTCATTAGAGATTATTATTAAGTAAATGACAGATTAGATCATTTATAGTTTGGATATTATGAAATGGTATGCATACCTATCAACTTTCGATGAAATGAAAGGTTGTCTTTTAAAAACGAATGCAATGTTTGTAAAATGTATCATATAGAGGTCAAATACCTCACGATGTAATCATATGTAATGTTCTCGTCCATATGGATTTGGTCGGGGCATCACAGGTGGCATCAGAGCTGGTATAATGCCATCCATGTGGCGGGATAGTCGTAAAGGAGGTTCTGACGAAGCATTGGCTCTTACTCCTTGCGATCCCTTACGAGGGTTGGCAGTAGCCGAGAGGCAGGCCCTAAAATCAGTATCTGAGGTACACTCAGTGGTCACCAGGCGGTTAGCTGGGAAGACACTGGGTGGGATGGTGGTTGTCCCCACTGTATTCACAGGTGGTATCAGAACGGTGGTCTTAGAGAACCAAGTCTGCATTAGTGTGTCTAACAGGTAGTTGTTAGGATGCATTAGTAAGTCTGCATTAGTGTGTCTAATAGGTAGTTGTTAGGATGCATTAGTGAGTCTGCATTAGTGTGTCTAACAGTTAGTTGTTAGGATTCATTAGTGAAGTCTGGACTTCGACTCAGTAGTTGTTAGGTTATATTAATAAGTCTGGACTTGAACCTGGTCTGCATGTCAAAAGTTTTGCTTATCATTTCTTGTCAAAAATTACCTGCTTATCATTCTTAGTCTAGACACATCTTACTGCATTGACTGCATGAATAGTGTATAGACAAAAATTCATATCTTAGCGTATCTGCTAATCCATATCTTAGTGTATCTGTTACCATAAACTTTGCCTGATATATTTCATAAATTCCTCCGTAATCTATGAAATCTTTTGTTCTATATAAATAGATATTCTATGTAATTTGAATACCATTCGATAGTCGAAAATCATTTCATATCGAAAAATCCTTTATTCAACGTACGCAATGGAACTCACCACTAGATCAAGTCCCTCGGATTCCGATACGGAGTCCCACTCCAGCTCCGAAAGCAGCGTCACCAGAAAGAATCAATCAATCAGCCATCCCCAATTCATCTAATGAGTTCGTAGTCGACTAAATCAATGAAGACGAGAAGAAGGCGATCCTTCTCATCAACCAAATTTCCCTCTTGGCGATGAACCTGAAGCACTCACCGGTGAACCAATCCGAAACACCATTTTCACTCTCATTACCCGAATATCACGTCATGATTATATTCTATCTAAAATTCTAAACCTTATTCATCTGCTCATTCCGACCGACAATTATCCCGGAATAATAGAAGAAGTCAACGAGCTTCGCACCCGAGTTGTAGCCTTGAAAAATATGGTGCAAAATGTACCAGCTTCAGCAACATTACCGACATCAACAATATCACCAACAACATCCGCATCCCAAGCCTCAACTTCACAATCCGTCCCACAAACATCAACATCATATGCACCATGGATACCAAGGAGTACCAACAGCAATTAACAATGAAGTATTGAACCATAACTTCATTAATATTCTGCGAAGAATATGTGGATCCTAATAATTAACGATGAAGTATTGATCCATAACTTCATTAATATTCTGCGAAGAATATGTGGATCCTAATAGTTTTAGAGATTACTTATTCTAGCTCAAACTGAAACTCAAATGAGTCTAATATTATATTGACTCATTAAATCCATAATTACATCTGAAGAAAATATATATGTATATATATTATCATAAAGATTGTGATTAAAAATCCTTTCGTACAAACTGTTAATGATGAAAATATTTTAACGGGTAGGTAATACCCGAAGAATATTTAAGATGTCACATTAATAAGTTATATTGTACATTCTTCAAATCTGATTTAACAGTCATTTCCTATCCTACTTACATCCACAGATATATGAATCCGTTCACCACAGAATAACCATTTCTATTCAAATTTCATATTTGGATTTTGACCTATCAGAATCCAACAAGTGGCATAATGAAGAAAACATTTGACGGAATAAAATTTGTTAGAAACAAACAAATTAACTATGAGAAATTTTGTTAAGAATCCACGCTAACAAAATCCTAGCTAACTGTTCCTAGCTAACTGTGAACTAATCAACTGAGGACTACCAACAGTGGACAATTAAAATGAATTAAAATTTTGATTATAACATATGAAACTAAACAATTCTTCAAGTTTGCCACTTGATTCTCATCTTAAACCTCATTTGTATCTTGACGATTACAATCTGCGTTCAAACCTTTCGTGGTTCTTGAAAACACCTCAATCGGGAGGATGAATCAACCGCACTTCATCTACGGAAGAAAAGATTTACGCATATAGTTATGCACCTGAAAAATTCTCGGAACCTGTATAAATGCTTAGCACGTATCCGTGCTAGCTTCTTTGGCATTGTTATTTTCGAAAATAACAACGCAATTTCTTTTCAAATTAGCCAATTTTATGACAGCTCCAGCAAATCAACTTCAAGTTATTTATTCAAATAAACCCTATTATAAAGATTACCCCTTCATCATCGTTACCGGGGGACCGTTTATATTCCACCACATTAGCATTAAACTTACCAGCAACTTCACTACTCATTGATTTAAGTCTCTCCGAAGAATCATTATATTTGTTCATTAAAACCCTATCATATACTTATCCACATCTTATAACGAGAGTTGTCATATCAATTACCGAGAATTAGCAATCAGTATTTGGAATCTCGCAGCATTTCTACATCAACAGTTATATGTACACATATAACATTTATCTCTTAGAATTTTGATCTTACACTCTGAAATTTTGAAAAGCACCCAGTCTACAAATCAATACTCAAAATTCTGAAAAAGCTGAATACAGCAGCAAAAACTGTACAAGCTGAATACAGCAGCAAAAACTGTACAATCTGAATACAGCAGCAAAAACTGTACACGACCTTAACAGTCGAAAGTATAAAGATAAAGAATAGTATATTGACAAAGCTAAGAAAAGTTGGAACTGGAAACCGGATTGAACAAACCATGAAGGAGACTCTAAACAAATTACAAGCACTAAACTTGTACATAAAGAATCCAGATGATTCTATTTCTGATGAAATTTTTAGCGAATACCTTACTCCTTAACCACTCTAAATCATCGTGAATGAACTTCTTCATCACAATTTGATTCTGATGTCCTAAGATATCATCGTACCTTTCTTTATTAATATCTTCATAAATATTCTCGTTCGATATTAATTATCTCTCTGCGCTATCCGTATTCTATCATAAAAGGAAACTGTTTTAGTTTCTATATTCTGCGAACCTTCGAATTTAAAATATGAATATTTTTAAAGTAGTGTTAGAAACTGATGCATGAGTTAGTATAATATAATGACACTTGATCAACATGATTATATTACAGTAATTCATGCTGAGTTTCTAATGGAACATGATGATTCACAGAATATACCGTCATTATGTGCCATTCACACGACTCTTGCATTCTACTCAATCCCTAAACATATTAAGAACATATCTTATTGATAGTTCTATCTTTTCGGATATTCTGGTAATTTGACAAATCAAGATCGTGCCATTACGATTTCCTTCTTAGAACATTAACTATGTTCATTCCGAAATTCATATCTGCGAATTCTGGACCATTACAAGTAGTGTTTAATCGCAAGAAGAGGAAACGAAAGAATGAAGCTTCGAAATAGAAATGGGGGTATAAATCGCAGCAAATAGAAGGGAGCATTAACTGTGGATGACAATGATTATAGAAGACGGAAGTAGGAACTTTGAAATATAAGGGAAGATATAAAGCCCAACAATAACCCATAAATTACAAACCATAAATATCAATGCATATGACAATATAAAGACACGAGAGAACTAAAAACACTATAAAACCAAGTGTATAGTAGAAGTAAATAGGTTCTACCGGCGGTAGATGAAAAAGAAGAATGACAGATATGAAAGTGAGGAATATATCAAGAAGCAGAACTGGATGAAGCATATTGATTAATACTTTAAAGTATGAATTGAGGGAGAAAGAATAGAAAGTGTGAGTTGTGGAAAATAAGGAAACAAAGGGGGTGGATTTATAGTAAGATATCCGACAGAGCAATCAAAACAGATGATCGCATTTAAAGCGGATCCTAATTTCCTTAATTACCGAAGAATCAAATCTTATTACGAAAATTTTCTCCAATTCTCTTGAATTTGGAAAATCAATCCTATCTACGTCAAAAGATATGACGAAGCTATACATACTCATTTCACTCTTTGGTGATAGCTTCACTTGTACTCTTCACGAAATCAAATGGTTTTATCCATATTACCCAATGATGATAAAACTCTATTTATCAACTCATATTTGTCATGAAAACATTCTTATTGTTATCCATGACGACCTCTATCAAATTTTGGGACGAAATTTCTTTAACGGGTAGGTACTGTGATGACCCGGAAATTTCCGATCAAATTTAAACTTTAATCTTTATATGTTTCTGACACGATAAGCAAAAGTTGTTAAGTTAAATCTCAAGAATTTTAAACTGTTTCGTATGTTCAATTGACCTTTGACTGTTCCCGACGATTCACAAATAACTAGTTGTAAATAGATACATATACATATATACATAATAATAATTTGAAATATTATCTGATATATTATATGATTTAATGGTAGAAAATAAATATGTAAACATATATAGATATAATTATAAATATAAGTGTATATATATACTAATTTGATTTAATAATATATATAATTTAAACAGTAGAATTAAAAACATAAAATAACATACAGAATAATTAAGTTGCTATTAAAGTAAACATATATATGTATATATATGAAATATATACTTAATTAATGATTTTATGTATTTTGTGTAGTTGTTAAAATAATATATGATATTAATATATATATATATATATATATATATATATATATATATATATATATATATATATACACATATATATTACTATTATTATTATTATTTGTGATTTTATTATTATTATTATTATTATTATTATTAATTATTAATATTAATTATATAAATTATATATCCATAAAATAGTACGATCTTGTTACATATAACTATCAAACTATACTAAATTGATGTTTCTGTCTCAGAATTGGATACCAGACGAATTCTATCACAGTTGCAAACAAAAATCGTCAGCATTCATAATCACCTTTTGTTACAAGATCACTCACCAACTACACTATACATCCACTAACACTTACACTTATTATATTGAATGAGTTATCATGTTATACTATACGTAATATTCTTTATCTACCTACCCACACTCAAATAATCAATCTCTTCTTTCTCTCATAATCTCCTATCAAACTATCATCATTCATGTTACTTACACTATGTTCTATTTTGATCACCAAGCGAACCATCACCTTCTCCAAAACCACAACCGAGATCGCCACTTCATCTCCGGTCACCATTCACCACATCATCACCACAGTCATCTTCTCCTCTCTCTATCATTCGTGTACAAGAAACCCGACTACAAATAAGTGAATATCATTTCTATTTCAGTTGAAAGAAAGGCCACCACCACATAAACCCATCATCACCCTAAACTCATTTAACCGCCACTAAACCCATTACCTTCTAACACCATTTATCGCCACTGCTATAGCAGTCATATTTCTGCTATTAATTCGCCACAAAGATAACCACGAACAACCACTTACTCGAAGTTAAGTATTTATTTATTTATTTTTTTTATTTTCTTTCTTCGTTTTGATTCAATAAACAAACCTCCCTACAACCACCACTAGATCATCACCAAGAACACCTTCTTATCGCTACTACCATTCTTTACTTATGTTCAAACCAAACTCCATCGAAAACTACAGCTACAGGCTGCAACTTCTGTTACTTTTCCCGTATATATAGCTGCAAACTATTGCAGTAACCTATTGCTTCTGTCTTCGTTCAATAAGGACACCAACCAAACACCTTTTTGTTTCAATACTATTACTTTCTGTTACGTTTTAATATATAATAAAAATGCCTTTTTGACTTATGATATTCGGCTAGTGGGTGCATCTAATTAAACAAGTATATCGACTATTAAAGTGGGCTGCCATGTTCCTGTCTCCAGCTTCTTTTTCGTTTTTTATTTTATTTTATTTGGAGACTGAAAACTCATTTGGACCGTAATTGTTAATTGGGCCGAGAGAATCCATCTCATTGTGTTGGGCCGGATTAATATCAAGTGTTATACGAAAATGCTTATATGTTTTGTGGAGAAGGTTACTGTAAACAAGAGATGATATTAGAGACAAGTGATAGATTAAGTTATGATTATGTTACAAGTGATGGAGTATTATAAAATGAAAAGATGATGGTGATACCGTGATAATTTATTGTGTTTTCTATTTTTGATCGAATGAAAATAATGAGTCCATGATAATGATTGATGATAACGGTTGATGCTGATATCAGGGTGTATATGATGATAGACGTGATCAAGAATTATGATTATGATTAAGTTGATAAATGGCGATGAAGATAGAAGAAGAGAAAAGGGACTGATAGATAAACGGGTTTATAGTTGTTAATCTGGGTTTATAACAGAAAAAGCGTGATAGCTTGGATGGTTAAGTGTGTGATATGGGAACCAGAGGTCATGGGTTCGAAACTGGGCGACTGCATATATATATACATATATATATTTTTGAAGATGTCTTGAGCTATTGGCTCTGTTGGGCCGTATTCCCCTGTTGGGCCAAACCACACACGGACTTGTGGACTGTAACAGATAGAATGAATTATATATAGTTGGGTTAGGAGTTAATTCATAAAAAATAGAAGTGGACGAATGGTTAGGGAAGTTTTCTGGTGAGCTAGAGGTCTCAGGTTCGAGCCTCGTCTGAGGCATTGTTTTTGGGAAAAAGCTTTTAAGGTAGTATACTTATTATTATTATTATTATTATTATTATTATTAGTATTAGTATTAGTATTAGTATTAAAATAAGTAATATTATTACTAATATCAATATTATTATCATTATCATTTTTTTTACTACCAATATCATTATTATTATTATTATTATTACAACTAGATTAATATTATTATTATTATTATTATTATTATTATTATTATTACTACTAATATCATTATTATTATTATTATTGTTATTATTAACATTACTAATTATAACTTTAAATTTAAATATATTTTGTATATACAACATAGCAATATTTTTATGATCTTAAACTAAAAAGATAGATATTATAAGTTAGATATAAATATTAGATATATAGAAATATATATAATAAGTATACTACTTTTACTAATAAAATACTTTTCGTTTATTTATGTTTTAATATAACTCAAATTTAATAAAAGTATTATCATATTAAGATTTATGAGTACTTAAAAATATTAATACTAAGTATTTATTCAAAATATGTTAATAAAGTATATAATATATTATTATGATAAATTAATAAAATATATAAAATAAATATATTTAAGTAATTATTAATATTAAATCACAAGTATATTACTAATATCAAAATAGATATTTAATTGAATATTATATGTGTTAATATACATACTTGATATAGGTTCGTGAATTCAAGGCCAACCCTATACTTTTCAATGTCGTCATATGTATTTTTACTGCAAAATACATTAGGTGAGTTTCATTTGATTCCCTTTTTACTCTTTACATTTTTGGGACTGAAAATACATGCGCTTTTATAAACGTTTGACGCAATAGACACAAGTACCTTAACTGTATTCTATGAAAGAATTATCTGGGATTGGGGTTGATCATTATGACACGCATTAGCCCCCGGTTTCCGTTAGAGCGTATGAGCTCCCGAGCCGGGTGGATGGTTTATTATTTATGACATTTTGGCACCGGTTGTCCTATATTTTATAAACATGTGTTCAGCTGTGGGGTGTAAAGACCGGCACAGAGGTTCTATATTTTGAAGGCACATGTATTCAGCCGTGGGGTGAAAGACCGGCACAGATGGTTACTATTATATTTTGAATCCTCACCAGGTGTTCTTCATATGAAAGATAACCTGCAGTTCTTATAACCGGCAGTTACTAGTTACCAAAGCTAAGGGATTTTCGGTTCAAACTCAGTATAGAATTTAGTATGTACTTGTGTCCATTGTTTAAAATAAAGTGCATGTATTCTCAGCCCAAAAATATATATTGCAAAAGCATTTGAAAAGGGAGCAAATGAAACTCACCTTAGCAGCACATAAAGTCGTTCACCTAAACGTGACCGAAACTCAGAATACCAATTAACCATAGATCTCAACCTAGAGAACATATGTTGGTCAATAAATGTCTTATCAAGCTAGGTCTGGTCATAGTGTATCACAATCCTAATGCTCGAGATCGACATACAAAAGTTATCAAAAGTCATTTCAAAAAGTCAATCTGACTCAATACTATAGTTGAATGATCATGGCAATCGAAACATTTTAACATTTCACGTAGTTTCCCAATTCTTGTAAAATTAAACTATAGTTTTTATAAGGCTTTAAAATATGATAAAACAATCAATTTTGACAATTGTTCAACAAAACGAGACATGCCTTATATAGAAATTCATTTACTCGATTAGTAATATCTAAAATTCCAATTTATCAATCTCAAAGACAAGTTGTTTAAATATTAATTTCAGATTTAAAAGCAATTCCAATTAATGTTGATCATAATTCAGTTTCCCATATCTTTTAATTCATTCATCGAAATTTCGCTATTTCTAAATGAAAAGTTATTGATTTTTCGCCAGCTTTCCAAAAACATGCATATCTTATACCTTTTATCAGTAATATATGTATTTAATTCGTGATTCATCATAAACTGTTTAACGACGAAATTTAGCATACTAGCATGCATAAACATATATACTCGAGCACTAGACATGTATACACTATTAATATATAAAAGATAAGATATGAATGCTCACGTATCAATATTGTGATTCAATATTGCAGGAAAGTACGTAGACGCAACGGAGATGATAAACACTAGGTTTGACTTAGAAGCAATACCCCCGAACAATACCCATAACCTCCATAGCTATAACCCATAATTTCATTAGCTTTAACCCGTTCAAAACTCGTTTTGAATGTGACACGCTCATGACCTCGTCATAGTATTTTATGTATATATACTACTAATAATAATAAGATTAATAATAATAATATTAATCTTAATAATAATAATAATAATAATAATAATAATAATAATAATAATAATAATAATAATAATAATAATAATAATAATAATAATAATAATAATAATAATAATAAATAATATAATTATAATATATATAAATATAGAGAGAGTAGAGATGGATATAGATAAGTGTGTGTGCTGTAAACCAAATTCATCGAGCTTTATAATGTTGGCCAGCCCAAGGGTGCCATGCGATCGCATGGATTCCCTAGACATTTACCATGCGATCGCATGGAATGATTTTCCAGCTCACATTGTCTTGTTTTGTAGTGTGTCGACATAACAATATAATATATATAATATAAATAATTTAAATTAATTAATTATATATTATATTATATTCTCGTGTATAGGTGACTTGTAATTTTTATTCCGATGTCTTATACGTTTACGTTCGACTTATGTCCCGCTTCCGGTTTCTCGAACGCATTTTCGTACGCTTAGAAAACTAGTACTTTTCGTTACGCGACGTGTACCTTTATCAAAAATTAAACTTAATCATTGTTAAACTATGTCACTCGAAGTGTAGCTTTAATCAATTATTTGCTTCTATAAATCATCATCTCGTAGTATATACATATACATATATACATTTTCATTTTGAAATAGTGTTTACTGTAGCAAAGTTTTTTTTACTGTAGCAAATAGTGATTTTCGAAAACACTGTAGCTTTTCGGGCACTGTAGCAATTCAAAAATACTGTCGCAAATTAGTGTTTTAATGGTTCTTCTTAAACGTTTTAGTTAACTTATCTAAATATCAATCGAATCAATAATCGAATGTTACTATCGTTTACTAAATAACTTGAAATCATATATATATATATATATATATATATATATATATATATATATATATATATATATATATATATATATATATATGCACATTAAGTTATATATATATATATATATATATATATATATATATATATTGTTCGTGAATCTTCGAGAACAGTCAAAGAATAATTGATTACATGAATATAGTTCCAAAACTTTGAGACTCAACATTACAGACTTTGCTTATCGTGTCGAAAACATTAAATCATTTAAAGATAAAGTTTAAATTTGGTCAGAAATTTCCGGGTCATCACAGGGAGTGTGTCATCAATTCTTACGATAATGGGGGGTTAAACATTGGGTCCTTAAATAGCAAAAATCTTGCTTTGTTGGGGAAATGGTGGTGGAGGTTCAAAACCGAATCCAACTTACTTTGGGTAAAAATTATACGTAGCATTCATGGTTCGTGTGGTGGCCTTGAGTTGGAAGGTGGTTTTAATCACTTTTTAACAAAAGGCGTTTGTATATTGTTCGTGCAGGTAATACAATCGAAGAAAGTAATGTTATCTTCAAGAACTCCTTCTCAAAAGTAATTGGTGATGGTGGCTTAACGTCCTTTTGGCATGATCATTGGATTGGCGACAACAAGCTTAGTGTTCTTTTCCCAAGACTCCTAAGGCTCGATAATTCTCTAAATGTTTCGGTTAAAGACAGGTTTGCTGATAATGGCTTGGCATGGAGCTGGAAACGTGTACTTACAGGTCGTGCTTTAGGGGATTTTAACACCCTAATGGGCCTGCTATCGCCTGTTTCCCTTGACAACAGTTCTCGTGATTCTTGGAAGTGGTTAAATGCAACAAATGGGCTGTTCAGTGTTAAAGTTCTATCTCGCAACATCGACGAACAGGTTCTACGTTCGAGTAATTCTTCATCGGGTACCTTGCGAAATAATCTTGCCCCCAAAAAAATTGAAGTTTTCGTTTGGCGGGCGGTTATAAAACGACTTCCCGTCAAGCTTGAACTTGATAAGAGGGGTATAGATTTACATAGCGTTAGGTGCCCGCTTTGTGATGACGATTTGGAATCCGTTGACCACTCACTCATCTTTTGTAAACATGCTATGGATGTGTGGGAGCGGGTTTTTAAATGGTGGAATATGGGTAACTTCTCTAATTTTAGCATCTCCGAAATCGCAAATGGCAATAGTTCGAGGAATATGACGTGCTTCGGGAAAAAGGTTTGGCAAGCATTGCTTTGGATTAGTTTATATCACATTTAGAAAAATCGGAATAATAAAGTTTTCCAAGGTAAATCTTGAAGCGGTCCGGTGGCTCTCAATGAGATTCAAATGCTCGCGTTCGAGTGGATTTCTAATAGATCGAAGAAGACGAAAATTGATTGGCTCACTTGGCTCTCCAACCCGGATTCTTATCTCTCGCGTACTTAGCCATTTAATCTTGTTTTCTTGAGTTGCAATCTTTGCATCTCAAATCATCTTTTTATGTAATTGTTCGTGTCCTTTGTTGTCGTGCTTTTGTACATGTACTCTTGATTTCGGTTTTAATAAAATCTTGTTGTTCAAAAAAAAAAGATTAAAATTTTGCATCTCATATATATGTTATCATTTAATTTATTTTCCATCGAACTCTGATCATATTTGATCACATCTTTCAAGCCTTCAATAAAAAAATAACTTTTTAAAATGACCATGTCACAACATACACTCAAAAAAAGATACTACCATATCATAGTCACCAAAACCCCATAAAATGTATCCACATCACCATCACATTAATACCGGGGTAGAGTATGCAACATAGGCAATCATACATAGCTCAAATTTTTGGAACGACCTATTTTTTATAAAAAACATTATATATACATGCTTTTTTTACTAAAATCGGATAAAATACTTATTTATTTTAGACAAAATAATAATTTAGGTTAAATATTTATATATTTTGTTTGACTAATTTAGTATATTAAAGACCCATAAAATAAGCGTAAGGAAACTTTTGGTTAAAAATTTGAATATCTTTTTATATATAATTAACAATTAATACTTTTTCTTTTTATCTTTTTTGTAGTATAATTAGATTATAATTATTTAAGAATAAAAAACTTTCATATAGCTGTTTGAACACTTTTTATTTGATTGTTGTTTAGTACTATTATGTTATTATGTATAAAAACTTTAACTTTTACAAGGGTCCAATTTTAATTTTTTCTCAGAGCCTTATAAATTAAATTAATGAGACAACCATTTTTAATGGATAAGTGATTTTTCCACACATATTTTGATTTACCTGCACCTTTTTATTCAAACTTACTATTATTCTCTTCATCCTAATTTACTGAGACTCCCTTTAGACTGCTAATATTGGTGGCGGTCATCAACCCGCCGAACCAACGGCGCCGGTGCTACCGGCCGTGGTTGTGGCCGCCGTTGGTTGGCCGTGGAACCAAATGCGGTGCAACGACATTTTCATTCACGGGCATAAACCAATTTTCAGAATAAAAAAAAAAAATGAAAAATCAAAAAATCTAACCGTTAGCAAACTTGGAAGTTTTTAATGTAATGTGTGTTTTTAATTTAATGGAAGTTTTTAGTTTATTATAAAATATATTTCGTTGCAAAATAAAATACATTTTATATTTATAAATATAATTATATAAAAATATAAAATATTGATGTGGGGTCAATGTGGTTGGTGTGATTGATGTTAGTGAATGTGGTTCGGAATGTGGTTGGAAGAAGCTGCTGAGGTGGCACAGTTTTTGTTAAAAAGGGTAGTCATTGATAAGAGTACTCTTAACCACCGAATTTAAAACTCCGCGCTTAAACCACCCAAATTAAAATTTCGGCGCCTAAAAGTAACACATCCAGTTTGAAACTCTGGCTTGCTGCCACCAGAAATACTATGAGTTTAGACTGTTTCCAACCCTGACTGTGATGTCAGAGGCGAATGATGCACTTTCTGATGAAAAAGTGAGTTTTTGACTGTGACTGTACTTGATCCCCGTTAACCTAAAATGTCAAATTTTTGTGTAAAATATTTGGAGGGTGAGGTGATAAAATCTGATTGAAAATTGGATGGGAAAAAAATAAATTAAATAATAAATATATATAGTGAAAGGCTGTGATTGGTTGGTCCTTGATCTCACGCTCAACTCGTTTCCGTCAATTATCTAACCGACACTTGAAAGCGTCAAAAACTGACGCGGCTTTATTGGCCGTCACACTCCGTCAGATCGATCCACGTCATTTGACGAAATTGATTTCACGCCGCGATATAACTAGTCTTAGAACCAACCACAGATTGTGCTGCCACCAGTGTGAATTCCTAATTACCAGAAAATATGTGAACTCCTAAATGCTAAAAGTTACCAACGAACGTTTGCTTCAACGGTATCAAGCCCCAGTGTGGAAGGGCCCTCGATTAATTTCCTGCGATTAGTTGCCAAGCAACCCAGGTCCCGCGATTAGTTGTCAAGCAATCCGGGTAGGAGTTTCCTTCTAGCGTGTGTGGGTGCAAATGATGAGGGTCGTTGATATAAATGATCCGCTAATGCAAATTCGCCGTTCAAAAAAAAAAAAAATTTGCTAAAAGTTAAAATTTAACTCTGTATTACCTTCTACAAGAATTGTTTGAGGGCTATTGTTTGTCGAATCACAAAGGGAAGATTTTCGTTTAGCGAACAATAACACAATACAATTATGTTACGATTCCACGTCGTCCAAGTATGAGGCTATGTGATAGCTTATAACTGAAAAATGTGTTGCATTATCTGTAGGACATTCACTTATTAAGAGATCATATTTTGCAGCAACCAAGGAACTTTGCCTCTGCATCTGCACCAAAGGAATCGAAGATTAAGGTAATACAGGGTCTAAAAATATATATAACGCTTTTCTATATTAGCAGAAGAACAAGAGGACAACTTCTATTATTTATATATGTCCTTTTTGTATGAGCTAAAATTTACTCCGTACTATACTTTAATGTAGACAACAAACGGAAACCAAATCAATTTCATAACCAGTCACAAGGTAATCTGACCTGACCCATTACAAATTTTGCATCTGTTTTCGTCAAGCCTTATAGGTTTCTGAAATTTTAAAGTCGATTGGGTGTTAGCAAGTTTTTAGTGTTTTAACTTTTAATATTGAGTTTAAATGTATTTTGGTTGAAGTATTCATTTTAATGCATTTAAAGATAAAGCCGTAAAAGTACATAGTTAATAGTTTGAGTAATTTTGAGAGTTAGAAGTTACCAACACATTTACAATCTAATTTTGGAGTTGTGGGATGATTTTGGTCACTCGGGTAAGCTGGATAAGAAACAAGTCGTCAACTCATTTTTTGTCACTCGGGTCAGCTAGATAAGAAAACAAGTCGCCTAAAAGTTCAGTTCCTTTTGTTACACTATTTCCGAAATTAAAAATAAAAAGGTATTGTTAACTGTTAATTTTTATTAGAGTTAATTATACCATCGGTCGCCCTCGATTTACCCAAAAATATACTGGTAGTCCTTTTTATTATAAAATTATAGTGGTAGTCCCTTGGGTTTGATAAATGCAAGATGTTGGTCCTATTCTTATTCTTAGCGTCGGTTTATTTGTTCCGTTAACTGAATAGTGAATACACGTGCTGGGCAGATAGGTAATTTTTTCTATACAACAATCGTATGAGATATTTGGCTGCGGTTCCTCATCTCTTCAGCTTCAAGTTTTGGGTTCTTAGATTTTAAGGTTTTTCAAATCATCCATCGTATACGTTACCTGTCTGAAAATTTGAAGAACATCGGAAGTAGAAAGAACACCTTCTTTCGATGTCCTTGTTTTTGCATTGTCCAACAACGTCCCATCCAAATGTACCAGAAACAATAGGTATGCTTCATGAGTCCAGGTATATTCCGGTGGCTGTGGCTAACCGAGTAGATGTCTTTTAAGAAACAAAATAATCTTGCTCAATCAAATTTGAAAACCAAAGTGAAGGCATAATTTTAACGGATTATATGTAAGGTTTTGGATTTTCGGTGGTAGTAGGGACAGTGGGATTATATCTCATACATGGTATAGGATTGCAATTTGTGGCTATCGGTTAAGTTGATTTAGGTTAGGCCTCTATTAAGTCGGTTTTCGGCATAGGTTTCTATTTTTTATTTATGTATAAAATATCATGTTTTATTTAAGGTTTTGAGATATTTTGTTTTTGTTTTGACCGATTGATTTCTTTTAAATTTATTGCAGTGACATTGTCGAAGACAAAGAAGAAAGGGAAGGAGCATAAACAGACAATTGTGAACTCAATTTAAGAGGCGATTGAGCAGTACATCTCTTTCGGTAAGGCTCATATGTGTTGCACACAAATCTCTTTCGGTAAGGCTTATTTGTCACCTTATTTTTAATGGTTGATCGTTTTCTTATTCCAAATCCATGTATAAATGCATAACGAGTATGAAACGTGTACGCATCATTAGGGGTATCAAAAACCATTCCCATGAAAGGCACATCAGTACATCTATCTATCATCCTTCTCAAACTCAAGATCCATGTTATCAATTTTATGTGTTTCTTTCTCATATTCATCATGAGAAACAGAATAGTGTGATCATATATACTCAATCACGACAATTCAATTTCCCATGAGATTAATACTAAAATTAAACAGAATGAGTAATGGGTTTTAGGCTACGATTGCAACCTGATAATAAAGCCAATCACGGAGTATTCGATAATTATGTTGAAACATCGATTAAAATTAAGTAACACAATTCAGATAAACTTAGTCTAAGCAGGACATGTTATCATCGGTAGGATTGATATTAACATTATACACCACTTCATCTTTTTTGAGCTTGGGAATAATTAACTTCAATATTGAATGACGTGCATTGTACTCAGCCTTGATAACACTAGTATTGAAGATCTTATCTTGTAAATCAATATCCGGCAAATCAACCCAGCAGATATACTTTTCAATTATCTTGCCGGGTTCTAACTCGACTTGGATGAACACAGTGCCGTGATCAACAGACACCTTCATGTCCTTCAGCCTCCTCTCTTGATGCAAATAAATGAGAAAGTAGAGGCCATCATCATCTTCCATTTTACTCGTGGGTGAAATCACCTGTACATTTGAAGGACTTCCTAAAGCAGTCCTCTTGAAGTCCCGCCTATCACTTCGATTTTGAAAGATTGACAATCGATCAAACAAACCTAAATCATCATCAAAGTAGAATTTTGTTAAAAAAAAATTAGCATCAAATATTACCAGGTTGTTTATACAAGTTCAGAGAGGAGATATATAGATAGAAACACATGATGATAATTACTTAAGGACACACACACATATAGTGAATGGAACTAATGAGAACTCTGTTAAAATCAGTGCAACATAATCCCTTGATCTATGGGATATTATAATCTCTTGATTTATGAGATATTTTCAAATTATAGATATCTTGCATTTAATATACAGATTGTAGGATATCTCTTTTAAATCTAGCATTTAATGTTCTTTACCTTTTTTGTTTGTATTTAAACCAATGCATGTGATTCATAATAAAATCAATCGAATACACATTTTGTTTTCAGTTGCTTGTTTCATATTTTAATTTGTTTACTAAACTTCCATTTACAACAAGTCTTTAGTTATTTTATGGTATCTAGAGCTTGGTTATAATTAATCTTTGTGCAAATACTCAAAGTTACAAAGCTAAATTCTTGCTATAAAAAATGGAAGTCTCAAATGTAAACAACGGTGGTATGATCAACGGTATGGAAAGACTTGTAGGCAACAACTACAAGTATTGGAAAATGTGTATGGAAGCTTATCTCCAAGGTCAAGACTTATGGGAACTTGTGGCCGGAAGTGATGCCATAATTCCCGTAGAAACTCTTGAGCAAGGCGAGTCACGAAGAAAATGGAAGATCAAGTGAGGGAAGGCTCTCTTTGCGTTGAGGACATCAATTAGCAAAGAGTTCATAGAACACATTCGTGATCTTAACTCGCCAAAAGAGGTTTGGGATACTCTTGAGAAACTCTTTACCAAGAAAAATACCGCACGGTTGCAATTCTTGGAAAATGAGTTAGAAATCTCAAGACAAGAAGGTATGTCAGTTTCTGAATATTTCTTACGGGTGAAAACTCTTTGTTCTGAAATTTCAGAGATTGATACAAACGAGAAAATCAGTGAATCTCGGTTGTGAAGATATTTAATTCGCGGTTTGAAGAAAGAGTACATTCCGTTCATAACCTCTATTCATGGGTGGGCTACTCAACCTTTGGTTGAAGAATTGAAGAATTTACTCTTTAATCAAGAAGCTTTGGCCAAGCAAATGGTCAAAGGATTTGAAAATGATGCGGTATTATTTTCAAAAGGGAAGAACTTCAAGAAAGGTTCTTCTAGCAAAGAAAAAGAAGAAGAGCAAACTAGTTACAAAAGTAACTATGAGGAGAAACCTCCCACATGTTACAAGTGCGGGAAGGTTGGTCACATTAAGAAATATTGTCGTTCTAAAGTCACAAAAGCAAACGTGGCTTGTTCAAGTAACGATGATGATGAAGTCAAATGGGAGCAATGTTTTACCGTTGATACGGTTATTAAGAAGAATCAATGGATTATTGATTCGGGTTGCTCTCATCATGTGACCGGTGATGGAACTCTTCTTCATGACGTTAGAGATCACAATCAAAATCGAGTTGTAATCACGGCCGACAACTCAACTCATCCGGTAAAAAGGAAGGTAATGCTATTATTGATGTTAATAATAATACTTTTACTTTGGAAGATGTTTATCTTGTTCCTGAATTGACCAAGAATCTAGTTTCGGTACCTCAAATTACCGAATCTGGAAAATATGTTCTTTTTGGTCCAACGGATGTGAAGGTCCTTGAGAATGTCAAGGAGATTGTGGGTGATGTTCTTTTCACGGGAGAAAATAAAGGTTCTTTGTTTGTGTTGTCCGCAGGTGAGGCTTATGTGAAGAAAACAAGTCAAATCGACAACGGAGCTATTTGGCATACTAGACTAGGCCATGTGGGATATCAAATGTTGCAAAAGATATTCTCACATAAACTAGTTGATGGAATTCCTCAATTAAAGAATGTTCGTGAGGAAGTAATATGCCAAGGATGTAAATATGGAAAGTCACACCGACTTCCATATAAGAAGTCAACAAATCGAAAACAAGGTTTGCTTGACTTGATTCATACGGACTTGATGGGGCCAACAATAACACCAAGTTATAGCGGTCATTGCTATGTCATGGTGTTAATTGATGACTATTCTCGGTTTACTTGGGTGAAATTCCTAAAGGATAAAAGCGAAGCCTTATCAAAGTTCATAGAATTCAAAGAAGCGGTAGAATCAGAATTTGGGAGAAAGGTAAAAGCTCTTAGGAGTGATAATGGTGGAGAATTCATGTCAAATGATTTCTTTACATATTGTAAAACAAATGATATTTCTCGCCAAATGACTTGTCCGGATACTCCACAACAAAATGGGGTTTCAGAAAGAAAGATTGCGTACCTTGTTTCAATATGCTTATCTTGGTTACATGACAAGGGGTTGCCTAAGGAGCTATGGGCGGAAGCACTTCAATGTGCTTGTCATGTGTCTAATCGGTTACCATCTAGGCCAGGTACACAAAAATCATCTTTTGAGCTAGCTTATGGTGAAAAGCCTAATGTAAGCTATTTTAGGGTGTTTGGTTCTATTTGCTATGTTCATGTTCCAAAATCTAACCGAACCAAACTTGACCCAAAAGCTCGAAGGTGTATTTTTGTTGGTTATGATTCTCACAGGAAAGGTTAGAGGTGTATGGATCTAGAAACAAAGAAGTTCACCACTTCAAGAGATGTGGTATTTGATGAAGTGTCTTCTCAATTTTCTGAATCAAGCAAAAATGGTGAAGAAAATAGAGATTACAAATTTATGTTTTCTAGCTTCGACACTCAAGAAGAAAGTGAGAATGATGGTGTTTCTCAAACTCAAGAAGAGACTCCTAGTGAAGAAGTACCAACTCAAGTTAGAAGGTCAACAAGAGAAAAGAGACAACCAAAACATCTAAGTGACTATGAGGTGAACACAGTCACAACTTGTTTCTTTTCAGGTGGCTTAACTGAAGAACCAACATGTTATGAAGAAGCTAAAGATTCTCCGGATTGGAGAAAAGCAATGCAAGAGGAGATTGATGCATTGGAAAAGAATGAAACTTGGGAGCTTGTCAAGAAACCGGAAACATGTAAACCGGTTATGTGACGATCGCTCCAAATCCATATGGACAATACGTCATTCATTGATTTCATTGCGAGTTATTTGACCTCTATATGATACGTTTTGTAAACATTGCATTCTTTTGAAAAGGCACAACATAAATGAATATTTAAATCAAAGGTTTTCGACATCTGATGATTTCTACATATAGACAATCACCGTAAATAATAGTTTACAATAGTACTTCCGTTGACAATGCAGTCAAAATAAGATACATGGTGATGATTTGGTGAATGCAACGTTTCCTTGAAAAATATGCCATGTACATGTCTAACATATAAGCAAACAGCGGAAGACTTCTAGGAAACCTGAGAATAAACATGTAACAAGTGTTAACATAAAGGTTGGTGAGTTCATATTTTTATTGTTTCGTATAATCTGTATGTAAAGGTGGATCACAAGACTTCAGTTGTTTCATCCAGAAACGTTTATCAATAGATTCTACATAACAGAGCACCCTGGTAACTAAACTTTAACGTTATAATGATAAATACCCCATTTGTTTTAATACACGCAAACCAACGTGTCCTAAACTCAAATAACACACGTCCGTTAAAAGGCTAGCGCTCTAGCTCGGACGGGGATGTCAAGCCCTATGGATCCATATACTATTATTCGCGCCCACCAGTCTATATCCTATGTACTGGCAGCTACTAGTTACCAAAGCTAAGGGATTTTCGGTTCAAACTCAGTGTAGAATTAAGTATGTACTTGTATCCATTGCGTTTAAAATAAATTGCATGTATTCTCAGCCCAAAAATATATATTGCAAAAGCAATTAAAAAGGGAGCAATGAAACTCACCTTAGCAGCACATAAAGTTGTTCATCGTAATGTGATCGAAACTCAGATTACCAAATAATCGTAGATCTCAACCTAGAGAACATATGTTGGTCAATAAATGTCTATTAAGCTAGGTCAGGTCATAGTGTATCACAATCCTAATGCTCGATATCGACATACAAAAGTTATCTAATGTTGTTTTAAAAAGTCAATTTTGACAATAGTTCAACAAACGAGATGTACCTTATATAAGGATTCATTTACTCGGCTGGTAATATTTAAAAATCCATTTTATCAATCTTGTAAACAAGTTGTTTAAATCTTAATTGCGGATTCAAAAGCAATTTCAATTATCGTCAATCATAAATCAGTTGATCATATCTTTTAATCCGTTCATCGAAACTATTCGATACTAAATGAAAAGTCATTGATTTTTCGCCAGCTTTCCAAAAACATGCATATCATATACTTTTTACCAGTAATATATGTATTTAATTCGTGAATCATTATAAACTATTTAGCGACGAAATTTAGCATACAAGCATGTATAAATATATATACTCGAGCACTAGACATGGATACACCATTAATATATAAAAGATAAAATATGAGTGCTTACGTATCAGTATTGAGATTCAATATTGTAGGAAAGTACGTAGACGTAACGGAGATGATAAACACTAGGTTTGATTCACAAATATACCCCCGAACATTACCCATAACCTCCTTGGTAATAACTCATTATTTCCTTAGCTCTATCCCGCTTGAAAACTTGTTTTGAAAGTGACACGCTCATGACTTCGTCGTAGTATTTTATGTATAATACTAATTAATAATATTACTACTAATAATATTAAGATTAATAATAATATTAATCTTAATAATAATAATAATAATAATAATAATAATAATAATAATAATAATAATAATAATAATAATAATAATAATAATATAATAATAATAATAATAATAATAATAATAATAATAATAATAATAATAATAATAATAATAATAATAATAATATAAATATAATAGAGAGATTAAGACGAGAAATATATTATGATTTAAACTGAACCAAACCTCGATCAATTTATAGTAATATTTATGTCCCAGCCCACCATGCGATCGCATGGTTTTTGGGCATCAAGGCCATGCGATCGCATGGCCCTCTGATCCAGCTCACAAACTTTTAACTTTTTGTTTGTCGACATAATTTTATATAATATATATAATATATTATATTTATATAATTAATTATATATTATATTAAATTCACATGCATAGTTGACTTGTAATTTTTGTTCCGATAAGTCGTACGTCATCACTCGACTTATGTCCCAGTTCCGATTTTTCAAATGTCCTTTCGTACGCTGAGAAAACTTGTATTTTGCATTTCGTGTCACGTACCTTTGTCAAAATATAGCCTTAAATTATCCCTAAACTATACCACTCAAAGTATATCTTAAACTTTCAAGTATTTTGATCATTTACTTCTATAAATCATCATCTCGCTATTTGTTAATATATATATATATATATATATATATATATATATATATATATATATATAAAATAACAATTCGTTTTTATGACCAAGTTAATATTATATTTTATCGTATTGTTAAATATATATTTTCAATATTAATAAACACGTTTTAAAATACATATCGCAAATTATTCATATATCTAATTCCAACAGTTAATATTCCTTATTATTGTATGTGTCCAAATTACGTTAATTAAACGAACACTTTACCATTTATTTCGAATACCTTTAAAAATGAATGATTTCCCAAATCAACGTGGACCTCACAACAGAGACCCATAATAATATCATAATCCTTAAGGGACTCAATAAATATCTTTTAATTCAATCGTTTGGCATAATATTTTAACTCCGTAGTTAAATATATCAATCAGATAATCAAACCAATAAGTTTAATGCACAGTATCATATACTCAACACTTTGTTAAGTTTTCAAGTTATAGTATATGTATCTATTTACATATAATTGTCCACGAATCATTGAGAACAATCGAAGGGTAATTGAATAGTTCAAAATTTTGAGATTCAACTTCATAGACTTTGCTTATCGTGTCGGAAACGTTAAAGATTAATTTTAAATTTGGTCAGAAATTTCCGGGTCATCACAGTACCTCCCCGTTAAAGAAATTTCGTCCCGAAATTTGAGTGAGGTCGTCATGGCTAACAATAAAAATGTTTTCATGATGAATATGTGTTGATAAATAGAATTTTTATCACCGTTGAATAATATGGATAAAACAATCCAATTACTCGAAGCGTATGAGGGAAGTTATCATAATAGAGTGAAATGAGGAAATAGAGATTCGTTTTTAACTCTTGACTTAGTAACAATTGATTTCCGGAATTTAAGGAATAGAAAATCTTCATTATCTAAATAAGATTTGTTTCTTCGGAATTTGCGGAAATTAGGATTTTCTTTGAGTAAATGCGTAATATGCCTCGATTGCTATGTCTGATATTTCGCTATAAATTGACCTCTTCCGTTTCATTTATTTTCACCACTCCTATAATCTTCTTCCTTATTTAATACTTCTTAATAGATTGTGAAAATGCTTCATTCAGTTCTGATTCTTGATATACTCCTAACTTTCATATCTGTCATTCTTCTTTTTCATCTACCACCAGAGGAAGTTATTTTCTTCTACCACTACCTTGGGGTTATAGTATTTTTCATTCTCCCGTGTCTTTATATTGTTATACGAATTGATATACACGGTTTGTAATATATGTGTTGTTGTCAGGCTTTATATTTTCCTTTATATTTAGGAGCTCCATGCTTTCGTTTTTCCTTCCCGCCTTCAAGTCAAGCGAATAATGGTCCAGAATTCGTAGGTATGGATTTTGAAATGAACATAGTTAATGTTCTAAGAAGGGAATTGTAATGGCACGATCTTGATTTGTCAAATTACCAGAATATCTAAAAAAGACCGAATCATCAAGAAATATATTTTCTTGATATATTTAGAGATTATATGGAATGAAAGAGTTATATAACATGGTTCATGATGAGGGTGGGATCTGTGAACCTTTATCACATTCCATTAGAAACTCAGCATGACTTACTGTAATATAATCGAGTTGATCAAGTGTCATTATGTTATACTAATTCATGCTTCAGTTCCCAACACTACTTCAAAACATTTATATTTTAAACTTGAAGGTTTCAGAATTTAGAAACTAAAATAGTTTCTTTTATGATGTAATACAGATAGCACGAAGAGGTAATGATTTCAGATAAGAATGGTTTAGAAAAAATATCTTCGGAAATATGGAGAATATTTATAATGGAAGATACGATAATATCTTAGAATATTTAAGATAAGATGATGATGAAGAATATTGTTCGCAAAGGTTTTAGAGTAAGGAGCAAGGTATTCGTTAATGACTTCAGCAGCCACTGAATCATTTGTATTCTTTGAAGGCAGGTTCAGTCTTTGTGATTTATCCACAACCTCCTTCATACTTTGCTCAATCCGTTTTCCAGTTCCAAACCTTCTCTTTTTCTCAGCTTTACCACCATACTATTCTTTATCATCAAACTTTTGACTGTTAAGGTTGTTTACAGTTTTTGCTACTTCATCAGCATTGTTCCAATTTCAGAGAACTAGTTCATAGTTTGGGATGTTTTTCAGAAATTTCACATTCGAAGTATGTAAGTCTAGAAGATAGACATTATATGTATATATATAACTGTTGGTGTAGAATTACTGCGAAATTCGAAATACTGATTGCTAATTCCCGGTAGTTGGTATGGCAATTATTGTTACAAGATGTTGATGAGTACATGATAGGGTTTCAATGAGTATAAGGATTTTTCAAAAGGTCAAGGATTAATAAAGTTGTTGGTAAATTTACTGCTAATGTGGTGGAACATGAAAGGTTCCCCAGTAACAAGAACGTATATGTCAAGGTTATAATAAGGCTAATCTGAAAAGTCGAAGTTGACTAGTTGGAAGTGTGATAAAACTGGATACTTTGAAAAGGGATTGCAAGATTATTTTCGTTAAAAACAACGCTAAAGGATCTTGCTCAGTTTTGAAGTCAAAGTATAGCTTTGAAAGATATAGAGATCTAAGAATGATGTCATTGGTTCAGAGTTATGACTTGGATTCTGATCCGTCAATATCAGAATATGTAATTGAATTTGTATGAAATGATTGTGTATTGCAGTTAAGGTAGTGAGTATAGTTAATGATTTTTGAATTAAAGTTGAAGAATGTACAGTGTAACATATTAATTGTGAACTTATATATTTCCCGAGTATTACCTACCCGTTAAAGATTTCACAAGTAATATTTTGTACAAAAGAATTTTTCATTACAGTCTTTATGAAAATATCTGTATGTATATTTTCTTCAGATGTAATTCAGATTAAATGAGTTAAAATTATATTAAGCTCATTTGATTTTTGGCTTGAATTAAAAATGAATAATCTCTAAAACATTAGAGATTACATAATCTTTGTGGAGTATTTCACTAATGAAATCAATACTTCATTAATTATTCTTATTGATATTCCTCGGTGAAGGAGGTGTTCGTGGAATTTTTGTGAACCTTACAAGGCACATATGATGTTTTCTGGAAAGTTTCGAGTACATCGAAAATGTAAATGTAAAATCAATTATGTAATTAAATAATACACTTGGTTTATTATGAAATGGAATTCATTAAGTTGAAACAGAGATTGTAGTTAACAATGGTTAAGTTGTTAAGGAAGGATGTACATCATTGCATATTAGTAATATGAACTAACCGAGTAGTACCTACTAGTTAAGATTCACCCGTAATAGCTTAGTACGAAAAGATTTATTTTGATTTCAAAATTCATATATATTAAATATACATAAAATTTCTTCAGGGGAAATGAGTTAATATACTTCATCGGTTATTGTTGCTGGTATTTCTTGGTAACTACGGTGCGTATGACGTTGATGCTCGTGGGACAGATTGTGAAGTTGAGGTTTGCGATGCGGATGTTGTTGTTGGTGGTAATGGTACTGTTGGTGTTGTTGTCGGTGGTACTGTTGATGCCGGTGATGCTGCTGGTGCTTGTAACCTTTGCACCATATTCTCGAAAGCCACTACCTGAGCGCGAAGCTCGTTGATTTCTTCTACTACACCGGGATGATTGGCGGTTCGGACGAGCGGATGAATAAGATCTAGAATTTGAGATAGTATATTATCGTGACGAGATACTCTAGAAATGAGAGAGAAAATGGTGTCTCGAACAGGTTCGCCGGTAAGTGCTTCAGGTTCTTCGCCAAGAGGGCAATGTGGTGGATGGAAGGGATCGCCTTCTTCTTGTCTCCAATAATTAAGTAGGCTACGAACCCATCACCAATTCATCCAGAATAGATGATGGCTAATTGGTTGATCCATTCCGGTTACACTGTCTTCGGAATTCAGGTGAATATCCATATCAGAATAGCTGTCAGAGTTTAAGGAATTTGAACTAGATACGGGATCCATCTTGTATAATTAGGGAGATGATTTTTGATATGAATTAGATTATAGAATTTAGTTTGGTATTCTTCAATACATAATTTACATATGTATATATAATACCAAATTCCATAAATCACGGAGAAATTTTCAGAAGATGTCAGGAAAAGTTTACAGTAACAGATATGCTAAGATATGAATTTTGTCTATACACTATTCATGCAATCAATGCAGTAAAACGTGTCTAGACTAGGAATAATAAGCAGGTAATTCTCGACAAGAAATGATAAGCAAAACTTTTGACATGCAGATACGGTCGAAGTCCAGACTTACTAATGCATCCTAACAACTATCAGTTAGACACACTCATGCAAGACTTGGTTCACTAGGACTAACACTCTGATACCAACTGTGACGATCGCTCCAAATCCATATGGACAATACGTCATTCATTGATTTCATTGCGAGGTATTTGACCTCTATATGATACGTTTTGTAAACATTGCATTCTTTTGAAAAGGCACACCATAAATAAATATTTAAATCAAACGTTTTCGACATCTGATGATTTCTACATATAGAGAATCCCTGTAAATAATAGTTTACAATAGTACTTCCGTTGACAATGCAGTCAAAATAAGATACATGGTGATGATTTGGTGAATGCAACGTTTCCTTGAAAAATATGCCATGTATGACTCCATGCACATAGCTTGTCTAACATATAAGAAAATAGCGGAAGACTTCTAGGAAACCTGAGAATAAACATGTAACAAGTGTTAACACAAAGGTTGGTGAGTTCATAGTTTTATTGTTTCGTATAATCTGTATGTAAAGGTGGATCACAAGATTTCAGTTGTTTCATCCAGAAACATTTATCAATAGATTCTACATAACAGAGCACCCTGGTAACTAAACTTTAACGTTATAATGATAAATACCCCATTCGTTTTAATACACGCAAACCAACGTGTCCTAAACTCAAATAACACACGTCCGTTAAAAGGCTAGCGCTCTAGCTCGGACGGGGATGTCAAGCCCTATGGATCCATATACTGTTATTCGCGTCCACCAGTCCATATCCTATGTACTGGCAGCTACTAGTTACCAAAGCTAAGGGATTTTCGGTTCAAACTCAGTGTAGAATTAAGTATGTACTTGTATCCATTGCGTTTAAAATAAATTGCATGTATTCTCAGCCCAAAAATATATATTGCAAAAGCAATTAAAAAGGGAGCAATGAAACTCACCTTAGCAGCACATAAAGTTGTTCATCGTAATGTGACCGAAACTCGGATTACCAAATAATCGTAGATCTCAACCTAGAGAACATATGTTGGTCAATAAATGTCTATTAAGCTAGGTTAGGTCATAGTGTATCACAATCCTAATGCTCAATATCAACATACAAAAGTTATCCAATGTTGTTTCAAAAAGTCAATTTTGACAATAGTTCAACAAACGAGACGTACATTATATAAGGATTCATTTACTCAGCTGGTAATATTTAAAAATCCATTTTATCAATCTTGTAAACAAGTTGTTTAAATCTTAATTGCAGATTCAAAAGCAATTTCAATTATCGTCAATCATAATTCAGTTGATCATATCTTTTAATCCGTTCATCGAAACTATTCGATATCTAAATGAAAAGTCATTGATTTTTCGCCAGCTTTCCAAAAACATGCATATCATATACTTTTTACCAGTAATATATTTATTTAATTCGTGATTCATTATAAACTGTTTAGCGACGAAATTTAGCATACAAGCATGTATAAATATATATACTAGAGCACTAGACATGGATATACCATTAATATATAAAAGATAAAATATGAGTGCTTACATATCAGTATTGAGATTCAATATTGTAGGAAAGTACGTAGAGGTAACGGAGATGATAAACACTAGGTTTGATTCACAAATATACCCCCGAACATTACCCATAACCTCCTTGGCAATAACCCATAATTTCCTTAGCTCTATCCCGCTTGAAAACTTGTTTTGAAAGTGACACGCTCGTGACTTCGTCGTAGTATTTTATGTATAATACTAATTAATAATATTACTACTAATAATATTAAGATTAATAATAATATTAATCTTAATAATAATAATAATAATAATAATAATAATAATAATAATAATAATAATAATAATAATAATAATAATAATAATATAAATATAATAGAGAGATTGAGACGAGAGATATATTATGATTTAAACTGAACCAAACCTCGATCAATTTATAGTAATATTTATGTCCCAGCCCACCATGCGATCGCATGGTTTTTGGGCATCAAGGACATGCGATCGCATGGCCCTCTGATCCAGCTCACAAACTTTTAACTTTTTGTTTGTAGACATAATTTTATATAATATATATAATATATTTAATTTATATAATTAATTATATATTATATTAAATTCACAGGCATAGTTGACTTGTAATTTTTGTTCCGATAAGTCGTACGTCATCACTCGACTTATGTCCCGGTTCCGATTTTTCAAATGTCCTTTCGTACGCTGAGAAAACTTGTATTTTGCATTTCGTTTCACGTACCTTTGTCAAAATATAGCCTTAAATTATCCCTAAACTATACCACTCAAAGTATATCTTAAAATTTCGAGTATTTTGATCATTTACTTCTATAAATCATCGTCTCGCTATTTGTTAATATATATATATATATATATATATATATATATATATATATATATATATATATATATATATATATATATATATATATATATATATAATAACAATTCATTTTTATGACCAAGTTAATATTATATTTTATCGTATTGTTAAATATATATTTTAAATATTAATAAACACGTTTTAAAATACATATCACAAGTTATTCATATATCTAATTCCAACAGTTAATATTCCTTATTATTGTATGTGTCCAAATTACGTTAATTAAACGAACACTTTACCATTTATTCCGAATACCGTTAAAATGAATGATTTCCCAAATCAACGTGGACCTCACAACAGAGACCCATAATAATATCATAATCCTTAAGGGACTCAATAAATATCTTTTAAATTTGGTCAGAAATTTCCGGGTCATCACAGGTTACTTGCAAATGGGTCTACCGTTTGAAGAAGAACTCGGATGGAACCATTAATAGGTTCAAGGCTCGGTTGGTGGCTCGTGGCTTTTGTCAAAGTTATGGGCTTGATTATGAGGAAACTTTTAGCCCCGTGGCTAAAATGGTAACGGTGAGAACAATAATCTCACTAGCAGCTTACAAAGGGTGGAAATTGTGGCAACTTGATGTGAAGAATGCTTTTCTATATGGAGAGCTTGATCGTGAGGTGTTCATGGAACAACCTATTGGGTTCATTTCAAATCAATTTTCAGAATATGTGTGTTGGTTAAAGAAAGCTCTTTATGGCTTGAAACAAGCACCGAGAGCTTGGTATGGTAAGGTTGCACAATACCTTGTCTTTTGTGGTTTTAAGATTTCTGATGCGGATTCTAGTTTGTTTGTAAAGAAAGAATCAGGTTTCCATGTTTTGGTGTTATTATATGTTGATGACATGATTATCACCGGAGGAAATGAGTCAGAAATCTCTCGTTTAAGTGATGATCTTTCGGTGCATTTTGAAATGAAGAATATGGGGGAGATTGGATGTTTTCTTGGCTTGGAAGTTGATAAATTAGAAAACGGATACTTTATCTCTCAAAGGGGTTATGCAAGAAGTCTCTTGGAACGTTTCAACATGGGGGAGTCAAAGCCTATGACTACTCCAATGGAACCAAATCTCAAAATGAAGAAAGATCAAGGAAAAGAGCTCAAGAATGTGAAGTTGTTCCGACAAATGGTTGGAAGTTTGATCTATCTAACCATCAAAAGGCCGGAAATTGCTTACTCGGTTGGCATTGTTTCACAATTTATGCAATGTCCAACTAATGTTCATCTTGATGCAGCAAAAAGGATCATTCGTTATGTGAAAGGATCAATAGGCCACGGCTTGTGGTATAAGAAGTGTGATAATGTTTTGTTAAAAGGTTTCGTGGATGCAGATTGGATGGGAGATGCAAATGATCGCCATTCAACTTCGGGTTACTGTTTTAACATGGGTTCCGCTATTATTTCATGGTGTAGCAAGAAGCAAGATGTTGTTGCTTTGTCTAGCACGGAAGCGGAATACATAGCTGCAACAATGGCGGCTCAAGAATGTATTTGGTTAAGAAGATTGATTGGTGACATACTTGAAAAAGTAGATTATGTTGTCAAATTGAAATGTGACAACGAAAGTGCAATCAAGCTTGCTTCGAATCCTGTGTTTTATGCCCGTACTAAGCATATAGAAATGAGATATCATTTTATTCGTGAAAAGGTTCTTAGCGGGGAGATCGAGCTAGCCAACGTAAGGACAAATGCTCAAGTAGTCGACATCTTTACTAAAGCTCTAATGAAAACCAAGTTCATGGAATTTCGAGAAGCGTTGGGGATTTTTGATCGAGACTTTGCACTAAGGGGGAGTGTTAAAATTAGTGCAACATAATCCCTTGGTTTATGGGATATTATAATCCCTTGATTTATGGGATATTTCCAAATTATAGATATCTTGCATTTAATATAGAGATTGTAGGATATCTCTTTTAAATCTAGCATTTAATGTTCTTTACCCTTTTTTTGTATTTAAACCAATGCATGTGATTCATAATAAAATCAATCGAATACACATTTTGTTTTCAGTTGCTTGTTTCATATTTTAATTTGTTTACTAAACTTCCATTTACAACAAGTCTTTAGTTATTTTAAACTCGATTATGGATGAGAACTAGGTATTAGAATAAATAAGGGCAAGGGCACACAATTTTGGCTTAGAACAATTTTCGTGCTACAACAAAAATTATCCTAACACACACAAAATTGTTGTAATTTACTTTGTTTGTGGCATCACCTTTTTTCTACTATCGCACAAAAAAGGGGAAGAGCGCACAATTATGGCTGTGTTAGAACAATTTTCATTCTACAGCACAAAATTGTTCTAATTAAGTTCTTTTCTAAATTTAGCCCGGTTTAGAGTTTAAGGTTTAGAGTTTGGGATTTAAATTTAGGGTTTAGATTTAGCGTTTAATACGAATGTTTTGGGGTCTAGTGTTTTGGATTTAGATCCCTAAACCCTAAACCATATATCGGGCTATATTTAGAAAGAAAGAAAAAAAAAACTGAATTCAAACAACAAAAGTGAGTTAGAATAATTTTGTGTATGTTAGAACAATTTTGTGTGCGTTAAAACAATTTTGTGTTGTAGAATGAAAAATTGTCCTAACACAGCCCAAAATTGTGCCCTTGTCCATATCTACGATCTCACCTTATATATAGACTGATCCTCACCTTATATATAGACTGATAATCCATCAAACCAATCTAAATCATCAAAGTAGAACTTTGTTACAAAATTTAGCATCAGATACTTGCTTGTTTCTTTATCCATCATATAGCAACAAGAAATTACAAAAAGCTACGTACAAAATTTAAAGATAGAGGAAGTTAATTATTGGTCAAAAACTCAACTGATAGATGCATAGATACGATCATACAAAAAATGATGATGATTGTTACACGACTTATATTAGGGATCAAGGATATAAAGAATTAAATGATTAATAATAATAATAATAATAATAATAATAATAATAATAATAATAATAATAATAATAATAATAATAATAATAATAATAATAATAATAATAATAATAATAATAATAATAATAAATTATCTGCATAAGAAGGGGGCTTCGTACCAAGAGCATAGCGCTTATGTTGCTCTACGATATCACTAGAATAAAGGCGATAACTGTTTGTGTTTAAAAACTAAGACGTCAAGGCAGATGATGCTGGACACAAAGGGATAACAGATCTGCATGACACCGCATGTTTTAGAACACGCGAACAAGCAACAAACTTTAACATGATTCCTGCACCTTTAACAATTGCACACACGATTCTCAACAAATTAGATGATCGTATAGAAGGAAACGATAATGAATTACTCAACTGCAAACTAAAATAGGATAATTTTGTCGTGGTTTACAAGCAGGTACTACAATCGATGAACCCTAATTTGATTTCTAATGAATTGGGGATTTGGCATTCAGGAATTACTCAAGTTTTTTTTTAGCTTTCAGCGTCCCTCTATTATCACATTTTTTGATTACGCGTCCCTCCGTCAACTTTCCGTTAAAAAAAGACCGTTAAGGCATGCCATGTACCTTGCATGTGAGGGTAAATTCTTCTTTTTACCTTCTTCATCTGAATCTTAACCAAACCCTAAAAGATAGTAGATCCTAGTTCCATGTTAACAAAGATCCACCATGGCTAAACAATTACACAGAGACAATCGCAAATTTTAAAGAGTTTTAATAATTATTAAGGAACCATAAAGCCTAACCATCATTTCGATCCCACTAAAATATTTATCAATTTTTTTTATAAAAAAAATCCTACTTGCACAGTAGTAAATAAAAGCAACAAATTAATTCATGTACTAAACTTTATGAACTCTAAACATCAAGTCTGGATAATGCGTTTTTAGGTTTTGATTACTAGTCAAACTGTCAAAAGGACCTAGTCATATGTTGCATTTTTTGGAACATGCCACAGTAGTACAAAGATTTATACCAATTTTCTATTTCATGCTTCAAAATAAGGATACTAATACTGATAATAATGAATGAAAACTATTGAAAAATGAAATAGGATCAAATGAATACGTTATCAGCTTCACCCAGTTTCTTGCATATTCTTGCTTTTTGTTCATCAGTTGCATCATCAGATTCAACTACAATATCAAACAACTGCAGTGACATATTATGATATCAATATTTGAATACAATTTGGGTCTTTTTCAGATTACGATTATAGGACTGACCTGTGAAAGCATCTGACTGACTGGATATCCCTCGGCAATAACATTGTTGACTTCTTTGTTTTTAGAGTCAAATGAACCACTTTTACAAGCTGCGAGAAGACCCTGGACAACTTCATGTGGGATTACCTGATTAATTTTTTTATATTAATCTCAGTATTCGAAATGAGATGTATATAAAAAATATGAATCACAAACTTGAACTTCGATGATTCCAGATTATGTACAAATTATGTACAAATTATGAATCACAAATTGTTCAAATATCTTCCTGCACCTTTAATCATCTATTTCCGTGAAGAAATTACACCTGCAACAACTTCGAATTTCAAAATCAAGGTTGAACAGATAGCGAAACTTCATGAGTATCAATTATTTGATTTTTCTAAATAAGAGCGATTTAGATTTTTATTTCTTCATAAAAAGGTCTCCAAATCATCCAACTAACACTCAAAAATCAACATCTTAACCTGAAATTCTCGGAATCAAACCAATTAAATTGTTGACCATAAAGTTGCTAAGTTTGACTTTCAGATCCGGAATTTTGTGATGATTTTCAATTCGATCTGATGAGAAAAGAAGGTTAATATGATGATAAGGAACTCACATTTGTATTCAGATTGGTGTTTAATCTTCAAAACAAGAAACCCCTAAAATGGGAAATAAAGATGATGAACGATGATAAAGATGAAGTTGATTTGAATCAGGTAATATGATGATGATATTAAATGATGATATGGTTATATAAGAGATTCAATAGACACGAATGATGATGTGAGAATTATGTACAAGGATGCCTGCTAATTCGATCAGCTTTTTGAGTTTTTTTAGTTGATTTTGATGGGTTATGAGTGAAGAAGAGGAAGAAAAGGAGTAAAAAGACGAATTTACCCTCACATGCAAGGCATATGGCATGCCTTAACGGACTTTTTTAACGGAAAGTTGACACAGGGACGCGTAATCAAAAAATGTGATAATAGAGGGACGCTGAAAGCCAAAAAAAAACTTGAGGGACGCTGTTAGCTTTTTGGGATAAAATGGAGGGACCAACGACACAATTATTTCTATTAAACCATTAAAACGTTAGTATGAAAAGTTAATTATGATGATTTGCTTTTAAATGAATTGGGCTTTTGTGGTTCGCTAAAGTCCATTTCATTCATGGACCAACCGAAAAAATAAAATTATATTTAATTTAGATAAAATTATCAAAATCGTCCCTGTATTTGTCCATTTTTATCCTTTTCATCAATGTATTTTAAAAACTACAATTTTCATCCTTAATAGAGTAAATGTGTCTGAATTTAGTCCCTAATGACATTTTTCAGTCCTAATTTCGTCCCCGTGTTAAGTGAGGGATCCCCGTAGTATGCCAAATTTCCACGGGGAGTCCAAATCATTAACGGATGTTAAAATTTCGTTAAATTTCGTCCCCCCAGGTCCCAAAGTCTAAATTAAACTCTAAAGCTCAGATAAGATCTAAATTAAACTACAATATAAACCATTTCATTTAATCGAACAACTTCGATCAACCCACTAGCCGACAACCTGCAAGTTTTTGGATAATCCTGAAAAACGATTAGACCTAAAGTTGGGTTTCGTGTGCAACCGAAGTAACTGAAATCACTGCCGTGAGCAACTGAATTCGCCACCGAAGTCGTGGTGTACATATGATGATTTCATGAAATGACTTGTATATAGATGGTGAATTCATAAAAGATTAAAATAAAGAACCTTCTCAATCAAAGTCTTTTAACGTTCGTTAGCGATTTGGACTTGCCCGTGTACTTTGGAGACATGGGGTGACGAATTTTAACAAAATTTGTAACGTCCGTTAATGATTTGGACTCTCCGTGAAAATTTTACATACTATGGGGATCCCTCACTTAACACATGGACGAAATTGAGACTAAAAATGTCATTATGGACTAAATTGGGACATATTTACACTGTTAAGGATGAAAATTGTAGTTTTTAAAATGTAGTGATGAAAAGGGTAAAAATGAACAAACACGATGACGATTTTGATAATTTTGTCTTTAATTCAAGACTTGGATAAAAGAGAGTTTTTGATGATGATGTCCCCATACTGATACTGACTTGATGCTCTCTAATTTTTATTTTTGACACACACACACACACACACACATATATGTATCATGAAGATCGGGTAGATTACAATATTTTTAAATCCAAATTCATAATGAAGTATCCGATGTTAATGTTGTGGATCGTTCCTATCAACATGGTTTTCCATTTGAGCTTCTTGTCGTGTCGAACCGATCAATTTATTTCGATAATGATATCCTAATTTCGAATCATTGTGGCAATGGCGGGGGTAAACGTGGGTGGTTTTGGATTAGAATTGCCTCGTAATGTGGTAAATGTTGATTCTTACCACAACAACTTTGATTCGGTTAAGTCGAAAGTTCAAGTGGTGCATGCTTTGTTACATTCTGCTACGTTGAATAACGATGTTGATGTGGATAATGGCTTCTGCCTGATTTGGTTTTGGTCATTGTCAACTCAGGTGTTAGTGTTGTCCTTTGGCGTCAATGCTTTGTAAATGTGGCTCGGGGTCCAAGGGGGGTTGTATTGGCTTCGGATTTGATATGGGTTTGTCCGATACCGACTTTGATGTGTCGGTTGCTTCTCCCGTGGTGTATTCGAGTCCCAGACCTCTTTACAAGAACAATATGATTGTCGCTAGTGAGATTTCCTTTGCGACAAAAAAAATGATTTTTATTTTTAGATACTCTGTTAGTTCATGTTAGCTATGTTGTTTGTTATTTGGTTGAGTTGCTATTAAGTATTAACTCGCTTTTAGTTTTCAGGCTTTTACGATTGTGTTATTGTTGGCTTATTTCATCTCTCCATGAAATATCATTGTGGTTTTGGCAAACAAAAAAATATGAATTGTTATTAAAGTCAAATAATGTGTGCCAATTTTGTGGCTACAACTCACCTACCAAATTGCACAGTGGTTTATTTTTACTATAAATACATGATGATGTAGTTTGTAAAATATGCACTCTCTTGAATATATTTCACATCTACATTCTCTCTCTCTCCTTTCTATTATTCTTTAATTAGATACTATTTACTAAAGGTAGTTATAAGCTTACTGAATTATAACACGTTATCAGCACGAAGTGCTCCGTATAATCAAGGTTTATCTAAGTAAGCACAAGTCACTAATCAATAAAATGTCAAACTTATCAAAGCTTGAGTTTGATGCCCTAGACGTATCGGGAACAAACTACACATCATGGGTCATGGATGTAGAAATAAATCTTGGATCATTGGGTATTCTAGAAACTTTAAAAGAAAAAAATACTTATTCTGATCAAGATAAATTAAAATCAATTGCTTTTATTCGCAAACATATTGATATCACCTTAAAACATATGTATCTCGCTATCAAAGATCCATATGTTTTATGGGAAAGTATCAAGAGTAGATTTGATAATCAAAAGGAAATATTACTCCCAGCTGCGAGGGAAGAATGGAGAAATCTAAGGTTCCAAGACTTTAAAAAGGTAAGTGAATACATCTCGGCCATGTTCAAGATCCATTCAAAGCTTCAATTCTGTGGTCAAGAAATAAGTGATGCTGATATGATGGAGAAAACTTTCTCCACAATGCATTCTGCAAACATTACTATACAAGAAAATTTAAGATTGCAGAATTACAAAACTTTTTCCAAACTTCAAACTTATCTCTTAGTTACAGAAGTGAATAAAGAATTACTGATGAAGAATCAAGAATCTCGTCCTACGGGTGCGCTAGCATTCCCTGAAGCTAATGCTATTAACAATAATAATAATAAAAAAAGAAATGCACCTGGACGAGGGCGAGGTCGTGGTCATATTGGCCAAAATCATCATCATGGAAATTACCATAACAATAATAAAAATCATATGTTCGAAATCACCCTTATGGTAATGGTCATGGTGGTCGTGGTCGTAATGGTTACGGTGGTCGTGGTCGTGGACAAAGAAATAATAATCCACAAAATTATAAATTTCAACCACCATACAATCCCACAAATCATAATGTTGAAGGAAGCTCTTCAAAGAATATTGAAGATTCTTGTTATCGATGTGGTAAAATTGGCCATTGGTCTAAAAACTGTCTAACAAATCAATATTCTGTTAATCAATATCAGGAATCCCTAAAAGGAAAAGGAAAATAGGCAAACCTTGTGGATGACCTTGATACAAAAATCACTGAGCCAACAAACGACTACTTTAATGAATAAATTTCCTATTATATGTCCATATCAAATAAATGGATGTAGATTTACGTTCTATACCATATCTACTTTACTATATGTTTCCTTATTATGTACTTTCGTTTATAACATATTTTTGAATGTAATATATTGATGAATTATGTACTCATTATTTGTTTCTCATATTTTGAAGTTCATGATGTACACTACTGGAGTGCAAAATCAGTCAAATGGTGGGGATCTTTGTATTACAAATAGTGGTACCACACACACTATACTCAAATCTAAAAAATATTTCACCGATTTTAAAGCAACAGAAAGAACGGTACATACTATATCAGGTCCTACGGATTTAATAAAAGGAATGGGAAAAGCAAAATTCATGTTACCAAATGGTACAAATTTTCTGATAAAAAATGCCTTATTTTCTCCCATGTCAAAGAGAAATTTGTTAAGCTTCTCTGACATATACCAAAATGGATATGATTATCAGTCAGTGACTACAGAAAATGATAAATATTTAAGTATCACTGACAAGAAGCATGTGATTGAAAAACTACCAAGACTTAGTTCTGGTTTACATTATACATATATAAATGTACCAGAAACACACGTGGTAGTTAATGAAAAGGCATGTGATCCTGTAATGATCAATCTGTGGCATGAAAGATTAGGCCACCCAGGATCAACAATGATGAAAAGAATAATTCAAAATACACATGGACATCCATTGACGGATCAAAAGATCCCTCATGATGCAATTATCCCATGTACATCATGCTCACTTGGAAAATTGATAATAAGACCATCACATCTTAAGGTTGAAAAAGAATCATCAATGTTTCTTGAAAGAATTCAAGGTGATATATGTGGACCAATTCATCCACCATGTGGACCATTTAGATATTTCATGATCCTAATATAAGCATCTAGTAGATGGTCTCATGTTTGTCTATTATCAAGTCGAAACATGGCATTTGCAAAATTTCTTGCTCAAATTATTAAATTGAGAGCACATTTCCCTGATTATACTATTAAAAGGGTGAGATTGGATAATGCTGGTGAGTTTACATCTCAAGCATTTAATGATTTTTGTATGTCTATTGGGATTGTTGTTGAACATCCTGTTGCTCATGTGCATACATAAAATGATTTAGCCGAATCACTAATTAAACGATTGCATTTAATAGCTAGACCATTGATAATGAGAACAAAACTCCCAATATCTGTATGGGGTCATGCAATTTTACATGCTGCATCATTAATTCGCATTAGACCAAATGCAAGTCATACATATTCTCCCTTGCAACTTGCTTTTGGCCATCAGCCAAATATTTCCCACCTTAGAACATTTGGTTGTGCGATTTATGTTCCTATCACACCACCACAACGCACTAAAATGGGTCCTCAAAGAAGGATGAGAATATATGTTGGATATGAAACATCTTCAATCATAAGATATATTGAACCCATAACGGGTGATGTTTTTACAGCACGTTTTGCTGATTGTCACTTTAATGAAACATTATTCCCTAGATTAGGGGGAGAAATAAAAAATAAAGAAAATGATGTTTCATGGTGTGAACCTCAATTAATGTATCTTGATCCTCGTACAAAAGAATGCGAGACCGAAGTTCAAAAAATAATGCATATGCAAGAACTTGCGAATAAATTGCCTGATGCATTTACAGATACGAAAAGAGTGACTAAATCATATATACCAGCAGGAAATGTTCCAGCTAGAATTGAAATTCCAAAAGCTGGCAATAATGTCACTCTTAAGTCTTTGCCACGCCAGAAACGTGGGAGACCAATTGGTTCTAAAGATAAAAATCCCCGAAAAAGAAAATCAGCTGATAATGAGGTAAAAGAAAGTGTTCAAGAAGAACCACAAATCAATACTCCTTCTGCAGAGGATGTCAATACGGAATTTTCAATTAATTATGCACATTCAAAAATATTATGGAACCTAAATGAAATGAAAAATCTTGACGAGATATTTTCATATAATGTTGCATATGACATCATGAATGATGATGATGATCCAAAACCAAAATCTGTTATGGAATGTCAAAATAGACATGATTGGGATAATTGAAAAGAAGCAATACGAGCTGAATTTGAATCGCTCAATAAAAGAAAAGTTTTCGGATCTATCGTTCTCACACCTAAAGATGTGAAACCTGTGGGATATAGATGGGTTTTTGTGCGAAAAAGAAATGAGAAAAATGAAGTTACAAGGTATAAAGCTAGACTTGTAGCTCAAGGTTTTTCTCAAAGACCGGGAATTGATTATGATGAAACTTATTCCTCTGTTATGGATGCAATTACTTTTAGATACTTAATCAGCCTGGCATGTAACGACCCAACCCGTTAACCTTCCGAAAATGTGCCACAAAAAAAAAATTTCTGGAACAGTCGATCTGGACGGCGTCCAAAAGCTTGGACGGCGTCCAGCACTTAAGACTTGGACGGCGTCCAGCCATCTGGGACGGCGTCCAGATTTACTAAAACATTCTGATCAGTTTACAAACACACGCGGGCGAAAAACCCGCTTCCCGACACTTTTAAACCAAAACACTTTCACAATATATTACAATAGTTTAAACTAAGAGTTTTTCACAATAAAAACCGAGTTTTACGACACCGGGCCCACATCGACCCAAAATACCACAAGTGACTATTTCGACCCATTAGTTTATACAAAACATAGACCGAGCATGGGATTGGGGACACGCTACCCAATCCTAATCAAATCCAAAAGCAAGTCTTCTAAAGAAACTACGCAAGTCCACTAGTCCCCGCGCTTACCCGAGCCACCGCATCCATTCAATCTATAAAAATGTAAACAACGAGAGGGTAAGCTAACGCTTAGTGAGTGAGAATATACTACATACATATATATGCATAAAATGAAATGCGCATCGCTAACACACAAATACGAGTCACATACCGCAATCCAAGCATAACTAAGCAATGTTATACCTAACGTATCACCAAGTCAAACCGCAAGATTAGTTACAACAATATAAGTAAATACGCGTACATAAATGGGTAACCAAACTACAAGGTTAACCCCTTAACCTCAATCATACGAACATTGGCCGAACAACCCGAGCCTTAGTGAATTCGCACAACCCGAAATTCACTCCTCCACCAATTCAACAACCGAGGTTGGCCGTACCACCCGAGCCTTAATGAATTCGCACAACCCGAAATTCATTACCTCATCAATAAGATGACCGCACAACCCGAGTCATCATGAATCCGCCCTATCCGAGATTCACTTCTCAATACCAAAACCCACGGTCACGGGATTATAAAATCCACCACATCGGGGTCATCCACATCACAACAATATTAACCCTTCGCCATTGGGGTTATAACATCCAAATCACAACCACGTGTGATAACGTGCACACAAAACGTGCATCATGCCAAAGGTGATCAACCAAAATGCACAACCCGTGCCACTTGGACTCATACAAAAGCCCATCAAGTCCACCTATATGTGAAGTGAGCTCTATAGCCGAGAATCACTTCACCCGACCCGCACCCATCCTACACATACATAGGCACATAGGATATTAACACTCACCTTGTAGCCTTGATGAATGCTTCCAAATAATCCGCCAAGCGCCAATGGAAAGTACCTACTCCATTATCACAAATACAACAACACAATTAGGGTTGCCTTACAAACCAACCCAATTTACACTTAGTGCATTTTCGACCCGAATGCACTTCCAAGCACAAAATGTGCCCAAAATAACCAATAATCACTAACACGAGTGAATATGGTCCTAACAAGCCAATTAAACCCGAACACAAATGTTAAACACGTGTCATACCCATTTTGACACCAAAACCCTAATTTTGACTCATTTCAAAATTAGTTAACCAAACTACCCAAAAGGGTTCCAACACTTCCATAATCACCAAACCTAGTGATTAAACTCATTATCAAACCCTAATCAAGGCCAAATCGTCAACCGACCCAAAACCCGCCAAGTGACAAGAACAACAAGTCACCATAAACCCATTTCATCATCTAAAAGGGTTTCATAACAATCTAGCTCAAAACCCTAACTTGAATATCAAATCTAACAAATGAAATTCGGAGTTTGAGCTTACCAATACCACCACAACGTAGCTAGGAGCGAGATGAACAACTTTAGAACCTGAGCTTTTGCAAGAATCCGACTCCTTCTTCTCCAAATCCACCTCTCTCTCTCTAGAACTTCTCCTATCTCTCTAGATAATGTTGGGAGTGTTTGTGAGGATGAAATATGATCCACAAATGACCAAGGAACCAGCCTTGAAGGCTCCAAACCGGCATCTAAGTGATTTTACCATTTTACCCCTTTTAAAATAATTAAAACAGCTGGCTCGACAGACCGTTTGGACGGCGTCCCACCTTTTGTTGCTGGACGGCGTCCCCCCTATCAGGACGGCGTCCCACCTTTTGTCGCTGGACGGCGTCCCTCCTATCTGGACGGCGTCCCGACCTACTGCAAAATCAGAAACAAAAACAGGGTGTTACAACTCTCCCCCACTTAGAATCGATCACGTCCTCGTAATCCTCGTCACTTAGCCAAAAGGACCACACTCCACGGTCCTCAACATAAGTCCCAATCCGACTTTCCTAGTCAACTCTTCCCAAGGAATCACCTTTAACAACTAAAATCGTCTCCCGCGATTTATCAAACCCACTATCCGAGCACTAAAACCATGCTCACTCCCTATCATCGGGAAAACTCAACCAATCTCGGACCGAGATATCAACCCTTCAGCGTACCATTACAGGTACAATGCTAGAAGCAACCAAGTCTCAATCCTAAAGTCAACAATCCGAAACGATGAAGACCGATCCAAACGAATCCCTACAGATTACACTTAATACTAAACATCCCTTGTAGTGCGCAATACGACCAATACGCAACTACCGTAACTTCATAACAAACGGTTTAAACCGATAGCGCCCAAAACGATTATGGCAACTCTAGATCCCAAGGTGTACAAAATCAACGATCATCACACCCGTAACAACACGTGAGCGAAACACGGCTATCGCATCACTAAGCACACAACATAGTCCTCGCGACCCCACCATCGGCGCATAAAAAAACCAATAGATCAAACCACGCGGTCCTTACGACCCCACCATCGGTGTATAAAACAACCGATAGATCACAACTCAACATGGCCGAAACAACCCGAGCCTGAACACATATGGAGGATGGTCGAAACAACCCGAACCTTAGTGAATTCGCACAACTCGAAATTCACCTACCCAATCCATATATCTCACAACGAAATGACCGCACAACCCGAGTCATCGTGAATACGCACAACCCGATATTCATTACCACCGCCACATAGTATAACCGAGGATGGCCGTACAACCCGAGCCTTAGTGAACCCGAACTACCCGACATTCACTACCTCAAACTATGAGTCCAACCAACAGGGACAATCGTACTACCCGAAATATTGTGAATACGAACAACCCGATATTCACGTCCCACAACACAACTCAGGAATGGTACTCGCATTTCCCACCGGTACTCGCATTTCCCGATAATGTTACACCATACCGACATAACACTACTCCCTTGATGAAGTCAGCGGACCCCGATGGTCATGCTCCACCAATCTCAACACCGGATGAAGTCAGCGGACCCCGAAGGTCATGCTTCACCGATATCATACCTCGCTCATGATGAAGTCAGCGGACCCCGAAGGTCATGCTTCACCAATCGCATACTCCCATGATGAAGTCAGCGGACTCGAAAGTCATGCTCCACCAATCAATAACCATGATGAAGTCAGCGGACTCGAAAGTCATGCTCCACCAATCAATAACCATGATGAAGTCAGCGGACTCGAAAGTCATGCTCCACCAATCAATAACCATGATGAAGTCAGCGGACTCGAAAGTCATGCTCCACCAATCAATAACCATGATGAAGTCAGCGGACCCTGAAGTTCATGCTTCACCAATCAACGCCCTTTTGGCCTCGAACAACGAGTAGCGTAACATCGCGCCCTGCTACACTATAGTGAACCCTAACGGATACCACTAACCATCCACACAATCGAGCAAGAACCACCTATATCAAACATAGGCACAAAACAAAAGTTCTCTAGAAGAGAATCCGATACGCACATCCCTTAACCGAGGGATTTCACCTTGCTCGTCAAACACGTCCATTATCTCTCAACGAGATTTACCACATTACCACATCGGTGATAATTCAAATCCAAAATCATAAGTACAATTTAACCGAAATTGTACTCTACCACAAACCGACCAAAACTAGGTCCCAACACAATTTTCGGACCTACTAAAACGTCATCCGAAATCTCACCCTAAGGCTTCCTCGTGCGGGAGTGTAACTCCCCCACTTGGAACTACGTTCCATCTCCACAACTCGTACAACCGTACAATGCTACCAAAGGTAGACTTTACCAACAATTGGGTTCACACGACCCATCACCATTCCTTGCTCCAACCTTGAGCATACGAAGGATTTTAACCTATCCTTAAACACTTCAAACGAAAAGTGTACCACAAATTACACAACTACACTCTCGCAATCATCCAATTACTATAGCTTGTCAACTTCACTTAGTCACTCATGTACTTAAGGGTTTCATCTCGGTACTCTAAGTACAATGTAACCACAACACAATCGGAGTCGAACACCACGCTAGTAAGTATGAAAGAGGCACATAATTTCGCGTCACGTAGACTCCTTTACCAACATACTTCGAGATTCAAAACACTCGATCTCAAGGGTTCCAACCACCCGACGAACCTCACGGTTCACCAATCTCAACACAAAAGCGTACAATCGCTTATCAACCGAACACCAAAACCCATTTCCATGGTTTGGTAGAAACGTTTCCCAAATACTAAGGAATGCTTGGTTACACCAAGTCTTACTCCTTTCGTCCAAAAATCAATCATTACCATAGGGTACTTCCATTAGGAACGTCACCCTTAACAATAACATGCACAACACAATGCAATAACAAATCCGAACTTAAACGCCACATAAATAAATATTCAAATGACATATTTATTAAAATGAAACGTACCTCAACGTCTCCTTGCGGCATTCGCCGCCGCCAACTTGGGACAATCCGGCTTGCGATGCCCCTCCTTATGACAATAGTAGCACATCCCGTCATCACTTCTCGGCATTGTGCACTCCCATAACTTGTAGCCCCTAACACCACAATTGAAACATCTAGGTGCACGAGAATCCACCGTGCCTTTTTCCACATTACCCGTACTCGCACTTGCACCCTTATTTTTCTTACTCGGGGCGCCGTACGAATCAACCCTCCTCTTACTTGAAGGTTCACACATCTTTGATCGCGTATACGACTCGAAACCTCTAGCCAAGTTGAATAATTCCGCAAACGATTTCGCTTGACCCCGACTAATTTTACTTTTTAGGTCATCATTCATGGTCCGATAGAAATCCCCCATTAACAAACGATCATTCCCCAAATACTCCGGGCAAAAACGAGCCTTCACCATAAAGGTCGTCTTGAGAGTATTCAAATCCATAGATCCTTGTCGCAAATTTCGCAACTCATTACGCAATTCCCACAATCGGCCGAAGTCCGGAACTCCTCGAAGAATTCCTCCTTAAACTCGTTCCACGATAAGGCCATAAACGTTTCGCCACCGACAAGATCGATCTTACCATCCAACCAATCCCTTGCCCTGCCCCGCAACAGACTAGTAGCGAGTCTCGTCTTTTTCTCAGGAGGGCAATCAATAGTACGAAAACACCCTTCGACATTCGAAATCTAAGTTGTGCTTACCAAAGGATCCGGTTTCCCGTCATACATCGGGGGTTTAGTCCTCATGAAGCTCTTAAGACAACGCTCCATTTCACTACTACCCCGAAATTCGGAATACTTCCTATCCATTTCTTCTCGAAACGCACTCATTTGCTCCGCAACGGCGGCCGCAACTCTAGAGTTAAACTCCTCGTCATTCGTCTCGATCTCGTTTCGCGTCGTCATTCTAAAGAATGCAAAACGATTAGTCCACGAACGTATAAAACAACATGCATAACACCGCCCCATCTTGCTCAACACTCGTCGTACATCACTTGTTAGACACGATTTGCACCCGTAATAAGGTTTGCAAGTCCTTATTACGCACACACGTCGTCTCAACTCGTTAGTACAACGACCGTCTCGCTCGATGTTTTAAACAAACACAAACAAAATTCTACGCGATATAAACACACGCGAGAATTATTATCACAACACAATAATATATTAATAATATCCGCATTACTAATACAAACGTTAGTCTACCTACAAACAAGGCACTAATTATAACCCATTCCGACCCGTAATCCTAGAAGTCCCGTAACAATTTAAGCACACACAAAAGTCTAAGTCTAGGCACCTATCTCAAGTCACCTAAATCCCTTAGACCATGCTCTGATACCACTTGTAACGACCCAACCCGTTAACCTTCCGAAAATGTGCCACAAAAAAAAAAAAATTTCTGGAACAGTTGATCTGGACGGCGTCCAAAAGCTTGGACGGCGTCCAGCACTTAAGACTGGGACGGCGTCTAGCCATCTGGGACGGCGTCCAGATGTACTAAAACATTCTGATCAATTTACAAACACACGCGGGCGAAAAACCCGCTTCCCGACACTTTTAAACCAAAACACTTTCACAATATATTACAATAGTTTAAACTAAGAGTTTTTCACAATAAAAACCGAGTTTTACGACACCGGGCCCACATCGACCCAAAATACCACAAGTGACTATTTCGACCCATTAGTTTATACAAAACATAGACCGAGCATGGGATTGGGGACACGCTACCCAATCCTAATCAAATCCAAAAGCAAGTCTTCTAAAGAAACTACGCAAGTCCACTAGTCCCCGCGCTTACCCGAGCCACCGCATCCATTCAATCTATAAAAATGTAAACAACGAGAGGGTAAGCTAACGCTTAGTGAGTGAGAATATACTACATACATATATATGCATAAAATGAAATGCGCATCGCTAACACACAAATACGAGTCACATACCGCAATCCAAGCATAACTAAGAAATGTTATACCTAACGTATCACCAAGTCAAACCGCAAGATTAGTTACAACAATATAAGTAAATACGCGTACATAAATGGGTAACCAAACTACAAGGTTAACCCCTTAACCTCAATCATACGAACATTGGCCGAACAACCCGAGCCTTAGTGAATTCGCACAACCCGAAATTCACTCCTCCACCAATTCAACAACCGAGGTTGGTTGTACCACCCGAGCCTTAATGAATTCGCACAACCCGAAATTCATTACCTCATCAATAAGATGACCGCACAACCCGAGTCATCATGAATCCGCCCTACCCGAGATTCACTTCTCAATACCAAAATCCACGGTCACGGGATTATAAAATCCACCACATCGGGGTCATCCACATCACAACAATATTAACCCTTCGCCATTGAGGTTATAACATCCAAATCACAACTACGTGTGATAACGTGCACACAAAACGTGCATCACGCCAAAGGTGATCAACCAAAACTCACAACCAGTGCCACTTGGACTCATACAAAAGCCCATCAAGTCCACCTATATGTGAAGTGAGCTCTATAGCCGAGAATCACTTCACCCGACCCGCACCCATCCTACACATACATAGGCACATAGGATATTAACACTCACCTTGTCGCCTTGATGAATGCTTCCAAATAATCCGCCACGCGCCAATGGAAAGTACCTACTCCATTATCACAAATACAACAACACAATTAGGGTTGCCTTACAAACCAACCCAATTTACACTTAGTGCATTTTCGACCCGAATGCACTTTCAAGCACAAAAAGTGCCCAAACTAACCAATAATCACTAACACGAGTGAATATGGTCCTAACACGCCAATTAAACCCGAACACAAATGTTAAACACGTGTCATACCCATTTTGACACCAAAACCCTAATTTTGACTCATTTCAAAATTAGTTAACCAAACTACCCAAAAGGGTTCCAACACTTCCATAATCACCAAACCTAGTGATTAAACTCATTATCAAACCCTAATCAAGGCCAAATCGTCAACCGACCCAAAACCCGCCAAGTGACAAGAACAACAAGTCACCATAAACCCATTTCATCATCTAAAAGGGTTTCATAACAATCTAGCTCAAAACCCTAACTTGAATATCAAATCTAACAAATGAAATTCGGAGTTTGAGCTTACCAATACCACCACAACGTAGCTAGGAGCGAGATGAACAACTTTAGAACCCGAGCTTTTGCGAGAATCCGACTCCTTCTTCTCCAAATCCACCTATCTCTCTAGAACTTCTCCTCTCTCTCTAGATAATGTTGGGAGTGTTTGTGAGGATGAAATATGATCCACAAATGACCAAGGAACCAGCCTTGAAGGCTCCAAACCGGCATCTAAGTGATTTTACCATTTTACCCCTTTTAAAATAATTAAAACAGCTGGCTCGACAGACCGTTTGGACGGCGTCCCAAACTTTGGACGACGTCCCACCTTTTGTTGCTGGACGGCGTCCCCCCTATCGGGACGACGTCCCACCTTTTGTTGCTGGACGGCGTCCCTCCTATCTGGACGGCGTCCCGACCTACTGCAAAATCAGAAACAAAAACAGGGTGTTACATGGCAGTTTCTAAAAAATTAGAAATGCATCTCATGGATGTTGTGACTGCTTATCTATATGGATCACTTGATAGTGATATATATATGAAGATACCTGAAGGATTTAAGGTATCAGAAGCAACCAATGCAAAACTCAAAGAAATGTACTCAATCAAGTTACAAAGGTCTTTATATGGGTTGAAATAATCGGGTCGCATGTGGTATAAACGATTAAGTGATTACTTGATAAGCAAAGGGTATACCAATAATCTTATTTGCCCATGTGTATTCATTAAGAAAACAACATCTGGATATGTGATCATAGCCGTTTATGTTGATGATCTTAACATCATAGGTACAAATAAAGAGATCCATGAAGCCATTCAACTTCTAAAGAAAGAATTTGAAATGAAAGATCTCGGAAAAATCAAGTATTGCCTTGGTTTGCAGATTGAGCATATGCCTAATGGTTTACTTGTACATCAAACAACTTATACGGAAAAGATTTTAAAACGTTTCAATATGGACAAGGCAAAACCATTAAGTACTCCTATGGTTGTTAGATCACTTAATGTTGACACTGATCCATTTCGTCCCTGTGAAGATCATGAAGATATCCTGGGACCAGAAGTACCATATCTTAGTGCAATTGGAGCTCTTATGTATCTTACAAATTGTACAAGACCTGACATTTTTTTTTGCAGTTAATTTGTTGGCAAGGTTCAGCTCAGCTCCTACCAAAAAACACTGGAATGGGATCAAACACATATTTCGATACCTTCGAGGAACTACTGATTTAGGATTATTTTATTCTAACGAATCAAAACAAGATTTGGTTGGTTATGCAGATGCAGGTTATTTATCTGATCCACATAAAGCTAAATCTCAAAATGGATATGTATTCCTAAATGGAGGTACCGCAATATCATGGCGTTCTAAAAAACAAACACTTGTTGCAACATCATCAAATCATGCCGAAGTGATTGCATTACATGAAGCTACTCGGGAATGTTTTTGGTTGAGATCAATGACACAACTCATTACTGATTCTTGTGGACTAGAACGCGATAAAAGTCCACAACTATCTATGAAGATAATGCAGCTTGCATAGCACAGATGAAAGAATGGTATATCAAAAGTGACCGAACAAAACACATACCTCATAGATTCTTCTCATACACTCAAAACCTCATTAAGGACAACCAGATTGAAATGAAATATGTTCAATCCAGCAAAAACTCTGCCGATCTTTTCACCAAAGCACTTCCAACTGCTATTTTCAGAAAGCATGTTCAAAATATTGGCATGAGGCATGTTAAAAGGATTTAATGCCTCAATGATGTCTACTTGAGGGGGAGTCAACTCTATGCTGCACTCTTTTTCCCTTGGCTAAAGTTTTTATCCCACTGGGTTTTTCTTTAGCAAGGTTTTTAACGAGGCAATACTAGTTGCTTGTAATTGATCTTAATGAAACAAAAATTGTCATCCAAGGGGGAGTGTTATGAAAGTCAAATAATGTGTGCCAATTTTGTGGCTACAACTCACCTACCAAATTGCATAGTGGTTTATTTTTACTATAAATAGATGATGACGTAGTTTGTAAAATATGCACTCTCTTGAATATATTTTACATATACATTCTCTCTCCTTTCTATTATTCTTTAATTAGATACTACTTACTAAAGGTAGTTATAAGCCTACTGAATTATGAATTATGAATTATAACATGAATCAAAATCAATCAATATCAATCAATAAAATTAAAATCATAACCACATTACTTGGACCAAAATACCCTTGACTTTTTCTCGTCAGTCGCTCGCGGCTAAACCTCGCACTTCCATTTAAAACCCTAGTAGAATCTGCTCCAGTCTTCCATCGCCAAAAACCCTACCTCCATCTCCTGTGCCGTGTTTACTCTTGGACTTCCATTAAACCTTCCATCTCCAAACCCTACGTCACAATCACTCGGTCGATCCGAACATCATCAGGTTCATTTATACTTACTCTTAACATTTGTTCTGTTTATATTATTCTTATAATTTTAATCTATTTATTCCGATTTCTGATTTAGGTTTTACTAAAACCACACTACGTAGCAATAACACCAAATTAAAACCCTAGCGCAACCTCGCAATGGCATCTATGATGGTAATCACTCTTTCATTTCTATTTCCATTTCACAATTTCAGTGTGTATGTTCGTGTAGATGTTATCCTTATTGATTTTATCACTAATGTAATGTGTCAATCTATAATTTTGTGCAAATACAACAGCAACCTCAGATCATACTGCTTAAAGAAGGTACAGACACATCACAAGGGAAGCCTCAGTTAGTGAGCAACATTAATGCTTGTATGGCTGTAGCCGATGTAGTCCGAACAACCCTAGGTCCTAGAGGTATGGATAAATTGATTCATGATGATAAGGGTAACACTACGATCTCGAATGATGGTGCTACAATCATGAAATTGCTTGATATCGTTCATCCTGCTGCCAAGATTCTTGTTGATATCGCCAGGTCACAAGATTCAGAGGTAGGTAAATACTACACTATAGCATAAGTTGCTCATCAATTCGCAGCTTGTTTAGATTAATTGAATTTGCTATATAAAGTAAATGTATGGTTATATGTTTATTGTATGTGTTGCAGGTTGGTGATGGAACCACTACTGTTGTTCTTCTTGCTGGTGAGTTTTTGAGAGAAGCCAAGCCATTCATTGAAGATGGTGTTCATCCTCAAAATCTGATAAGAAGCTTTAGAACCGCTTCATTTATGGTAGAATTTGTGAAAGCTCTCTGTATCTTATAACACATATGAAATAGTTATTAAGTTTTGATTTCTGTCTGGTTTGTTCATTTAAATTGTGAGACAGGCAGTTGAGAAGGTTAAAGAATTAGCTGTAAGCATAGAGGGAAAAAGTTTAGATGAAAAAAGAAGCTTGTTAGCTAAATGTGCTGCCACAACATTGTCATCAAAGCTTATTGGAGGCGAGAAAGATTTTTTCGCAACTATGGTTGTGGACGCTGTCGTTGCAATTGGAAATGATGATAGATTGAACATGATTGGAATAAAGAAGGTATGCATGCTTAACCCTGGACTTTAGATGCACAAAATTTTGCTAATTTACCTTTTAAAATCGGTTGTTGAAGTCTGATAGTGTTTATTTGATGATGGTTAAGTATGAGAATTAAGATCACATTGTAGATCTTCTTTAACTTAATGCAATTACATATGGTGTATGGTTGAGAGATATAGATGGTTATGCGACGTGCTTATATGTTATTGCGGAGCTCAAGTTTTTCTTTAAGGATTGAGATCTGTCGTTTTGAGTGTGTGTGCATGTTTTGAATGTGGATTTAAACACATAAGTAGAATATCAATGTGATGTTCCTGAATTGTGTGTGGGCTTTACTTCTTCCACTTAGAGTAAGTTTGCTCTGTACTTTGTGATATTGAGTTGGTAGGTTAAGAAAGTTCAGAAGATTCAAGATTGATGAGTGGATCACATTTTATTTATTTTGTTTCTAGGCATAGAACATTCAGCATGCATTGTACTAAATTTCCAGTTGGAAGTTTAAGGTAATTTAGGCTCCTTGTTAGCATTTGTCACAAACCTATACGATAAACAAACATATAGCTCTAGAATTTTCAGACTACAGAACTGATAATGTTTTAAACTTCAAGAAAGGGTTATATTTTGTATTGATCTGATAGAAGTTTCAGTAGATTAATTATTAGGTGTGGAATTTTCATAATAAATGGTTTTATGCAGATGGACCACTAATTGTAGGGACAGCTATTCCATTCACATGACTCATGATATACTTTGTTCATATGACTTGACTGGTATTCATGTGTTGAACTTACTCTTTTGCTGAACACTAGAAATATATAAAAAAAAATCATATGCACATTCGCTAGTTACCTAGTAATCTTCTGATATGATATTGAGTTCTCTATTGGATGGAGTTTTGATAACTCAAATTTCATAATTGTGTTTGTAACATGGGAATCATAATTATGATCTTAGAGTATGCCACCTCAATTACACCTGTTGTTATGAAAGAGCATAACATCAAAAACTAGTTTGCTTTTCAGCAAGTGAAATGCATACTTATAAAATAGCAATGGAAGTTTTTTGTCAAGCTGAGGAACTTTGCTGAAGCCCTTAAAAAGATAGAAGGGACTACTAAGTTTGAAATTAATACGTGTAAATAATATTAGTAAGCTGAACATTTTTTAATGTGGATATTTTAGCAGCAGCAACAACAACAACAGTACTTATCTGAACTGTTTAGGCATGGTTATTTGTTTGATTTGTAATGGACATCTTCTGTTTATGCATCTACAATTGATAATTCGAGTTTGATTTTGTAGGTTCCTGGTGGTACGATGCGGGACTCATTTCTTGTGAATGGTGTTGCATTCAAGAAGACCTTTTCATATGCTGGGTTTGAGCAGCAACCCAAAAAGTTTTTGAATCCAAAGCTTCTGCTGTTGAACATCGAATTGGAACTAAAATCAGAAAAAGAAAATGCTGAGATAAGGTGGATTGTTTATTATATTTTTTATGTAGCTCTCTAATCACTTCTGACATATACATTTTCTGTTAACAGACTTTCGGATCCATTGCAATATCAATCGATAGTTGATGCAGAATGGAATATCATATATGATAAGTTGTATAAGTGTGTAAAAAGTGGCGCCAAAATTGTTTTGTCGCGTCTGGCAATTGGTGATTTGGCAACACAGGTGAGGGACTTTTTGTTTTTGAACATTGTTTTGTTTCTGCAAGTGGAACTAAACTATTTAATAAACAATGTGTTGACAAACTGCTCTGCTATAAATAGCATCTAGAAGGTTTAAACGTTTGACTTGGCTGGTTTTTATGTCATCAGTATTTTGCTGACCGAGATATCTTTTGTGCCGGGCGAGTTGCTGAAGATGATCTGCATCGTGTTGCAGCTGCAACTGGGGGTACCGTGCAGACATCAGTCAACAATGTTATAGACGAGGTTATCTTTTGACGTCAAATGGTTTTTACTGTTGTATTATGCTTTACTTATCTGAAATATATATATCATTTTTTGTACATGGAAAAGGTTCTTGGGTCATGTGAGGTATTTGAAGAAAAGCAAGTTGGAAATGAAAGATTCAACATATTTAGTGGATGTCCTTCAGGCCAGACTGCTACTATTGTTCTTCGAGGTGGAGCTGATCAGGTTTTCTTTTAAACCATTTTGCTTTTTTCATATATTTTTGTACTTGATCAAAAGGTCCTTTTTTGTAAAGCAAAGATACAGATTGAAACTTTTGGATGTATTCTGTCTAAAATAATACATTGATGAACATTACACTCAATTATGACTTGCATCCGCTTAAATAATTATGATTTCTTTTAATTTGTAAAACTCTTGTTTCTTGTGTATTCATTTCTGGACCCATTGGATATCATCATTGATATGTTACCAACTTAATTGTAATTGTAATAGTTTATTGAAGAAGCTGAGCGGAGTTTACATGATGCCATCATGATTGTGAGGAGGGCCATGAAGAATTCGACAGTCGTTGCTGGTGGTGGTGCGATAGATGTACGTTTGTTTCTTATCTTGTTAACTACTGTATCTAAGTATCTAACATTCCAACTCACTGGTGTTTATCACGTCATTATTAACGTATTTTTAACGGCAGATGGAGATAAGCCGGTACCTGTGGCAACATGCACGTAATATAGCTGGAAAGTCCCAGCTATTTATCAATGCTTTCGCTAAAGCACTCGAGGTACGTTTCTTTAGTTGCATAAACTGTAACATTTATTGTTTTTGGAGGTGGATTATATCACCTTACAACGATATAATTCCATGTATTGTCTATGGTCTTATCATTGTGCATTCTCTAGTTCTAGCTAACTACTTAACTGTACCTTAAACCAACAAAAACTTTATTTTAATGTATGCATCTATGTTGCCTTTATAAAGTCTTTGGCCTGTGTTTCATTTGTTCTCATCATCTGTCTGTCATATACGAGTGCATCTGTAATTCTTTTCTTTTATAGAATTGATGGTTTATAATATGTTAATGACTGGATATGTGAACAGGTTATTCCACGACAACTTTGCGACAATGCTGGATTTGATGCAACTGATGTACTTAACAAACTGAGGCAAAAACATGCACTTCCATCTGGTTGGTCTTTTGCATTATCTTTTATAATCATCTTTTGTTTCTTAATTTTCATTTTGAACTACCTCACTTTTACCATGTTTTATTTTGCACTATACCTATAGAGTCCTTTGATCTGAATATTAGATCTATTCAGCCAACAACAACATGAATACCATATACATGATTTTGGTCATGGGATCTGAATTACATTGTAATATTTTTTTATAAACAGGTGAAGGTGCTCTTTATGGAGTAGATATCAACACAGGTGGAATTTGTGATTCCTTTGCCAACTTTGTGTGGGAGCCAGCAGTGGTAAAGGTAATGGTCATTACTTGTATCTTGTTTATGTGTCAATTCTTTGTTTAAGCGTTTAGGAAGGTTGCTTACTTAATCTTTACTTCAGATTAATGCTATAAACGCTGCAACTGAGGCAGCATGCCTTATCTTAAGCGTTGATGAAACAGTGAAGAACCCCAAGGTACCGTTCCTTTTGTTTTCTTTTCATTTTTTGTAATCTTTTCTTTTATTTATAATTAAGTAATGTGTTCATTATGATCACAGAAAAGCATTATTAGTTTAAAAACTGAAATCTGCAAGCAAAACGATTTTGGAGGTCGTGTCCATAAAAAATAGACTTTAGGCGATCTTATATGGTTGTCTTATATTAAAACACATCTAGGATGAACACTTGATACTGGTTTGCTGATGTGTGTCTTTGTTTGCATTGCAGTCGGAGAGTGCACAGGGAGACGCTGCTGGTATGGGTAGAGGACGTGGTGGCGGCGGCATGCGCGGTGGACGTGGAAGAGGGATGCGTAGACGTTAAACATGTTATGTTTTTGGTATATCATGTTTAAACTCGAGCGCAGGCATTAGCATGGGACATGTAATCTCTGTTGCGAGTTGAAGTAATTTTGGTTTTTGTGTGATGATTTCTTAATTTCCAACTAGTTTGTTTACTAGTACTTTTTGTGTTGATGGATTATGTGTGGAACTTGAGTTTCATAGCTGGGGATTTATAGGCTAACTTTAAAGTTGAGTATCATTTAGTGTTACTATGTTCATGTGTTTCTTTTTGTTTTTATAGATGTTGAATCGACCAATCCTTTTTAGGTTGTATAATTCCATTGTTGTACACCTGGCAATCGGGTCGGGTTGGGTTTGGGTCGGGTCGAACGGGTTTGTGTTTGAACGAGTCCGGGTCTAAACGGGTCAGAAATTTTGAACGGGTCCAACGGGTCGGGTCAAGAGCGGGTCGGGTTGGGTCGAGACTACAGGTGAACAAAAAAACCGGATCCGAAAAAAATCCGAAAAAAAATCCGAAACCGGATCTTGTCAGATCCGGATCCTGTCAGAACCGGATCCGGTTCCTGGATCCGATCCGGATCCGACCGGATCTAGCCGTTGCCCCAGAACCGGATAAATACCGGATAAAAACCGGATTTTATCCGGATTTTTGAAAACCGGATCCTGTCCGGATTTTTTTGCTGTTCGAAAATCAAAAAAAAAACTAGCCGTTTGGAGCGTTTTTTTTGCAGTTTTTTGAACTTTTTTTGACCATTTTACCCCTTCAAGTGTAGTATAAATAGATGGTATTGGGTTTTGGTTGAAAACACACCATCTAATTCTCTCTATTCTCTCTAAATCTCAAAAAACTCTATAATTACACTATAATAACTCACTAAACTCTACTTACTAATCCTATAATGGATAACTCACAAGCATCCACTTCCGATGCCGCTTCCGTTGCCCAATCTTCACAACGTTATACCAACAACGATGTTCGTACGATCAAAAATACGAGTCGTAAAGGCGACGTTTGGGCTAATTTCGACTTGTGCGTGATGACCGATAATCAAGAAAAAGCTCGTTGCAAGAGATGTGGTAAGTTCCTAGGTGTTTCGGGTAACTCTACTTTAAGAAAACATCTTGTAAAAAGTTGTTCGGGGGCCGCTCAAGACCCGACACAACCTACACTTGGTCGGGATGGTTCGATTTTTGTATACGATCAAGAAGCTCTTCGTCAAGATTTGGCAAGGTTTGTCATTCAACAAGGGCTTCCTTTCAACCACTTCGACAATCCAAAGCTTACGGAGCTAATTCGCAACCGACTACAACCGCGATATGACAATGTAAGTCGTACTACTCTTAGACGTGACGCTTTTAAATTATGGAAAAAAGCTAAAAATGATATAATTGAAGGTTTTCGAACATATAAACATAAAGTTTCTATAACTTGTGATGTTTGGACCGCACCACACGGAACGGCAAATTCTTATTTAGCCGTTACCGCTCATTGGTTCCATCCCGATTCGTGGTTATTAATGAAACGGACTATCGCTTTTAAATTATTTGCTTATCCGCATAATGGTAATAATTTAAGAAAAATTATACAAGACACTTTGACTGAATATAATTTAATCGATAAAGTTTTTACTATTTCGCTAGATAATGCTTCTAATAATACTAGTGCCATGGATATGTTAAAAATACGAATGCAACCGGTTTTAAATTGTGCGTTTATACATACACGTTGTGTTGCTCATATTATAAACTTGGCCGTTCAAGATTGTTTAACTTATTGTAGTTCGTTAAAAGATAAATTTAGAAAATTATTAGTAACGATATATCGTACGAGCAACGAACGACATAAAAACTATAAAAATTTTGTTAAAAATTGTAATGGCACTTGGTTAGGTCCTTATTTTGATAATAATACTAGGTGGAATTCTACTTGTCTTATGTTTGAAAATATATTACGACAAAAAGAAACTTTAATCGGTTTTAATAATAGACTAATTAGAAAGGGATATTCCGAACCGATTGATAACGACGAATGGGATGACTTGGAAGCATTAACAAATTTTTTACAAGTTTTTAGAGAGGCAACGACAAAAGTTTCGGGTGTTTATTACCCAACTAGCTCACTAGTTTTACAACAACTTTATATAATGACGGAAAAAATTAACGAATTTGCGAACTCAAATAATCGTATTTTTAGACAAACCGTTTTTCACATAAGAAAAAAACTAAAAAAATATTTTGGAACAATACCCAAAGTTTTTTTATTTGCGGCCGCTGTTGACCCGAAAATCAATTTTAGTGGGGTGGAACTTTTGATGACAACAATATATCAAAATTTGGATTGTATTCATGGTCCCGAAGACGCCGAACCCAACTATATAAACAACCAAATATTCGCATTTAATAACACCTTTGAGCAATTATTTTCAATTTATGCAACAACTTATGGTCGACAATCAAACCCAATTGTTGACCAATTTGAGAGCGGATCATCTTCTCGAAGGGCCCGAGACCTTAATATTACTCTTTTTAACCAATTACGTGAAGACGCTTCAAAACGTGCCCGAACATCGGCACCCACAAGCGAGTTGGGAAATTACAAAATTGGAAACTTTGCACTAAACATGAATCCCGAACAATTTCACAACTTTGATGTTTTGGCTTGGTGGAAAACAAAAGAAGACACCTATCCAATATTATCCGCTATGGTTCGTGACTTATTAGCCGTTCAAGCCTCAACCGTAGCTTCCGAATCGGCTTTTTCTCTTAGCGGTCGAATTATTTCGGAAAGAAGGTCAAGACTTACCCCCCAAGCCGTGGAAGTATGCGTATGTTTGAAGGATTATTTGGACGGGGTAGATAGGATACAAGATCAAACGTCATTAGAATGTCCGTTAGATAATGACGTTGAAGATTTTATAGAGATGGAAGAAATAGAAGCGGGATTATCACCTTCATCATCCGAAGGAAATACCGAGACCGAAGTGGAGGAAGGTGAATATGATCCCATTAACATGGAAGAATATATTGCAAATTACCAACGAACATTTGCGGTTGATGACCCCGAATTTGAAGCAAGTGAAGACTATTTCGAACGACGAAGGCAAGACGAGTAGTCGAGTAATGTATAATGGGTGATGGCAATGCCGAAGCTCAATATACTTTGCTCGTAATACATTATCGGGTGATGGCCATGCCGAAGCTCGAATAATGTATTAACTTTTGTATACTTATAGTTGTAACTTGTATCGTTCAAATAAATGTATTGTTATTGTTATTTATATTATCTTTAGTGGTTAATCATTTGAATAAAAATGTTGTTGTATTATTTATAATTGTTGTAGCGTTATATATTTTGTTTATATTGATTATATTATTGTTGTTCAAAAGTTATAAAAATCGAACCGGTAAAAATATAACCGGTAAAAAACAAAATCCGACAAAGATCTTAGTCCGAAAAAAATCCGGTCGAGATCCGAAAAAAATCCGATTCCGAAAAAAAATCCGAAAAAAAACCGACCCCGAGAACCGGATCCGGAACCGGAACTGGATCCGGAAAAATCTGGATTTTTTTTGTCCGGTTTTTTTAAATCCGGATCCGGTCCGGATCCGGTTTTTGTGCACCTATAGTCGAGACCCATTTTCCCCCGGGTTGGGTCGGGTCAAGACCCTTTTTCATAATTTTTTTTTTTATGATTCCGATTTCCGTTTTCATTTTCAGACTCGCTTTCCCAAATGAAGTTTTCGGATTCGCAATGCGGGAAAAAAAAATTAAAAAAAAAAATTTAAAATTTTTTTTTTTTTAAATTTTTTTTTTTTAAAAATCGGAAAAAAAAAATTTGATTGAAATTTTTTTTCGGAAACAAAAAATTTTTTTAAAATTGTTTTTCGAAAAAAAAAAAATTTTTGAATTTTTTTTTTTTATGTTTCCGATTTCCGTTTTCATTTTCAGACTCGCATTCCCAATTGAAGTTTTCGGATTCGCAATGCCAAAACCAAAAAAATTAAAAAAAATTTTGAAATTTTTTTCCAAAAAAAAAATTTTCTGAATTTTTTTTTCCAATTACATGTGATTTTCACGCCACATGTCGCGCTCTCATTGATTCATTGGATCTCAACTTAATTTATGGATTCAAATGAATATTTTTTTAGAAAACGCACGTTGAAAACATTCGACGAAAACGCCATGCAAAAACCGCGCTTAAAACGCGCGCCAAAAAACGCCCGCCAAAAACGCGCTGCGAAAAATTCGTGCCGAAAATGCGTGCGAAAACGGGCGTTGAAAACGCCCTGCAAAAACCGCCCCGAAAACAGCCTTCGAAAAACGCGCTACGAAAAACTAGCTCCAAAAACGCGCGCCGAACACGGGCAATGAAAACGCGCGCCGAAATCTTGTGGTGAACACGGGCATAAAAAACGTAGGACCCATTAGACCCGAACATAGGTCCCGTTGGACCCGTCACTTTTTCCTTGTGATGTAAGTAGTTCAATTTTGGACCCACAAGATATCTTATCCTTTATAAATTGAGACCCTGTTGGACCCTAATATTAAGATCCAGTGAACCCATTTTTTAGACTATGAGTTTGATTTGACAGGCATACATTGTTGTAGTGTGAATATTCATTGCCAGAAGACGACTTTGTGTAGATTTACAAAATATATACTACAGAAAAAATAAAATGAATTGCTCATCTTTTAGTTGCTCATTGAGCGTTAGATTTATATTGAATCTATCACTAACTTTTTACATTATACTATTCGAGCATATTAGATAGATGTCAATCATAGTTAAGGCTAATCGGCAATACCAACAACAGCAAAAAGCTTTCTTTTGTTGAGGAATCAAATTCTTTTCTACCAATTTCCACCTTATCTTTTGAGCTAAACACCATGGTCGAAGCTATAAACAAGGTACAACTTTCAATACTTTATTTTGTCTATTGAATATGTATATACACTTATATATGATAACCATGATATCACACTCACTGTTTGGGGTATGTGCAGAGTGCTCAACCATGATTTTTCAGGATATATTGTTTTTTCGCTTTTTTTCATCATGTTTAGTAGTCTGTCACTGATACATGTTCGAATTGGCATTTACAGGAAAGTATGAGTGATGCTGAATTTTTATCTTTTTTTTTTAGCGAAAATACAGAATCAAATTAATAAGATTTTCATCAGTTAGATGAAAACCAAACAAAGAGTACAATACAATTTCATCCCTGCCATGAAGTATCCACCCATGTCACATTTCCCATATCGTTTTGGTGGTGAGGGTAAAGGGGAGGGGGTTTTTACTTGGCCGTGCCCTTGGATCGGTTTCAAGGTTTTCTCCCGGGCAGCGATGGGGCGGGGTTATTATCGCTGCATCGGCATAGTCGAAACGGGAGATGATCGCAACGGGTGGTTTAGTCCCCCTCGGGTGATCCCAATCAATGTTCAAAAAAAAAAAAAAAAAAAAGAGTACAATACAATTGCACAAGGCTGTCCCTTGCCAATGAAAAAAAATAGTCTACCAAAAAATTGGAGGCAACTTGTTACATAAGCCAAAAAATGCTACCATAATTACTCGAACTTCGATGCTACACTTCCAAACTTCCAGCCATATTTAGTGAGAATTGGCTAGCCAAGCTTCATTACATTAGTGCAGTTGGGTCATTAGAGAATTGGTCATTCGTGATATTGGGGCACCATTGTAAATGCTTCTGATGTTTGATTAACATACATTGTGTGACCCTTTAAGTAAACTTGTAGGCTGTGTGGACACTAACTTGAAGTGCCTTAAACATATAGTGTTTCAATATCTCATTTGAAGTGATTTGAGGGACTCTTTACCATGGTCTCTTGTATAGCAAAGAATTGTACTTGGTACCATAGTTCCTACCATTTGACTTTGTGACCTCTATCCGAGGCCGCGTTAAATCCACGACCCCACTCTCATAACTGAGAGATCTTAACCCCAAACCAGAGGCCCGCTCATTTTTTCTTCTCTTTCAGATGTTCAAAATTTTTTCTAAAACAATTTGAGCTAGACCGACATTCATATCAAAAGCATTGACTACATATGCTGATGGTTAAAAGATGTCCAGGACATAATTAAGAGACATCAAGCTCAAATTTTAACTGTGTTTATTTGTTTATCATTTTGTATCTGCATTGCATTTATCTGTGTGTATTTTTCAGATTTTATACATTAGTTAGATTTAAGTTTTCAATTTGACACTGCTAATTGGCTTCACAACATTCCATATGTGTGATGTTTCAAATGCTAAAGACAACATTCGGTATGTGTGATATTTCACAGCATTCGGTTTTGGCTTCACTTAACTTTATCTCCTACAATTAACCTGATACAAAACTTAAAAACTTGTGTGGAACCTAATTTATAAAGGCACTCACGAACCTCTTATTTTGGTAGTATCTTAAAACATCAGCAGACTTCACTATACTATTATGATGAATTGAGCTGCTATTCTTCTTGCATAAAAATTTGCCTAAAATCAATATTCAGCCAATCCAATCCCTTGTAGTCAAAATAGTACAGTATAAGATTTCAAGAGCCATGTATAGTAGGACTAAAGTAAAGCGAGCAAGGCTTAATTAAAAGGCACAAACAAATAAGTACCGTAAACCATTAGATTAGGAAAATATCAGTTTTCAGAAGAATACACAAAAGTTTCTTTAGATAATCCTAGTTCCAAACAGGACATCCTACAACAACAAAATGTCGATAATCTTTAGTCCAAACAGGAGTTCTTATCATGATTAGTCTTGAAATTGACATCAAACAACAAATCTTCTTCTTTGAGCTTAGGAATTGTTAACTTCAACAGTGCACGATAGGGATTATACTCAGCCTTGATATCCCTAATCTTGAAGATCTTATCTTGCAAATCGATATCTGGCACATCAACCCAGCAAACATACTTATCGATTTCCCTGCCGTCATCAACATTTTTCACTGTGGATTTAAGCGTTCCTTGGATGAACACAGCGCCATGATCAACAGTCACCTTCAAATCCTCAGGCTTCACTCGATTCAAAGGAATGGTGATGTAGAGACCGTCATCATCTTCCCTTGTTTTGTCTGGACAAACAAGCTGCACATTCGAAGGATTATAAGTCCTCTTTAAGCCACGTCTTAGCCTTCGATACATTGATAATCGATCAAACAAACCTAAATCATCATCAAAGTAGAATTTTGTTAAACAATTTTAGCATCAAATAACCTAAATCATCAAAGTAGAATTTTGTTAAACTAATTTAGCATCAAATAACCTAAATCATCAAAGTAGAATTTTGTTAAACAAATTTAGCATAAGATAACCTAAATCATCAAGGTATAATTTTGTTAAACAAATTTAGCATCAAATAACCTAAATCATCAAAGTATAATTTTGTTAAACAAATTTAGCAACAAATAGCCTAAATCATCAAAGTAGAATCTAGTTAAACAAATTTAGCATAAGATAATCTAAATCATCAAAGTAGAAATTTGTTAAACAAACTTAGCATCAAAAAACCTAAATCATCACCAAAGTAGAATTTTGTTAAACAAATTTAGCATCAAATACCATCCGGCTGTTTATACAAGTTAAGAGTCAAAAAGTCAATTGATAGATAGATACAAATGATGATGATTATAACTCAGTGGATGATGATTACTTAAAAATATGAGTATAAAATTATCTGTAGAAATGAGCTTTGTACCAGGAACATGGCGCTCATGTGGCTCATCGCCAGTAGTATAGAGGCGAAAGCTTGTTGTGTTAACAAACTGAGACGTCACAGATGATGATGACGATGCAGAGAACGCCGGCATAACAATAGATCTGCTGCAGGTCGTCACTGCATGATTTAGAACACGCGAACGAGCAACAAACTTAAACATAATTGAATGCTGCTGTAACTTTTTTTTTTTTTTTTTTTTTTTTTTTTTTTACAATTACACACACAATTAACGTGAACAAATCGGATGATCAAAAACTAAAATAGGATCACTTTGTCGTATTGAACAACGAAGGACAAACGAAGCCCTAGTTTGATTTCTAACGAAATGGGCTTTCAGGATAGCTCATAAATGGGCTTTCTAACGAAGCCCTAGTTTCGTTTCTAACGAAATTGACTTTAAGGAAGCTCATTAATTTAATGGACTCTTAATAAATGAGTTATGATTGCTTTTAAATAAACTGGGCTTTCTTCGGGTAGATTTGCTTTGAATTCGAAATGTATCATGTATGAGTTCTGATTTAATATGCATGATTATTACTATAATTTTTCATTTTTTCTAATGATAATCTTTAAAATTATCATTAAAAAATTAAAACATGTTAGAATTACTTGTATATTAATAAACTTCAACCACTCCATGAAATTAACCACCTATGTACCATCATTTTGTGCATAATTTTAAATCGTAATGACAACCTCTAGAGTTGTCATTAAAAAAATCTTTATTATTATGATGAGTAATAGGGTTACGTGCCGTTATAAGTCATTATATAATTTGATAATTTAATATACAATGTAATTAGTATGTTTTACTTATATCTGACAATTTAGACTAATACTTTCAAATTTAGGTTAAATGAGTTAAAATTTTTGGTCAATTGAGTTTTGGTAAAAAAAAAATAGGCACGACAATGTAAATCAAAACTTAAAAAAATAATCCAATGAATATAACTAGTAAATTCAATGGCTTATTGTCACAACCCAATAAGTTCGTGGCCCAACCCACTAAGATTATGACCCAATTAAGGGTTTTAACCCAAGAACTTCATGGAAGGCCCAAGAACATCATGGAAGCTCCCTAGAACTTTCTCATGAGTTCTTCCATGGAATGGTATGGAATGTTTATGGAAATATCTATCTCCATGTATATACTTGAAGTTTCTAGTACTTAGATCCTAACCATTGATTTAGATTAATCTTAGCCATCCATTTTGTGTTAGAAGTAGTATAAATAGGGGTGGTCTCATTTGGCACACCACACCTCAAATCTCAAACATTCTCTCTTGTAAAGCATTCTCAAGTAATATAAGTATTTTCTTCAATTCCACTTGTTCTATAATATTTTCTCTTTTGGTTACTTGAATCGTTATAAGGTCCGAGTAAGGCTGACTTAGTAGAGACTAAGTGCCGCACGTGAGCTTATCGAGATAAGTCCGTGACATTTGGTATCAAGAGCAAGGTCGATTCAAGGAGATGGCAACCGAGACCGAGAAGAATGTGAGCGCAACAAGTGGTGTGATGGGTGATGAGACTCATGGTCGGGTAGAGACTCGCCAAGGAGCCAAGAAGAACCGAGGTACGTCCAAAGACTTTGTCGCAAACTTGGACAAAAGGATCATGGATGTAGAGACATCCATGGACGACGTGAAAGCAAAGGTCGAAGACGTCCACCAACGTTTGGATGGTTTGGACGGGGACTTTGACGAATTGAAAGATGATTGCAAGAGTGCAATCAACGTGCTAGACGTTGACATGCGACGTGAGATCCATGACTTAAGGGGTATGCTCATGGGTGAGATTACGAAGTTGCGAGGCGAAATGGAGGGGGAGGTCTCCACTATTCACCAACGCCTCGTGGATTTACAAACCAACATGAACTCTTGTTTGAGATTCATGGCTAGTGGGGGTAGCAACACTGGATGCAATGATCCGAAGGTGGACGTTCCCAAGCCGTCACCGTTCGTGGGGAAGCGGGAAGCCCGAGCGGTTGATGATTTTATATGGGAGATGGAACAATACTTGGAGGGAGTCAACATAGTGGATGATGCAATGAAGATCAAGACGGCAACCCGTTACCTGAAGGATACCGCAGCGTTATGGTGGCGTCGTCGATATGGAGATATCGAGAAAGGTACGGTTACTATTGATACTTGGGATGATTTCCTTACTGAACTTAAGAATCAATTCTACCCCAAGAATGCTCAAAAGGATGCGATGAGTCGTCTACGTAAATTACATCATTCCGGGACGATTCGGGAGTATATTAAAGAATTCACGAACCTTAGCCTGGAGGTCCCAGATATTCCCGATGATATTCTCCTATTCTATTTTCTCGATGGTTTGCAACCTTGGGCTAAAACGGAGTTGGAGAGACGAGGAGTCCAAGACCTTGCCACCGCAATTGCTCAAGCGGAGGCACTAGTCGACCATGCTAATAGGAAAGATTCGTTCAAGTCAAAAGATAAGAAGGTGAGCCATGAGAAAGGTGGGGGAGATAAGCCCGCCCAATCAAGGAATGATAATACACGTAAGCCACCAACCGGGAATAACAAGAGCATAAAAACTTCTTACAAGAATGATGGATGTTTCATATGCGATGGACCGCATAGAGCCCGAGATTGTCCGAAGAAAGCTAGCCTTCATGCTATGGAAACTCAAAAGGCGGGTTGTCAGGATGAGGATGTGTGCATGGGATCGATGCAAATACTCAACGCTATCAAGGCCAAGGTGGAGGTACCCAAAGTAATGGTGTAACAACCCAAACCGTAACCGACCAAACACGACGAAATTTCAAACAAAAAAAAATTTCTGGTGCAGGCCATCTGCGCGGCGCGCCAGGTGGCCGCGCGGCGCGCCAAACCACCTGGACAGCCCGCTGTCCCCGGAAGTCAATTTAATGAAAATGTTTGACTAGTTCCCGACACATTTAGCTAAAACGCTTTTAACCATGACTTCATATATGAAAAACTAGCACGTTTAATTAATAAAATCAAATTTACGAAGCGGGTCCCACATCGACCCAAAATTACCCCTTGAGTACCAAAATGCAATATTTGACCATAAGACTTTTAATACAAAACGAAGCCGAGCATGGCGATTGGGGATACGCTACCCAATCCTAAACAATCCAAAAGCAAGTCTCTAAAGCAAACTATGCAAGTCTTCTAGTCCTCGCGCTTACCCGAGCCACCAATCCGCATGCAATCTATAAAAAGAGTCAACAACGAGAGGGTAAGCTAATGCTTAGTGAGTAGAATAAATATATACATGCATATACAACTTACCTACTCGCATCCACGACATCACATAAATACACATAAATCACTTACCTCATCGTACCAAACGCTAGTATCATCAAATCGTATAACTAGCAACCTCATAAGCAATCAATAGCTAGTAACGTCAAACCGTACAACTAGCAACATCATTAGCATAAATAAATATAAATAATAAATCAAATTAAATGCTAGCATCAACAACTACAATTCATGGTTAACCAATCTCTTCGCTAGGGGAACGACTTCGCGAATCAAGTCATCGATGTTCATAACATTCGTTAGCTTCCAAAAACGGCTATGGCATGCTAACCCCCCGAGGTGTTCCAAAAACGGCTATGGCATCACCCCTCAAGTGTTCCAAAAACGGCTATGGCATCACTTGCTCAATGTGAGTAGAACACGGCTATTACTCACGCTTTCGTACACCAACACGGCTATGTGTACGGGTAACTCAAATAACAACGTGGGAGTAAAACACGGCTATTACTTGCCACTAAATACACAAACACGGCTATTACTTGCCACTAAATGCACAAACACGGCTATGTGCCTTAGTACAAAACATGGACTAATACGGCTAAGTCCCACAACCTTGGTCACAAAACGGCTATGTGACACCATCAACACGGTACATAAATCATATACATACATATATACATATTCCACTCACAATAATCATTATGGACAAGAACAGCTATGTCCCACCACTACGGTCACAAAAACGGCTACGTGACATCATTACTACGGGCAACTATCAATGTGGACAAAACGTCTATATCTCACAACTATGGTCACCAAACGGCTATATCCCACAACTATGGTCACCAAACGGCTATGTGACACCATTTCCACGGGCACATAAATCATATACATACATATATAGATATTCCACTCACCTTGAAGTCTTGAAGAATGCTTCCAAGTAATCCGCAACTCGCCAATGGAAAGTACCTATTCCATTACCACAATTACAATAATACACTTAGAGTGGATTTACAAATCAACCCAATTTGTAAGTGCAATTTCGACCCAAATGCACTTCCAAGCACAAACCGTGCCCAAACTAACCAATAGTCACTAACACAAGTGAGAATGGTCCTAATATGCCAATTAAACCCGAACTCAAGTGTTAAACACGTGTCATACCCATTTTGACACTTAAACCCTAATTTTGACCCATAAAGGTCAAAATCTCATTCTTTGCAAGTTTTGACACCAAAACACATTTAACTCGGTTTTATACTTCAACTTAATCCATTTTAAGTTTATAAACTTCATTAAATCGCCAATTGGGTCATAATCACCACCAAACCCTAATTTGACCCAAAGTCAAAGTTAGTCAATCAAATAACCCTAAATAGGTTTCAACACTTCCATAATCACTAATCCAAGTGATAAATCCCAAGATTAAAGCCTAATCAAGGCCAAATCGTCAATCAACCCAAAACCCGCCAAGTGACAAGAATAACTAGTCACCATAAACCCATTTCATCATCTAAGAGGTTTTCACAACAAATCAAACTTAAACCCTAACTTGAATATCAAATCACAAGAATGAAATTCGGAGTTAGAACTTACCAATACCGCCAAAATGATGCCGTTGACGAGTAGAACAACTTTAATACCCGAGCTTTGGTGAGAATCCAACTCCTTCTTCTCCAAATCAAGCTCTCTCTCTCTAAACCCTTACTCTCTCTCTAAAAATGGTTGAGAGTGTTTTGGTTGGTGAGAATTTGATCCAAACTGATCAAAGGATCAGTTTTGATGACCCTAAACCGACCCCAAGTGAAAAGACCAAAGTACCCTTCATTTAAAGCCTTTAAAAAGGCTGAAAATTGCTTCTGACCCATTCGGCGCGCCGCGCCACTATGTGGAGCGCCGCTCCACTCTGCAGGTCAGATTTCAGAAACTTGTTTTGGCCATAACTTTTTGTCCGTAGCTCCGTTTTCGATGAATCAAATATCGTTGGAAACGTAATAAGATTTTCTTTCCAATGGTAAGGCTTTGAAACATCAACACAAACTTTATTTGGGGTTGAAAAGATACGTACACACCTTGGTACTTCAGACCACGTCCCGTTTCCTTCGACGTTCGAGCAAGCGACACGTACATGCTTCGTACACTTCACACACGCATCGTGCACCATAAATACATTATGTACAATAAATATTTGGGTCTTACAACTCTCCCCCACTTAGAATCGATCACGTCCTCGTGATCCTCGTCACTTAACCAAACGGACCACACTCCACGGTCCTCAACATAAGTCCCAATCCGACTTTCCTAAGCAATTCTTCCCGACGAATCGCCTTCCACAACTAAATCGTCATCCACGATTTTTCTCAAATCCACAATCCGAGCACTAAAACCATACTCATTCCCTCGCATTGGGAAACTCATCCCATCTCTAACCGAGATATCACTCCTCTAGCGCACCATTACCAAGTACCGTGCTAAAGCAACCAAGTCTCAACCTAAGGTCAACAACCCGAAACGATGAAGACCGAACCAAACGAATCCTTACGGGTAACACCAATCACTAAACATCCCTTGTAGCGCATAATACAACCAATACGCAACTACCGTAACATCATAAGCGAACGACTAGAACCGCTAGCGTCCAATCGACTATAACAACTTAAAACCCTAGGCGTACAAAATCGACCATTGTCACGCCCGTAACGACATGTGAGCGAAATACGGCTATCGCATCAGTAATCACACAATACGGTCCTCACGATCCCACCATAGGAGTATAAAACAACTGATAGATCACTCAACACCGGATGAAGTCAGCGGACCCGAAAGTCATGCTTCACCGATATAACAATACCTCATGATGAAGTCAGCGGACCCCGAAAGTCATGCTTCACCACTATAACAATACCTCACACAACGAGTAGTGCAACATCGCGCTCCGCTACACTATAGTGAACCCTAACGGATACCGCTAACCGTCCACACTATCGAGCAAGAACCACCTATATCAAACATAGGCACAAAACAATATTTCTCTAGAAGAGAATCCGATACGCACATCCCTTAACCGAGGGATTTCACCTTGCTCGCCAAAACACGTCCATTATCTCTCGACGAGATTCACCAAACTTACCACCTCGGTGGTAATTTACAAATCCAATATCATAAGTACCAATGAGCCAAAAATTGTACTCTACCACCAATTGACCACTACTAGGTCTCGACCAAATTTCCGGATCTAACAAAAGCATCATCCGAAATCTCACACTAAAACCTCCTCGTGCGGGAGTGCCACTCCCTCACTTGGAACTACGTTCCATATCCACAACTCGTACAACCGTACAATGCTACCAAAGGTAGACTTTACAAACAATTGGGTTCACACGACCCGTTACCATACCTTGCTCCAAACCTTGAGCACACGAAGGACTTGACCAATCCTTAAACACTTTGAACGAAAAGTGTACCACAAATACCCAAACTATACCCTCGCAATCATCCAATTTCATTAGTTTGTCACATTCCACCTAGTCACTCATGTATCTAAGGGTTTTACTCCGGTACCCTAAGTACAATGCAACCACAACCATAACCTAGTCGGAGTCGAACACCACGCTAGTAGGTATAAAAGAGGCACCTAATGTCGCGTCATAATGACTCCATTACCGACATACATCGAGATTTCAAACACTCGATCTCAAGGGTTCCAATCACCCGGCGAACCTCATGGTTCATCACTTCAACATAAAAGCGAACACGCGCTTAACTATCGGACACCAAAACCATTTCCGTGGCTTGGTAGAAACATTTCCCAAACAATAAGGAATGCTTGGTTGCACCAAGTCTTACGCCCTTCACCAATCAATTAAAACGTCACCATAGGGTACTTCCATTAGGAACGTCACCCATAACAACAATATGCACAAACCAAGGCATTTAACAACTCACTTCCAAACGGCACTCGATAAACAATCAAAAGACATATTTATTAAAATGAAACGTGCCTTAACGTCTCCTTGCCGCACCCGTCCCCGCTAACTTGGGACGTTCCGACTTACGATGTCCTTCTTTTTGGCAATTAATGCACACCATACTACCACCCTTTGGTACCGAACATTCCCAATATTTGTGACCCCTCACGCCACAATTGTAACACCTAGGCGCACTAGAATCCGATATACCCGTCCGTGTACCACCCGTGCTCACGCTCGGACCCTTAGTCCTCTTACTCGGAGCACCATAAGAAACAACCCTTATCTCCCTTGAAGGTTCACCCTTCTTCGATCGTGTATGCGACTCGAAACCCCTAGCCAAGTCGAATAATTCCGAAAACGATTTCGCTTGACCACGACTAATTTTTACTTTTCAAGTCGTCATTCAAAGTCCAATAGAAATCCCCCATTAACAAACGATCACTTCCCAAATACTCCGGACAAAAACGAGCCTTCGCCATAAAGGTCGTCTTGAGAGTACTCAAATCCATAGATCCTTGTCGCAAGTTTCGCAACTCATTACGCAATTCCCACAAATCGGCCGAAGTCCGGAACTCCTCGAAGAATTCCTCCTTAAACTCGTCCCACGATAAGACCATAAACGTTTCACCACCAACAAGATCAATCTTACCATCCAACCAATCCCTTGCCCTACCCTGCAACAAACTAGTTGCGAGCCTCGTCTTCTTCTCGGGAGGGCAATCAATCGTGCGAAAACGCCCTTCGACATCCGAAATCCAAGTTGTGCTTACCAATGGATCCGGTTTCCCGTCGTACATCGGTGGTTTAGTCCTCATGAAGCTCTTAAGATAACGCTTCATTTCGCCACTACTTTGAAGTTTGGAATACTTCCTATCCATTTCTTCTCGAAACGCTCTCATTTGCTCCGCAACGGCGGCCGCAACTCTAGCGTTAAACTCCACGTTATTCGCCTCGATCTCGTTTCGCGTCGTCAATCTCAAAATGCAAAACGATTAGATCACGAACGTATAAAATCGCACGCACAACTCCGTCCCATCTTGCTATACACTCGTCGTACATCACTCGTTAGACACGATTTGCACCCGTAATAAGGTCTGCAAGTTCTTATTACGCACACACGCCGCATCGACTTGTTAGTACAACGACCGCCTCGCTCGATGATATAAACAAACACAACCAAAATTCTACGCGGTACAAACACACGCGAGAATTACTATCACAACACAAGAGCATATTAATAATATCCGCATTACTAATATAAACGTTAGTCAACCTATAAACAAGGCACTAACTAAACCCATTCCGACCCGTAATCCTACAAGTCCCGCAACAAATTAAGCACACACAAAAGTCTAAGTCTAGGCACCTATCTCAAGTCACCTAAATCCCTTAGACCATGCTCTGATACCACTTGTAACAACCCAAACCGTAACCGACCAAACACGACGAAATTTCAAACAAAAAAAAATTTCTGGTGCAGGCCATCTGCGCGGCGCGCCAGGTGGCCGCGCGGCGCGCCAAACCACCTGGACAGCCCGCTGTCCCCGGAAGTCAATTTAATGAAAATGTTTGACTAGTTCCCGACACATTTAGCTAAAACGCTTTTAACCATGACTTCATATATGAAAAACTAGCACGTTTAATTAATAAAATCAAATTTACGAAGCGGGTCCCACATCGACCCAAAATTACCCCTTGAGTACCAAAATGCAATATTTGACCATAAGACTTTTAATACAAAACGAAGCCGAGCATGGCGATTGGGGATACGCTACCCAATCCTAAACAATCCAAAAGCAAGTCTCTAAAGCAAACTATGCAAGTCTTCTAGTCCTCGCGCTTACCCGAGCCACCAATCCGCATGCAATCTATAAAAAGAGTCAACAACGAGAGGGTAAGCTAATGCTTAGTGAGTAGAATAAATATATACATGCATATACAACTTACCTACTCGCATCCACGACATCACATAAATACACATAAATCACTTACCTCATCGTACCAAACGCTAGTATCATCAAATCGTATAACTAGCAACCTCATAAGCAATCAATAGCTAGTAACGTCAAACCGTACAACTAGCAACATCATTAGCATAAATAAATATAAATAATAAATCAAATTAAATGCTAGCATCAACAACTACAATTCATGGTTAACCAATCTCTTCGCTAGGGGAACGACTTCGCGAATCAAGTCATCGATGTTCATAACATTCGTTAGCTTCCAAAAACGGCTATGGCATGCTAACCCCCCGAGGTGTTCCAAAAACGGCTATGGCATCACCCCTCAAGTGTTCCAAAAACGGCTATGGCATCACTTGCTCAATGTGAGTAGAACACGGCTATTACTCACGCTTTCGTACACCAACACGGCTATGTGTACGGGTAACTCAAATAACAACGTGGGAGTAAAACACGGCTATTACTTGCCACTAAATACACAAACACGGCTATTACTTGCCACTAAATGCACAAACACGGCTATGTGCCTTAGTACAAAACATGGACTAATACGGCTAAGTCCCACAACCTTGGTCACAAAACGGCTATGTGACACCATCAACACGGTACATAAATCATATACATACATATATACATATTCCACTCACAATAATCATTATGGACAAGAACAGCTATGTCCCACCACTACGGTCACAAAAACGGCTATGTGACATCATTACTACGGGCAACTATCAATGTGGACAAAACGTCTATATCTCACAACTATGGTCACCAAACGGCTATATCCCACAACTATGGTCACCAAACGGCTATGTGACACCATTTCCACGGGCACATAAATCATATACATACATATATAGATATTCCACTCACCTTGAAGTCTTGAAGAATGCTTCCAAGTAATCCGCAACTCGCCAATGGAAAGTACCTATTCCATTACCACAATTACAATAATACACTTAGAGTGGATTTACAAATCAACCCAATTTGTAAGTGCAATTTCGACCCAAATGCACTTCCAAGCACAAACCGTGCCCAAACTAACCAATAGTCACTAACACAAGTGAGAATGGTCCTAATATGCCAATTAAACCCGAACTCAAGTGTTAAACACGTGTCATACCCATTTTGACACTTAAACCCTAATTTTGACCCATAAAGGTCAAAATCTCATTCTTTGCAAGTTTTGACACCAAAACACATTTAACTCGGTTTTATACTTCAACTTAATCCATTTTAAGTTTATAAACTTCATTAAATCGCCAATTGGGTCATAATCACCACCAAACCCTAATTTGACCCAAAGTCAAAGTTAGTCAATCAAATAACCCTAAATAGGTTTCAACACTTCCATAATCACTAATCCAAGTGATAAATCCCAAGATTAAAGCCTAATCAAGGCCAAATCGTCAATCAACCCAAAACCCGCCAAGTGACAAGAATAACTAGTCACCATAAACCCATTTCATCATCTAAGAGGTTTTCACAACAAATCAAACTTAAACCCTAACTTGAATATCAAATCACAAGAATGAAATTCGGAGTTAGAACTTACCAATACCGCCAAAATGATGCCGTTGACGAGTAGAACAACTTTAATACCCGAGCTTTGGTGAGAATCCAACTCCTTCTTCTCCAAATCAAGCTCTCTCTCTCTAAACCCTTACTCTCTCTCTAAAAATGGTTGAGAGTGTTTTGGTTGGTGAGAATTTGATCCAAACTGATCAAAGGATCAGTTTTGATGACCCTAAACCGACCCCAAGTGAAAAGACCAAAGTACCCTTCATTTAAAGCCTTTAAAAAGGCTGAAAATTGCTTCTGACCCATTCGGCGCGCCGCGCCACTATGTGGAGCGCCGCTCCACTCTGCAGGTCAGATTTCAGAAACTTGTTTTGGCCATAACTTTTTGTCCGTAGCTCCGTTTTCGATGAATCAAATATCGTTGGAAACGTAATAAGATTTTCTTTCCAATGGTAAGGCTTTGAAACATCAACACAAACTTTATTTGGGGTTGAAAAGATACGTACACACCTTGGTACTTCAGACCACGTCCCGTTTCCTTCGACGTTCGAGCAAGCGACACGTACATGCTTCGTACACTTCACACACGCATCGTGCACCATAAATACATTATGTACAATAAATATTTGGGTCTTACAAATGGCTAAAGGACTCCAATTCGTGGAAGTTTATGTTCGAGGAAACCGGGTACGAGCTTTGGTAGATACGGGAGCTACTCATAACTTTGTCTCCACCGAGGAAGCTAAGAGATTGGGGATTAAAGAGATAAAGGAGGGCGGAATGATGAAGACAGTGAACGCGAATGCTAAACCGATTAGTGGAGTGGCTAAAGATGTGCAAGTGAAGATTGGAGAATGGGAAGGAACGATTGATCTATCGGTCGTGCCTATAGACGACTTCAAGTTAGTACTTGGGATGGAGTTCCTAGATAAGGTACGCGGTTTCCCTATACCGTTCGCTAACTCACTGTGTATCTTGAATGGTGAGAAGACTTGTATGGTGTCAACCGAACGTGGAAGCAAGAGTGCATCCAAGTCACTTTCGGCCATGCAATTCAAGAAGGGGTACAACAAGAATGAGACATGCTATTTAGCGGTAGCAAAGCAAGAGACGGTCGAAGATAAGGGAAAACTAGAGGTACCCAAGGAAATTGAGAAAGTCCTTGATGAGTTCAAGGATGTCATGCCCAAGGAGTTACCAAAGAAGTTACCACCTAGGAGGGAGGTTGACCATGTGATCGAGTTGGAGCCTGGATCAAAACCACCTTCCAAAGCCCCATACCGAATTCCACCACCCGAGTTGGAGGAGTTGCGAAGACAACTTAAGGAGTTGCTGGATGCGGGATACATCCGACCGTCAAAATCCCCGTATGGTGCTCCGGTGCTATTTCAAAGAAAGAAGGATGGGTCCTTGCGAATGTGTATAGATTACCGGGCACTCAACAAGGTAACTATCAAGAACAAATACCCAATCCCACTTATTGCTGATTTGTTCGATCAACTTGGGAAGGCGAGATACTTCTCCAAGTTAGACTTGAGATCGGGATATTATCAAGTCCGAATTGCCGAAGGAGATGAGGCTAAGACCACATGCGTGACGAGGTATGGCGCTTATGAATTCCTAGTCATGCCCTTTGGTTTAACCAATGCCCCTGCCACATTTTGTACTTTGATGAACAAATTATTCCACCCGTTCCTCGACAAGTTTGTCGTGGTGTACTTAGATGACATAGTCGTATATAGCGACACCATGGAAGATCATGTGAGGCACTTGAAACAAGTTTTCCAAGTACTAAGGGATAATGAGTTGTATGTGAAACTAGAGAAATGCTCATTTGGATTAAAAGAGGTGGAATTTCTTGGACATCGAATAAAAGATGGGAAGTTGCTGATGGACGGGGCTAAGATCAAGGCAATCCAAGAGTGGGAGGCACCAACCAAGGTTACTGATTTACGATCTTTCCTTGGTTTAGTAAACTACTATCGTCGTTTTATCAAGGGATACTCGGCGAAAGCGGCTCCATTGACAGAATTGTTAAAGAAGAACAAAGCTTGGTTGTGGGATGAGACATGTCAAGCAGCATTTGAAGAGTTGAAAGGAGCGGTCATGGAAGAACCGGTGTTGAGACTTCCGGATGTGACCATTCCGTTCGAGTTACACACAGACGCATCGGACTTTGCTATTGGAGGAGTTCTAATGCAAGAAGGTCACCCGATCGCATTCGAAAGCCGGAAACTTAACGAGGCGGAAAGGAAGTACACTGTGCTGGAGAAGGAGATGACGGCGGTGGTTCATTGTTTGAGGACATGGAGGCATTATCTTTTGGGATCAAGGTTCGTGATCAAGACGGATAATGTGGCAACGAGTTATTTTCAAACCCAAAAGAAGTTGAGTCCCAAACAAGCTCGTTGGCAAGACTTCCTAGCCGAATTTGACTATGTGTTGGAGTATAAGCCTGGGAAGGCCAATGTGGTAGCTGATGCCCTAAGTCGTAAGGCGGAGTTTGCAGCGATCACAAAACCACAATTCTTCCTTCAAGATCGTATAAAGGAGGGATTAGAGCATGATCCTATAGCCAAAAACCTTGTTGGATTGGCTCGAGATGGGAAAACGCGAAGGTTTTGGCTCAAGGGTGATCTATTATTCACCAAAGGAGACCGGTTATATGTGCCTAAGTGGGGTGATCTTAGACGGACAATCTTGAAGGAGTGTCATGATTCAAAGTGGGCTGGTCATCCAGGTATCAAGAGGACACTGGCATTAGTAGAAGGCACTTATTATTGGCCAAGGATGGAAGACGACGTAGAGACGTACGTGCGAACATGCCTAATATGCCAACAAGATAAGATAGAGCAACGCCAACCAGGAGGACTATTACAGCCGCTACCTACACCGAAAGGACCATGGGAGAGTGTTTCCATGGACTTCATTACTTGCTTACCTAAGTCGGAAGGGTGTGGGAGTATTATAGTCGTGGTAGACCGGTTTTCTAAGTATGATACCTTCATAGCCGCATCATCCGAAGTTACCGCGGATGAAACCGCAAAACTATTTTTCAAGAATGTGGTGAAGTATTGGGGATACCGCATGTGATAGTAAGTGATCGAGATCCGAGGTTCACAGGGCGTTTTTGGACGGAGTTGTTCAAGATCATGGGGACGGACTTGAATTTCTCCACTAGTTTTCATCCCCAAACAGACGGACAGACGGAAAGGGTGAATGCACTATTGGAGCTCTATCTTCGACACTATGTAAGTGCAAATCAACATGATTGGGCTAAGCTTCTTGATATTGCTCAGTTCTCTTATAACATGAACAGGAGTGAGTCCACGGGGAAGAGTCCTTTTGAGTTGGTGACAGGACGCCAACCATTGACCCCGAATGCTTTGGCCGCTTCATATGATGGAAGCAGCCCAGCCGCTTATAGAACGATGAAGGAGTGGCACGAACAAGCCGACTTGGCGCGAGCATCACTAGATAAGGCGGCCAAGAAAATGAAGAAATGGGCGGATGAGAAAAGACGACATGTTGAGTTCAAAGTTGGGGACCAGGTGATGGTGAAGCTTTTACCTCAACAATTCAAAACATTTAGGAAGGTGCACAAAGGATTGATTCGGAGATATGAAGGCCCATTCCCGGTAATTGGACGTGTTGGGAACGTATCTTATCGAGTTCAACTACCGCCCAAGTTAAAGATTCATCCAGTCTTCCACGTAAGTTTTCTAAAACCTTATCATGGGGACGAGGAAGACCCAGAACGAGGAGTTTCCAAACGAGCACCAATGGCAGTTGCGACTTCGTTCGATCGTGAAGTGGAAGATATCTTGTTGCATCGAACGGTACGGAGATGAGGTGTGCCGAGCTATAGAGAATACCTGGTTAAGTGGCGTAACTTGCCCGATAGTGAAGCAAGCTGGGAAGCCGAAGACTTATTGTGGTAGTTCACAGACAAAATCAAGAAGTATCACGAGGATCACACGACGAGGACGTCGCGAGCTTAGGTGGGGGAGAATGTCACAACCCAATAAGTTCGTGGCCCAACCCACTAAGATTATGACCCAATTAAGGGTTTTAACCCAAGAACTTCATGGAAGGCCCAATAACATCATGGAAGCTCCCTAGAACTTTCCCATGAGTTCTTCCATGGAATGGTATGGAATGTTTATGGAAATATCTATCTCCATGTATATACTTGAAGTTTCTAGTACTTAGATCCTAACCATTGATTTAGATTAATCTTAGCCATCCATTTTGTGTTAGAAGTAGTATAAATAGGGGTGGTCTCATTTGGCACACCACACCTCAAATCTCAAACATTCTCTCTTGTAAAGCATTCTCAAGCAATATAAGTATTTTCTTCAATTCCACTTGTTCTATAATATTTTCTCTTTTGGTTACTTGAATCGTTGTAAGGTCCGAGTAAGGCTGACTTAGTAGAGACTAAGTGCCGCACGTGAGCTTATCGAGATAAGTCCGTGACATTATTATCAATTATTATTTAGATTAATTACTCAATTAAATCTTTACTTTACTTTAATATATAGAAGGAGATTAATTAATTATAACTTCAATATTAATTCATCGTTTACTCAAGGTTAAATAGTTGTCTTGATTTTCAGACACAAATAATTATCTTATACGTAGTACTTTATTTAAATGTTTTAAAAATAAAATAAAATAAAATAAATTGCTCATCTATTATTTGCTTTCCTTAAGCATATGTTGAACCCATCGCAAAGTTTTTACATTACACATTATATGATTCGGGCATATTAGACAGATGCTATTCAAGATTAAGGCTAATGCAGCAACAACGACAAAAAGCGTCCTTTTGTTGAGGAATCAAATTCTTTTCTAGCAATTTCGACATTATCTTATGAGCTAAACACCAAAAAAGGTTATCTCGATAACTCATGATTTAAGCTGTAAACAAGATACAACGTACTTTAAATACTTTATTTTGTCTTTATTTAATAATATAAACTAGTAGTTTATAATCCGACATATTACTAATTAGTAGGGATGTCACTCTTATAAGGAAACAAATAATGTTTTAGTAGGAATTTTAATCTTTGATTTAAATTTAAATTTAAATCAATAGTATAAGAGAGATAAATATGCATCATCATCCAAATTAATTGTAAGATTATGATTTAAAATAATCATCTAACAGTTGTAATTGATTTCGCTTACGTAATGACCACTTTCTTTTACTATATAATACGGAGTAATTAGTTAGATTATATTAGATAAATATGTATACACTTATGTATGATAACCATGATATCACATTTTTTTTTTTTTTTTGGTAAGCAAAGAAACCCTCCTATCGAGCACATTGACTCCCTCATAGAATGTAAAAACTCGGATAATCAAGCCCCCGAGCGCGAGACCTAGTACCGGGTGAATTGCGCATTATGCGCACCCTCTAGTCACACTCCCTTTTTGAACAATTTGGCATAGCCAGGAATTGAACCTAGGTGGTGTGCTTCATTGGGCAACTCGGTACCATGATATCACAATGTGTACCTATCAGTGGCGAAACTGTGTGGGGGCAGGGGGGCGCCCGCCCCTAGTGAATTTTTTTTTCAGTGTAAAAATTTTGGGTTTTTCGACTTTGTCCTGGGTGGATTTTTTTTTGCCCAAAAACCTTTAAATTTTGCCCAAAATTCTTCAACTTTTGCCCCAAAATCTTCAAAGTTTGTCCAAAAAAATTGCTACGGTTAAATTTTTTTTTTTTCCCCGATGGAAAAATCTTAGTTTCGCCCACTGGTACCTATTCTTTTAATTTAAGGATTTATGTATAATAAGTACTATATTTATATATATATTTTTTTTAGAACAGCGAATTTGGGATCACCCGAGGGGGACTTAACCACCCGTTGCGATCATCTCCCGTTTTGACTATGCCGATGCAGTGATATTAACCAGCCCCCTATCGCTGCCCGGGAGGAAACCTTGAACCGATCCAAGGGCACGGCCAAGTAAAACCCCCCTCCCCTTTACCCCCCAACACAATGTGGGAAAGGTGCCATGGGTGGATCCTTACATGGCAGGGATATAATTGCATTAATTGTTGCCCTGGAGTGGAATCGAACTCCTGACCTCAAGTGTGTTAGAGGCAGGCCACTACCACTCTGGTACAACTGCAATCAATACTATATTTATATATTATATGTATACCTTTGTACTTGAACTTGAAAGGCGTCTTTCCGCCAATGTTTTCTTTAATTCAAACAGTTGCTTGGTTTCACGTGTAAAATAAAAGCACGTTTTAAGTTGGAGGTCCAATAATAAAAGTGCCATATTCAAGATTAATGTTGTAGTTCACTAGTTTGTACCGTTTATATGTTTTCTTATATGTTAAAATAAACAAGGATAACTAAGCTGCAAAATTCTACAAGATAAAAATAAAAAGAATATATTCATCAGATACTCATATACTAGTGTAATTTCTTAATAATTGTGCCTCAAAGTACACGGGCCAAAATTGACAGACATTATCATAATGTGTGTTCAAATCTTATTGGTATCCTTTTATTGTCATGTTGCTAACGCTGCGGAAAAACCCAGAAAAATGGGGTAAGAAAACTAGGTCCAAAGGTAATGGAGGTAATGGATCACCACTTATTACAACTTTTTGGTACTTGTGAATTGTGATAATTCTTCTTCTTATTACTTACTTCCTCCCAATCTATTGTTTCTTGATTAAAAAAAAAAAAACAAACAGTTTAACAAAAAATACTTGTCACACGTATTGTTTGTTAACTTTTCAGTCTTACCGCTTACTTTTTACATATCTTTTATCCTACATGAATAAAATAGGCACACTGAAAACTTTTATCACATTTTTTTTTCATTTATAGAAGTGAATGATTAATTTAATACATCCTAAAATGAAATAATGGACAATAGATATGGGGCGGAAGGAGTATTACTTAGTAAGCTATCTTAAACCATTCCTAACATTCCTACCATATTCAGATGCTCTGTGCGAGAATATCAAAGTATGCCCTTTTAAATTTTAGAAGATAAATTTTGAATTATATATTCAACATAAATTATTTAAAATGACATTTTCGTGCGTTTGTAAGGAAAAAATATACATAAATAGACCCCTTAGACGTAATGTTATAACTAATTTAGTTTTTATGTATTTACTGAGTTAACTTTTTAATATTAATTCACTTGAATTTTATTTGTTTTCTATATAAAACTTAGAATATATATGTAACTTATCTTAAATCAATAAATTTGAAAGTTAGAATTAACTTACTAAATAATCAAAATGATTGATTCGTAAATAACTACGGAGTATAACATATACAATTATAATACGGAGGATGGATAAAAATGGCTTCAAATCAAAATAAACTTTATTAAAAAATACTTATATTATTATGCAATGTTATACAAAGTATTAACTGTTGTAAATTTAGTAGTAAAATATGGATGGTAATTAGTCAAATATGGATAGTAAAATTTGTACTATATATATGTGGATAATGAACACACATATACACACCATTTTTCTTACATATAAGAAATATACTCTCTCTCTCTTCCATTACTACTCTCTCATATTTAAGGATTGTATAGGCTTAGGTCAAAATTAGTTATAAGCCTACTGAATTATAACACGTTATCAGCACGAAGAGTTTAGTGTAATCAAAGGATATCTCAAACGATCACGAGTCACTAATCAAGGTATGAAATTATTAAGGTTTTTCAGACTCGTACATATCAAATTTTGGACTACTAACATTTTGAACTACTAATTTTTATTAAGTTCTTAGTGCATTTGTATTGTTCTTATTATATGGTTGGCTCTGCCACCTAAATTATATATGGTCGACACTGTCGCCTAACTATCATTTATGTTTACCAACTTTTATTAACTTCACTAACATTTATATTTATGTTATTTAAGTTATATATGGCCGGTTATACCGCCTGAATTATATTTTCTGTAATCTAACTCTTATTAACTTCACTAACATTTATATTTATGTTATTTAAGTTATATATGGCCGGTTATACCGCCTGAATTATATTTTCTGTAATCTAACTCTTATTAACTTCACTAACATTTATATTTATGTTAATAAGACCTCATGATTGTACGCAACATGTCATTTGACAACACGGTACTTTATGTACGCAACACGTCATTTGACAACACGGTACCATGGGTCGAGATTAATTCCGATCAATACGAATACGACGGGGTCTTTATATGTTATCTAACATTTATGATTACTTATGCAATTAATCATTATTTATTTCATGCATACTAATGTTTATTCTTAAATTTATAATTTTAAAAGTTAAAATAAAAAAATAGTTTATATTTTTATTAAAAGTAAATCTTAAAAGTTAAAATAAGAAAAAGTAGTTTGTACTTTTATTAAAAGTAAATCTTAAAAGTTAAAATACAAAAAGTAGTTTGTATTTTTATTAAAAGTAAATCTTAAAAGTTAAAATAAGAAAAAGTAGTTTGTACTTTTATTAAAAGTAAATCTTAAAAGTTAAAATACAAAAAGTAGTTTGTATTTTTATTAAAAGTAAATCTTAAAAGTTAAAATAAGAAAAAGTAGTTTGTATTTTTATTAAAAGTATATCTTAAAAGTTAAAGTAAGAAAAAAAGGGATGGTAAAATGGAATAGTTTTTTTTGTCAAAAATGAAGTATTGAAAATGAAGTGGTCTCCTTCTATAACTAAAAAAAAAATATATACTTTTATCAAATGAATTTTTTTGTGGCCGACAATTTCAAACACGAGTCCGTGTTTAGTTTATCAAGAATATCTCTTGCTTTGGTGAAAGGTCACGATCACGATATCAGGTGTTGTGAAAGAATTAAAAAATTGGTCAAGTGGCCTTTTAAAAACTAGGAAAAAAAAATTTAAACAAAAGTTTTTTTTATATATTTATAATTTACGGGTAACGTAAAAAAAAGGAAGTTTTTAAAAAAAAAAAAAACAAAGAAAGTGTTTAAATGAGTTTTACAGAAAGGGGGAAAGCAAAGTAAAAAAAAAAACTTTTTTCCAAACAAAGGTAAATGAAAGTAGGACTTAATACAAGAAAAAAGTAAACATCTCCTAGACGTGATAAAATCTATCAATGATAAGTATTAGACTTGATGAGCTAAATGTGACAAAAATATTTCAACATGTCTTATGTTAATTTTCTAAAATAAGTTATTATTATTCCGAGTTTAACACATATACATATGTTAATTAAAAACAACCTTTTTGTTCTTATGTAGTGTTGGGTTGCAATTTTGGTTGTATGCCATAATTCCATCCAGTAGAGTGACAATAGAAAACTTTTGATGATAATCAATAAAAAACTTTTTTCCAAACTTGTCAAATGTTTTGTTAAAAACGTGACCGTTGAAAAAAGGATGTTGAATAATAAAACTTAAAAAACAAATTATTTTTTTTAAGAGTGTGCATCAAAATGGCCCGTTTAATAATGGGGAGTAAAAATATAGTCAAATTGTTTCAACGAACAAGGGTTCAATTGGATGTCTCTTAAAAAAAATCCGCGGGTACGGGTGATGGATCCAATGGATCCGCATCCACGACCCGCGGGTGCTATCCCTAATTGTGACAAGTACAAATCAACTAAAAGTCTAAAAAATAAATGCTCTTATAGGGACCAAATGTTCACAATAATTGCCTAAGCTAGATATGAAACAAATAGTTCATAAAAAAAAAAAAAGAAAAAAAAAAGTCGTTGTGCGTTTTCGGGATGATAGCCGAAATACACTTACAAAAGTAGGTCAGCCGTCAATTCTTTATGGCCATATCAACGTAGATCAATAAAATTATTTATGGTTTTGATAAAAGATTAATTAAAAATTAATTTTTTTTGGTCTTGGATTCTCGGTAACAAAAGTAAAGGTTGTTTTTGGTTGCCACAACAAACAAGACAGAGGTTGTTGACTTTTGTTGTTAAACATGGCACAAGTAAACAATAACAATAGATTATTGTTTTTGAAAAGAATAATGATGCGTTAATTTTATTGTATAAAATAAAATTAAAGAAAATGGTTTTCATTGATGACTATGAACAAACGCAAACAAAGTGTTTGTGGTATTTGGTAATTAAAAAAAAAAGTGCATCTAAAGCTTCTACTGAAAATAATATGCATCTAAAGCTTCTACTGAAAATTAATGTGCAAGGTACAACGTATAACTATATGGTCAAATTCATTTGAGCCTTCGGAGTCACAAGTATATGATGTATATATATATTACTCAATTAACAAAATAGTAAATCTAAATTAATTCATATGAATAGTAAAACGAAATTAATTAATTTACTATTCACATAAAAAAGCGCATATGATAAAAAACGCATCGCATATGATAAGCGCATATGATAAAAAGCGAATATGATGAAAAGCACAACGCATATGATGAAAATCGCATATGATTAAAAGCGCATATGGTGAAAAACACAGCGCATATGATTAAAAGCGTATATGGTGAAAAAGATATATGATAAAAAAAAAATATGGTGATTTATAAAAAAAAAAAAAAAAAAACACATATGGTGATTAATGGAAAGCACATATGGTGATTAATGAAAAGTATATTGTGAAAAAGAATCACAAATGTTTCTTGAAAGAATTCAAGGTAAGATATATGAACCAATTCATCCATCATGTGAACCATTTTGATATTTCATGGTTCTAATAGACGCATCTAGCGGATGGTCTCATATTTGTATGTTATCAAGCCGTAATATGGCATTTGCAAAGTTTCTTGCACAAATTATTAAATTGAGAACACATTATTCTGATTACACCATTAAAAGGATGAGACTTGATAATGCTGGTGAGTTAACATCTCAAGCATTTAATGATCATTATATATCTACAGGGATTGTTGTTGAACATCCAGTTGCTCATGTGCATACACAAAATTGGTTTAGCTGAATCAATAGATAAACGCTTACAGCTAATAACTAGACAATTGATAATGAGTACAAATCTCTCAATATTTATATGTGGACATGTAAATTTACATGCTGCGACATTAATTCGCATTATACCATGTGGAAGTCGTAAATATTTTCACTTAATACTTGATTTTGGCCAAGAGCCAAATATTTTCTACCTTAAAACATTGGTTGTGCAGTGTATGTTCCAATTGTATCACCACAACACAATAAAATGGTTCTTCAAAGAAAGATGATAATATATTTTGGATATAAAACATCTTCAATCATAAGATATATTGAACCCATGATGGATGATGTTTTTACAGCACGTTTTGCTGATTGTCATTTTAATAAAACATTGTTCCCTAGATTAGGGGGAGAAATAAAAATAAAAAATAAAATGATGCTTCATGATGCGAACATCAATTAAGGTATATTGAACTCGCACAAAAGAATGTGAAACGAAAGTTAAAAAATAATGCATATGCAAGAACTTGCAAATTAATTACTTTATGCATTTACAGATATAAAAAAGTGACTAAATCATATATACCAGCGATAAATGCTCCAGCTCGAACTGAAATTCCAAAAGCTGGTAATAATGTCACTGTTGAGTCTTTGCCACGCATCAAACGTGGAAGATCAATTGGTTCCGAAGATAAAAATCCTCGAAAAAGAAAATCAGCTGATAATGAGGTAAGAGAAAGTGTTCAAGAAGAACCACAAATCAATATTCCTTCTGCAGAGGATATTGATAAATGTAAATACTAAAATTGCGATAAATTATGCAATATTATGGAACCGAAATGAAACTAAAATCTCTATGAGATATTTTCATATAATGTTACAATGACATCATGAATAAAGATGATGATCTGGAACTAAAATCTGTCATTGAATATACAAAATGGACATGATTGAGCTCAATGGAAAGGAGCAATAAGAGCTGAATTAGAATCGCTCGATAAAAGAAAAGTTTTCGGATCAATCGTTATCACTTTTAAAGATGTGAAACGTATGGGATACAAATGAATTTTTATCCGAAAAGAAATGTGCAAATGAAGTTACAAGGCAAAACTAGACTTGTAACTCAATATTTCCCACAAAGACCAGAAATGAATTAGGAGGAAAAATTATCCTCCTGTAATGGATACAATTACTTATTAGATACTTAATCAACCTGGTAGTTATTTAAATGCATCTTATGAATGTTGTTACTACTTATCTGTATGGATCACTTAATAGTGATATATATGAATATACCTAAAGGGTTAAGGTATCATAAGCATCTAATGTAAAACCCAAGGGAATATATTCCATTAAATCACAAAGATTTCTAAGTGGGTTTATACAAACGGGACGTATGTGGTATAACCGATTAAATGACTACTTGATAAAAAAAAGGTATAAATATAAACTTATTTTGCACGTATGTTTTATAAAAACAATGTTCGGATATGAGATCGTAGTTGTTTATGTCAATGTTCTTAACATCATATGAACATATAAAGAGATCTATGAAATCATTCAACTTCTAAAGAATTATTTTGAAATGAAAGATCTTGAAAAAACCAAGTATTACCTTGGATTGCAAATTGAGCATATGCCTAATGGTTTACTTGTACATCAAACAACTTATACCGAAAAGATTTTAAAACATTTTTTTTTAAAGACAAACTCATTGTTGTTAGATCACTCAATATTGACACTGATCTATTTCATCCCTGCGAAGATCATGAAAATTTTAACAGATCGGAAGTTCTATATTTTAGTGCAATTGAGGTTCTTATGTATCTTATAGATTATACAAGATCTGACATTTCTTTTGCAGTTAATTTGTTGACAAGGTTCAGCTCAGCCCCTACCAAAAGACATTGGAATGGGATCAAACAAATAGTTTGATACCTTCGGGGAACTACTGATTTATAATTATTTTATTCTAACAACTCGAAACAAGATTTGTTTGGTTATACAGATGCAGATTATTTATCCGATCTACATAAAGCTAAATCTCAAACTGGATATGTATTCCTAAATGGAGGCACCGCAATATCATGACGTTCTCAAAACAAACACTTGTTGCAACATCATCAAATCATGCCGAAGTGATTGCATTACATGAAGCTACTCAGGAATGATTTTAGTTAAGATCAATGATACAAATCATTATTGATTCTTGTGGACTAGAACGCTATAAAAGTCTAACAACTATCTATGAAGATAATACAGCTTACATAGTACAAATGAAAGAAGAGTATCAAAAAATGACAGAACAAAACATAAATGCTGACGAGGCGCTAAAGTTATAAACAGTCTCAACGGTCATAAGTTTGATGGAAAAGAATGGTATATTAGTAAGGCTCAGAAAAAGACTGAAAGGGAATAGGAATTGAAACAACAGTTTGAACAAACCATGAAGGAGACTGTAGACAAATCACGTGGACCAAACTTGTACATAAAAGATTTAGATGATACAGTTTCAGATGAAAACCTCAGATTCTTCTCATATACTCAAGATCTCGTAAAAGACAACCAGATTAAAATGAGATACGTTCAATCAACAACTCTGTTGATCTTTATACCAAAGCACTGTCAATCGCTGTTTTTCAAAACATACATTCACAATATTGGCATGAGGCAAGTTCAAAAGATGTGACGACTCAGCGTTGTCTACTTGAGGGGGAGTCAACTCTATGCTGCACTCTTTTTCCCTTAGCTAAAGTTTTATCCCACTGGGTTTTCTTTAGCAAGGTTTTTAACGAGGCAGTATTAATTGCTCTTTAAAAAAAATTACCATCCAAGGGGGAGTGTTGTAAATTTAGTAGTAAAATATGGATGGTAATTAGTCAAATATGGATAGTAAAATTTGTACTATATATATGTGGATAATGAACACACATATACACACCATTTTTCTTACATATAAGAAATATACTCTCTCTCTTCCATTACTACTCTCTCATATTTAAGGATTGTATAGGCTTAGGTCAAAATTAGTTATAAGCCTACTGAATTATAACATTAACAAATATTTTGAAAAAAAAAATTATTCGAATATAAATGTGAAGTACGTGAAATTGTGGCCCACTTAGGTATAGTTCCGTATGATTTTTAAATAATAAATGTAAAGGTAAATTTTTGGGCCCATAATTGCGTCATCCCATCTCTTTTTACTTACAACAATAATAACAAAATTTAATCCCACAAAAGCAAAGTATGAAGGAGGTAAGATGTACACTATTTTTTCCTTTATACTAAAATAATGAAAAGTCATTTCTATAACCAGAGTGAAACACCCCACGAGTAGAGAAGTCCTTCATCTCAATGTTCTAAGTATAGAGAGATTGATTCTAAAAAGACATTCGGCCTACAAGTAGATAAAAAAAAGTATGAGTTGCTATAAAATGGTAAAATCAAATTATCATGGGTTTTAAAACATGTCTTACTCTAAAATAAAATAAAAAGTATTTCCTGCGATTTCTATTTAACTTCACTCTAAAATTTTAAAAAAAAAGAAATTGAAAAATGATCTAAATTTGATGCTCAGTACGATCGCACATGCCGGTTACCTCCGGATCTGACCTGCCTACCATGTGACGACCCGAAAATTTTCGACCAAATTTAAACTTAATCTTTACTTGATTCTGACACGATAAGCAAAGTCTGTAATGTTGAGTCTCAAAATTCTTAAAACTGTTTACATAAATTCATTTACCCTTTGACTAATCCCGACGATTCACGAACAATTGTTGCAAATAAATAAATATATATATATATATATATATTAATTTGGATTAACAAAATATGAATTAATCATTAGAAATCAATATGTAAAATAAAATACAAGATAATAAAGTTGTTATTAAAATAAATCTATGTATAGATATATATGAATTTTATACAAAATTATTAAATGTATATTGAGATATATAAAAGTTATAGATATTATGTAATTATTCAATATTATAAATAATATGAAATATTAATATATTAGATATAATCACAAATTAAGGATATAGTATCATAATATTATTATTACTTTCATTATTATTAATAATACTAATATCAATACTAGTATTAATTATATTATTTTTATTGTTATAGTTGTGATTAATAAATTCTAGTAGTTTTAAGGTTATCATAATAAAGATTTTTACTATAAATATTTTTATGAGAAAGATTGAAATTACAAATTAGTTATGATTTAACTAAATTGTTGGTTATTATTATCTTTAAAATTATAATTCTTATTATTATGCTTATCATTATTATTATTAAATATTATTAATATTAGTATTCTTATTCTTATTAAAAATAAATGATATTCTTAAAATTAATAATGGATTTATGTTGTTAAATAATATTACAAAAGTTAACATGATATATATATATATATATATATATATATATATATATATATATATATATATATAAATACATATACGATTTAATAAATATATAAATACTATATATACATATATAAATATAAATAAAGGAAGTATTCAGTTCCCAATCGTTGTCAAGCTATAGAAATTTGTTTTGCTGTCAATGAGGTCGTACAATCAGTGTTGGATTATAGGAATGTATCCAAAATTTGTTAGATGTCTCATTCAAACTTTTATTATTTTACATTTTCTTCTGTCCTTGAGATAATTTCTGTCGACGTATTTAGCTATAAACAACTAGTTTAATCACGTTATCAGAATTACACCATTCAATTGTATCACCACTACTATCAATTTCAACTACCACTGATTTCACAGATTTAATTAAACTGAAAACTTTAAAGCTGCTATCGAGTTCTCTGTTCTTGGTCCAATTGGTCAAAAACTTGAAATCAAATCATTTTTCAAAATATATAAATGCAGATAGGTTGGAAGTCCTACGTTTAATCTATCTGTAAAGTTACAGATTCCAAATTATCTTATCAAATTTCAATTTTGGAGTCAAACTTAATTATCAAAATGTCAAACGTCATGTTCATATCAGAATTCGTAATCCATGTGATGTTTAAAATTAAATTGACGGTCCAAAAAGTTTCTATGATAGATTTAGAACATCTTTCATGTTTTAATCGAAGACTAAAACGTTCTAAAACTTCAAGTTGGATTTCAAGTTCATAAACGTGTTTATAAACCTGTTACAGCAAAAAAAAAAAATTCCTTCGAATTAATTAATTCAAATAAAGATTATGGATCGATTCTGTTTTGTTTTTACATTATAAAGAAAATGTGATTTAGTTGTTATGTATCCAATTTGTCTCCAATTGATTTAATTTTAAGTTTAAAATATTTTTTAAAGAACAGATGCTACTGCAGTCTTTTTTTTTTTAAATCAATTCAACTGTATTCTGTTTGTTAAATTTCATATTCTTTACTCTAATTAAAATTGGTACATAGTTGGTATAGATTGATAAAGGTTTTGATCGATTTAAATGTGAAGAAGAAGGAGAACAGTTTATAACGAGCTATATATTTTACAACTGAGATTTAAAACAGAAAAGTCAAGGTATAGCAGATGGTTTGAGGGAGTGGCGGGTGAGCGAGAGGTCTTGGGTTCGAGTCTTGCAGTGGCCACATTTTTTTTTTCAACGAGGGCTTATAAGGTAGTTTTACTTATTATTATGATTATTATTATTATTATTATTATGATTATTATTATTATTATTATTATTATTATTATTATTATTATTATTATTATTATGATTATTATTATTATTATTAATTTTATTATTATTATTATTATTATTATTATTATTATTATTATTATTATTATTATTATTATTATTATTATTATTATTATTATTATTATTATTATTATTATTATTATTGTTATTGTTATTGATATTTTATTGTTATTGTTATTGTTATTGTTGAGTATTATAATTATTATTACTACTAATATCATATTTATATATATAAATATTAGGGACAATATTATCATTAGTATTAATAAGTACCATAAATATTATTATTATCATTATTAATATAGTATTAATATCATTATTAGGATTATGATTACTATTATTATCATTAATATTTTTATCCTTAAAAATTAATATTTGTACCATTTTATGAATAATAATATTATTATCAGTATTATTACTAGTATTATAATTATTATTAGTAATACAATTAACATTAAAAGTATCATAATCATTATTATCATTATTATCATTATAAGTATGATTATTTATATTATAATGAGTGTTATTAATATGTAATCACTAAAAACATTATTACAAGTATCATTAACCGAAATGTTTATATCTTACTGTTATTATTATAAATATCATTACTAATATCATTAATATAATTATTAACAATAATATCTTATTTAGAAATATTAAGTATTATGATTATTATCATATTTATCATAGTATTATTAAAATTACTATTTTTAACAAACAAATGACATATACATATATAAAAAAATATATTTGATACATATAACATAGCGAAAAGTAATATTTATATAACAAGATGAATATAAGAAACATATATATATTATTAATATAAAAAGAATATAACTAATAAATAAATATATATATATATATATATATATATATATATATATATATATATATATATATATTTGTTCGACTATGATTATATGTATTAATGAATATACAAATGATACAGGTTCGTGAATCCAAGGCCAACCTTGCATTGTTCAGTATCGTCGTATGAGTATTTTTACTACAAAATACAGTATCGTGAGTTTCATTTGCTCCCCTTTTAAATGCTTTTGCAATATATATTTTTGGGACTGAGAATACATGCGCTGCTTTTATATCTGTTTTACGAAATAGACACAAGTAATTGAAACTACATTCTATGGTTGAATGATCGAAGCCGAATATGCCCCTTTTTAGCTTGGTAGCCTAAGAATTTGGGAACAGACCCCCAAATTGACACGAATCCTAAAGATAGATCAATCGGGCCCAACAAGCCCCATTCTGGAATTTGAAATGCTTTAGTACTTCGAAATTATCATGTTCGATGGGTGTCCCGGAATGATGGGGATATTCTATATGCATCTTGTTAATGTCGGTTACCAGGTGTTCAATCCATATGAATGATTTTTATGCAGATTGCATGTTATTGAAAAATGGAAATATGAAATCTTGTGGTCTATTAAAATGATGGAAATGATTATTTATGTAAAACTAATGAACTCACCAACCTTTTGGTTTGACACTTTAAATCATGTTTATTCTCAGGTATGAAAGAAATCTTCCGCTGTGCATTTGCTCATTTTAGGGATATTACTTGGAGTCATTCATGACATATTTCAAAAGACGTTGCATTCGAGTCGTTGAGTTCATCAAGATTATTGCTAAGTCAATTATAGTTGGATATATTAGGAAATGGTATGCATGCCGTCAACTTTCGATGTAATGAAAGTTTGTCTTTTAAAAACGAATGCAATATTTGTAAAATGTATCATATAGAGGTCAAGTACCTCGCGATGTAACCAAATGTAATGTATTCGTCCTGATGGATTAGGACGGGTCCTTTCAGTTGGTATCAGAGCGGTGGTCTTAGCGAACCAGGTCTTACATTAGTGTGTCTAACTGATAGTTGTTTAGATGCATTAGTGAGTCTGGACTTCGACAGTGTCTGCATGTCAAAAGTTTTGCTTATCATTTCTTGTCAGAAATTACCTGCTTATCATTCTTAGTCTAGACACGTTTTACTGCATTGACTGCATGAATAGTGTATAGACAAAATTTATATCTTAGCGTATCTGCTACTGTAGACTTTGCCTGACAGACTTCCGCAGATTCCTCCGTAACTAATGGGATTTTAGTATTATATATGCATATGAATCTACATCCTATAATCTATTTCTTATCGAAAATCCTTCATCTGATCGTACGAGATGAATCCCTCAACCAGTTCGAATTCCTCGGATTTCGATAGCTATTCTGATATGGAGTTTCACCTAAGCTCCGAAAGCAGTGTCACCAGAATGAATCAACCAATCATCCATCCCCAATTCATCTGATGGGTTCGTAGTCGACTTAATCAATGGAGACGCACAGAAGGCGATCCCTTCCACTAACCGAATTCACCTCTTGATGAAGAACCTGAAGCACTTACCGTCGAACCTGTTCGTAACACCATTTTCACTCTCATTTCCCGAATATCTCGCCACGACTATATCATAACTCAGATTCTAAACCTTATTCATTCAATCGTTCTTACCAATAATCATCCCGGAGTAATTAAAGAAGTCAACGAACTTCGCGCTCGAGTAATTAATTTGGAAAACGTGGTGCAAAACCTACCAGCTTCAGCAACAGCACCGGCAACACCAGTACCACCAACAACCCAAGTTTCAACATCACACGCCTCAACATCTCATTTCGTACCTCGAGTATAATCATCGTTCTACGTATTGTTCTACATCAATTATCTTCGTTCAGTATGGCGATTATGTAATCTCTAATGTTTTAGAGATTATATATTCTTGTTCTAACAATAAATCAAATGAGATTAATATCACATTAACTCATTAAATCCATGATTATATCTGAAGATAATATATATGTATATATATTTTCATAAAGATTGTAATTAAAAATTCTTTCGTACAAACTGTTAATATTGAAAATATTTTAACGGGTAGGTAATACCCGAGGAATATTTAGATTTCACATTAATAAGTTACACTGTACATTCTTCGAATCTGATTCAATAGTCATTGACTATCCTACTTACAACCACAGAAGTACAAATTCGCTCATCACAGAATAACCATTTTCATTCAATTTCATATTTGGATTTTGTCCTATCAGAATCCGACAAGTGGTATAATGAAGAAAACATTGGACAAAATAAAATTTGTTAGAAACAAACAAATTAACTATGAGAAATTTTGTTAAGAACCCACGCTAACAAAATCCTAGCTAACTGTTCCTAGCTAACTGTTAATTCCGTATTACATTTTAATTATCGCAATTTATTTATCGCAATTTAATTATCGCAATTTATTTTATCGCAATTTTAATTCTTGCAATTTTATTTATCGTCATTTAATTTCTGTTATTTATTTTACGCACTTTATTTATCGTCATTTAAATACTGTTATTTACGCATTTAAATATCGGGACACGTATACAAGGTTTTGACATATCATATCGACGCATCTATATATATTATTTGGAATAACCATAGACACTCTATATGCAGTAATGATCGAGTTAGCTATACAGGGTTGAGGTTGATTCTACAATAATATATATAATTTGAGTTGTGATCGAGTCTGAGATATGTACACGGGTCACGATACGTATTAATCAATTCGAATATTATAAACTATATATGAATTATTGAATTGCTAACTGTGGACTATCAACTGAGGACTACCAACATTGGACAATTAAAATGAATTAAAATATTGATTATAATATATGAAACTAAATAATTCTTCAAGTTTGCCACTTGATTTCATCTTAAACCTCATTTGTATCTTGACGATTACAATCTACGTTCAAACCTTTCATGATTCTTGAAAACACCTCAATCGAGAGGATGAACCAACCGCATTTCATCTACGAGAAGAAAAGATTTATGCATATAGTTATGCACCTGAAAACTCTCGGAACCTGAGTAAACGTTTAACACGTAGCTGTGCTATTTCCTTAGCATTACTATTACCCAAAATAACTTGGTAATCCCTTTCAAAGTAGCAAATTTTGTCACAGCTCCATCAAGACAACTTCGACCTTTCGTTCGAAACAACCTTATCATAACCCTGATATATACGCGTACTCTTTTATTGTTACCGGAGAACCTTTTATATTCCACCATATTACCATCAGCGTTTAATCATCTAAAAATCACAATTCTCTTCAAACCACCTCGAATTGATAACCGATGATTCATATAGGGTAGCATTAAATGCAGAGGAAACAGCAAAATTGTAGATGGTCTAAACGACCAAAAGTTGATAATAAAGAATGGAATATTGGGAACACTCAATAGAAAAATTGGTAATGAAAAACGGATTGAGCAAACTATAAAGGAGACCGTGGATAAATTACAAGGACTAAACTTGTACTTAACGAATTTAGATGATTCTGTATCTGATGAACTCTTCAGCGAATACCTTACTCCTGACTCTAAACTCTTGCGAACAAATTTTCTTCATCAACCTTCGATCATAGAAATTCCAAAATATCGTCATAAATATCTTCAATATTTCTGAAGATATTTTCATAAATATTCTTATCTGAAACTATTTATCTCTTCGTGATATCAGTGTTACATCAGAAAGGAAACTATATTAGTTTCTAAATTCTGAAAAATTCGAATTTGAATTATGAATGATTTTGAAGTAGTGTTGGGAACTGATGCACGAGTTAGTATAATATAATGACACTTGATCAACGTGATTATATTACAGTAAGTCATGCTGAGTTTCTAAATGGAACGTGATGATTCACAGATTATAACATCAGCATGTACCATGTTACACGACTCCTACATTCTGTCTAATCTATAAACATATCAAGAACATGTTTTTCTTGATAGTCCTATCTTTCCCTTGAATTCCGGTAATTTGACAATTCAGATTGTGCTATTACCGTTTCTTTCCTAGAACATTAACTGTGTTCATTCCGAACTTCATATCTACAAATTCTGGACCATTATTTGCTTGACTTAAAGTCGGGAAGAGAAAACAAAAGTATGAAACTCCAAGTATGAAACTCCGAAATATAATGGAGAATATAAAGCCCGATAACAACACGGAGGTTACAAACCGTGGATATTAATACGAATAGCAATATAAAGACACGGTATAATTAAGAATAGTATCACCCCAAGGTAATGGTAGAAGTAAACAGATTTTTCTGGTGGAAGATTGAAAAGAAGGATGACAGAAATGATAATTAAAAAAATATCATGGATTAAAACGGGATTAAGCATTTTCACAAACTTTTGGATGTATGAACTAAGAAAGAAAGTATAGGAATAGTGAAAATAATGGAACGGAAGAGCTTAATTTATAATGGAAATATCAGACAGAGTAATCGAGGCAGATCACCGTATTTAATTATAGAGATCTTAATTTCCTTGCTCGCCGAAGAATCAAATCTTTTAGATTTTGAAGATTTTCTTTAAATCCCCTGAATTCCGAAATTCAACCATGACAACGTCAAAAGTTAAGACGCACCTTATTTTCTGAATTCAACCATGACTAGACAAAAGTTATGATTAAACTTGTCTTTCTCATTTCACTATTTAGTGATAGCTTCATTCGTACTCTTCGAGTAATTGAATTGTCTTATTCATATTACTATATAGTAATAAAACTCTATTTATCGACTCATATTTTTCATGAAAACATTTTTATTGTTAGTCATGACGACCTCACTCAAATTTCGGGACGAAATTTCTTTAACGGGTAGGTACTGTGACGACCCAGAAATTTCCGACCAAATTTAAACTTAATCTTTACTTGATTCTGACACGATAAGCAAAGTCTGTAATGTTGAGTCTCAAAATTCTTAGAACTGTTTACATAAATTCATTTACCCTTTGACTAATCCCAACGATTCACGAACAATTGTTGCAAATATATATATATATATATATATATATATATATATATATATATAAGTGTATATATATATATTAACTTGGATTAACAAAATATGAATTAATCATTAGAAATCAATATGTAAAATAAAATACAAGATAAGAAAGTTGTTATTAAAATAAATCTATGTATAGATATATATGAATTTTATACAAAATTATTAAATGTATATTGAGATATATAAAAGTTATAGATATTATGTAATTATTCAATATTATAAATAATATGAAATATTAATATATTAGATATAATCACAAATTAAGGATATAGTATCATAATATTATTATTACTTTCATTATTATTAATAATACTAATATCAATACTAGTATTAATTATATTATTTTTATTGTTATAGTTGTGATTAATAAATTCTAATAGTTTTAAGGTTATCATAATAAAGATTTTTACTATAAATATTTTTATGAGAAAGATTGAAATTACAAATTAGTTATGATTTAAATAAATTATTGGTTATTATTATCTTTAAAATTATAATTCTTATTATTATGCTTATCATTATTATTATTAAATATTATTAATATTAGTATTCTTATTCTTATTAAAATTAAATGATATTCTTAAAATTAATAATGGATTTATGTTGTTAAGTAATATTACAAAATTTAATATGATATATACATACACACACACACACACACACACACATATATATATATATATATATATATATATATATATATATATATATATATATATATATACAGATATATAATAAAATACAAATACTGTTATATAGATAAATACAAATATACATATATATAAATACATATACGATTTAATAGATATATAAATACTATATATACATATATAAATACAAATAAAGGAAGTATTCAGTTCCCAATCGTTGTCAAGCTTTTGTTTTGCTGTCAATGAGGTCGTACAATCAGTGTTGGATTATAGGAACGTATCCAAAATTTGTTAGAGGTCTCATTCAAACTTTTATTATTTTACATTTTCTTCTGTCCTTGAGATAATTTCTGCCGACGTATTTAGCTATAAACAAATAGTTTAATCACGTTATCATAATTACAACATTCAATTGTATCACCAATACCATCAATTTCAACTACCACTGATTTCACAGATTTAATTAAACTGAAAACTTTAAAGCTGCTATCGAGTTCTCTGTTTTTGGTCCAATTTGTAGTGCCCCGTCCTAATCCATCCGGACGAAGTCCATATCGATTATAAACGATTCACAATAGTTGGTTACATCGCGAGGTGCTTGACCTCTAAATGATACAATTTTACAAACATTGCATTCGTTTTTAAAAGACAAACTTTCATTTCATTGAAAATTAATGACATGCATATCATTTCATAATACATCCAACTATAATTGACTTAATAATAATATTGATGAACTCGATGACTCGAATGCAACGTCTTTTGAAATATGTCATGAATGACTCCAAGTAATATCTCTAAATGAGCAAATGCACATCGGAAGATTTCTTTCATACCTGAGAATAAACATGCTTTAAAGTGTCAACCAAAAGGTTGGTGAGTTCATAGGTTTATCATAAAACAATAAAATTCATCATTTTGATAGACCACAAGATTTAATTGCTGCATGGTACAAATGGGCCCGAATCCTATACCCACCTGTAATGTACATGCGATATCTTTTAAATACAGTACACCTTTCTTGCGTACGAAACCATTTTCATAAATCTTAGTAACCGTACACATATTTCGTGCACAAAAACTAATACACATAACCTGTGCATAAAAATCATTCTCTCGATACGTAACATTCACATCAATTAGTGGCAATTATCATGTCCACATAATTCAATGGTGGCAATTATCATGTCCACATAATTCAATCGTGGCAATTATCATGTCCACATAATTCAATAATAATTCGCAGAACTTATGTCTGCATAATAATTCATTCGAGGAATGTTTTGCTTGTGTATATCTCCTCAAACATTTATAAAAGCATTTCATGTATTCGCAGTTCAAAATATATTTCAAAAGCATTTAATAAAGCAGTTATAAAAACAGCGCATGTATTCTCAGTCCCAAAAATGTAAAGAGTAAAAAGGGAATCAAATAAACTCACGCATATAAATATTGTAAAACAGTTAATAAAGCATTTGCATGTATTCTCAGCCCAAAAATGTAAAGAGTAAAAAGGGACAATGAAACTCACCATACCGTATTTTGTAGTAAAAATACATATAACGACATTGAACAACTAAACAATGCAAGGTTGGCCTCGGATTCACGAACCCTTTAAAGCCTTTTGTAAAAAGAATTGCCCCGTACGGGACTCGAACTCGCGACCTCTCGCTCACCCATAACAACATCTAGCCACTCCTCAGTTTCGTTATTTCTGTTATAAATTATCACCTTAAATTATATAAGTCGTATTTTGGGTTTCTTATTTCATAAACTAACAACCCATCAATTTCTCCTCATTTGGCCCAACAGAAAACGATCTCAGGCCCAACTCCATCATTCAGCCCATGATTACTTAAACAAAACAGAAAACGGCCCGACTAGGGAATCAAAAAGGGTTCTTCGTTGGTTTTAATTTCAGCCACCAAATTAAAACGTGTGAGGGTTTGAATATCAACAGAAAGGGACAAGTTGCAAGCACTATCTAAACAATCATCATATTCATATCATCATCATTCATCTTATATTCATGAATCACAACCATCATCATTCATCGAATAATCATAATCATCACTTCTCTTCACCACTTCATCAACAACAATATCGTATCATCATATTTTTCTCAATAATAACCAAGAACAATCAGGGCTGCAATAACAGCACATGAACAGTAGCAGTTGAGTCTGATTGGGTGTCGTTTGAACCGAAATAAAAGAACAGGAACAAAATAATACTAACTGCAATTTTAGATGGTGGTTAATGAAAACTATCAACCATGCATCATCATCATCTTTCAACGCATCATCATCATTCCATCACCCAACCATAATGGAAACAACTTTCACTGTATACTTGAGTAAAGGTGTAAATTTATTTATTCTTTATCGAAAGAAAAAAAATAGTGGTAGAATGATTGAATTCACACGGTTCAAAGAAGGTAGGGTCGACCCAACACCTTGTGTCCCTTCTTTTGGTAATTAACTAGTGTGCCACTTGCATATCCATCAAGTATCTCTATCTTTTTCATATATATAACAACATGTATATGCTTCATTCACTTAAAGATTATATGTATAATAATCATCATTTATTGTCGGCTGAAGCAGAACGATAGCAGAAACCATAGCAGGTTGTTTGGGGTCTGTTTAGCAATAACAAAAGAAACAGGAACAAGTAATGTGGCGAGGATGATGGTGCATGGGTTTTCGGTTAAAGGTGGTGATTGATTCGAAAATAACCCGAAGTAGCAGGTTGTGTTTGAGTTTCGTCCGGACGGGAGAAACAATAGTACAAGTTGCAGGCGTTTAATTTGATGATGGCGTGTGAGCTTCACTGTTAACAGAAAAGGAAGACATAACATCAGTTGCAGCAACGTTTTGATTATAGGTGATAAATTTGGTGGCGGTTTTTAAAACAGAAAAAGTAGAGAGGGAGAGAGATGAAGAGGATATGGTGTTGGTTGATTGTCTTGGTGATGGTAGAAGTTCGAAGCGGTAACAATAGTAATGGTGATCATGGGGAAAATAGCTTGGTGTGATGGAGTTTGTGAATTAGAAATTGATATTGTGAAGTCATTTCATATCATTTACAGCTGGAGTTGATTGTTTTCTAGCACAATGGGAGTCGACAGAATCGTTTTAGGAGCAGATACAAACAATAAAAAAAAATTAAAAGGTTGATTAAGATGGTTAACAAATTTTGTTGTGTTCCACAGATTATATTCGATATGCAACCAGTTGAAAGATATCAAACTAACTTCATAACAGTTTGATTACGATGGGAAACAGAAATACGTACCTTCTTGTATTTAAATTTATTTATATCAGTTGTTTATATATCCAAATACTTGTTTATGTATTTATATAGATATATACGGTTGTATTTGGTGTGTATATATATATATATATATGTATTTATATAAACCTGTATGTCTAAATCTATATATATATATATATATATATATATATATATATATATATATATATATATATATATATATATATATATATATATATATATATATAATTCCTAATCCGGTAATTACAAGTATAAATATGTTATTATTATTAATTATGTGATAATAAAATTATTAGTAAATAGTATAGTAATATTAGATAATAAACAAAATGTTAATATCAACAATAATGCAAATTTTTATTGAATTTAATTAATAATAATGATAATAACAATCTTATTAATGATACAAATACTAATACTAGTTATAATAATAATATCAATATTATTATTGATAATAACACAAATTAAATCTTATATATATTTTATTTTAGAAGTACTAATACAAATATTAATATTACGATTATCAAAAAAAAAATGAATATTAATGGTAATAATATTAATATTTTAATTATATTCAAATTCTGTAATTTAATATAATATTATGTATAATTTATGTAATATTATTTTATGTGACGACTTTTACCTAATAGTTGATATTTATATATTTATATATATTTTTTAGTAACATATATATTTAGATATATTCATAATAACTTAATTATTCTATTTACGATTAATGATTCGTGAATTATCAAGAACAGTCGAGGGGTAAATGAATACACGAACACAGTTCAAAGTTTTTGAGACTCAACCTTATAGAATTTGCTTATCGTGTCAAAATCATATAAAGATTAAAGTTTAAATTTGATCGGAAATTTCCGGGTCATCACAGTACCTACCCGTTAAAGAAATTTCGTCCTGAAATTTGATCGAGGTCGTCATGGCTAACTATAAAAAATGTTTTCATGATGAATATGGGGTGATAATAGAGTTTTATCATCATTGAGTAATATAGATAAAACAATTTGATTACGCGAGGAGTATAAGTGAAGCTATCGCAAGAGAGGGAAATGAGTAAATGTAGATTCGTCATATCTTTTGATGTAGATAGGATTGATTTCCAATTTCAAGAGATTCGGAGAAAATTTTTGTAATAGGATTTGATTCTTCGGTAATCAAGGGATTTAGGATCCGCTTTAAATGCGATCATTTGTTTTGATTGCTCTGTCGGATTTTCGACTATAAATTCACCCCCTCCGTTTCCTTATTTCCATATCTCACATCTTTTATTCTTTCTCCCTTGATTCATACTTTAAAGCATTCATCAATATGCTTTATCAAGTTCTGATTCTTGATATACTCCTAACTTTCATATCTATCATTCTTCTTTTTCATCTACCGTCAGAGAAAGTTATTTTCTTTTACCATTACCTTGGGGTTATAGTGTTTTTCATTCTCCCGTGTCTTTATATTGCTATACGCATTGATATACACGGTTTGTAATTTCGGTGTTGTTATTGGGCTTTATATTTTCCCTTATACCTTGGAGTTCTTTGCCTTTTTATCTCTTCTCGACTCTAAGTGTAACAAGTAATGGTTCAGAATTCATAGTTATGAATTTCGGAATGAACATAGTTAATGTTCTAAGAAGAAAATTTTAATGGCACGATCTTGATTTGGTAAATTACCAGAATATCCGAAAAGATAGAACTATCAAGGAGATATGCTCTTGATATGTTTATAGATTAGATAGAATGTAAGAGTCGTGTAACATGGCACATGATGATGGTATTGAGAATCATCACGTTCCATTAGAAACTCAACATGAATTAATGTAATATAATCACGTTGATCAAGTGTCATTATATTATACTAACTCATGCTTCAGTTCCCAACACTACTTCAGAATTCATTCATAGTTTATACTTAACTTTTACAAAAATTTCCAATATAATATATTACAGATACCACGAAGAGGTATATAATTTCGGACGAGAATATTTATGAAAATATCCTCAGAAATATCGAAGATATTTATGATGATATTTTAGAATTACTAAGTTCGAAGGTTGACGAAGAAATTTTTTTCGCAAGATCTTAACATGACCTCGGAGCAAGATATTCTCTAAAGATTTCATCGAATCCAGAATTACCTGGATTCTCTGACTACAGGGTTTGGTCCTTGTATTTGTCCTTGGTCTCCTTCACGGTCAGATCAATCCATTTTTCAATACCAAATTTTCTATCGAACGTTCCTAACACTCCATTCTTTATCATCAAACTCTTGACCATTTAGGCCATCTATAATTTTAATGTTTCCTCTGCATTTAATGCAGCTATAATTGAATCGTCGGTTATCAATCTGAGGTGGTTTCAGGAGGATTGTGTTTTTAGACGATTAAACGCTGATGGCAATATGGTGACATATAAAAGGTTCCCCGGTAACAATAAAAGAGCATACATATAAATCAAGGAGATATTAAGGTTGTTTCAAACGGAAAGTCGAAGTTGACTTGCTGGAGCTGTGACAAAATTTGCTACTTTGAAAGGAATTATCAAGTTATTTTTGGTAATATTAACACTAAAGGAATTAGCACGGATACATGTTAAACGTTTACTCAGGTTTCAAGAGTTTTCAAGTGCGTAACTATATGCATCAATATCTTCTTGCGTAGATGAAGTGCGGTTGGTTCATCCTCTCGATTGAGGTGTTTTCAAGAATCAAGAAAGGTTTGAACGCATGTTGGAATCGTTAAGATATAGATGAGGTTTAAGATGAAATCAAGTGGCAAACTTGAGGAGATATTTAACTGTAGTAGATGTAATTTATTAACGATATTCAAGTCAAGATGTGTTGTAATTAATATTTCCTACTGTTTTATTACTTTTTATTTGTCCAATGATAGTAGTCCAATAGTCCAAGTAGTTCAACTAAGACTAGTATATCATAAGGAAATAGTCATATAGGATCAGTTAGCTAGAAACAGTTAGCTAGTTTTAAAGTTTTTACGTAGTTAATTAATTGGTTACTAATCAATTTTATTTTGTTCATTATTTTCTTCATTATGCCACTTGTCAAATCTTGACTTGGATTCTGATCGGTCAGAATCCGAATATGAAATTGAACTTGGATGAAAATAGTTGTTCTTTGTTGAACTGATACGTATATGTGTGAATTTGAGCAGTGATGTTAATGACTGCTGAATCTGAGTTGAAGGATGTACAGTGTAACTTTATTAATGTGAAATATAAATATTCCTCGGGTATTACCTACCCGTTAAAATATTTTCACCATTAACAGTTTGTACGAAGGAATTTTTAATTACAATCTTTATGAAAATATACTTACATATATATATTTTCTTCAGATGTAATCATGGATTTAATGAGTCAATATAATATTAGACTCATTTGATTTTCGGTTTGAGCTAGAATAATTAATCTCTAAAACTATTAGGAACCACATATTCTTCGCAGAATGTTAATGAAGTTATGGTTCAATACTTCATCGTTAATTGCTGTTGGTACTCCTTGGTATCTATTGTGTGTATGATGTTGATGTTCGTGGGACAGATTGTGAAATTGAGGCTTGGGATGCGGATGTTGTTGTTGGTGATACTGTTGGTGCCGGTAATGTTGATGAAGCTGGTACATTTTGCACCATATTTTCCAAGGCTACAACTCGGGTGCGAAGCTCGTTGATTTCTTCGATTACACCGGGATGATTATCGGTTCGGACGAGCGGCTGAATAAAGTTTAGAATCTGAGATATTATATGTTCGTGGCGAGATATTCAGGAAATGAGAGTGAAAATGGTGTTTCGAATTGGTTCGCCGGGAGGTGAATTCGGTTGGTGGAAAGGATCACCTTCTTCGCGTTTCCATTGATTAAATCGACTACGAACTCATCAGCTGAATTGGGGATGGCTGATTGATTCATTCATTCTGGTGACGCTGCTTTCGAAGCTGAAGTGGGATTCCATATCGGAATCCGAAGGACTTGAACTAATGGTGAGTTCCATTGCGTACGATTGAATAGAGGATTTTTCGATATGAAATGATTTTCGGATATCGGATGATATTCTAATTACATAGAATACCTATACATAGTATAGAAGATCCCATAGATTACGAAGGGAATTAAGGAAACGTGTCAGATAGAGTCTACAGTAATAGATACGCTAAGATATGGATTAGCAGATACGCTAAGATATGAATTCGTTAATACACTATTCATGCAATCAATGCAATAAGATGTGTCTAGACTAAGAATGATAAGCAGGTAATTTTCGACAAGATTTGATAAGCAAAAACTTTTGACATGCAGACCAGGTTCAAGTCCAGACTCATTAATATAACCTAACAACTACTAGGTCGAAGTCCAGACTTCACTAATGTATCCTAACAACTACCTGTTAGACACACTAATGCTGACCTGGTTCGCTAAGACCACCGCTCTGATACCACCTGTAGTGTCCCGTCCTAATCCATCCGGACGAAGTCCATATCGATTATAAACGATTCACAATAGTTGGTTATATCGCGAGGTGCTTAACCTCTAAATGATACAATTTTACAAACATTGCATTCGTTTTTAAAAGACAAACTTTCATTTAATTGAAAGTTGACGACATGCATATCATTTCATAATACATCCAACTATAATTGACTTAATAATAATCTTGATGAACTCGATGACTCGAATGCAACGTCTTTTGAAATATGTCATGAATGACTCCAAGTAATATCTCTAAATGAGCAAATGCACATCGGAAGATTTCTTTCATACCTGAGAATAAACATGCTTTAAAGTGTCAACCAAAAGGTTGGTGAGTTAATAGGTTTATCATAAAACAATAAAATTCATCATTTTGATAGACCACAAGATTTAATTGCTGCATGGTACAAATGGGCCCGAATCCTATACCCACCTGTAATGTACATGCGATATCTTTTAAATACAGTACACCTTTCTTGCGTACGAAACCATTTTTATAAATCTTAGTAACCGTACACATATTTCGTGCACAAAAACTAATACACATAACCTGTGTATAAAAATCATTCTCTCGATACGTAACATTCACATCAATTAGTGGCAATTATCATGTCCACATAATTCAATGGTGGCAATTATCATGTCCACATAATTCAATTGTGGCAATTATCATATCCACATAATTCAATCGTGGCAATTATCATGTCCACATAATTCAATAATAATCCGCAGAACTTCTGTCTGCATAATAATTCATTCGAGGAATGTTTTGCTTGTGTCTATCTCATCAAACATTTATAAAAGCATTTCATGTATTCGCAGTTCAAAATATATTTCAAAAGCATTTAATAAAGTAGTTATAAAAACAGCGCATGTATTCTCAGTCCCAAAAATGTAAAGAGTAAAAAGGGAATCAAATGAACTCACGCATATAAATATTGTAAAACAGTTAATAAAGCATTTGCATGTATTCTCAGCCCAAAAATGTAAAGAGTAAAAAGGGGCAATGAAACTCACCATACTGTATTTTGTAGTAAAAATACATATAACGACATTGAACAACTAAACAATGCAAGGTTGGCCTCGGATTCACAAACCCTTTAAAGCCTTTTGTAAAAAGAATTGCCTCGTACGGGACTCGAACTCGCGACCTCTCGCTCACCCATAACAACATCTAGCCACTCCTCTGTTTCGTTATTTCTGTTATAATTTATCACCTTAAATTATATAAGTCGTATTTTTGGTTTCTTATTTCATAAACTAACAGCCCATCAATTTCTCCTCATTTGGCCCAACAGAAAACGATCTCAGGCCCAACTCCATCATTCAGCCCATGATTACTTAAACAAAACAGAAAACGGCCCGACTAGGGAATCAAAAAGGGTTCTTCGTTAGTTTTAATTTCAGCCACCAAATTAAAACGTATGAGGGTTTGAATATCAACAGAAAGGGACAAGTTGCAAGGACTATCTAAACAATCATCATATTCATATCATCATCATTCATCTTATATTCATGAATCACAACCATCATCATTCATCGAATAATCATAATCATAACTTCTCTTCACCACTTCATCAACAAAAATATCGTATCATCATCTTTTTCTTAATAATAACCAAGAACAATCAGGGCTGCAATAACAACACACGAACAGCAGCAGTTGAGTCTGATTGGGTGTCGTTTGAACCAAAATAAAAGAACAGGAACAAAATAATACTAACTACAATTTTAGATGGTGGTTAATGAAAACTATCAACCATGCATCATCATCATCTTTCAACGCATCATCATCATTCCATCACCCAACCATAATGAAAACAACTTTCACTGTATACTTGAGTAAAGGTGTAAATTTGTTTATTCTTTATCGAAAGAAAAAAAATAGTGGTAGAATGATCGAATTCACACTGTTCAAAGAAGGTAGGGTCGACCCAACACCTTATGTCCCTTCTTTTGGTAATTAACTAGTGTGCCACTTGCATATCCATCAAGTATCTCTTTTTTTTTTCATATATATATAACGGCATGTATATGCTTCATTCACTTAAAGATTATATGTATAATAATCATCATTTATTGTCGGCTGAAGCAGAACGATAGCAGAAACCATAACAGGTTGTTTGGGGTCTGTTTAGCAAGAACAAAAGAAACAGGAACAAGTAATGTGGCTGGGATGATGGTGCATGGGTTTTCAGTTAAAGGTGGTGATTGATTCGAAAATAACCCGAAGTAGCAGGTTGTGTTTGGGTTTCGTCCGGACAGGAGAAACAATAGTACAAGTTGCAGGCGTTTAATTTGATGATGGCGTGTGAGCTTCACTGTGAACAGAAAAGGAAGACATAACAGCAGCTGTAGCAACGTTTTGATTATAGGTGATAAATTTGGTGGCGGTTTTTAAAACAGAAAAAGTAGAGAGGGAGAGAGATGAAGAGGATATGGTGTTGGTTGATTGTCTTGGTGATGGTAGAAGTTCGAAACGGTAACAATAGTAATGGTGATCGTGGGGAAAATAGCTTGGTGTGATGGTGTTTGTGAATTAGAAATTGATATTGTGAAGTCATTTCATATCATTTACAGCTGGAGTTGATTGTTTTCTAGCACAATGGGAGTCGACAGAATCGTTTTAGGAGCAGATACAAACAATAAAAAAAAATTAAAAGGTTGATTAAGATGGTTAACAAATTTTGTTGTGTTCCACATATTATATTCGATATGCAACCAGTTGAAAGACATCAAACAAACTTCATAACAGTTTGATTACGATGGGAAACAGAAATACGTACCTTCTTGTATTTAAATTTATTTATATCAGTTGTTTATATATCCAAATACTTGTTTATGTATTTATATAGATATATACGATTGTATTTAGTGTGTATATATATATATATATATATATATATATATATATATATATATATATATATATATGTATGTATGTATGTATTTATATAAACCTGTATGTCTAAATCTATTTATATATATATATATATATATATATATATATATATATATATATATATATATATATATATATATATATATAATTCCTAATCCGTTAATTACAAGTATAAATATGTTATTATTATTAATTATGTGATAATAAAATTATTAGTAAATAGTCTAGTAATATTAGATAATAAACAAAATGTTAATATCAACAATAATGCAAATTTTTATTGAATTTAATTAATAATAATGATAATAACAATCTTATTAATGATACAAATACTAATACTAGTTATAATAATAATATCAATATTATTATTGATAATAACACACATTAAATCTTATATATATTTTATTTTAGAAGTACTAATACAAATATTAATATTACGATTATCAAAAAAAAAAAAAAATGAATATTAATGGTAATAATATTAATATTTTAATTATATTCAAATTTTGTAATTTAATATAATATTATGTATAATTTATGTAATATTATTTTATGTGATGACTTTTACCTAATAGTTGATATTTATATATTTATATATATTTTATAGTAACATATATATTTAGATATATTCATAATAACTTAATTATTCTATTTACGATTAATGATTCGTGAATCATCGAGAACAGTCCAGGGGTAAATGAATACACGAACACAGTTCAAATTTTTTGAGACTCAACCTTATAGACTTTGCTTATCGTGTCGAAATCATATAAAGATTAAAGTTTAAATTTGATCGGAAATTTTCGGGTCATCACACAATTGGTCAAAAACTTGAAATCAAATCATTTTTCAAAATATATAAATGCAGATAGGTTGGAAGTCCTACGTTTAATCTATCTGTAAAGTTACAGATTCCAAATTATCTTATCAAATTTCAATTTTGGAGTCAAACTTAATTATCAAAAAGTGAAACGTCATGTTCATATCAGAATTCGTAATCCATGTGATGTTTAAAATTAAATTAACGATCCAGAAAGTTTCTATGATAGATTTAGAACAATGTTTTAATCGAAGACTAAAACGTTCTAAAACTTCAAGTTGGATTTCAAGTTCATAAACGTGTTTATAAACCTGTTACAGCAATTTTTTTTTCGAATTAATTAATTCAAATAAAGATTATGGATCGATTCTGTTTTGTTTTTACATTATAAAAAAACGTGATTTAGTTGTTATGTATCCAATTTGTCTCCAATGGATTTGATTTTAAGTTTAAAATATTTTTTAAAGAACAGATGCTACTGCAGTCTTTTTTTTTTAAATCAATTCAACTATATTCTGTTTGTTAAAATTCGTATTCTTTACTCTAATTAAAATTGGTACATAGTTGGTATAGATTGATAAAGGTTTTGATCGATTTAAATGTGAAGAAGAAGGAGAACAGTTTATAACGAGCTATATATTTTACAACTGAGATTTAAAACAGAAAAGTCAAGGTATAGTAGATGGTTTGAGGGAGTGGTGGGTGAGCGAGAGGTCTTGGGTTCGAGTCCTGCAGTGGCCACATTTTTTTTTAAACGAGGGCTTATAAGGTAGTTTTACTTATTATTATGATTATTATTATTATTATTATTATTATTAATTTTTTATTATTATTATTATTATTATTATTATTATTATTATTATTATTATTATTATTATTATTATTATTATTATTATTATTATTATTATTATTATTATTATTGTTATTGTTATTGTTATTGATATTGTTATTGTTATTGTTATTGTTATTGTTATTGTTATTGTTAAGTATTATAATTATTATTACTACTAATATCATATTTATATATATAAACATTAGGGACAATATTATCATTAGTATTAATAAGCACCATAAATATTATTATTATCATTATTAATATAGTATTAATATCATTATTAGGATTATGATTACTATTATTATCATTAATATTTTTATCCTTAAAAATTAATATTTGTACCATTTTATGAATAATAATATTATTATCAGTATTATTACTAGTATTATAATTATTATTAGTAATGCAATTAACATTAAAAGTATCATAATCATTATTATCATTATAAGTATGATTATTTATATTATAATGAGTGTTATTAATATGTAATCACTAAAAACATTATTACAAGTATCATTAACCGAAATGTTTATATCTTACTGTTATTATTATAAATATCATTACTAATATCATTAATATAATTATTAACAATAATATCTTATTTAGAAATATTAAGTATTATGATTATTATCATTTTTATCATAGTATTATTAAAATTACTATTTTTAACAAACAAATGACATATACATATAAAAAAAATATATATTTGATACATATAACATAGCGAAAAGTAATATTTATATAACAAGATGAATATAAGAAACATATATATATTATATTATTAATATAAAAAAAATATAACTAATAAATCTATATATATATATATATGTATATATATATATATGTATATATATATATATATATATATATATATATATATATATATATATATATATATATATATATATATATATATATATATATATATATTTGTTCGACTACGATTATATGTATTAATGAATATACAAATGATATAGGTTCGTGAATCCGAGGCCAACCTTGCATTGTTCAGTATCGTCGTATGAGTATTTTTACTACAAAATACAGTATTGTGAGTTTCATTTGCTCCCTTTTTAAATGCTTTTGCAATATATATTTTTGGGACTGAGAATACATGCGCTGCTTTTATAACTGTTTTACGAAATAGACACAAGTAATTGAAACTACATTCTATGGTTGAATGATCGAAGCCAAATATGCCCCTTTTTAGCTTGGTAGCCTAAGAATTTGGGAACAGACCCCCAAATTGACGCGAATCCTAAAGATAGATCTATCGGGCCCAACAAGCCCCATTCTGGTATTTGGAATGCTTTAGTACTTCGAAATTATCATGTCCGATGGGTGTCCCGGAATGATGGGGATATTCTATATGCATCTTGTTAATGTTGGTTACTAGGTGTTCAATCCATATGAATGATTTTTATGCAGATTGCATGTTATTGAAAAATGGAAATATGAAATCTTGTGGTCTATTAAAATGATGGAAATGATTATTTATGTTAAACTAATGAACTCACTAACCTTTTGGTTGACACTTTAAAGCATGTTTATTCTCAGGTATGAAAGAAATATTCCGCTGTGCATTTGCTCATTTTAGGGATATTACTTAGAGTCATTCATGACATATTTCAAAAGACGTTGCATTCGAGTCGTTGAGTTCATCAAGATTATTGCTAAGTCAATTATAGTTGGATATATTAGGAAATGGTATGCATGCCGTCAACTTTCGATGTAATGAAAGTTTGTCTTTTAAAAATGAATGCAATGTTTGTAAAATGTATCATATAGAGGTCAAGTACCTCGCGATGTAACCAAATGTAATGTATTCATCCTGATGGATTAGGATGGGTCCTTTCATACTATTCATTAGGCAGTGTTTCACTATCTTCGCTAGTGTCGTTCATAACTCACAACAATGCTAGTATGGTGTTTTAAGGCGTTCTTTAGGGGCATTCGTAGTCAGCAATGGGCACGAAGGACCCACCTTATACCATTGTTTGACCGTTTATAAAATAAAAAATATAAAACAAAATTTTTTTTGATGAGGATTGCTTTGTTACATCACGTACAACCTTACCTCAAACTTTATCACTACACCTCTTTTTAACAACTTGTCACATCATACAAGGATGTTCGTCGGTTCAATTTATTTTTCTTTGTTTATTCGGTTTTGAATGTTTAATAGCAAAAAGAAAACTAAACACTAATATACGGAGTATATAATGAATCGATCACATAAGATTATCAATCAAGAAGAAAAATTAAACACGGACCTTAATACTAGCCCTCTGTCCTAGTCAAAATTTTCATTTTGACTATACATAGGTTTGATTTTTTTTTGTTTTTTGAAAAGCAGATATATATTACTTCGCAAAAACTTACAATGATTTACATGTACATCTCGATATGTATAACACTCTCGACACTAACCCTATTACAAATTACATTGACTCATGAAAGCAATCAAATAAGGATGCAAAGATTGCAACCGTGATCAACTCGCAAATGTAAAGGGCTAGTCCTAAAGATTAAACAAAGATGGAAGATGGTTTGTGACACCACCTATGCCAATCGATCTTCATATTTTTGCATCGCTTTGAAATCCATTCGAAACTTTTGATTTGTATCTCATTTAGAGCATTTGGAGGAGTCCAACTCGAGAGTTTAAACACCTTTTGGTTCCGATTTCTCCAAATAAGATACATGCATACCCACTTGACCGCTTGCCAAACCTTCGCGCCAACTTCGGAGTTCACATCCTTGTTGTTGTTGTTGTTGTAGGTGTCCTCAAAAGTTTGATGAAGCACGTTTTGTTTGTCCCACCACGAGTACACTTTATCCCAAATAGCTTTTCCATGCTTACACGAGAATAAAGAGTGTTCCACCAATTCCAATTCATCATCACATAGAGGACAACGAACGGAGTGAAGGTCAACGCCCCTCTTGTCAAGTTCCAAGAGCGTGGGAAGCCTTTTCCGTTTTGCCCGCCATATGAAGATTTTGACTTTCTTCGGGATGAAGTTGTTTCTCAAAGTTTCACAATTTATAGGAGCATTAGTTTGAAACATTTTCGAGAAGATAAGTTCAGTGAGAACCTTTGTACTAAAAACACCATTATCGCATACCGTCCATCTCCACGAGCCTTTCTTTGATGAGTCGAAAGTCAAAGCTTGAAGTAAATTATTTATCTCAGTTAACTCGCCTCTAGTTTGCCCATATGGATCTCGTACCCAACCTGTATCAGAAACCACCGGAGGGGTCTGCCAAAGGACTCGATTGCAGACCGTGACATCCTTGTCTTGTTCTAACCGAAATAATCTGGTAAATACTGATTTGAGAGGCTCGTTACCGAGCCAGTGATCATGCCAGAACCTAGTGCTGCAACCATTTCCGATTGTTTTCACCATTGATCTTGAGAAATTAATTCCAAGCTGTGACGACCCGGAAATTTCCGACCAAATTTAAACTTAACCTTTATATGTTTCTGACACGATAAGCAGAATTTGTAATGTTGAATCTCAAAAAGTTTGGAACTACATTCATGTAATCAATTACCCTTTGACCGTGTTCGATGATTCACGAACAATTATGAGTATATAGATATGTATATATAATATATAATATTAACTGAAAACATTAACAAAGTATTAGATATATGATACTTTACATGAACGTATTTGTTTCGATATATTTATCGACAGAATTAAGAGATAATATCAAATGATTGAATTATCAAATACATTATGATATGATTACTGGCCTATGTTATGAGGTCCACTGCGATTTAAGAAATCTATTCTTTTTGACAACATTCAGAAAATGGTAAAGTGATTTATAAGTAAGAACATATGTGTCAATTAACGGGAACTAGACAAGGGTTAGTGGAAATTCCTGTTTAATTTCCAAGGCATGTTTTATAATATTTTCCTCGCGACCTTGATAAGATAACTATGTTAACTTTCATTTTATTTAATATGAAAATAAGAACGTGGAGTGTAAATAACTTAAATGTTGGATATCGACAAGTTAAGTAACTCGAAATTTTTCATTAAGATGATTTCATACGTTTATTTAACCTTTGGTCTTTATCCCATGCTTCACCAACAGACTGTAATTTAAAAATTTGAAACCTATTATGAATATATATAATTCTACTTTTCTAAAATGTTTTATGATATAACGATTTCTATTATTTTAACCTTTTAACAAAATGATTCTTAAATATATTTAATTTTGGAAAACAAAATTATCATATTTATTTGATTTAGTTTCAAAAGTAAAAAAAACGTTTTCAGTTTAAAAATAACTTTATTATTAAAACGTATATATCTTTTATAAATATCTAGAATCACTTTTGACAACTCATTACTTAACCATTATGATAAAGATAACGATATTTATATTTTATTTTATTAAATATATATAACGATTTAAATTAATATTATATATATTTATACGCGTAGTATACGTACATAGTTTTATGCTTTTACTATACTTTAACTTTACCTTTACTTTACTTTTACTTTACTTTAACTTTAATAATTTATACTTTAATAATTCATTTTAATAATTCATACTTTAATAATTCACTTTAATAATTTATACTTTAATAATTCACTTTAATAATTCATACTTTAATAATTCACTTTAATAATTCATACTTTAATAATTCACTTTAATAATTCATACTTTAATAATTCACTTTAATAATTCATACTTTAATAATTTAATTTAATAATTCAAAAATCTATTATAAATAGAATTCAATAGGTTTCATTATTTCATAGAAACTTGAAAATATATTTCTCTAAACTCTCTCAATCGAATTACATATATATATTTTCTTTGTATTATTTCAAGATATTATTAGTATACATAAAATACTACGACGGAGTTATATTCAAACGATTTCAAAATAAGTTTTCAAATGGGATAGAGCTAAGGAAATTATGGGTTATAGCTATGGAGGTTATGGGTATTGTTCGAGGGTATTGCTCGTGAGGTCAACCTAACGTTTATCATTTTCATTGCGTCTACGTACTTTTCTGCAATATTGAATCACAATATTGATACGTTCGTGAATCCGAGACAAACCCTACACTTGTTCAGTGCCGTCATATACATAATTGCTACGAAATACAGTATTGTGAGTTTCATTACTCCCTTTTTATATATATTTTTGGGCTGAGAATACATGCACTGTTTTATAACTATTTTACGAAATGGACACAAGTACTAAAAACATATTCTACGTTGAGTTGTACCACTTTGCATATTTTTCCCTAATAGCTTGGTAACTAATATTTACATGTTGTAAGAGCATGTAAGCGCGAATCCTATTGATAGATCTATCGGGTTTGACAACCCCAACCGGGCTAGTCGCTCTAGTATCGTAAACGGTTGCATAGTACTTCATTTTTACTACACTTGGTACAGTGTAGGGAGATTTCATAATAAAGGGAATATGCCACATTAATTGTTAAGTATGGTTACCGAAGCGCTCAACAACTTATAGAATACTTTTATACACTTGCGAGTGTATAGATATTTATGGAAACTGAAATCTTGTGGTCTATTACTATTACGGAAATGATTGATTATGATAAACTAATGAACTCACCAACCTTTTGGTTGACACTTTAAAGCATGTTTATTCTCAGATATTAAAGAAATTTTCCGCTGTGCATTAGCTCATTTTAAGGATATTACCTGGAGTCATTCATGACATACTTTGAAAGACGTTGCATTCGAGTCATTGAGTTCATCAAGATTAATATTAAGTCAATTATAGTTGGATGTAATATGAAATGGTATATATGCCGTCAATTTTTGATGTAAAGAAAGTTTGTCTTTTAAAAACGAATGCAATGTTTGTAAAACGTATCATATAGAGGTCAAATACCTCGCGATGTAATCAACTATTGTGAATCGTTTATAATGTATATGAACGGGTCCTTTTAGTTGGTATCAGAGCGGTGATCTTAGCGAACCAGGTCTTGCATTAGTGTGTCTAACTGATAGTTATTAAGATGCATTAATGAGTCTGGACTTCGACCGTGTCTGCATGTCAAAAGTTTTGCTTATCTTTTTTAGTCGGAAATCATCTACTTACCATCCTTAGGAAATTACCTGCTTATCATTCTTAAGTCTAGACGCGTTTTCCTACATTTATTGCATAATAGTGTATAGACGAATTCTTATCTTAGCATATCTGTTACTGTGAACTTTGACTGACATCTTTCAAAGATTCCTCCGTAATTTATGGGATTTTGGTATTATATATACATATGTAAATTATGTATTGAAGAATACCAAATCTAAATTCTACAATCTATTTCATACAAAAAAATTCTTTCCCTGATCATACAAGATGGATCCCTCAACCAGTTCGAGTTCCTCGGATTCCGACAGCTATGCCGATATGGATTTCCACATGAGCTCCGAAAGCAGCGTGACCGGAATGGATCAACCAATTAGCCATCATCTATTCTGGATGAATTGGGGATGGGTTCGTAATCTACTTAACCATTGGAGACAAGAAGAAGGTGATCCCTTTCATCCACCACATTGCCCTCTTGGCAATGAACCTGAAGCACTTACCGGCGAACCTGTCCGAAAGACCATTTTCTATCTCATTTCCAGAGTATCTCGTCATGATTATATACTACACTAAATTCTAGATCTTATTTATCCGCTCGTCCGAAGCGACAATCACCCCTGTGTAATAGAAGAAGTCAACGAGCTTCGCGCTCGGGTAGTGGCTTTGGAGAATATGGTACAAAGGTTACAAACACCAGCAGCAGCAGCAGCATAACCAGTATCACCATCAACAACATCAACAGTACCATTACCACCACCAACAACAACCGCATCGCAAACCTTAACTTCACAATCTGTCCCACGAGCATCGACGTCATACGCCGTGTAGATACCAAGGAATACCACAACGATGAAGTATTGATTCATAACTTCATTGGGGAAACATTCTACGGCGATTATGTAATTTCTAAAGTTTAGAAATTATCTATCCTAGCCTTAACCATAAATCAAATGAGTTTAATTTAATATTAACTCATTAAATCTATATTACTCCCTACTTTCACAACAATATTTGTTGTGAATTTTTTTTAACGGGTAGGTAATACCCGAGAGATATATAAATTCACAATTAATATGTTACATTCTTCGAATCTGATTCAGCAAGTCATCCATTATACTCCCTACTTTCACAACAATATACATTCTTTTATAGAAATCAAAACAACCATACTCATTCAAAATCTAATTACATATTCTGATTTTGAAATCTCAGAATTCGATTCAAGATATAACTGAAATCATCACTCTTAGATTCCTACATCTTTCAAAACTATACTTTGACTTCAAAACTGTCCTAGAACCTCATTTCTATTCATGGAACTCACAAAAATATTTGTATCATTCAAAATCTTAGAACATCATATGTATATTAACAATTACAATATGTGTTCAAACACTTCGAAATTCCTAAAGACATGCGAGATGATGATCCAACCACACATTACCCACTGTCATGCACCTGAAAAGCTCTCGAAACCAAAGTTATAGTTTAACACGTATTCGTGTCAGATCCTTTGATATTTATTACCAAATATAATTTTTTAATCTCTTTTCAAAATAGACAGTTTTGTCACAGCTCCAGCAAATCACCTTCATTTGTTTATACGAATAAACCTTTCATCATGGTTACCGGGAAACCTTTCATATCTCACCATATTAGCAGTAAACTTATCAACAACTTCATTAACCTTCGACTTAAGTGTGACGGCCTGGAAATTTCTGACCAAATTTAAACTTAATCTTTATATAATTCCGACTTGATAAGCAATGAATTTTTAATAAATCTTGAACCTCCGGAAAGAGTTTTACACAAGCTTTTGTTCACCCTTTTATTCCGACGATTCACGAACGTCATAACTTGATTTAATTGTTTAATTATTGTGTATATATATGGATTTGTTTATATTTAACTTGAAAATATGATAATTAAATATCTCATTAAGTATATTAACAAAGTATTGTATATATATTTTCATACTACTAATTTAAATAGTTTTTGAACAATATATATGTTACTATTTAAACGACCTAATTAACTTATGTTAAAATGTATTTACATATAATGTATTACGAGTGTAAATACATCCTTACAAGTATTGGATACACTTTATAATATACCAATACATATAAAGGATAGCTATACTCGTATTTCTGTTCAATTTTCTCAAGAATTCTACTCGCATTCATACGGTATTTTTACCCGTATTATACACAGCTTCTAGAAGTATTTACTATTGGTATATACCAATAGAAATCTGCAATTATTTGTGTAATATGTCATCCATGACCTAATCAATTTAATATGTCATCCATGACTTAATACATTTTAACTTATCTTAGATATTTTCACTAAAAGGCAAATTTTCAAGCCTATAAATAAGCACCATTTCTAACTCATTTTTACACATTCATTTTCCAAATTTTACTTCCAATTTTCACACACATTTGCAAGAACTCTCTCAAGTTTTGTTCTACTACTTCTTTCCAGCAACTTTACATTCTAAACTTGAGGTAAAAACTCTACTTCAACTCTTGTTCAATTCATATGTTTATAGCTATCTATATAAGAGTTTATAAACTAGAACATAGTTTAGTTGATTCTAAACTTGTTTGAACAACTATTCTAATCTTTCTAACTTAAATATAATAACACTTATTTATATGTATTATGATGTTATATTAAGTTAATATTAGAACTTATAACTTGTACATATGAAGAACACCTTGAAACTTAACATATATCCTTTAATCTCCATTCAGTAAAAAGCGGGCTGTTTTGGGTTGGGAATTAAAAACCTATCTTAGACTTTGAGTTCGAGGCTAAGACTTTGGAAATATTTTAATATATATAAATAAGACTTCCAGTATTTTTTTCATGATTTTGGACAAAGTGGAAGTATTTGATCAAAAATCATATATTGGGTGGATGCCGGGATTTTTTCAAATCTATCCACCGACACAAAAAGAGGGTAAAGCTCTAAAAATTACTACTTGGGATGAAATTTTCGAATTGTTTTTGTAAAATTGACTTCTTAAGGAATCTATAGCAATTTGATTCACTTTAAACGGAGTTGTAATGAATATTTGGCGAGCAAAACAAAATCTGCTAAAATTAACGTGGTATGTACGAAATTTATATTATAAAAACTATATTAACCATATCCTTGTTAAATTTTCCTATATCCTATATATATTTGGACATGTTATCATTAGTATAACAAAATATTATAATCTTGATTAATTTCGAGATTGTATATATATAATAATCTTGGTACGTTCCATGACAATACGTGCACAATACGTTTTGATAAATCCTAAGACAATACGTACACAATATGTCTTAGTTAATTCTAAGACAATACGTATACAATACGTCTCTGGATTGATGCAAGATAATACATACACAATACGCCGTGGGGTAATTCTAAGATTATATATATATATATATATATATATATATATATATATATATATATATATATATATATATATACTGATTATTGGACTGTTGGACTGTTGTACTTTTCGGACTATTTTGGACTACTAAACTTGACAATTTAAATAATCACATGTGATTGAAAATATAAATAATCACCTGTGATTGAAAATATAAACTTAAACAATCACATGTGATTGAATATATGATATGAACTTGTTATATTAATTTTGTTCACATGTATTATTATCTGAATCGTTATTATTATTATAGGTTCGTGAATCCAAGGACGACAGCCATATTTTTAATAAGTTAAAAACTTATAATTAATGTACTTTTACTACCGTGAGTATATAGTCCCATTTTTAAACTCTACAAATATTTTGGGATGAGAATACATGCATTTTATGTTTTACGCCATGGACACAAGTACTTAAAATATATTCTACGTTGAGTTGTACCACCTTGCATATCTTCTCTAATAGCTTGGTAACTAATATTTACATGTTGTAAGAACATGTAAGCGCGAATCCTATTGATAGATATATCGGGTTTGACAACCCCAACCGGGCTAGTCGCTCTAGTATCGTAAACGGTTGCATAGTGTAACGACCCGCACTTTTTCGATCATACTATACTTATAAGATTAATATTTACATAAATTAAACCTTGCCAACATGATAAGCAATCCAAATTGTCGAGATTTATATTTCCGAAAAGAGTTTTACATAACGTTTGACCGTCTAGTTTGACCGATGATATCACGAACTATACAATATATGATAATTATACGTTTGTGTATATATATGTATATATACATATTTAACATGATTAAAGAATGTTTTAATACCTCATTTTATATTAATAACAACAAGTTATATGTGTATTTTGAAACTACTAACTTAAGTTTTCAAAACGATAACAATACGTAACGTTATTTGACATATATACTTAAGACTTATAATGTTATACATATATTGTATAAGTAATGTATTTAATTACTTTTAAAGAACTTAAATACATAAAACCATATAAGTGTATTCACAAAAGATAGCTATATTTGAATCCTCATTTCATTTTTCACAAAATTTCTATACGTATACCTAGAGTATTTGTACTCGTATCATACCTAGCTCCTATACGTATTTACTAATAGTAAATACACATCAAAATCACCACCTAACCAGCCATTATTCATGCCCTTAGAGCTAGGTAATTACTTTTGGATGATTACTTGACTAATTAGCAAGATTACAAACTAGAATTTTGTCCATGAACACCTAATGCCACGTTTTTTTAAGGCCTTTATATGTATCATCATCTTCATTCATTTTACTTCAACTTTCTAGCCAAAACACACACATACTTTGAAGCCTTAAAACCCTTAATCAATTCAGCAAAGTTTCCAAGAAGATCTAGCTTCAAAAACCATACTAAAACACCATAAGAAAACCATACAAAAACACTTCAAGAAAACCCTCCAAGAACACCAACTTACTTCCAATCTTTCATCCACCTCTAGTACCCTTTTGATTCAAGCTTCTTACTTCTCTTTTACAGCAACTTCATCCAAGGAACTTGAGGTAGAATCTATGTTCATAACCTTATTCGATTCATATATATATAGCTATCATATTTTGTGGTATACAAGTTTAACAACAAGAACATAGTTTGAATGTTTTCAAACTTGTTTGCAAACTAAATAGATCCTTCTAACTTAACTTTTAAAATACTTCAAGACCTGTAATATAACTTATGTATATGCTAATTTAACAAGGTAAAACTTGGTTTTTCAAAGTATAAGTATTTTTAGAAAAATGGTCATTAAATGATTTTGTTGTAACAAAAATGTTTAACTTCATATGTTTCACTAATGTTTCACTTATGCCGTATGATTTTGAATACAAACCAAGGTATTTACAGTTCATAGTCTTAAAGAAGAACTCGATCCAAGAAGATGGCAATTTGAATCAACGAAAACGGATTTGTAACGAAGAAACTATGACCGAAACAAAATTGGTTATCCTAGATCATTTCAACTACGGGATCAATTGGAAAAAAATGATATAAATCACATATTTCTAAGATAACATGATATTTTATATATATGTACTTATAATTCAATTTTATATGGTTCAGGATCACCCGTAAGCAACACGAGAAGATTAATCATAAGATCCCATGATTGTACGCAACACGTCATTTGACAACACCGGTACCATGGGTCAAGATTAATCTCGACCAATACATATACGTTGGGGTTTTATTTATTTCGTTGGGGGTTTTATTTATTGCGGGTATATTAAACATCTAAAAATGAACCATTAAAAATTGAATTGCTAACCTCGGACAGCTAACTTCGGACTAAGGAAATATTCAAAGTATTAAAAGTATAACAAGTATATATATATATAACGTTTGTTTTAAAATGAAAACATATTGATATATTATATATGGATAGGTTCGTGATATCAACCGGAAGACCGAGTCAAAATATATATATCATCAAGACAAGAGTGAGTATATAGTCCCACTTTTAAACTCTAAATATTTCGGGATGAGAATACATGTATTTTATGTTTTACGATATGGACACAAGTAACTGAAAAATATATTCTACGTTGAGTTGTACCACTGGCATACTTCCCTGTAGCTTGGTAACTAATATTTACAGCGGTATTGTAAACGCGAATCCTGTTGATAGATCTATCGGGCCTGACAACCCCAACCGGACTGGACGACCAGTATTCAACGGTTGCACAGTACTTCGTTTTGTGACTACACTTGGTACGGTGTAGTAAGATTTCATATTAAAGGGAATATGCGACGTGAAATGTTAAGTATGGTTACCAAGTGCTCAACCACTTAGAATACTTTTATTAAACTGTTTATATACGAAATCTTGTGGTCTATATATATATTGCTGCCGGCATTAAACCTATATCTCACCAACTTTATGTTGACCTTTTTAAAACATGTCTATTCTCAGGTGATTTCTAAAGCTTCCGCTGCATCATGTTGGATCTAACCAGGATCTTGCGTACGCATGTTTGTGTCAAAAATAAAACTGCATATCCGAGATGTTGTATTGTAAAATATGCTAGAAACCGTGTTGTTGTCATCATTTGTAAAGTTTGTAAGTCGAAGATTATCGCTAAACGTTAATCTTCTTTTTATTGTCTTAAGCTTGTAACAAAAATAATGGTTATGGTTTGTAATGTATAATATATGCAGTTTTCTTTCAAAAATGTCTCATATAGAGGTCAATACCTCGCAATGAAATCATACGTTATCTAACGCGTTCTTATGGTTAAGGACGGGTTATGACATGTGGTATCAGAGCGTTGGTCTTAGCGAACCAGGTTTGCATTAGTGTGTCTAACCAAGAAGTCGTTAGGATACATTAGTAAAGTCTGGACTTTGACCGGGTCTGATTTTAAAAACCATTGCTTATCACTGTTGGTTAAAAATTTATATGTAAATATTATGTAAGTACTAATGGGTTAGTTGTTATGTGATAGATGTCGGGCTCGAAACTTATTATCACATTCAGCGACTCCGAATCAGAACCTTCATATGGTGTTCCAGTCATTAACATATCCGATGACGAAAGTGGTATTTTTGGGGAAGACTCACAAATTCCGGATGAACCAACTATAGAGAACCCGGAAAGTGAACCCGAGGAGGAAAGTGAACCCGAGGAGGAAAGTGAACCCGAGGAGGAAAGTGAACCCGAGGAAGAAATACAGGAAATTACAAAAGACGAGTTCGAACTAGGAAAGAAACGAAAGGCTAATGAATTAGAAAATTCAAATCCCGAGTTTAATGAGAATGATGTGGCACCAATTCCACTCAACACTACCACCCCTATCCCCGCTATTCCTATTAGTGCTATCCCCGCATCTAGTTCTTCGACACCTCAGCCAAAACGTAGGGAGACAGCTAGGATTCGCGTTGGGGGATTCCCTGGACATAAATGTTTTGGGAAATAGACCAAATGATGCGCTACCGTATTAAACCATGGAATCACATAATGTTTTGTATAATATTATTAGTGTGGTTTGTTTAAAGTTTGATGTAAGCATATGTAAAATAGCGAAGTATGAAATGCAATAATTTTCCATGGTTAAGTATTATTTAGATTGTAGTAATTGATTCTGTACTAAGCTATTAAGTATGAACATTAACGGGTAGGTACTACCCAAGATATAATTATAAAACGCTAATAAGAAGAAAAGGCTTTTATAATAATACCTGGTTCATATTATTAACAAGCTATAAATGTACTATAAATACACACTACATCTATAATATTCCATGTGAATAATTATTTTCTTTCATTAGGAAATGGCGCGATTGAATCGAATGACGGAACAAGAACTCGAGGAACTCATCAACCAGCGAGTGAACGACAGAATGTTATGGGTTGAGGCTGCAAGAGCTGCTGCAGTTAATCCAAATCCTCGTGTAGGATGCTCCTACAAGACGTTCCAAGCTTGCAAGCCATCATCATTCAGTGGAACGGAAGGACCGATCGGTTTAACCCGATGGATAGAAAAGATGGAGACGGTGTTTAAAATCAGTGGTTGTGATGAAAAAGACATGACCAAGTTTGCATCGTGCACTTTACAAGATAGTGCACTCACATGGTGGAAGAATTATGTGAAGGCGGTAGGAGGAGATGTAGCTTATGATACTCCATGGGAAGAATTCAAAGCAATGATAATCACCGAGTATTGTCCAAGGAATGAGGTTATTAAGTTAGAAGATGAGTTACGAAGTTTGAATGTGGTTGGTACTGAAATCACCAACTACAATCAGCGATTCATGGAATTGGTTTTACTATGTCCTGAATTGGTTCCAACCGAAGCACGGAAGATTGAAATGTACAAAGGTGGTTTGCCCAAAAAGGTCAAGGCAAACGTTACGGCGTCGAAACCTAAGACAATTCATGAAGCTATAACCATGGCGAACGAGTTAATGGATCAGGTCATTCTGGATAAGAAAGCATTCACTACTGAGGTGAAGGTATCGAGTAACAAAAGGAAGTGGAACGGAAATTATGATCGAGGTTACCAACAGCAATCTTTTAAGAAACCAGAAATCCCGAAAGGTGCGGGTAGCGGTTCAGGCTTTGGTTACAAAGGACAAAGTCCTTTATGCAACTGTTGCCACAAACATCACTTTGGTTACTGTAGTGTGTTATGCACCAAGTGTAATCGACAAGGTCATCTTGCGGAAGATTGTAAGGCTCTCGTTACAAATGGCAACAAGACTCCTGCCACCAACGCAAATAGAACTGCTTTGGCTACCATTACTTGTTTTGGTTGTGGAAAACAAGGTCACTATAAGAGTCAGTGCCCGAATCAAGAAAAGAATGGCGGACCTGCACGTGGAAGAGCGTTTGTTATTAATGCTAGAGAGGCACGTGAAGACCCGGAGCTTGTTACGGGTACGTTTACCATTAATAACTTATCAGCATCTATTTTATTTGATACTGGCGCCGATAGAAGTTATGTGTGTAGAAATTTTTACACTAAATTGAATTGTTCATCATTACCTCTAGATGCTAAGTACTTGATTGAGTTAGCTAATGGTAAACTAATTAAAGCCGATAAAATTTGTCGTGGTTGTGAAATAAATCTAGCCGGAGAAACGTTTAAAATCGACTTAATACCCGTGGAATTAGGAGGTTTTGATGTAATAGTCGGCATGGACTGGATGTCCAAAATAGGAGCGGAAGTTGTTTGTGCTAAGAAGGCAATTCGTATTCCTGGTAAGGATAAAATACCGGTGATGATTTATGGAGAGAAGGGTAATTCAAAGCTAAAACTCATTAGCTGTTTGAAAGCCAAGAAGTGTTTAGAAAAGGGATGTTACGCTATTTTAGCACATGTTAATAAAGTCGAAAAGAAAGAAAAGTGCATCAACGACGTGCCTGTGGCAAGAGATTTTCCTGAAGTTTTTCCGGAAGAATTGCCGGGATTACCTCCATTTAGATCGGTAGAATTTCAAATAGATTTAGTACCAGGAGCTGCACCAGTGGCTCGTGCTCCATATAGACTTGCACCGTCCGAGTTAAAAGAACTTCAAAGTCAGTTAAAAGAATTACTGGACCGTGGATTCATACGACCGAGTACTTCACCGTAGGGAGCTCCAATTTTGTTTGTTAAGAAGAAAGATGGATCTTTCAGGATGTGTATAGATTATCGTGAATTAAATAAGTTAACTATCAAGAATCGGTATCCACTACCGAGAATTGATGACTTATTTGATCAATTGCAAGGATCATGTGTGTATTCGAAAATCGACTTAAGATCGGGCTATCATCAACTACGCGTCAAAGAAGAGGACATTTCGAAAACTGCTTTTCGGACACGTTATGGTCATTACGAATTTTTGGTCATGCCGTTTGGATTGACAAATGCGCCAGCTGTATTCATGGACCTCATGAATCGAGTTTGTAGTCCGTATTTAGATAAGTTTGTTATCGTTTTCATTGATGATATTCTTATCTATTCCAAGAGTGAGCAAGAGCATGAAGAGCATTTAAGGTTGATACTGGAGTTGTTAAGAAAAGAACAACTTTATGCTAAATTTTCTAAGTGTGCTTTCTGGTTGAAAGAAGTGCAATTTCTTGGTCACGTTGTTAATAGCGAAGGAATTCAGGTTGATCCAGCAAAAACTGAAGCTATTGAAAAATGGGAGACTCCTAAGACACCAACGCAGATACGCCAATTTTTGGGTTTAGCCGGTTATTATAGAAGGTTTATTCAAGATTTTTCCCGAATAGCTAAGCCGTTGACAGCATTAACGCAAAAAGGGAAGAAATATGAATGGACCTCGGAGCAGGAGAACGCATTTCAAATACTGAAGAAGAAGTTAACTACGGCGCCTATTTTATCGTTACCAGAAGGGAACGATGATTTTGAAATATATTGTGACGCTTCGCGACAAGGTTTTGGTTGTGTTCTTATGCAACGGAAGAAAGTTATTGCATTTGCATCCCGACAATTGAAGATTCACGAGCGAAATTATACGACGCATGATCTAGAATTGGGAGCAGTCGTGTTTGCATTGAAGATGTGGAGACACTACTTGTATGGGGTTAAATTCACTGTGTTTACTGATCATAAAAGCCTTCAACATATTTTTGATCAGAAACAATTGAACATGAGGCAACGTAGGTGGGTCGAGTTAATAAACGACTATGATTGTGAAATTCGTTATCATCCCGGAAAGGCGAACGTGGTGGCCGATGCTTTAAGCAGAAAGGAACGAGAACCAATTCGAGTTCGAGCAATGAATATAAAAATTCGCATGAATCTCAACTCACAAATCAAAGAAGTTCAACGAGAAGCACTTACTAAAGAAAATAAAGGAAATGAAATAATGAAGAAGTATGAGAAGCAACTCATTATGCGGGAAGATGGAATTCGATATTTTGCAAATCGTATTTGGGTACCGAAGTTGGGTGGATTAAGGAAGTTGATATTGAACGAGGCACATAAGACAAGATATTCGATACATCCTGGAGTTGGAAAGATGTACCAAGATCTTAAGACGCATTATTGGTGGCCTAATTTGAAGACAGACGTTGCAACATATGTTGGGGAATGTTTAACTTGTTCCAAAGTCAAAGCAGAACACCAGAAGCCGTCAGGGTTACTTCAACAACCAGAAATCCCAGAATGGAAATGGGATGGTATTACCATGGATTTCATCACGAAGTTACCAAAGACTGCCTGGGGATACGACACCATTTGGGTGATTGTTGATCGTCTCACCAAATCTGCACATTTCTTGCCTATAAAGGAAACGGATAGAATGGAGAAACTATTACGATTGTATATAAAAGAAGTTGTTTCAAGGCATGGAATACCTATTTCTATTATATCCGATCGTGATAGTAGATTTACCTCAAAATTCTGGCAATCACTACAGGAGGCACTAGGAACTCGGTTGGATATGAGTACCGCATATCATCCACAAACCGATGGACAGAGTGAGAGAACGATTCAGACTCTCGAAGACATGCTCAGGGCATGTGTGATCGATTTTGGAAACGGATGGGATAAATATCTACCGTTAGCAGAATTCTCGTATAATAATAGTTATCATGCGAGCATTGGAGCTGCGCCATTCGAAGCATTGTACGGAAGGAAGTGTAGATCTCCTATCTGTTGGAATGAAGTAGGAGATCGACATTTAACTGGTCCCGAGATCATACACGAAACGACCGAGAAGATAGTACAAATCAAGGAGAGATTGAAAACAGCCCGTAGTCGCCAAAAGAGCTACGCCGATGTCCGAAGGAAACCATTAGAGTTTCAGGTCGGGGACATGGTTATGCTAAAGGTGTCACCTTGGAAAGGTGTGATACGTTTTGGAAAAAGGGGTAAACTGAACCCAAGGTACGTAGGCCCGTTCAAGATCATCGAACGCATTGGACCGGTAGCTTATCGACTCGAGTTACCGCAACAACTCGCCGGAGTACATAATACCTTTCACGTCTCAAACCTTAAGAAGTGTCTTGCAAAGGAAGACCTTACCATTCCTCTTGAAGAAATCCATGTCGACGAGAAACTACAATTCGTCGAAGAACCAATCGAAATCATGGACCGTGAAGTTAAAAAGCTCAAACAGAGCAATATACCGATTGTTAAGGTTCGTTGGAATGCTAGAAGAGGTCCCGAGTTTACTTGGGAACGAGAGGATCAGATGAAGCAAAAGTATCCACACTTGTTTCTCGATAACGCAAAATAGGTACAATTTTAAAATTTCGGGACGAAATTTATTTAACGGGGAGGTAATGTAACGACCCGCACTTTTTCGATCATACTATACTTATAAGATTAATATTTACATAAATTAAACCTTGCCAACATGATAAGCAATCCAAATTGTCGAGATTTATATTTCCGAAAAGAGTTTTACATAACGTTTGACCGTCTAGTTTGACCGATGATATCACGAACTATACAATATATGATAATTATACGTTTGTGTATATATATGTATATATACATATTTAACATGATTAAAGAATGTTTTAATACCTCATTTTATATTAATAACAACAAGTTATATGTGTATTTTGAAACTACTAACTTAAGTTTTCAAAACGATAACAATACGTAACGTTATTTGACATATATACTTAAGACTTATAATGTTATACATATATTGTATAAGTAATGTATTTAATTACTTTTAAAGAACTTAAATACATAAAACCATATAAGTGTATTCACAAAAGATAGCTATATTTGAATCCTCATTTCATTTTTCACAAAATTTCTATACGTATACCTAGAGTATTTGTACTCGTATCATACCTAGCTCCTATACGTATTTACTAATAGTAAATACACATCAAAATCACCACCTAACCAGCCATTATTCATGCCCTTAGAGCTAGGTAATTACTTTTGGATGATTACTTGACTAATTAGCAAGATTACAAACTAGAATTTTGTCCATGAACACCTAATGCCACGTTTTTTTAAGGCCTTTATATGTATCATCATCTTCATTCATTTTACTTCAACTTTCTAGCCAAAACACACACATACTTTGAAGCCTTAAAACCCTTAATCAATTCAGCAAAGTTTCCAAGAAGATCTAGCTTCAAAAACCATACTAAAACACCATAAGAAAACCATACAAAAACACTTCAAGAAAACCCTCCAAGAACACCAACTTACTTCCAATCTTTCATCCACCTCTAGTACCCTTTTGATTCAAGCTTCTTACTTCTCTTTTACAGCAACTTCATCCAAGGAACTTGAGGTAGAATCTATGTTCATAACCTTATTCGATTCATATATATATAGCTATCATATTTTGTGGTATACAAGTTTAACAACAAGAACATAGTTTGAATGTTTTCAAACTTGTTTGCAAACTAAATAGATCCTTCTAACTTAACTTTTAAAATACTTCAAGACCTGTAATATAACTTATGTATATGCTAATTTAACAAGGTAAAACTTGGTTTTTCAAAGTATAAGTATTTTTAGAAAAATGGTCATTAAATGATTTTGTTGTAACAAAAATGTTTAACTTCATATGTTTCACTAATGTTTCACTTATGCCGTATGATTTTGAATACAAACCAAGGTATTTACAGTTCATAGTCTTAAAGAAGAACTCGATCCAAGAAGATGGCAATTTGAATCAACGAAAACGGATTTGTAACGAAGAAACTATGACCGAAACAAAATTGGTTATCCTAGATCATTTCAACTACGGGATCAATTGGAAAAAAATGATATAAATCACATATTTCTAAGATAACATGATATTTTATATATATGTACTTATAATTCAATTTTATATGGTTCAGGATCACCCGTAAGCAACACGAGAAGATTAATCATAAGATCCCATGATTGTACGCAACACGTCATTTGACAACACCGGTACCATGGGTCAAGATTAATCTCGACCAATACATATACGTTGGGGTTTTATTTATTTCGTTGGGGGTTTTATTTATTGCGGGTATATTAAACATCTAAAAATGAACCATTAAAAATTGAATTGCTAACCTCGGACAGCTAACTTCGGACTAAGGAAATATTCAAAGTATTAAAAGTATAACAAGTATATATATATATAACGTTTGTTTTAAAATGAAAACATATTGATATATTATATATGGATAGGTTCGTGATATCAACCGGAAGACCGAGTCAAAATATATATATCATCAAGACAAGAGTGAGTATATAGTCCCACTTTTAAACTCTAAATATTTCGGGATGAGAATACATGTATTTTATGTTTTACGATATGGACACAAGTAACTGAAAAATATATTCTACGTTGAGTTGTACCACTGGCATACTTCCCTGTAGCTTGGTAACTAATATTTACAGCGGTATTGTAAACGCGAATCCTGTTGATAGATCTATCGGGCCTGACAACCCCAACCGGACTGGACGACCAGTATTCAACGGTTGCACAGTACTTCGTTTTGTGACTACACTTGGTACGGTGTAGTAAGATTTCATATTAAAGGGAATATGCGACGTGAAATGTTAAGTATGGTTACCAAGTGCTCAACCACTTAGAATACTTTTATTAAACTGTTTATATACGAAATCTTGTGGTCTATATATATATTGCTGCCGGCATTAAACCTATATCTCACCAACTTTATGTTGACCTTTTTAAAACATGTCTATTCTCAGGTGATTTCTAAAGCTTCCGCTGCATCATGTTGGATCTAACCAGGATCTTGCGTACGCATGTTTGTGTCAAAAATAAAACTGCATATCCGAGATGTTGTATTGTAAAATATGCTAGAAACCGTGTTGTTGTCATCATTTGTAAAGTTTGTAAGTCGAAGATTATCGCTAAACGTTAATCTTCTTTTTATTGTCTTAAGCTTGTAACAAAAATAATGGTTATGGTTTGTAATGTATAATATATGCAGTTTTCTTTCAAAAATGTCTCATATAGAGGTCAATACCTCGCAATGAAATCATACGTTATCTAACGCGTTCTTATGGTTAAGGACGGGTTATGACACATAGTACTTCGTTTTTACTACACTTGGTACAGTGTAGGGAGATTTCATAATAAAGGGAATATGCCACATTAATGGTTAAGTATGGTTACCGAAGCGCTCAACAACTTATAGAATACTTTTATACACTTGCGAGTGTACATATATTTATAACTATGAAAATCTTGTGGTCTATATTTATATCGATGCTAAACCTATATATCTCACCAACCTTTGTGTTGACTGTTTAAGCATGTTTATTCTCAGGTCCTTAAGAAAGTCTTCCGCTGTTGCATTATCTGAGCAAGATGTGCATGGAGTCTCATGCTTTTGTTTAAATGAAGTGTTGCATTCAATAAAACCTTTGTCATGTATTATATTCGATTGTTATGTCACGTATGTAGTATTTGGAAACCGATGTATCATGGGGATTATTTCTTAAATCATCGCCCACTTGTTTAAAACATGCATTATGTATAATAATGGTGTGCTTTTTATGAAATGAATGCAATATTTTTCTAAAACGTATCATATAGAGGTCAAATACCTCGCTATGGGACAAATGAATAACGTACTACGTTTATAGTAATATGAATGGGTCGTTTCATTAAGCCTCTCCGAAAAGCCACTATACTTATTCATTAAAACCCCATCATGTACTCACCTACATCCTGTAACAATAATTGTCACACCAACTACTGGGAATTAGCAATCAGTATTTTGAATTTCATTTTACGTCAAAGTTATATGTATACATATAACGTCTATCTCCTAGACTTACATACTTCGAATGTGAATTTTCTGAAAAACATCCCAAACTATGAACTAGTTCTCCGAAATTGGAAAAATGCTGATGAAGCAGCAAAAACTGTAAACGACTTTAACAGTCAAAAGTTTGATGATAAAGAATAGTATGGTGGTAAAGCTGAGAAAAAGAGAAGGTTTGAAACTGGAAAATGGATTGAGCAGACCATGAAGGAGGCTGTGGACAAATCACAAAGACTACACCTGCCTTCAAAGGATCCAAATGATTCAGTGTCTGCTGAAATCGTTAGCAAACACCTTACTTCTTATTCTTAACCTTCACAGATAAATCTTCTTCATCATCCATCTATGTTAAGAATTCTAAGATATTATCGTATCTTTTATTATAAATTTCTTCGATATTCCTGAAGATATTTTCACAACTATTCTTATCCGAAATCTTTTATCTCTTCGCAATATCTGCGTTACAACATAAAAAGAAACTGTGTTAGTTTCTAAATTCCGAAAAAAATCGAATTTAAAATAGGAATGTTTTTAAAGTAGTGTTGGGAACTGAAGCATGAGTTAGTATAATATAATGACACTTGATCAATGTGATTATATTACAGTAAGTCATGCTGAGTTTCTAATGGAACGTGATGATTCACAGAACATACCGTCATCATGTACTATTTACACGACTCTTACATTCTACCCAATTTCCAAACATATTAAGAACATATCATCTTGATAGCTCTATATTTTTGGATATTCTGGTAATTTGCCAAATCAAGATCGTGCCATTATGATTTTCTTCTTGGAACATTAACTATGTTCATCCAAAAATTCATATCTACGAATTCTGGACCATTATCCGCTTGACTTAAGGCCGGGAAGAGAAAACGAAAGCATGAAGCTCCGAAATATAATGGAGAATATAAAGTCCGATAACAACCACGAAATTACAAACCGTGCATATCAATGCGTATAGCAATATAAAGATACGGGAGAATGAAAAACACAATAACCCCAAGGTAATGATAGAAGAAAATAACTTCCTCCGGTGGTAGATGAAAAAGAAGAATGACAGATATGAAAGTTAAGAGTATATCAAGAATCAATACTGGATGAAGCATATTAACGAATGCTTTAAAGTATGAGTTGGGGAGAAAGACTAGAAAGTGTGAGCTGTGAAAATAAAGAAGCGAAGGGGGTGGATTTATAGTAAAATATCAGACAGAGAAATCGAGACAGATTATCGCATTTAATCAAAGAAGATCATGATTTCCTTAATCGCCAAAGAACCAAATCTTATTGCAAAGATTTTCTTTAAATCCCATGAATTCCGGAAATCAATCATAACTACGTCATCGGTTAAACAAATATACGTTTACTTATTTCACTCTCTTGTGATAGCTTCACTTATACTCTTCGCGTAATCAAATTGTTTTATCTATATTACTCAATGATGATAAAACTCTATTTATCAACTCATATTCGTCATGAAAACATTTTTATAGTTAGCCATGACGACCTCAATCAAATTTCGAGACGAAATTTCTTTAACGGGTAGGTACTGTGATGACCCAGAAATTTCCGACCAAATTTAAACTTAACCTTTATATGTTTCCGACATGATAAGCAGAATTTGTAATGTTGAATCTCAAAAAGTTTGGAACTACATTCATGTAATCAATTACCCTTTGACCGTGTTCGACGATTCACGAACAATTATGAGTATATAGATATGTATATATAATATATAATATTAACTGAAAACATTAACAAAGTATTAGATATATGATACTTTACATGAACGTATTTGTTTCGATATATTTATTGACAGAATTAAGAGATAATATCAAATGATTGAATTATCAGATACATTATGATATGATTACGGGCCTATGTTATGAGGTCCACTGTGATTTAAGAAATCTATTCTTTTTGACAACATTCGGAAAATGGTAAAGTGATTTATAAGTAAGAACAAATGTGTCAATTAACGGGAACTAGACAAGGGTTAGTGGAAATTCCTGTTTAATTTCCAAGGCATGTTTTATAATATTTTCCTCGTGACCTTGATAAGATAACTATGTTAACTTTCATTTTATTTAATTTGAAAATAAGAACGTGGAGTGTAAATAACTTAGATGTTGGATACCGACAAGTTAAGTAACTCGACATTTTTCATTAAGATGATTTCATGCGTTTATTTAACCTTTGGACTTTATCCCATGCTTCACCAACAGACTGTAATTTAAAAATTTGAAACCTATTATGAATATATATAATTCTACTTTTCTAAAATGTTTTATGATATAACGATTTCTATTATTTTAACCTTTTAACAAAATGATTCTTAAATATATTTAGTTTTGGAAAATAAAATTATCATATTTATTTGATTTAGTTTCAAAAGTAAAAAAAAACGTTTTCAGTTTAAAAAGAACTTTATTATTAAAACGTATATATCTTTTATAAATATCTAGAACCACTTTTGACAACTCATTACTTAACCAGTATGATAAAGATAACGATATTTATATTTTATTTTATTAAATATATATAACGATTTAAATTAATATTATATATATTTATATGCGTAGTATACGTACATAGTTTTATACTTTTACTATACTTTACTTTACCTTTACTTTACTTTTACTTTACTTTAACTTTAATAATTCATACTTTAATAATTCACTTTAATAATTCATACTTTAATAATTCACTTTAATAATTTATACTTTAATAATTCATACTTTAATAATTCACTTTAATAATTCATACTTTAATAATTCACTTTAATAATTCATACTTTAATAATTCACTTTAATAATTCATACTTTAATAATTCACTTTAATAATTCATACTTTAATAATTTACTTTAATAATTCAAAAATCTATTATAAATAGAATTCAATAGGTTTCATTATTTCATAAAAACTTGAAAATATATTTCTCTAAACTCTCTCAATCGAATTACATATATATATTTTCTTTGTATTATTTCAAGATATTATTAGTATACATAAAATACTACGACGGAGTTATATTCAGACGATTTCAAAATAAATTTTCAAACGGGATAGAGCTAAGGAGATTATGGGTTATAGCTATGGAGGTTATGGGTATTGTTCGAGGGTATTACTCGTGAGGTCAACCTAATGTTTATCATTTTCGTTGCGTCTACATACTTTCCTGCAATATTGAATGATAATATTGATACGTTCGTGAATTCGAGACAAACCCTACACTTGTTCAGTGCCGTCATATACATAATTGCTATGAAATACAGTATTGTGAGTTTCATTACTCCCTTTTTATATATATTTTTGGGCTGAGAATACATGCACTGTTTTATAACTGTTTTACGAAATGGACACAAGTACTAAAAACATATTCTATGTTGAGTTGTACCACTTTGCATATTTTTCCATAATAGCTCGGTAACTAATATTTACATGTTGTAAGAGCATGTAAGCGCGAATCCTATTGATAGATCTATCAGTTTTGACAACCCCAACCGGGCTAGTCGCTCTAGTATCGTAAACGGTTGCATAGTACTTCATTTTTACTACACTTGGTACAGTGTAGGGAGATTTCATAATAAAGGGAATATGCCACATTAATTGTTAAGTATGGTTACCGAAGCGCTCAACAACTTATAGAATACTTTTATACACTTGCGAGTGTACGGATATTTATGGAAACTGAAATCTTGTGGTCTATTACTATTACGAAAATGATTGATTATGATAAACTAATGAACTCACCAACCTTTTGGTTGACACTTTAAAGCATGTTTATACTCAGGTATTAAAGAAATTTTCCGCTGTGCATTAGCTCATTTTAAGGATATTACCTGGAGTCATTCATGACATACTTTGAAAGACGTTGCATTCGAGTCGTTGAGTTCATCAAGATTAATATTAAGTCAATTATAGTTGGATGTAATATGAAATGGTATGCATGCCGTCAATTTTTGATGTAAAGAAAGTTTGTCTTTTAAAAACGAATGTAATGTTTGTAAAACGTATCATATAGAGGTCAAATACCTCGTGATGTAATCAACTATTGTGAATCGTTTATAATGTATATGAACGGGTCCTTTCACAAGCTCGTCCATTTGTAACCTGTTTTAACAATATCTAGCCATAAACTATTAGAGCTAGAAACATAATGAGACCCACCCGCAATAAGATGACCCGATTCCCCATAGATGCTCTTGATAACTTTAACCCACAAGGAGGTGGTTTCGGTGTCAAACCTCCACCACCACTTGTGTGATGACCCGGAAATTTCTGACCAAATTTAAACTTAATCTTTAATGTTTCCGACACGATAAGCAAAGTCTATGAAGTTGAATCTCAAAATTTTGAATTATTCAATTACCCTTCGATTGTTCTCAATGATTCGCGAACAATTATATGTTAATAGATACATATACTATAACTTGAAAACGTAACAAAGTGTTAAGTAAATGATACTGTGCATTAAACTTATTAGTTTGATTATCTGATTGATATATATTCAACTACAGAATTAAAAGATTATGCCAAACGATTGAATTAAAAGATATTTAATGAGTCTCTTAAGGATTATGATATTATTAAGGGTCTCTGTTGTGAGGTTCACATTGATTTGGGAAATCATCCATTCTTAACGGTATTCGGAATAAATGGTAAAGTGTTTGTTTAAATAACGTAATTCAGACACATACAATAATAAGGAATATTAACTGTTGGAATTAGATATATGAATAACTTGCGATATGTATTTTAAAACGTGTTTATTAATATTGAAAATATATATTTAACAATACGATAAAATATAATATTAACTTGGTCATAAAAACGAATTGTTATTATATATATATTAACAAATAGCGAGACGATGATTTATAGAAGTAAATGACCAAAATACTCGAAAATTTAAGATATACTTTGAGTGGTATAGTTTAGGGATAATTTAAGGCTATATTTTGACAAAGGTACGTGACACGAAATGTAAAATACAAGTTTTCTCAGTGTACGAAAGGACATTTGAAAAACCGAAACCGGGACATAAGTCGAGTGATGACGTACGACTTATCGGAACAAAAATTACAAGTCAACTATGCATGTGAATTTAATATAATATATAATTAATTATATAAATTAAATATATTATATATATTATATAAAATTATGTCGACAAACAAAAAGTTAAAAGTTTGTGAGCTGGATCAGAGGGCCATGCGATCGCATGGCCTTGAAGCACAAATCCCATGCGATCGCATGGGGTACTTTTTCAGAAAAGGTTCTATAAATTGCTCAGTTTTCACACACTTCTCTAATCATATATTACTCCGTATTTATTTTATTTATTATTATTATTATTATTATTATTATTATTATTATTATTATTATTATTAAGATTAATATTATTATTAATCTTATTATTATTAATATTATTAATTAGTATTATACATAAAATACTACGACGAGGTTATGAGCGTGTCACTTTCAAAATGGTTTTCAAGCGGGATAGAGCTAAGGAAATTATGGGTTATTGCCAAGGAGGTTATGGGTAATGTTCGGGGGTATATTTGTGAATCAAACCTAGTGTTTATCATCTCCGTTACGTCTACGTACTTTCCTACAATATTGAATCTCAATACTGATACGTAAGCACTCATATTTTATCTTTTATATATTAATTATGTATCCATGTCTAGTGCTCGAGTATATATATTTATATATGCTTGTATGCTAAATTTTGTCGTTAAACAGTTTATAATGAATCACTAATTAAATACATATATTACTGGTAAAAGGTATATGATATACATGTTTTTGGAAAGCTGGCGAAAAATCAATAACTTTTCATTTAGATATCGAATAGTTTCGATGAACGGGTTAAAAGATATGATCAACTGAATTATGATTGACGTTAATTGAAATTGCTTTTGAATCTGCAATTAAGATTTAAACAACTTGTTTACGAGACTGATAAAGTGAACTTTTAAATATTACCAACCGAGTAAATGAATCCTTATATAAGGCACGTCTCGTTTTGTTGAACTATTGTTAAAATTGACTTTTTGAAACGACTTTGGATAACTATCATATGTCGATCTCGAGCATTAGGATTGTGATACACTATGACCTGACCTAGCTTGATAGACATTGAAAGGACTCGTTCATATACATTATAAACGATTCACAATAGTTGATTACATCGCGAGGTATTTTGACCTCTATATGATACATTTTACAAACATTGCATTCGTTTTTAAAAGACAAACTTTCTTTACAACGAAAGTTGACGGCATGCACACCATTTCATAATACATTCAACTATAATTGACATAATAATAATCTTGATGAACTCAATGACTCGAATGCAACGTCTTTCAAAATACACCATGAATGACTCCAAGTAATATCCTTAAAATGAGCTAATGCACACCGGAAGATTTTTTTAATACCTGAGAATAAACATGCTTTAAAGTGTCAACCAAAAGGTTGGTGAGTTCATAGGTTTATCATAACAATCATTTCAATATATTAATAGACCACAAGATTTTCGTTTATAAATATATGTACACTCGCAAGTGTATAAGAGTATTCTATAAATTGTAGGCACCCGGTAACAAGCCTTAACGTTCATGTTTTACCCTCTGAAGTACACCAGATCAGGTGTGTTTAAAATAACCTCGAAGTACTAAAGCATCCCATAGTCAGGATGGGGTTGTAAGGCCCAATAGATCTATCTTTAGGATTCGCGCCTACCGTACATAGACAGGTAGTTTAATGTTACCAAGCTAAGGGTATATTTCTGGTTTAAACCCACATAGAATTAGTTTTAGTACTTGTGCCTATTTCGTAAAACATTTATAAAACAACGCATGTATTCTCAGCCCAAAAATATATATAAAAAGGGAGTAATGAAACTCACCATACTGTATTTCGTAGTAAAAATACATATAACGTCATTTAACAAGTGCAAGGTTGGCCTCGGATTCACGAACCTATATTAATTATATATATTTATATGTTGGTCAATATTTGTCTAACAATTTTTGGTCAAGTCATAGTGTACCACAATCCTAATGCTCGAGACTAATATGCAAAAGTCAACAAAAGTCAACTTGACCCAAAATGACTTCTAAAATTTATACGTGTTTATTATATAACTTAACTATAGTCATTTTATATATTTAAATATATTTATTAGATTTTATAATAATAAAAGTCATTTATTAATAAAAATTTATATTAACGTTTATATATGATAAAATATACTTTTATATATCTTAAGTAGTAAAATTTATAAAGTTCACTTAATATCTTAAAACTATAGTGGTAAGTATTATTAATGTAATTATATTACGCGTGGTGAAAAATATATTTGTATCTCTTATTTATTTGATAAAATAATATTGATCATAATAATAATAAGTAAAAGTTGTATTATTTTGTAATAATAATTATTATTATTCTATAAAAAAATAACAATATTTATATTTACTAAAAATGTTATTATGATAAAATGATAATACTAACATAATAGTAATAATGATATTTTATAATAACAATGATATTTCTATAATAACGACGATAGTAATAATAATCATTTTAACAATAATACTAAAATTCAGTTGACTATAACTTCAAATCCGTTCATCGAAACCATTCGATATCTAAATGAAAAGTTTTTAATTTTTTGCTAGCTTTCCAATGACATGCATATCATATACCCTATCTCAGTAGCATATGTATCTAATTCAGGATTCAACAAACCTATCTAAGGACAATATCGAATGTACAAGCATGCATAATTCTATATACTCGAGCACTAGTCAGGGATACACTATTGATATATAAAAGTTAAGTTATGAGTGCTCACGTATCAATATTGAGATTCAATATTGCAGGAAAGTACGTAGACGCAACGGAGATGATAAACACTAGATTGACCTCACGAGCATACCCATGAACCATACCCATGAACCATACCCATCACCTCCATAGCTATAACCCATAATTTCCTTAGCTTCGACTCATTCAAAAAACTATTTTGAAATCACTCGGACATCACTCCTTCGTAATATTTTATGTATACTAATAATATCTTGAAATAATACAGAGCAAATATATATATATGTAAATCGATTGAGAGAGTTTAGAGAAATATATTTTCAAGTTTCTATGAAATAATGAAACCTATTGAATTCTATTTATAATAGATTTTTGAATTATTAAAGTGAATTATTAAAGTATGAATTATTAAAGTGAATTATTAAAGTATGAATTATTAAAGTAAATTATTAAAGTATAAATTATTAAAGTGAATTATTAAAGTATGAATTATTAAAGTGAATTATTAAAGTTAAAGTAAAGTAAAAGTAAAGTAAAGGTAAAGTTAAAGTATAGTAAAAGTATAAAAACTATGTATGTATAATACGCGTATAAATATATATAATATTAATTTAAATTGTTATATATATTTAATGAAATAAAATATAAATATCGTTATATTTATTATACTGGTTAAGTAATGAGTTGTCAAAAGTGATTCTAGATATTTATAAAAGTTATATACGTTTTAATAATAAAGTTCTTTTTAAACTGAAAACGTTTTTGTACTTTTGAAAATAGATTAATAGAATATTATGGAAACCAATTCTCCACTAGCTTTTGTCTAACTTTCGTAAATGACACTTTTTATTTTTATTTATAAATAGCTTTACAAATTATTCCGAATATCGTTAAGAGGAATAGATTTCTCAAATCATAGTGGACCTCTCAACAGAGACTTGTAATCATAATTCAATGTTTCTGATAATTCAATCATTTAATATATATTTTTTTTAATTTCATCGATAATCATATTGAAACAAATACGTTCATATAAAGCATTATACTTTTAAATACTTTGTTGACATTTTCAATTTATAACATATACACATATACATACATATTCATATATGTTCATTTAATGGTTCGTGAATCATTGGAATTTGGTCGAGGTTTAAATGAATGTATAAACATAGTTTAAAATCCTTGAGATTTAACTTAACAAACATTGCTTATCGTGTCAGAATAATATAAAGATAAAGTTTAAATTTAGTCGGAAATTTCCGGGTCGTCACAGTACCTACCCGTTAAAGAAATTTCGTCCCCGAAATTTGATAGAGGTCGTTATGGCTAACAATGAGAATGTTATTATGACGATTATGAAGTTTTATCATGTCTAAGAAGTATGGATAAAATAATTCGATTACTCAAAGCGTATGAGGGAAGTTATCGTAAATGAAGGAAATAAGATTATAGTGATTAGTCATATCTTTTGACGTCATCACAATTGATCTCCGAATTTAAATAAAATCTTTGTAATCTATGTTGGATTTAATGCTTCGGTGATTAAGGAGATTATGATTCTCTTCGAATTAATACGATAATCCATCTTGATTTCTCTGTCGGGTATTTCACTATAAATCCACCTCCTTCGTTTCCTTACAACTCACACCTTCTATTCTTTCTCCTTCAACTCATATTTTAAAGTATTTGTCAATATGCTTCATCCAGTACTGATTCTCGATATACTCCTCACTTTCATATCTGTCGTTCTTCTTTTTCATCTGCCTCCGGAAGAATCTATTTACTTCTACTATACTCTCGGTTTTATAGTGTTTTTAGTTCTTCCGTGTCTTTATATTGCTATATGCATCGATATATACGGTTTATAATTTTTGGGTGGTTATTGGGTTTTATATCTTCCCTTATATTTCAAAGCCCCTGCTTTTGTCTTCTATAATCATTGACATCTACAGTTAATGCTCCCTTCTATTTGCTGCGATTTATACTCCAATTTCTATTTTGGAGTTTTGTCCTTTCGTTTCTTCTTCTTGCGATTAAGCAACGTTTGTAATGGTCCAGTATTCGCAGATATGAATTTCAGAATGAACATAGTTAATGTTCTAAGAAGGAAGGTAATGGCACGATCTTGATTTGTTAATTTACCAGAATACCCTGAAAAGACCGAATCATCAAGAAAATATATTCTTGATATTTTTAGAGATTAAATAGAATACAAGAGTCGTGTAACATGGAACATGATGACGGCATGGTCTGTGAATCATCATGTCCCATTAGAAACTCAGCATGACTTACTGTAATATAATCACGTTGATCAAGTGTCATTATATTATACTAACTCATGCTTCAGTTCCCAACACTACTTCAAAACATTCATAATTTAAACTCGAAAGTTTATAGAATATAGAAACTAATAGTTTCTTATATGATTTAACACTGATAGCGCAAAGAGATAAATGACTTCAGATAAGATTAGTTATGAAAATATCTTCAGAAATATCGCGGATATTTATAATGAAAGATATGATAATATCTTAGAATTTCTAATATTGATGGATGATGATGAAGATTTGTCTGTAAAGGTTTAGAATAAAGAGTAAGGTATTCATTAATGACTTTAGCAGGCACTGAATCATTTGGATTCTTTGAAGGCAGATTTAGTCTTTGTGATTTGTCCACAGCCTCCTTCATAGTCTGTTCAATCCGTTTTCCAGTTCCAAACCTTCTCTTTTTCTCAGCTTTTCCACCTTACTATTCTTTGTCATCAAACTTTTTACTGTTAAGATCGTTTACAGTTTTTGATGCTTCGTCAGCATTTCAAGAACTAGTTTGCAGTTCAAAATATTTTTCAGAACTTCACATTCAAAGTATGTAAGTCTAGGAGATAGACGTTTTACATACACATATAACTGTTGGCGTAGACATGCTGCGAGATTTCAAAATACTGGTTACTGTTTTTCGATGATTCATATGACAATTCTCGTTACAAGATGCGAATGAGTAAATGATGTGATTTCAATAAATATAATGATTTTTCGAAAAGTCAAAGATAATTGAAGTTGTTGGTAAGTTTATTGCTAAGGTGGCGAGATATGAAAGGTCCCCAGTAACGATGACGAAAGGGCAACGTATCTATCGAGGTTATAATAAGACTAGTCCGACTGAAAAGTAGAAGTTGACTTGCTGGAGCCGTGACAAAACTGTCTACTTTGAAAAGGAATTGAAAAGTCATTTTAGCTAATAAATGCCAAAGGGTCTGACACGGATACGCGTCGAACTATGACTTTGGCTTCGAGAGCTTTTTAGGTACATAAATGTGGGTAATATGTGGTTGAATCATCATCTCGATTATTCATTGTTTGAAGTGTCTTCGAAAACTTCGGAGAGTTTGAACACAGTTTGTAATCATTAATATACATATGATGTTCTAACATGGTTTTGAAGTCAAAGTATAGCTTTGAAAGATGTAGGAATCTAAGAGTGATGATTTCGGTTATATCTTGAATCGAATTCTGAGATTTCAAAATCAGAATATGTAATTAGATTTTGAATGAGTATGGTTGTTTTGATTTCTATAAAAGAATGTATATTGTTGTGAAAGTAGGGAGTATAATGGATGATTTGCTGAATCAGATTCGAAGAATGTAACATATTAATTGTGAATTTATATATCTCTCGGGTATTACCTACCCGTTAAAAAAAATTTCACAATTAATATTTTGTACAAAAGAATTTTATTACAGTCTTTATGGAAATATATATGTGTATATTTCTTCAGATGTAATATTGATTTAATGAGTTAATATTAAATTAAACTCATTTGATTTATGGTTAAGGCTAAGATAGATAATTTCTAAACTTTAGAAATTACATAATCGCCGTAGAATGTTTCCCCAATGAAGTTATGAATCAATACTTCATCGTTGTGGTATTCCTTGGTATCTACATGGCGTATGACGTCGATGCTCGTGGAACAGATTTTGAAGTTGAGGTTTGCGATGCGGTTGTTGTTGGTGGTGGTAATGGTACTGTTGATGTTGTTGATGGTGGTACTGGTTATGCTGCTGGTGCTGCTGCTGGTGTTTGTAACCTTTGCACCATATTCTCCAAAGCCACTACCCGAGCGCGAAGCTCGTTGACTTCTTCTATTACACCGGGGTGATTGTCGGTTCGGACGAGCGGATAAATAAGATCTAGAATTTGGTGTAGTATACAATTATGACGAGATACTCTGGAAATGAGAGAGAAAATGGTGTTTCGGACAGGTTTGCCGGTAAGTGCTTCAGGTTCATTGCCAAGAGGGCAATGTGGTGGATGAAAGGGATCGCCTTCTTCTTATCTCCAATGGTTAAGTAGATTACGAACCCATCCCCAATTCATCCAGAATAGATGATGGCTAATTGGTTGATCCATTCCGGTCACACTGCTTTCGGAGCTCATGTGGAAATCCATATCGGCATAGCTGTTGGAATCCGAGGAACTCGAACTGGTTGAGGGATCCATCTTGTATGATCAGGGAAAGAATTTTTTGGTATGAAATAGATTGTAGAATTTAGATTTGGTATTCTTCAATACATAATTTACATATGTATATATAATACCAAAATCCCATAAATTACGGAGGAATCTTTGAAAGATGTCAGTCAAAGTTCACAGTAACAGATATGCTAAGATAAGAATTCGTCTATACACTAGTATGCAATAAATGTAGGAAAACGCGTCTAGACTTAAGAATGATAAGCAGGTAATTTCCTAAGGATGGTAAGTAGATGATTTCCGACTAAAAATGATAAGCAAAACTTTTGACATGCAGACACGGTCGAAGTCCAGACTCACTAATGCATCTTAACAACTATCAGTTAGACACACTAATGCAAGACCTGGTTCGCTAAGACCACCGCTCTGATACCAACTGAAAGGACTCGTTCATATACATTATAAACGATTCACAATAGTTGATTACATCGCGAGGTATTTTGACCTCTATATGATACATTTTACAAACATTGCATTCGTTTTTAAAAGACAAACTTTCTTTACAACGAAAGTTGACGTCATGTACACCATTTCATAATACATCCAACTATAATTGACATAATAATAATCTTGATGAACTCAATGACTCGAATGCAACGTCTTTCAAAATACACCATGAATGACTCCAAGTAATATCCTTAAAATGAGCTAATGCACAGCGGAAGATTTCTTTAATACCTGAGAATAAACATGCTTTAAAGTGTCAACCAAAAGGTTGGTGAGTTCATAGGTTTATCATAACAATCATTTCAATATATTAATAGACCACAAGATTTCCGTTTATAAATATATGTACACTCGCAAGTGTATAAGAGTATTCTATAAATTGTAGGCACCCGGTAACAAGCCTTAACGTTCATGTTTTACCCTCTGAAGTACACCAGATCAGGTGTGTTTAAAATAACCTCGAAGTACTAAAGCATCCCATAGTCAGGATGGGGTTGTCAGACCCAATAGATCTATCTTTAGGATTCGCGCCTACCGTACATAGACAGGTAGTTTAATGTTACCAAGCTAAGGGTATATTTCTGGTTTAAACCCACATAGAATTAGTTTTAGTACTTGTGCCTATTTCGTAAAACATTTATAAAACAACGCATGTATTCTCAGCCCAAAAATATATATAAAAAGGGAGTAATGAAACTCACCATACTGTATTTCGTAGTAAAAATACATATAACGTCATTTAACAAGTGCAAGGTTGGCCTCGGATTCACGAACCTATATTAATTATATATATTTATATGTTGGTCAATATTTGTCTAACAATTTTTGGTCAAGTCATAGTGTACCACAATCCTAATGCTCGAGACTAATATGCAAAAGTCAACAAAAGTCAACTTGACCCAAAATGACTTCTAAAATTTATACGTGTTTATTATATAACTTAACTATAGTCGTTTTATATATTTAAATATATTTATTAGATTTTATAATAATAAAAGTCATTTATTAATAAAAATTTATATTAACGTTTATATATGATAAAATATACTTTTATATATCTTAAGTAGTAAAATTTATAAAGTTCACTTAATATCTTAAAACTATAGTGGTAAGTATTATTAATGTAATTATATTACGCGTGGTGAAAAATATATTTGTATCTCCTATTTATTTGATAAAATAATATTGATCATAATAATAATAAGTAAAAGTTGTATTATTTTGTAATAATAATTATTATTATTCTATAAAAAAATAACAATATTTATATTTACTAAAAATGTTATTATGATAAAATGATAATACTAACATAATAGTAATAATGATATTTTATAATAACAATGATATTTCTATAATAACGACGATAGTAATAATAATCATTTTAACAATAATACTAAAATTCAGTTGACTATAACTTCAAATCCGTTCATCGAAACCATTCGATATCTAAATGAAAAGTTTTTAATTTTTTGCTAGCTTTCCAATGACATGCATATCATATACCCTATCTCAGTAGCATATGTATCTAATTCAGGATTCAACAAACCTATCTAAGGACAATATCGAATGTACAAGCATGCATAATTCTATATACTCGAGCACTAGTCAGGGATACACTATTGATATATAAAAGTTAAGTTATGAGTGCTCACGTATCAATATTGAGATTCAATATTGCAGGAAAGTACGTAGACGCAACGGAGATGATAAACACTAGATTGACCTCACGAGCATACCCATGAACCATACCCATCACCTCCATAGCTATAACCCATAATTTCCTTAGCTTCGACTCATTCAAAAAACTATTTTGAAATCACTCGGACATCACTCCGTCGTAATATTTTATGTATACTAATAATATCTTGAAATAATACAGAGCAAATATATATATATATGTAAATCAATTGAGAGAGTTTAGAGAAATATATTTTCAAGTTTCTATGAAATAATGAAACCTATTGAATTTTATTTATAATAGATTTTTGAATTATTAAAATGAATTATTAAAGTATGAATTATTAAAGTGAATTATTAAAGTATGAATTATTAAAGTGAATTATTAAAATATGAATTATTAAAGTGAATTATTAAAGTATGAATTATTAAAGTGAATTATTAAAGTTAAAGTAAAGTAAAAGTAAAGTAAAGGTAAAGTTAAAGTATAGTAAAAGTATAAAAACTATGTATGTATAATACGCGTATAAATATATATAATATTAATTTAAATTGTTATATATATTTAATGAAATAAAATATAAATATCGTTATATTTATTATACTGGTTAAGTAATGAGTTGTCAAAAGTGATTCTAGATATTTATAAAAGTTATATACGTTTTAATAATAAAGTTCTTTTTAAACTGAAAACGTTTTTGTACGTTTGAAAATAGATTAATAGAATATTATGGAAACCAATTCTCCACTAGCTTTTGTCTAACTTTCGTAAATGACACTTTTTATTTTTATTTATAAATAGCTTTACAAATTATTCCGAATATCGTTAAGAGGAATAGATTTCTCAAATCATAGTGGACCTCTCAACAGAGACTTGTAATCATAATTCAATGTTTCTGATAATTCAATCATTTAATATATATATATTTTTAATTTCATCGATAATCATATTGAAACAAATACGTTCATATAAAGCATTATACTTTTAAATACTTTGTTAACATTTTCAATTTATAACATATACACATATACATACATATTCATATATGTTCATTTAATGGTTCGTGAATCATTGGAATTTGGTCGAGGTTTAAATGAATGTATAAACATAGTTTAAAATCCTTGAGATTTAACTTAACAAACATTGCTTATCGTGTCAGAATAATATAAAGATAAAGTTTAAATTTAGTCGGAAATTTCCGGGTCGTCACAGACATTTATTGACCAACATATGTTCTCTAGGTTGAGATCTACGATTATTTGGTAATCCGAGTTTCAATCACATTTTGGTGAACGACTTTATATGCTGCTAAGGTGAGTTTCATTTGCTCCCTTTTTAATTGCTTTTGCAATCTATATTTTTGGGCTGAGAATACATGCACTTTATTTTAAACGCGATGGATACAAGTACATACTAAATTCTACACTGAGTTTGAACCGAAAATCCCTTAGCTTTGGTAACTAGTAACTGCCAGTTATAAGAACTGGTGGGCGCGAGTAGTTGTATATAGATCCATAAGGCTTGACATCCCCGTCTGTTCCAGGTATAGAAACCCTAGCCTGAACTATAAAACATACGTATGCTATTTGAGTTTAGTACACGTTGGTTTGCGTGTATTGTACATGTTGGTTGCATGTATGTTAAAACAGAGGTACTTATTATATATACGTTAAAGTTTAGTTACCAGAGTGCTCAATCTTGTAGAATATTTTGATAAACGTTTCTGGATGAAACAACTGAAATCTTGTGATCCACCTCTATATATAGATTATATGAAACAATAAAACTATGAACTCACCAACATTTGTGTTGACACTTGTTAGCATGTTTATTCTCAGGTTTCCTAGAAGTCTTCCGCTGTTTGCTTATGTGTTAGACAAGCTATGTGAATGGAGTCTTACATGACATATTTTTCAAGGAAACGTTGCATTCACCAAATCATCACCATGTATCTTATTTTGACTGCATTGTCAACGGAAGTATTATTGTAAACTATTATTTACACTGATTAACTATATGTAGAAATCATCAGATGTCGAAAACATTTCATTTAAATATTCATTTATGGTGTGCCTTTTTAAAAGAATACAATGTTTACAAAACGTATCATATAAAGGTCAAATACCTCGCAATGAAATCGATGAATGACGTGTTCGTCCATATGGATTTGGAGCGATCGTCACAGTTGGTATCAGAGCGTTGGTCCTAGTGAACCAGGTCTTGCATGAGTGTGTCTAATTGATAGTTGTTAGGATGCATCAGTAAGTCTGGACTTCGACCGTGTCTGCATGTTAAAAGTTTTACTTATCATTTCTTGTCAGAAATTACATGCTTATCATTCTTAAGTCTAGACACATTTTTCTGCATTTATTGCATAAATAGTGTATAGACAAAAATTCATATCTTAGCGTATCTGTTACTGTAAACTTTTCCTGACATCTTCTGAAAATTTCTCCGTGATTTATGGAATTTGGTATTATATATACATATGTAAATTATGTATTGAAGAATACCAAACTAAATTCTATAATCTGATTCATATCAAAAATCATCTCCCTTATTATACAAGATGGATCCCGTATCTAGTTCAAATTCCTTAAACTCCGACAGCTATTCCGATATGGATATTCACCTGAATTCCGAAGACAGTGTAACCGGAATGGATCAACCAATCAGCCATCACCTATTCTGGATGAATTGGGGATGGATTCATAGCCTACTTAATTATTGGAGACAAGAAGAAGGCGATCCCTTCCATCAACCACATTGCCCTCTTGGCGAAGAACCTGAAGCACTTACCGGCGAACCTGTTCGAGACACCATTTTCTCTCTCATTTTCAGAGTATCTCGTCACGATAATATACTATCTCAAATTCTGGATATTATTCATCCGCTCGTCCGAACCGCCAATCATCCCGGTGTAGTAGAAGAAGACAACGAGCTTCGCGCTCGGGTAATGGCCTTAGAGAATATGGTGCAAAGGTTACAAGCACCAGCAGCATCACCGGCATCAACAGTACCACCAACAACAACACCAACAGTACCATTACCACCACCAACAACATCCGCATCGCAAACCTCAACTTCACAATCTGTCCCACGAGCATCAACGTCATACGCACCGTAGTTACCAAGAAATACCAGCAACAATAACCGATGAAGTATTAGCTCATTTTCCCTGAAGAAATTTTATGTATATTTAATATATATGAATTTTGAAATCAAAATAAATCTTTTCGTACAAAGCTATTACGTGTGAATCTTAACTAGTAGGTACTACTCGGTTAATTCATATTACTAATATGCTATGATATACATCCTTCTTGAACGACTTAACCATCGTTAACTACAATATCTGTTTCAACGCAATGAATTCAATTTCATAATGAACTTAGTGTATTAATCAACTACATGTTTGATTTTACACTTTTATCTTCGATGTACTCGAAAACATCATTTATATCTTATGAAGTTCAAGAAAATTCCACGAGCATCAACATCCTTCACCGAGGAATAAGAATAAATAATGAAGTATCAATTACATTAGCGAAATACTCCGCAAAGATTATGTAATCTTTAATGTTTTAGAGATTAATCATTTCTAAGTCAAGCCAAAAATCAAATGAGCTTAATATGATATTAACTCGTTAAATCTGTGTTACATCTGAAGAATGTATACATACATATATTTTCATAAAGACGGTAATAAAAATTCTTTTGTACAAAATGTTAATTGTGAAATCTTTAACGGGTAGGTAATACCCGGGAAATATTTAAGTTCGCAATTAATATGTTACACTGTACATTCCTCAACTTTGATTCAAAAATTACTAACAATACTCACAATGATATACAATCGTTTTCATACAAATTCAATTACATATTCTGATATTGACGGATCAGAATCCAAGTCATAACTCTGAACCGGTGACATCATTCTTAGATCTCTACATCTTTCAAATCTATACTTTGACTTCAAAACTGTGCAAGATCCTTTAGCGTTGTTTTTACCGAAAATAACCTTGCAATTTCTTTTTTAAAGTATCCAGTTTTACCCCACTTCCAACCAGTCAATTTCGACTTTTCAGATTAGTCTTATTATAACCTTGATATATACGTTTTTGTTACTGGGGAACCTTTTATGTTCCACCATATTAGCAGTAAATTTACCAACAACCTCATTAATCCTTGACCTTCCGAAAAATCCTTATACTCATTGAAACCCTATCATGTACTCATCCACATCTCATAACGGTAATTTCCATACCAACTACCGGGAATTAGCAATCAGTATTTTGAATCTCGCAGCATTTTCTACGACAACAGTTATATATAAACATATAATGTCTATCTCCTAGACTTATTTACTCTGAATGTGAAGTTTCTGAAAAACATCCCAAACTATGAACTAGTTCTCAGAAATTGGAACAATGCTGATGAAGCAGCAAAAATGGTAAACCACTTTAACAGTCAAAAGTTTGATGATAAAGAATAGTATGGTGGTAAAGCTGAGATAAAGAGAAGGTTTAGAATTGAAAAACGGATTGAGCAGACCATGAAGGAGGCTGTGGACAAATCACAAAGACTAAATCTACCTTCAAAGAATCCAAATGATTCAGTGTCTGCTAAAATCATTAGCGAATACCTTGCTCCTTACTCTAAAACCTTTGCGGACAATATTCTTCATCATCATCTTATCTTAAATATTCTAAGATATCATCGTATCTCCCATTATAAATATCCTCCATATTTCTGAAGATATTTTTCGAAACCATTCTTATCTAAAATCATTACCTCTTCGCACTATCTGTGTTACATCATAAAAGAAACTATTTTAGCTTCTAAAATCTGAAAAATTCGAAAAAATGGATATTTTAAAGTAATGTTGGGAACTGAAGCATGAGTTAGTATAATATAATGTCACTTGATCAACATGATTATATTACAGTAAGTCATGTTGAGTTTCTAAATGGAACGTGACAAAGGTTCACAGATCACACCCTCATCGTAAACCATGTTACATAACTCTTTCATTCTATATAATCTCTAAATATATCAAGAAAATATATTTCTTGATGATTCGGTCTTTTCCAGATATTCTGGTAATTTGACAAATCAAGATCGTGTCATTTCAATTTCTTTCTTAGAACATTAACTATGTTCATTCCGAAATCTATACCTACGAATTCTGGACCATTATTCGCTTGACTTAAAGTCGGGAAGAGAAAACGAAAGCATGAAGCTCCGAAATATAATGGAAAATATAAAGCCCTATAACAACCCCGAAATTACAAACCGTGTATATCAATGCGTATAGCAATATAAAGACACGGGAGAATGAAAAACACTATAATCCCAAGGTAATAGTAGAAGAAAATAACTTCCTCTGGTGGCAGATGAAAAAGAAGAATGAAGGATACGATAGCCAGGAAAATATCAAGAATCAGAACTGGATTTAGCATTTTCACAATCTATTGGGATGTATGAAATAAGAAAGAAGATTATAGGAGCGGTGAAAATAAATGAAATGGAAGAGGTCAATTTATAGCGAAATATCAGACATAGCAATCGAGGCAGATTACACATTTAATCAAAGAAAATCCTAATTTCCGCAAATTCCGAAGAATCAAATCTTATATAGATTATGAAGATTTTCTATTCCTTAAATTCCGGAAATCAATCGTTACTACGTCAAGAGTTAAAAACGAATCTTTATTTCCTCATTTCACTCTTTTACGATAACTTCTCTCATACGCTTCGAGTAATTGGATTGTTTTATCCATATTATTCAACGGCGATAAAAATTCCATTTATCAACACATATTCGTCATGAAAACATTTTTATTGGTAGCCATGATGACCTCACTCAAATTTCGGGACGAAATTTCTTTAACAGGGAGGTACTGTGATGACCCGAAAATTTCTGACCAAATTTAAACTTAATCTTTAACGTTTCCGACACGATAAGCAAAGTCTATGAAGTTGAATCTCAAAATTTTGAATTATTCAATTACCCTTCGATTGTTCTCAATGATTCGCGAACAATTATATGTAAATAGATACATATACTATAACTTGAAAATGTAACAAAGTGTTAAGTAAATGATACTGTGCATTAAACTAATTGGCTTGATTATCTGATTGATATATATTCAACTACGGAATTAAAAGATTATGCCAAACGATTGAATTAAAAGATATTTAATGAGTCTCTTAAGGATTATGATATTATTACGGGTCTCTGTTGTGAGGTTCACGTTGATTTGGGAAATCATCCATTCTTAACGGTATTCGGAATAAATGATAAAGTGTTTGTTTAAATAACGTAATTTGGACACATACAATAATAAGGAATATTAACTGTTGGAATTAGATATATGAATAACTTGCGATATGTATTTTAAAACGTGTTTATTAATATTGAAAATATATATTTAACAATATAAAATATAATATTAACTTGGTCATAAAAACGAATTGTTATTATATATATATTAACAAATAGCGAGACGATGATTTATAGAAGTAAATGACCAAAATACTCGAAAATTTAAGATATACTTTGAGTGGTATAGTTTAGGGATAATTTAAGGCTATATTTTGACAAAGGTACGTGACACGAAATGTAAAATACAAGTTTTCTCAGTGTACGAAAGGACATTTAAAAAATCGAAACCGGGACATAAGTCGAGTGATGACGTACGACTTATCGGAACAAAAATTACAAGTCAACTATGCATGTGAATTTAATATAATATATAATTAATTATATAAATTAAATATATTATATATATTATATATATTATATAAAATTATGTCGACAAATAAAAAGTTAAAAGTTTGTGAGCTGGATCAGAGGGCCATGCGATCGCATGGCCTTGAAGCACAAATCCCATGGGATCGCATGGCGTACTTTTTCAGAAAAGGTTCTATAAATTGCTCAGTTTTCACACACTTCTCTAATCATATATTACTCCGTATTTATTTTATTTATTATTATTATTATTATTATTATTATTATTATTATTATTATTATTATTAAGATTACTATTATTATTAATCTTATTATTATTAATATTATTAATTAGTATTATACATAAAATACTACGACGAGGCTATGAGTGTGTCACTTTCAAAATGGTTTTCAAGCGGGATAGAGCTAAGGAAATTATGGGTTATTGCCAAGGAGGTTATGGGTAATGTTCGGGGGTATATTTGTGAATCAAACCTAGTGTTTATCATCTCCGTTACCTCTACGTACTTTCTTACAATATTGAATCTCAATACTGATACGTAAGCACTCATATTTTATCTTTTATATATTAATTATGTATCCATGTCTAGTGCTCGAGTATATATATTTATATATGCTTGTATGCTAAATTTTGTCGTTAAATAGTTTATAATGAATCACTAATTAAATACATATATTACTGGTAAAAGGTATATGATATACATGTTTTTGGAAAGCTGGCGAAAAATCAATAACTTTTCATTTAGATATCGAATAGTTTCGATGAACGGGTTAAAAGATATGATCAACTGAATTATGATTGACGTTAATTGAAATTGCTTTTGAATCTGCAATTAAGATTTAAACAACTTATTTACGAGACTGATAAAGTGAACTTTTAAATATTACCAACCGAGTAAATGAATCCTTATATAAGGCACGTCTCGTTTTGTTGAACTATTGTCAAAATTGACTTTTTGAAACGACTTTGGATAACTATCATATGTCGATCTCGAGCATTAGGATTGTGATACACTATGACCTGACCTAGCTTGATAGACATTTATTGACCAACATATGTTCTCTAGGTTGAGATCTACGATTATTTGGTAATCCGAGTTTCGATCACATTTTGGTGAACGACTTTATATGCTGCTAAGGTGAGTTTTATTTGCTCCCTTTTTAATTGCTTTTGCAATCTATATTTTTGAGCTGAGAATACATGCACTTTATTTTAAACGCAATGGATACAAGTACATACTAAATTCTACACTGAGTTTGAACCAAAAATCCCTTAGCTTTGGTAACTAGTAACTGCCAGTTATAAGAACTGGTGGGCGTGAGTAGTTGTATATGGATCCATAAGGCTTGACATCCCCGTCTGTTCCAGGTATAGAAACCCTAGCCTGAACTATAAAACATATGTATGCTATTTGAGTTTAGTACACGTTGGTTTGCGTGTATTGTACATGTTGGTTGCATGTATGTTAAAACAGAGGTACTTATTATATATACGTTAAAGTTTAGTTACCAGGGTGCTCAATCTTGTAAAATATTTTGATAAACGTTTCTGGATGAAACAACTGAAATCTTGTGATCCACCTTTATATACAGATTATATGAAACAATAACACTATGAACTCACCAACCTTTGTGTTGACACTTGTTAGCATGTTTATTCTCAGGTTTCCTAGAAGTCTTCCGCTGTTTGCTTATGTGTTAGACAAGCTATGTGCATGGAGTCTTACATGACATATTTTTCATGAAAACGTTGCATTCACCAAATCATCACCATGTATCTTATTTTGACTGCATTGTCAACGGAAGTATTATTGTAAACTATTATTTACAGTGATTGACTATATGTAGAAATCATCAGATGTCGAAAACCTTTCATTTAAATATTCATTTATGGTGTGCCTTTTTAAAGGAATGCAATGTTTACAAAACGTATCATATAAAGGTCAAATACCTCGCAATGAAATCGATGAATGATGTGTTCGTCCATATGGATTTGGAGCGATCGTCACAACTTGCCAATTAAAGCCCAATTTTTGCATTTCAAAGAACCCAAATTGAGTCCTCCGTCCTCGAAAGGACGGGTGACATCATCCCACTTTACCCAAGAAATTTTTGAAACATCCCCGGACCCTCCCCAAAAGAATTTACGTCTCACACTCTCTAATTTGTTTAGCACACAAGGCGGAGCACGGAAGAGCGAGAAGAAGTACAAAGGCAAACTATTTAAAACCGAACCGACAAGGGTCAAACGTCCACCAAATGACATTGATCTTTCTTTCCAATCCGCGAGTCCCTTTTCGAATTTATCGATGACCGGTTTCCAACTATCCAATTTTCTCATATTTACACCGATTGGTAGTCCAAGGTAGTTAAAGGGAAAATTTCCTACCTTACACCCGAACAAATTTGCAATACCGTTTGTCTCATTTACCCCAATGTTTACACCAAATAGATTGCTTTAATTATAATTAACACTCAATCCGGAAGTCAATTCAAAATATTTTAGAAGTTTCATAAGGTTTTCAATGTTTTTTAAGCTCCATTCTCCAAAAAAATCGTGCCGTCCGCATATTGTAGGTGTGATAAGATTATCTTGTCATTTCTAATTTCCACACCTTTGAAACGATTGTTTAGCACCGTGGATTTAGTAAGCCAATTAAGTCCTTCCGCCGCGATAATGAAGAGGAAAGGCGAGAGTGGATCGCCTTGCCTTACCCCCTTTGAAATTTTGAATTCCTTTGTAGGCGACCCGTTGACCAACACCGAGATAGAGGATGATTTAAGACAAGTGAGTATCCAATTTCGCCATTTGACCCTAAAACCCATGATTGTCATCATTTCCATTAAGAAATCCCAATTCAAGCAATCGAAGGCCTTTTCAAAATCTACCTTAAAGATAAGACTTTTAACCTTTTTATGCTTTAGGAAATTAATGGATTCATTCGCGATAAGAACACCATCGATGATGTTACGCCCTTTAAGGAAGGCACTTTGTTCAAAGTCTACCAAATTAGGAACCACTTTTTTGAGACGGTTGGAGAGTAACTTCGCGATGATTTTGTAAAAGCTTCCAATTAAGCTTATTGGCCGATAATCACTTAGGCTAGATGGATCATTCTTTTTTGGGATTAATGTAATAAAAGAGGCATTACATCCCGCAGAGATTTCACCATTTTGCCAAAATGAGTTAATGGCCACCGAGAGATCTTCTTTTATGATGCACCAATTTTTTTTGTAAAATCTTAAATTGAAGCCGTCAGGTCCTGGGGCTTTATTACTAGCACAACTTTTAACCGCACACCAAATCTCATCTTCGGTAAATTGTAATTCCAATAAGGCAGCTTCTGATTCAGCTAGCTTGAAACCGAAACCATCCAAGGCTTGCTGTGAATTAAATGGGCCTGTTGGGAGAGTCTCATAGTTAATTTGTTTGTTTCTAACAAATTTTATTTTGTCCAATGTTTTCTTCATTACGCCACTTGTTGGATTCTGATAAGTCAAAATCCAAATATGAAATTGAATGAAAATAGTTATTCTGTGATGAACGAATACGTATATCGGTGGATGTAAGTAGGATAGTAAATGAATGTTGAATCAGATTCGAAGAATGTACAGTGTAACTTATTAATGTGAAATCTAAATATTCCTTGGGTATTACCTACCCGTTAAAATATTTTCACCATTAACAGTTTGTACAAAAGAATTTTTAATTACAATCCTTATGAAAACATATATACATGTATATTTTCTTCAGATGTATTCATGGATTTATGAGTTAATATGATATTAAACTCATATGATTTTCGGCTGGAACCAGAAATGAATAATCTCTAAGACTTTAGAGATTACATAATCGCCGCAGAATGGTTCTCCAATGAAGTTATGAATCAATATTTCATCGGTTACTGTTGTTGGTATTCCTTGGTATCTATGGTGCGTATGTCGTTGATGTTCGAGGCACAGATTGTGATGTTGAATCATGGGATGTGGATGTTGTAGATGGTGGTACTAGTTATGCTGCTGGTGCTGCTGCTGGTGTTTGTAATCTTCACACCATATTCTCCAAAGCCACTACCCCAGCGGGAAGCTCGTTGACTTCTTCTTTTACACCGGGGTGATTGTCGGTTCGGACGAGCGGATAAATAAGATCTAGAATTTGGTATAGTATATAATTGTGATGAGATACTCTGGAAATGAGGGAGAAAATGGTGTTTCGGGCAGGTTCTCCGGTAAGTGCTTCAGGTTCTTCGCCAAGAGGGCAATGTGGTAGATGGAAAGGATCACCTTCTTCTTGTCTCCAATGATTGAGGAGGCTACGAACCCAGCCCCAATTCATCCAGAATAGATGATGGCTAATCGGTTGATCCATTCTGGTTACATTGCTTTCGTAGCTCGAGTGAAAATCCATATCGGAATAGTTATCGGAATCCGACGAACTTGAACTGGTTGCGGAATTCATCTTGAATGGTTAGGTAAAGGATTTTATGAAATGATTTTCGGATATCAGATGATATTCTAATTACATAGAATATCTATGTATAGTACAGAAGATCCCGTAGATTACGGAGGAAATTAAGGAAACGTGTCAGACAAAGTCTACATTAACAGATACACTAAGATATGGATTAGCAGACACGCTAAAATATGAATTTTGTCTCTACACTATTCATGCAATCAATACAATAAGAAGTGTCTAGACTAAGAATGATAAGCAGGTAATTTCCTAAGGATGATAAGTAGATGATTTTCGACATGAAATGATAAGCAAAACTTTTGACATGCAGACACGGTCGAAGTTCAGACTTACTAATGCATCTAAACAACTATCAGTTAGACACACTAATGCAAGACCTGGTTCGCTAAGACCACCGCTCTGATACCAACTTTCATGACCCGTCCTAATCTATCTGGACGAATACATTACATTTGGTTACATTGCGAGGTACTTGACCTCTATATGATACATTCTACAAACATTGCATTCGTTTTTTTTGGAAGACAAACTTTCATTACATCGAAAACTGATGGCATGCATACCATTTCATAATATATCCAACTATAATTGACCTAGTAATAATCTTGATGAACTCGATGACTCGAATGCAACGTCTTTTGAAATATGTCATGAATGACTCCAAGTAATATCTCTAAAATGAGCAAATGCACAGCGGAAGATTTCTTTCATACCTGAGAATAAACATGCTTTAAAGTGTCAACCAAAAGGTTGAGGAGTTCATTAGTTTATCATAATCAATCATTTTCATCATTTTAATAAACCACAAGATTTTCATTTCCATTTCTCATAAATATACGTCCCAAGCATAGAGACAAAAATCATTCATATGGATTGAACACCTGGTAACCGACATTAACAAGATGCATATAAGAATATCCCCATTATTCCGGGACATCCATCGGACATGATATAAAAACTCAAAGTACTAAAGCATCCGGTACTTTGGATGGGGTTTGTTAGGCCCAATAGATCTATCTTTAGGATTCGCGTCAATTAGGGGTGCACTAATTCTCAAAATTAGTGATGTTCCCTAATTCTTAGGCTACCAAGCAAAAAGGGGCATATTCGACTTCGATCATTTAACCATATAATATAGTTTTGATTACTTGTGTCTATTTCGTAAAACATTTATAAAAGCAGCGCATGTATTCTCAGTCTCAAAAATATATATTGCATGAGCATTTAAAAAGGGAGTAATGAAACTCACAATACTGTATTTTGTAGTAAAAATACATATGACGAAACTGAACAATGCAAGGATGGCCTCGGATTCACGAACCTATATCATTTGTATGTTTATTAATATACATAATTGTAATCGAACAAATATATATATGTATTTATTATTAGTGATATAATTTTTATGTTAATAACCTATATATATCATTATATATATATATATATATATATATATATATATATATATATATATATATATATATATATATATATATATATATATATATATATATATATATATATAGTTAAGTTTTGTATTAAGTATATATGTATATATATATATATATATATATATATATTTGTATATCTATATTTATTTTATAAATATCTTTTGTTTGTTAACTTAATGATAATACTAATAATAATAATGATATTATTGATAATAATTATAATAATAATACTGATAGTTTTAATGATAGCTTTAGTAAAATTGATAGTAAATTTTAATAATAATAACAGTACAGATAATGATAATGATAATAATAATAATAAATATTAATGATGATACTTATAACAATAATAATGATAAATATGATATTAATAATTATAAATATATTGATAAAACTAATATTTATAAAATGATAACAATCCTAATATTAATGATAATAATAATATATTTTTATTACTTTTATAATAATAATAATAATCATAATCATAATCATAATCAATATGATAATAATAATACTAAAATGATAAGTTTACTACTAATAACAATATTACTAATACTTATAATAATAATGATAATGATTATAATATTTTTACATATGATAATAATATTAATAATTTTAACACTAATAGTAATAATAATAGCAATAACAATAATAACAATAACAATCATAATAATAATAATAATTAGAAAATGAGATAGAAAAGTATACCCTTTAATAAGTCATTCTAAAAAAATTTGCTCCGAACCGGGCTCGAACCCGAGACCTCTCGAATACCCATTAACTCCCACGACCACCCAACTGTTTCCATTTTTCTATAATTATAATGAACCCAATATTATTTAACCCAGTTTCAATTTGTTTCCCTTTTCTTCATCATCTTCAAAATCAAGTGTAAACAATTCAAACCCAAACAGCTCAGTCACTTTCATTTTAGATTATATTTACGAAACAGAATAGCAAGAGTCTGATTAGCCCAATTAAAACAAACGAGAGGTATCAAATATTCAAAAACTGACTTTAAAACCATACTATGAACTCGAAATCAAATCCAACAATTAAGAATGTTTCAGACTGTAATTATAACATGAAAACGGTTTTGAATCGTTTATTCAATCTTTCTGACTCATCAATTGATCATAAAACATACAAACGAAGTCGAATTTACTCAAGAACAATAACTTTGACTTTTTAAAATTAAAGTTTGACTCTCAAATTAAGATTCAATAAGGGAAATTAAGTCGTAAAACTCTGCAGATAGCTTGATTAGAAGATTTAAAACACGACTGCATTTACAGTTTTTGAAATTTATTTCGTGAATGTAGCTTTTAAATTTAAAATTCATTTACAGAGTATCTACAGGTGTTCTTCCCTTTTTCTATTTCAATTTATTTAATTAAAGGTTGTAAAGGGTTTTTGTAATTGATAAATGATAATGTGAGGTTGTTTCCTATCCAATTCCACTGAATTCGTTTGTTTTATGTAACAATTTGGTCGACAAGGTTAAATCGCCCAGTACAGAATCAAATATAAAAATACAAAAGTGATGGTGATTGCAAACAGATTTTGGAAGCTACTGATATGGAAATCGTCCTAGTACAGATTTTAAAGACAGAAACAGAAATCAAACGCTGTATGATTATGACTTGAAACTGATTGTGATTCCTTTAAGAAATTATACGCATTATATATATATATATATATATATATATATATATATATATATATATATATATATATATATATATATATATATATATATATATAATAATTATTATATATCTCTGAAGGTAATTAAATATATATCAGTATTATGTATATGTATATGTATTTTTATATACACCTGTATATATATAACTGATTCTTAAATTTTTATAAAACAAATATATATATTACACTATTAATAATTAATATTTAATAATTATATTAATAATAATAATAATAATATTATTGATAAGGATAAATAATAATATGATAATATTAATACTAATGAAAATTTTAATAGATTTAAATACTGATATTGGTAATAATGATAATAAAAATCTTATAACAATAATGATATTAATAATAATAATATTGATAAAGATAATAATAACAATACATAGTCATTAATAATAACTAAAATTGTAGTCTTACTACCAATTACGATATGATTAATGATAACAACAATACTACTAATACTACTATTAATAGTAATTATATAATAAATCAATTGTATTAATTTCGTATTTATGTATTATACATAATAATGATATTACCACTGATATTAATATTAAATATTTATTCTAGTAATAGTAATGAAAGTAATATAATAACTATATTTTAACCCATAATTAAATTTAATATAATTATATTTTATTAATTATGTATTATGTAATACCTATTATAACACATTTGAATATTTAATATTTATATATATTAGATATATTACAACATACATATAATATTACTTGTGTACTTAATTTATATATATATTTATTTACTTTAATAATATCTTATTTATTTTGTAAATTGCTTTACATGTTTAAATCAAATGATTAAATGGTATTATATTAATACAAATTAATACATATATATATATATATATATATATATATACACATATTTATTTACACACATTTGTTCGTGAATCATCGGGAATAGTCAACGGATAACTGAATCCATGTAAAAAGTTCAAAAATTTTGAGACTTAGTTTAATAGACTTTGCTTGTCGTGTCGAAATCATATGAAGATTAAGTTTAAATTTGGTTGGAAATTTCCGAGTCGTCACAGTACCTACCCGTTAAAGAAATTTCGTCCCAAAATTTGATTGGGATGATCATGACTGACAATAAGTATGTTTTCATGACGCATACGAGCTTGAAATTAGAGTTTTATCATCATCAAGTAATATATATAAAACAATTTGATTTTGTGAAGAGTACGAGTGAAGCTATCACAAAATAGTGAAATGATTAAATGCAGGTTCGTATTAATCGGTGACGTAGTCACGGTTGATTTTCGGAATTTAAGGGATTTTAAAGAAAATCTTCGAAATCTAAAAGATTTGATTCTTCGGCGAATAAGTAAATTAGATTCCTCTTTGATTAAATGCGATGTTTTGTTTTGATTACTCTGTCGGATATTTTACTATAAACCCACTCCCTTCATTTCCTTTATATTTTGGAGTTCCATACTTTTGTTTTCTCTTCCCGACTTTAGGTCAAGCGAATAATGATCCAGAATTTCGTAGGTATGAAGTTTCGAATGAACATGACTAATGTTCTAAGAGAGAGATTGTAATAGCAAGATCTTGGTTGGTTAAGTTACCAGAATTCAAGAGAAAAGATAGAACTATCAAGAAAATATGTTCTTGATATGTCTAAAGATTTGGTAGAATGTAAGAGTCGTGTAACATGGCACATGATGACATTATGGTCTGTGAATCATCACGTTTCATTAGAAACTCAACATGACTTACTGTAATATAATCACGTTGATCAAGTGTCATTATATTATACTAACTCATGCATCAATTTCCAACACTGTTTCAAAACATTCTTATTTTAAAGTCGAATATTTACAGAATATAGAAACTAAAACAATTTCCTTTTATGAGATAACACAGATAGCGCGGAGAGATAATTAATATCGGACGAGAATATTTATGAAGATATCTTCAGAAATATTGAGGATATTTATAATGAAAGATACGATGATATCTTGGAATTTCTAATATCGAAGGATGATGAAGAAGATTTATTCGTAAGGGTTTAGATTCAGAAACAAGTTGTTCGCTAAAGATTTCATCAGATACAGAATCATCAGGATTCTTTATGTACAAGTTTAGTCCTTGTAATTTGTTCAGAGTCTCCTTCATGGTTTGCTCAATTCATTTTTTAGTATCCAATTCTTTGAGCTTTTTCAACACTTCATTCTTTATCATCAAACTTTTGACTGTTTAAACAGTCTTCAGTTTGCGCTGATTCATCAGCTTTTTCTGATCTCAGAAAACTGATTCATAGGCTAGAGCGTTTTTCAGAAATTCAGAATTTAAGTTCGTAAATCCAGGAGATAGAAGTTATATATATATATATATATATATATATATATATATATATATATATATATATATATATATATATATATATATATATATATATATATATATATAATTGTTGTCGTAGAATCGCTGAAAAATTTGAGATTATCGATAGATGTCTCCCGGCATTTGGTAAGGTAATTATCGTTACAAGATGCTGATGAGTTCATGATAAGGCTTCAATAGATAAATATAGTGACTTGTCGGAGAGATTAAAGCTTGGATCAACGAGATTGCTGGTACGTCTACTGGTGATATGATGGAATATAAAAGGTTCTCTGGTAACAATAAATGAGCACACATATATATCAAGGTTATAATAAGGTTGTTTTGAATGAAAAGTCGAAGTTGTCTTGTTGGAACTGTGACAAAATTGGCGATTTTGAAAAAAATTTGCAATGTTATTCTCGGTAATAACAATGCCAAAAGAGCTAGCATAGATACGTGTTAAACGTTTACTCAGGTTCCGAGTGTTTTTTTTTTTTAGGTGCATAACTATATGCATCGATCTTTTCTTCCGTAGATGAATTGTGGTTGGTTCATCCTCTCGATTGAGGTGTTTTCAAGAATTATGAAGGGTTTGAACGCAGATTATAATCGTCAAGATACAAATGAGGTTTAAGATGATATCAAGTGGCAAACTTGAAGAATTGTTTAGTTTCATATGTTATAATCAATATTTTAATTCATTTTAATTGTCCAATGTTATTAGTCCACAGTCGATAGTCCACAGTTAACAGTCCAATAATTCATATATAGTTTAATATATAATATTCGAATTAATTAATACGTATCGTGACCCGTGTACATGTCTCAGACTCGATCACAACTCAAAGTATATATATTATTTGAGAATCAACCTCAACCCTGTATAGCTAACTCGAACATTACTGCATATAGAGTGTCTATGGTTATTCCAAATAATATATATATATGCATCGATATGATATGTCAAAACCTTGTGAACGTGTCCCGATATTTAAAGTGCGTAAAATAAATAACAGAAATTAAATGACAATAAATAAAATTGCGAGAATTTAAATTGCGATAAATAAATTACGATAATTAAATTGCGATAAATAAATGTAATAAGGAATTAACAGTTAGCTAGGAATAGTTATCTAGGACTTTATTAGCGTGGATTCTTAACAGAATTTCTCATAGTTAATTTGTTTGTTTCTAACAAATTTTATTTTGTCCAATGTTTTCTTCATTACGCCACTTGTTGGATTCTGATAAGTCAAAATCCAAATATGAAATTGAATGAAAATGGTTATTCTGTGGTGAACGAATACGTATATCGGTGGATGTAAGTAGGATAGTAAATGACTGTTGAATCAGATTCGAAGAATGTACAGTGTAACTTATTAATGTGAAATCTAAATATTCCTTGGGTATTACCTACCCGTTAAAATATTTTCACCATTAACAGTTTGTACAAAAGAATTTTTAATTATAATCCTTATGAAAACATATATACATGTATATTTTCTTCAGATGTATTCATGGATTTATGAGTTAATATGATATTAAACTCATATGATTTTCGGCTGGAACTAGAAATGAATAATCTCTAAGACTTTAGAGATTACATAATCGCCGTAGAATGGTTCTCCAATGAAGTTATGAATCAATATTTCATCGGTTACTGTTGTTGGTATTCCTTGGTATCTATGGTGCGTATGTCGTTGATGTTTGAGGCACAGATTGTGATGTTGAATCATGGGATGTGGATGTTGTGGATGGTGATACTGGTTATGCTGCTGGTGCTGCTACTGGTGTTTGTAATCTTCGCCCCATATTCTCCAAAGCCACTACCCCAGCGCGAAGCTCGTTGACTTCTTCTATTACACCGGGGTGATTGTCGGTTCGGATGAGCGAATAAATAAGATCTAGAATTTGGTATAGTATATTATCATGACGAGATACTCTGGAAATGAGAGAGAAAATAGTGTTTCGGGCAGGTTCGCCGGTAAGCGCTTCAGGTTCTTCGCCAAGAAGGCAATGTGGAGGATGGAAAGGATCACCTTCTTCTTATCTCCAATGATTGAGGAGGCTTCGAACCCAGCCCCAGTTCATCCAGAATAGATGATGGCTAATCGGTTGATCCATTCCGGTTACACTGCTTTCGGAGCTCAAGTGGAAATCCATATCGGAATAGTTATCGGAATCCGACGAACTTGAACTGGTTACGGAATTCATCTTGCACGGTTAGGTAAAGGATTTTATGAAATGATTTTCGGATATCGGATGATATTCTAATTACATAAAATATCTATGTATAGTACAGAAGATCCCGTAGATTATGGAGGAAATTAAGGAAACGTGTCAGACAAAGTCTACAGTAACAGATACACTAAGATATGGATTAGCAGACACGCTAAAATATGAATTTTGTCTCTACACTATTCATGCAATCAATGCAATAAGAAGTGTCTAGACTAAAAATGATAAGCAGATAATTTCATAAGGATGATAAGCAGATGATTTTTGACACGAAATGATAAGCAAAACTTTTGACATGCAGACACGGTCGAAGTCCAGACTCACTAATGCATCTAAACAACTATCAGTTAGACACACTAATGCAAGACCTGGTTCGCTAAGACCACCGCTCTGATACCAACTTTCATGACCCGTCCTAATCCATCTGGACGAATACATTACATTTGGTTACATTGCGAGGTACTTGACCTCTATATGATACATTCTACAAACATTGCATTCGTTTTTTTTTAAAGACAAACTTTCATTACATCGAAAATATGACGGCATGCATACCATTTCATAATATATCCAACTATAATTGACCTAGTAATAATCTTGATGAACTCGACGACTAGAATGTAATGTCTTTTGAAATATGTCATGAATGACTCCAAGTAATATCTCTAAAATGAGCAAATGCATAGCGGAAGATTTCTTTCATACCTGAGAATAAACATGCTTTAAAGTGTCAACCAAAAGGTTGGTGAGTTCATTAGTTTATCATAATCAATCATTTTCATCATTTTAATAGACCACAAGATTTTCATTTCCATTTTTCATAAATATACGTCCCATGCATAGAGACAAAAATCATTCATATGGATTGAACACCTGGTAACCGACATTAACAAGATGCATATAAGAATATCCCCATTATTCCGGGACATCCATCGGACATGATATAAAAACTCGAAGTACTAAAGCATCCGGTACTTTGGATGGGGATTGTTAGGCCCAATAGATCTATCTTTAGGATTCGCGTCAATTAGGGGTGCACTAATTCTCAAAATTAGTGATGTTCCCTAATTCTTAGGCTACCAAGCAAAAGGGGCATATTCGACTTATATCATTTAACCATATAATGTAGTTTCGATTACTTGTGTCTATTTCGTAAAACATTTATAAAAGCAGCGCATGTATTCTCAGTCCCAAAAATATATATTGCATGAGCATTTAAAAAGGGAGTAATGAAACTCACTATACTGTATTTTGTAGTAAAAATACATATGACGAAACTGAACAATGCAAGGTTGGCCTCGGATTCACGAACCTATATCATTTGTATGTTTATTAATATACATAATTTTAATCGAACAAATATATATATGTATTTATTATTAGTGATATAATTTTTATGTTAATAACCTATATATGTCATTATATATATATATATATATATATATATATATATATATATATATATATATATATTAAGTAAATAACCATATTTATATAGTTAAGTTTTGTATTAAATATATATTTGTATATCTATATTTATTTTATAAATATCTTTTGTTTGTTAACTTAATGATAATACTAATAATAATAATGATATTATTGATAATAATTATAATAATAATACTGATAGTATTAATGATAGTTTTAGTAAAATTGATAGTAATGATAGTAAATTTTAATAATAATAACAGTACAGATAATGATAATCATAATAATAATAATAAATATTAATGATGATACTTATAGCAATAATAATGATAAATATGATATTAATAATTATAAATATTTTGATAAAACTAATATTTATAAAATGATAACAATCCTAATATTAATGATAATAATAATATATTTTTATTACTTTCATAATAATAATAATAATGACAATCATAATCAATATGATAATAATAATACTAAAATGATAAGTTTACTACCTATAATAATATTACTAATACTTATAATAATAATAATGATAATGATTATAATACTTTTACATATGATAATAATATTAATAATTTTAACACTAATAGTAATAATAATAGCAATAACAATAATAACAATAACAATCATAATAATAATAATAATTAGAAAATGAGATAGAAAAGTATACCCTTTAATAAGTCATTCTAAAAAAATTTGCTCCGAACCGGGCTCGAACCCGAGACCTCTCGAATACCCATTAACTCCCACGACCACCCAACTGTTTCCATTTTTCTGTAGTTATAATGAACCCAATATTATTTAACCCAGTTTCAATTTGTTTCCCTTTTCTTCATCATCTTCAAAATCAAGTGTAAACAATTCAAACCCAAACAGCTCAGTCACTTTTGTTTTAGATTATATTTACAAAACAGAATAGCAAGAGTCTGATTAGCCCAATTAAAACAAACGAGAGGTATCAAATATTCAAAAACTGACTTTAAAACCATACTATGAACTCGAAATCAAATCCAAAAATTAAGAATGTTTCAGACTGTAATTATAACATGAAAACGGTTTTGAATCATTTATTCAATCTTTCTGACTCATAAATTGATCATAAAACATACAAACGAAGTTGAATTTACTCAAGAACAATACCTTTGACCTTTTAAAATTAAATTTTGACTCTCAAATCAAGATTCAATAAGGGGAATTAAGTCGTAAAACTTTGCAGATAGCTTGATTAGAAGATTTAAAACACGACTGCATTTACAGTTTTTAAAATTTAATTCGTGAATGTAGCTTTTGAATTTAAAATTCACTTACAGAGTATCTACAGGTGTTCTTCCCTTTTTTTGTTTCAATTTATTTAATTAAAGGCTGTAAAGGGTTTTTGTAATTGATAAATGATAATGTGAGGTTGTTTCCTATCCAATTCCACCGAATTCATTTGTTTTATGTAACAATTTGGGAGACAAGGTTAAATCGCCCAGTACAGAATCAAATATAAAAAATACAAAAGTGATGGTGATTGCAAACATATTTTGGATGCTACTGATATGGAAATCGTCCTAGTACAGATTTTAAAGACAGAAACAGAAATCAAATGTTGTATGATTATGACTTGAAACTGATTGCGATTCCTTTAAGCAATTATACGCATTTATATATATATATATATATATAAAATCGTATATATATAATCATTATTATATATCTCTGAAGGTAATTAAATATATATCAGTATTATGTATATGTATATGTATTTTTATATACACCTGTATATATATAACTGATTCTTAAATTTTTATCAAACAAATATATATATAACACTATTAATAATTAATATTTAATAATTATATTAATAATAATAATAATAATAATATTGATAAGGATAAATAATAATATGATAATATTAATACTAATGAAAATTTTAATAGATTTAAATACTGATATTGGTAATAATGATAATAAAAATCTTATAACAATAATGATATTAATAATAATAATAATATTGATAAAGATAATAATAACAATACATAGTCATTAATAATAACTAAAATTGTAGTCTTACTACCAATTACGATATGATTAATGATAACAACAATACTACTAATACTACTATTAATAGTAATTATATAACAAATCAATTGTATCAATTTCGTATTTATGTATTATACATAATAATGATATTACCACTGATATTAATATTAAATATTTATTCTAGTAATAGTAATGAAAGTAATATAATAACTATATTTTAACTCATAATTAAATTTAATATAATTATATTTTATTAATTATGTAATACCTATTATAACACATTTGAATATTTAATATTTATATATATTAGATATATTACAACATACATATAATATTAATTGTGTACTTAATTTATATATATTTATTTATTTACTTTAATAATATATTATTTATTTTGTAAATTACTTTACATGTTTAAATCAAATGATTAAATGGTATTATATTAATACAAATTAATATATACACATATACACACATACACACACACACACACAGATATAAATATATATATATATATATATATATATATATATATATTTACATATTTATTTACACACCTTTGTTCGTGAATCGTCGGGAATAGTCAACGGGTAACTTAATCCATGTAAACAGTTCAAAAATTTTGAGACTTAGTTTAATAGACTTTGCTTGTCGTGTCGAAATCATATGAAGATTAAGTTTAAATTTGGTCGGAAATTTCCGGGTCGTCACAGTAATGGGAACATTTATAATGAAACTAACTGGATAATAAATAAATTATCAAATTAAAGTAATATATTTAAAAAAAATGTTTAGATGAGAAATAATCGAGGGTGAAAAATAATGAACATGAATGAAGGATACGGCTTGAAGCGGTTACGATTTTAATAATGTGGAACAAAAGAAATTAACAAAAATATAAAACAAAGTAAGTAATAAAATATTATTTCGAATCCAATTAAACACAATCAACTTGCAATGACACAAACTAATCAAACGAGTTCATTAACAAAGCTCAACTAATCGAAGTCCCCCTAGATGGTAAGAAATTCACGAGAATATGCGACAATGGTATAAAGTTTAGCAAACTTAACCGTTTTCTTATCTCGGAGAAGTTTAGTCACATGTGGGGTGTGGTATCGGCTCTTTCATTAGAAAGGAAATTGTCCGACCATTGTCCTATTGTTTTGAGAGATAGATCTATCAACTTTGGACCTAAACTGATAAAAGTCTATGATGAATGGTTGGATGATGTGGAAGCAAGTAAAATTGTTGAGGTTGAATGAAAGAAGGAAACTTATGGGTATAGGCGTGATTGTGTGTTCCGTAACAAACTGAAAAATGTCAAAATGGCTTTGAAAGATTGGAGCCACAACACATTCGGCACACTTGATTTAGAGATAGAGTTTCTAAAGAAAGAGGCATCGAAATGGGAAATAAGGGCAGAAAACAATACTTTATCGGAGGTGGAAAGAGATCAATGGCTCAATATTAGGAAAGAATGGTTGGAAAAGGAAAAAGGTTAAGAAAAGCATGGCAAAGCAAAAGTCTCGCTTTGAATGGGTTCTTGAAGGAGAAGAAAACACCAAGTACTTTCACTCTTTTATTAATAGAAGACACTCAAAACGAAACATACGTGGACTCAATATAGGTGGTACTTGGTGTGAAGACCCGATAGTTATCAAAGAGGAAGCTTTCCGACATTTCAAGGCTTAATTTAAGAGTGGGGATGGGACTGTTTTCAAACTGTCAGAAAACCCGAACAGTGAGGGGTCTGACCTACTGCCGAAACAATTAACTGAGATGCAGGCCGCGTATATTGAGGATAAATTCACTGAAAAGGAAGTATTTGATGCGATTAACAAGAGTGGTTCCTCAAAGGCGCCCGGGCCGGACGGATTTAAATTTAAGTTCTTCAAGTTATACTGGGATTTGGTTAAGAATGACCTTATGAGCGCGCTTAATTGGTTTTGGGAGTCTTGTGAAATTTTGAAGGGGTGCAATGCCTCTTTTGTAACCCTTATTCCAAAAAAACGGGATCCAATAGGGTTTAAAGACTTTCGGCCCATCAGTTTAATATGATGCTATTACAAAATTTTAGCAAAAGTGCTATCCATTCGTATCCGTAAAGTTATCCCGGACCTTATAGGTGACGAACAAAGCGCTTTCATCAAGGGAAGGTAAATCCTAGATGGTGCGATTATTGCAAATGAGTCGATTGATTATCTTAACTGCAACAAAAAGAAAAGTCTCATTTTTAAAATAGATTTTGAAAAAGCTTTCGACAGTTTAATTTGGGATTTTCTTTTAGAGATAATGAAGAGAATGGGGTTCGGTTGTAAATGGCGAAAATGGATCTTAGCTTGTCTTAAATCCGCTTCAATTTCTATTCTAGTTAAAGGGTCACCTACCAATGAATTCACTATTGAAAGAGGTGTTAGACAAGGGGATCCACTTTCCCCATTTCTTTTCATTATTGCGGTGGAGGGACTTAATTATCTCACCAAAAGGGCCATAGCTAGTGGCCTCTACAAAGGTGTTGAAATTGGGGCCAATAAAGTAAACATCTCGCATCTCCAATATGCGGACGACACCATTTTTCTAGGCGACTGGAGTAGACAAAACTTTTGTAATTTAATGAAGTTGCTTAAGTGTTGTAGTGACCCGAACTTTTCCATGTTTATATATATTAAATGAAATTGATATTTATATGATTAAGTGTTTCCAACATGTTAAGCAATCAAACTTGTTAAGACTTGATTAATTGAAATAGGTTTCATATAGACATTTGACCACCCAAGTTGACCGGCGATTCACGAACGTTAAAACTTGTAAAAACTATATGATGACATATATATGGATATATATATATATATATATATATATATATATATATATATATATATATATATATATATATATATATATATATGATAAGTAAGTATCTCACTAGGTATATTAACAATGAGTGATATACATAAAAATGAGTTTATTGAATTAATAAACTCGAAACGATGTATATAACGATTACTGTTATAACAACGTCTTACTAATTACATATGAATCATATTAAGATATTGTTACACTATGATAAACATGATAAATGATAAGTAAATATATCATTAAGTATATTAGCAATGAACTATATATGTAAAAACAAGACTACTAACTTAATGATTTTGAAACGAGACATATATGTAATGATTATCATTGTAACAACATTTAAATGTATATATATATCATATTAAGATATATTAATACGTCATGATATCATGATAATGTAATAATTTAACATCTCATTAGATATAATAAACAATGGGTTAACAATATTTAACAAGATCGTTAACTTAAAGGTTTCAAAACAACACTTACATGTAACGACTAACGATGACTTAACGACTCAGTTAAAATGTATATACATGTAGTGTTTTAATATGTATTCATACACTTTTGAAAGACTTCAAGACACTTATCAAAGTACTTCTACTTAACAAAAATGCTTACAATTACTTCCTCATTTATTTTCATCAACAATTCTACTCGTATGCACCCGTATTCGTACTCGTACAATACCTAGATTCTAAATGTATTTACTATTAGTATATACACTCCAATGATCATCTCTTAGCAGCCCATATAAGTCACCTAACCATGTGGGAACCATCATTTAACATCTAGTGAAATGTCCCGTTCTTATTGATTAAAAACGTTCCATATTAATTGATTTCGTTGCGAGGTTTTGACCTCTATATGAGACGTTTTTCAAAGACTGCATTCATTTTAAAACAAACCATAACCTTTATTTCATCAATAAAGTTTTAAAAAGCTTTACGTAGATTATCAAATAATGATAATCTAAAATATCCTGTTTACACACGACCATTACATAATGGTTTACAATACAAATATGTTACAACAAAATAAGTTTCTTGAATGCAGTTTTTACACAATATCATACAAGCATGGACTTCAAATCTCGTCCTTATTTAAGTATGCGACAGCGGAAGCTCTTAATAATCACCTGAGAATAAACATGCTTAAAATGTCAACAAAAAATGTTGGTGAGTTATAGGTTTAACCTATATATTATCAAATCATAATAATAGACCACAAGATTTCATATTTCAATACACATCCCATACATAGAGATAAAAATCATTCATATGGTGAACACCTGGTAACCGACATTAACAAGATGCATATTTAAGAATATCCCCATCATTCCGGGACACCCTTCGGATATGATATAAATTTCGAAGTACTAAAGCATCCGGTACTTTGGATGGGGTTTGTTAGGCCCAATAGATATATCTTTAGGATTCGCGTCAATTAGGGTGTCTGTTCCCTAATTCTTAGATTACCAGACTTAATAAAAAGGGGCATATTCGATTTCGATAATTCAACCATAGAATGTAGTTTCACGTACTTGTGTCTATTTTGTAAATCATTTATAAAACCTGCATGTATTCTCATCCCAAAAATATTAGATTTTAAAAGTGGGACTATAACTCACTTTCACAGATTTTTACTTCGTCGGGAAGTAAGACTTGGCCACTGGTTGATTCACGAACCTATAACAATATATACATATATATCAAAGTATGTTCAAAATATATTTACAACACTTTTAATATATTTTGATGTTTTAAGTTTATTAAGTCAGCTGTCCTCGTTAGTAACCTACAACTAGTTGTCCACAGTTAGATGTACAGAAATAAATCGATAAATATTATCTTGAATCAATTCACGACCCAATGTATACGTATCTCAGTATTGATCACAACTCAAACTATATATATTTTGGAATCAACCTCAACCCTGTATAGCTAACTCCAACATTCACATATAGAGTGTCTATGGTTGTTCCGAAATATATATAGATGTGTCGACATGATAGGTCGAAACATTGTATACGTGTCTATGGTATCTCAAGATTACATAATATACAATACAAGTTGATTAAGTTATGGTTGGAATAGATTTGTTACCAATTTTCACGTAGCTAAAATGAGAAAAATTATCCAATCTTGTTTTACCCATAACTTCTTCATTTTAAATCCGTTTTGAGTGAATCAAATTGCTATGGTTTCATATTGAACTCTATTTTATGAATCTAAACAGAAAAATTATAGGTTTATAGTCGGAAAAATAAGTTACAAGTCGTTTTTGTAAAGGTAGTCATTTCAGTCGAAAGAACGACGTCTAGATGACCATTTTAGAAAACATACTTCCACTTTGAGTTTAACCATATTTTTTGGATATAGTTTCATGTTCATAATAAAAATCATTTTCTCAGAATAACAACTTTTAAATCAAAGTTTATCATAGTTTTTAATTAACTAACCCAAAACAGCCCGCGGTGTTACTACGACGGCGTAAATCCGGTTTTACGGTGTTTTTCGTGTTTTCAGGTTTTAAATCATTAAGTTAGCATATCATATAGATATAGAACATGTGTTTAGTTGATTTTAAAAGTCAAGTTAGAAGGATTAACTTTTGTTTGCGAACAAGTTTAGAATTAACTAAACTATGTTCTAGTGATTACAAGTTTAAACCTTCGAATAAGAGAGCTTTATATGTATGAATCGAATGATGTTATGAACATCATTACTACCTTAAGTTCCTTGGATAAACCTACTGGAAAAGAGAAAAATTGATCTAGCTTCAACGGATCCTTGGATGGCTCGAAGTTCTTGAAGCAGAATCATGACACGAAAACAAGTTCAAGTAAGATCATCACTTGAAATAAGATTGTTATAGTTATAGAAATTGAACCAAAGTTTGAATATGATTATTACCTTGTATTAGGATGATAACCTACTGTAAGAAATAAAGATTTCTTGAGGTTGGATGATCACCTTACAAGATTGGAAGTGAGCTAGCAAACTTGAAAGTATTCTTGATTTTATGTAACTAGAACTTGTAGAATATATGAAGAACACTTAGAACTTGAAGATAGAACTTGAGAGAGATTAATTAGATGAAGAAAATTGAAGAATGAAAGTGTTTGTAGGTGTTTTTGGTCGTTGGTGTATGGATTAGATATAAAGGATATGTAATTTTGTTTTCATGTAAATAAGTCATGAATGATTACTCATATTTTTGTAATTTTATGAGATATTTCATGCTAGTTGCCAAATGATGGTTCCCACATGTGTTAGGTGACTCACATGGGATGCTAAGAGCTGATCATTGGAGTGTATATACCAATAGTACATACATCTAAAAGCTGTGTATTGTACGAGTACGAATACGGGTGCATACGAGTAGAATTGTTGATGAAACTGAACGAGGATGTAATTGTAAGCATTTTTGTTAAGTAGAAGTATTTTGATAAGTGTATTGAAGTCTTTCAAAAGTGTATAAATACATATTAAAACACTACATGTATATACATTTTAACTGAGTCGTTAAGTCATCGTTAGTCGTTACATGTAAGTGTTGTTTTGAAACCTTCAGGTTAACGATCTTGTTAAATGTTGTTAACCCAATGTTTATAATATCAAATGATATTTTAAATTATTATATTATCATGATATTATCATGTATGAATATCTCTTAATATGATATATATACATTAAATGTCTTTACAACGATAATCGTTACATATATGTCTCGTTTAAAAATCATTAAGTTAGTAGTCTTGTTTTTACATATGTAGTTCATTGTTAATATACTTAATGATATGTTTACTTATCATAGTATCATGTTAACTATATATATATATCCATATATATGTCATCATATAGTTTTTACAAGTTTTAACATTCGTGAATCACCGGTCAACTTGGGTGGTCAATTGTCTATATGAAACATATTTCAATTAATCAAGTCTTAACAAGTTTGATTGCTTAACATGTTGGAAACATTTAATCATGTAAATATCAATCTCAATTAATATATATAAACATGGAAAAGTTCGGGTCACTACATCTAGCATGAAATATCTCACAAGATTATAAACTAATGGAGCCTATATAGAAACTCTAAAATCACGTCCACCATCACTCATCATAAACACATTTTAATTCCAATTTTTATGCATCAAACTACTCTCTCTCAAGTTATCTCTTTGTGTTCTAAGTGTTCTTCATAATCTTCATCTAAATCTAGCTTAATCTAGTTCATAAATCCATACATAAACCAAGTTATAAAACAACTACTCAAGAACACACCAACAACACTTCCAAGTTTGCTAGCTTACTTCCAATCTTGCAAATCCACTTTGAGTGATCATCCAACCTCAAGAAATCTTTCTTATTTATAGTAAGATATCTTTCTAATACAAGGTAATACTCATATTCAAACTTTGATTCAATTTCTATAACTATAACAATCATATTTCGAGTGGAAATCTTATTTGAACTTGTTTTCGTGTCATGATTCTACTTCAAGAAGTTTCAAGCCATCCAAGGATCCTTTGAAGCTAGATCTATTTTTCTCATTTTTAGTAGGTTTATCCACAAAACCTGAGATAGTAATGATGTTCATAACATCATTTGATTCATATATATAAAACTACCTTATTCGAAGGTTTAAACTTGTAATCACTAGAACATAGTTTAGTTAATTCTAAACTTGTTCGCAAACAAAAGTTAATCCTTCTAAATTGACTTTTAAAATCAACTAAACACATGTTCTATATCTATATGATATGCTAACTTAATGATTTAAAACCTGAAAACATGAAAAACACCGTAAAACTGGATATACGCCGTCTTAGTAACACTGCGGGCTGTTTTGGGTTAGTTAATTAAAAACTATGATAAACTTTGATTTAAAAGCTATTATTATTATTATGGGAAAATTATTTTTCTTATGAACATGAAACTATATCCAAAAATCATGGTTAAACTCAAAGTGGAAGTATGTTTTCCAAAATGGTCATCTAGACGTCGTTCTTTCGACTGAAATGACTACCATTACAAAACCGACTTGTAACCTGTATTTTCGACCATAAACTTATACTTTTTATGTTTAGATTCATAAACTTAAGTTCAATATAAAACCATAGCAACTTGAATCACTCAAAACGGATTTAAAACGAAGAAGTTATGGGTAAAAAAAGATTGGATAATTTTGCTTGTTGTAGCTACGTGAAAATTGGTACCAAATCTATATTAATCATATCATAGCTAACTCATATTGTATTATACATGTATTCTAATATATTATGTAATCTTGGGATACCATAGACACGTATGCAAATGTTTTGACATATCATATCGACCCATGTATATATATTATTTGGAACAACCATAGACACTCTATATGCAGTAATGTTTGAGTTAGCTATACAGGGTTGAGGTTGATTCCAAAAATATATATACTTTGAGTTGTGATCTAGCCTGAGATGTGTATACATTGGGTCGTGGATTGATTCAAGATAATATATATCGATTTATTTTTGTACATCTAAATGTGGACAACTAGTTGTAGGTTACTAACGAGGACAGCTGACTTAATAAACTTAAAACGTATTAAAAATGTTGTAAATATATTTTAAACATACTTTGAAATATATGTATATATTTGTTATAGGTTCGTGAATCGACCAGTGGCCAAGTCTTACTTCCCGACGAAGTAAAAATCTGTGAAAGTGAGTTATAGTCCCACTTTTAAAATCTAATATTTTTGGGATGAGAATACATGCAGTTTTATAAATGTTTTACAAAATAGACACAAGTACATGAAACTACATTTTATAGTTGAATGATCAAAATCGAATATGCCCCTTTTAGCTTGGTAGCCTAAGAATTAGGGAACTGGCCCCTAATTGACGCGAATCCTAAAGGTAAATCTACGGGAACTAACAACCCCCATTCTGAAATTTGAAATGCTTTAGTACTTCGATTTTATCATGTCCGATGGGTGTAATGGAATGATGGGGATATTCTATATGCATCATGTTAATGTCGGTTACCAGGTGTTCACCATATAAATGATTTTTATACAGATTGTATATTATTGAAATATGAAATCTTGTGGTCTATTATTATTACGATTTGATATATATAGGTTAAACCTATAACTCACCAACATTTTTGTTGACGTTTAAAGCATGTTTATTCTCAGGTGATTATTAAGAGTTTCCGCTGTTGCATGCTAAAATATGGACAAGATTTGGTGTCAGCATGTTTGTATAATATTGTTTAAAACTGCAATCAAGATTTACTTTGTTGTAACATATTAATATTGTAAATCAATATGTATTGGTAGTGTGTAAGTGTGATATTTTTAGATTATCATTTCTGGATAATCTAGGTGGTGTCCTTTTAACCTTGTTGATAAAATAAAGGTTATGGTTTGTTTTAAAAACGAATGCAGTCTTTGAAAACGTCTCATATAGAGGTCAAAACCTCGCAACGAAATCAATTAATATGGAACGTTTATAATCAATATGAACGGGACATTTCAGTTGGTATCCGAGCGTTGGTCTTAGAGAACCAGAAATTTGCATTAGTGTGTCTTATCGAGTTTGTTAGGATACATTAGTGAGTCTGGACTTCGACCGTGTTTTCTTTAAAAACGATTGCTTAACACTTTTATTGGAAACTATATATTATTAACATGTAAATATTATGTGATATATTAACCTCTTAATGTGTTTGATATTGTGTGATAGATGTCTACCACTAGTACAAATCCCATCGACTCACCTAATCATAATGAAGAGTCGAATATATTTTGGGAAGATTCACAAATTCCCGAAGAAGAACCGGAGGAAGAGGAACCGGAAGAAGAGGAACCGGAAGAGGAGGAACCGGAAGAAGAAGAGGTTCCGGAGGAAGAAATATTGATACCTACAGTAAATCGATTAAATAAAAGAAATCCTTAACCAACGGACCGAAGTCAATAATGGTCAATGGTGTTTCCGCCGAGGAAGCAAAATATTGGGAAGATTACCAATTTTTTGATGAATCGGATCCCGATGAGGATTCCGATGATGTTATAGAAATTACCTCGACCCAATTTAATAAAGCAAAAGAAAATAATAAGGGAAAAGGTATAAAAATAGAGAAACCTGATTCCAACCCCGATGAACTTTATATGTATCGGCAACATCCGTATTTCCTAAATTGTAACAATAACCCGGGAACCTCTAAACCACCAGGTTTTTCTAAACCATTGTGAAAAATGACAGCTCGTATTAGGGGAGCACCATATATCCCTAGGAAATTATCAAAACGAACCAAGTCCGAAGAAGAAGAAATGAGTGAGTCGGATTAAAGAGTTGTAATCATGTTGTGTAATATATGTAATATAGTGTGCTTGTGCTTTTATGATAAATGTAAAATTTCTTGTATTGTTTGTTAATTATCTTTTATGAATCTAACCCTCGTCTAATTTTACAGTATAAAAACACAAAATGGACGTTAAGGGTAGACAACCGAATATTTTAGAAGACCTACCAGAGGATATGATTGATGAAATCTTGTCTAGAGTCGGTCAAAATTCATCAGCACAATTAGTTATGGCGAAATTAACTTGTCAAACATTTGAAAGACTTTCTAGAAATGCCTTAGTTTATAAAAGGCTTTCCTTTGATGGGTGGGGTATATCACATTGGGGAGACCGTAAGTTACGCCGTGTTTTCTTTAAAGCGTTAAATGCGGGGAACCTAAATGCAATTTTTTGCTACGGGTTAAGAACCTATTTTGACTTAACATATCCCAACATAGGATTTCGCGAATTAGAAAGAGCTTCTAACATGCAACATAAAGAAGCATGTTATGCTTACGGGTTAGTGATGTTCGTTTCTCACCAAAGTGAGAAAAAGAACATCGGATTACAACTATTAAATGAAACATTCCCATAAGTGACGGACTCGGTAGTTGGGGTAAGAAACAAGGTTTTTAGATTGCTACGAGGCTGTTGGGCATTACGAAACCCTCGTCCTTTTGACGACATTACAACATGCTGCCTAGCCAATGGTCATAACGTTTACTTTCCACAAGACCAAGGATGGGAAGTCGTTTTAGTAAATCCAGAATGCATGACTTGTTTCTGGACTTATGAATTACGTGTCTTTATTGCCTTTGCTGAACAACTTGTGTATTAATTAGAATTACCTTTATAGCTGCCGTGTAGCAAAGTTGTTATGTGTTATATTTCATCCTATATGTATTATAAGTGGTATTGTATGTTTGTAAAATATTGTATAAAAGTTTGAACGCGAAATATTATTGTAATAAGTTTTTCATATAGAAGCGTAGTAGTTGAGTTGTATAGTAGCTAGTAAGTATGAACTTAACGGGTATGTACTACCCGAATTAAAACTATAAAATGCTAATACGAAGAAAAAGCTTTTATAAATAAGTTCATATAATGCTACGAAATACTATTGACTACTCTTAAATTCTATATGATTAACTCAATTCTTTTGGCTATTTTTGAAGGAAATGGCACCGACGACTCGTCAGAACTTGAACATGAGTGAGGAAGATTTCCGTGTTTTCCTTGCTGCGAACATAGCCGCAGTACAGGATGCGATGCAAAATAACAATAACTCTGGATCTAGCAGTGGAACTAATTCCACGAGAAACGTGTAGGATGCTCCTACAAAGAATTTACTGCCTGCAAACCTTTGGAATTTGATGGAACCGAAGGACCAATTGGATTGAAACGGTGGACCAAGAAAGTTGAATCGGTGTTTGCCATAAGTAAGTGTACTGAAGAGGACAAAGTTAAGTACGCTACGCATACCTTCACAGGTACTGCGTTAACGTGGTGGAACACCTATCTTGAACAGGTAGGACAAAATGCTGCTTACACACTACTGTGTTCGGCATTCAAGCAATTGATGAACGAGCAGTACCGTCCTAGAAACGAAGTCAATAAGCTCAAGGTAGAACTTAGAGAGTTACGAACACAAGGGTTTCCACATTACCACATATGAACAACGATTCACAGAGTTGTGCCTATTGTGTCCGGGAGCGTTCAAAGATGAAGAAGAGAAGATCGACGCATTTGTAAAAGGGTTACCAGTAAGGATTCAAGAAGATGTGAGTTCACACGAGCCCGCTTCCATACAAAAGGCAAGTCGAATGGCTCATAAACTCATAAATCAGATTGAGGGAAGAATTAAAGAGCAGGCGGCCGAAGAAGCTAACACGAAACAACTCAAGAGAAAGTGGGAAGAAACCAGTGACAAGGGTCACCAATACAACAACAACAACAATCACAACCATAATCACAATAACAATCATAACAACCGCAACAACAATATCAACAATAACAGTAATCCTAACAATAACTACAAATGTCCCAACAACAACAACTACAACAATCGTTTCAATAACAATAAAAATCCCAACAACAATCTCAACAACAACAATGGCAACAAAAACCAAAAATGCCAAAGGTGTGAAGAGTACCACCAGAATGAGTTCTGCACGATATTTTGCACCAAGTGTAAAAGAACTGGCCATGGTGCGAGAAAGTGTGAGGTCTACGGCCCAATGAATAACAGAAATAAAAGAACAGATAATGTCAGAACAAGTAATGCCGCCTTTGTTTGTTATGGATGTGGAAAACCGGGCCACATTAGAAGTAATTGCCCGAATCAGGGGAATACTAATGGGCAGGGCCGCGGAAGAGTTTTCAATATTAATACGACAGAAGCACAGGAAGACCCGGAGCTTGTTACGGGTACGTTTCTTATTGACAATAAATCTGCTTATGTTTTATTTAATTCGGGTGCGGATAGAAGCTGTATAAGTAGAGATTTTTGTGCTAAATTAAGTTACCCATTGACGCCTTTGGATAGTAAATTTTTACTCGAATTAGCAAATGGTAAATTAATTTCAGCAGATAATATATGTCAGGATAGAGAAATTAAACTGGGGGATGAAACGTTTAAAATTGATTTAATACCAGTCGAGTTAGGTAGTTTTGATGTAATAATTAGCATGGACTGGTTGAAAAAGGTGAGAGCAGAGGTCGTTTGTTACAAAAATGTGATTCGCATTATGCGTGAAAAAGAAAAACCTTTAATGGTGTACGGAGAAAAGAACAACGCGAAATTAAATCTTATTAGTAGTTTGAAGGCGCAAAAACTAATAAGAAATTGTTGTTACGTCATTCTAGCACACATCAAGGAAGTTAAACCTGTAGAAAAGAACATCAGTGATGTTCCCGTCGCAAAAGAATTTCCTAATGTATTTTCGAAAGAATTACCGGGATTACCCCCACATCGATCCGTTGAATTTCAAATAGACCTTGTACCAGGAGCTGCACCAATAGCTCGTGCTCCATACAGACTCGCACCCAACGAAATGAAAGAATTACAAAGTTAGTTACAGGAACTTTTAGAGCGTCGTTTCATTCGACCAAGCACATCACCGTGGGGAGCTCCTGTTTTGTTTGTCAAGAAGAAGGATGGTACATTTAGGTTGTGTATCGACTACCGAGAGTTGAACAAACTTACCATCAAGAACCGCTACCCACTACCGAGAATCGACGACTTATTTGATCAACTACAAGGCTCGTCGGTTTATTCGAAGATTGATTTACGTTCTGGGTATCATCAAATGCGGGTGAAGGAGGATGATATTCCAAAGACTGCTTTTAGGACGCGTTACGGTCATTACGAGTTTATGGTTATGCCATTTGGGTTGACTAACGCACCAGCTGTGTTCATGGACCTCATGAACCGAGTGTGTGGACCATACCTTGACAAGTTTGTCATTGTTTTCATCGATGACATACTTATTTACTCAAAGAATGATCAAGAGCACGAAGAACATTTTTTAGAAAAATACTAGAGTTGTTAAGGAAAGAAAAACTCTACGTTAAGTTTTCAAAGTGTGCATTTTGGTTGGAAGAAGTTCAATTCCTCGGTTATATAGTGAACAAAGAAGGTATTCAGGTGGATCCAGCAAAGATTGAAATCGTTGAAAAGTGGGAAACCCCGAAAACTCCGAAACACATACGCCAATTTTTAGGGCTAGCTGGTTATTACAGGAGATTCATCCAAGATTTTTCCAAAATAGCAAAACCCTTGACTGCATTAACGCATAAAGGGAAGAAATTTGAATGGAAGGATGAACAAGAGAAAGAGTTTCAATTGTTGAAGAAAAAGTTAACTACGGCACCTATATTGTCATTATCTGAAGGGAATGATGACTTTGTGATATATTGTGATGCCTCAAAGCAAGGTCTCGGTTGTGTATTAATGCAACGAACGAAAGTAATTGCTTATGCATCTAGACAATTGAAGATTCACGAGCAGAATTATACGACACATGATTTGGAATTAGGCGCAGTTGTTTTTGCATTAAAGACTTGGAGGCACTACTTATATGGGGTCAAAAGTATTATATATACCGACCACAAAAGTCTTCAACACATATTTAATCAGAAACAACTGAACATGAGGCAGCGCAGATGGATTGAATTGTTAAATGATTACGACTTTGAGATTCGTTACCACTCGGGGAAGGCAAATGTGGTAGCCGACACCTTGAGCAGAAAGGACAGAGAACCCATTCGAGTAAAAGCTATGAATATAATGATTCACACTAACCTTACTACTCAAATAAAGGAGGCGCAACAAGGAGTTTTAAAAGAGGAAAACTTAAAGGATGAAATACCCAAAGGATCGGAGAATCATCTTAATATTCGGGAAGACGGAACCCGGTATAGGGCTAAAATAATTTGGGTACCAAAATTTGGAGATATGAGAGAAATGGTACTTAGAGAAGCTCATAAAACCAGATACTCAATACATCCTGGAACGGGGAAGATGTACAAAGATCTCAAGAAACATTTTTGGTGGCCGGGTATGAAAGCCGATGTTACTAAATATGTAGGAGAATGTTTGACGTGTTCTAAGGTCAAAGCTGAGCATCAAAAACCATCAGGTCTACTTCAACAACCCGAAATCCTGGAATGGAAATGGGAAAACATTACCATGGATTTCATCACTAAATTGCCAAGGACTGCAAGTGATTTTGATACTATTTGGGTAATAGTTGATCGCCTCACCAAATCAGCACACTTCCTGCCAATAAGAGAAGATGACAAGATGGAAAAGTTGGCACGACTGTATTTGAAGGAAGTCATCTCCAGACATGGAATACCAATCTCTATTATCTCTGATAGGGATGGCAGATTTATTTCAAGATTCTGGCAGACATTACAGTAAGCATTAGGAACTCGTCTAGACATGAGTACTGCCTATCATCCACAAACTGATTGGCAGAGTGAAAGGACAATACAAACGCTTGAAGACATGCTACGAGCATGTGTTATTGATTTTGGAAACAGTTGGGATCGACACCTACCGTTAGCAGAATTTTCCTACAACAACAGCTACCATTCAATCATTGAGATGGCGCCGTTTGAAGCACTTTATGGTAGAAAGTGCAGGTCTCCGATTTGTTTGAGTGAAGTGGGGGATAGACAGATTACGAGTCTGGAGATAATACAAGAAACTACTGAGAAGATCATCCAAATTCAACAACGGTTGAAAACCGCCCAAAGTCGACAAAAGAGCTACGCTGACATTAAAAGAAAAGATATAGAATTTGAAATTAGAGGATTGGTCATGCTTAAATTTGCACCTTGAAAAGGCGTTGTTCGATTTGGTAAACGAGGGAAATCAAATCCAAGGTATATTGGACCATTCAAGATTATTGATCGTGTCGGACCAGTAGCTTACCGACTTGAGTTACCTCAACAACTCGCGGCTGTACATGACACTTTTCACGTCTCGAATTTGAAGAAATGTTTTGCTAAAGAAGATCTCACTATTCCGTTAGACGAAATCCAAATCAACGAAAAACTTCAATTCATCGAAGAACCCGTCAAAATAATGGATCGTGAGGTTAAAAGACTTAAGCAAAACAAGATACCAATTATTAAGGTTCGATGGAATGCTAGTAGAGGACCCGAGTTCACCTGGGAACGAGAAGATCAGATGAAGAAGAAATACCCGCACTTATTTCCAAAAGATACGTCAACACCTCCAACTGCTTAAAATTTCGGGACGAAATTTATTTAACGGGTAGGTACTGTAGTGACCCGAACTTTTCCATGTTTATATATATTAAATGAAATTGATATTTATATTATTAAGTGTTTCCAACATGTTAAGCAATCAAACTTGTTAAGACTTGATTAATTGAAATAGGTTTCATATAGACATTTGACCACCCAAGTTGACCGGCGATTCACGAACGTTAAAACTTGTAAAAACTATATGATGACATATATATATATATATATATATATATATATATATATATATATATATATATATATATATATATATATATATATATATATATATATATATATATATATATATATATATAGTTAACATGATAGTATGATAAGTATCTCACTAGGTATATTAACAATGAGTGATATACATAAAAATGAGTTTATTGAATTAAGAAACTCGAAATGATGTATATAACGATTACCGTTATAACAACATCTTACTAATTACATATGAATAATATTAAGATATTGTTACACTATTATAAACATGATAAATGATAAGTAAATATATCATTAAGTGTATTAACAATGAACTACATATGTAAAAACAAGACTACTAACTTAAGGATTTCGAAACGAGACATATATGTAACGATTATCGTTGTAATGACATTTAAATGTATATATATCATATTAAGATATATTAATACATCATGAAACTATATCCAAAAATCATGGTTAAACTCAAAGTGAAAGTATGTTTTTCAAAATGGTCATCAAGACGTCGTTCTTTCGACTGAAATGACTACCTCTTACAAAAATGACTTGTAACTTATATTTCCGACTATAAACCTATACTTTTTCTGTTTAGATTCATAAAATAGAGTTCAATATAAAACCATAGCAATTTGATTTACTCAAAACGGATTTAAAACAAAGAAGTTATGGGTAAAACAAGATTGGATAATTTTGCTTGTTGTAGCTACGTGAAAATTGGTAACAAATCTATATTAATCATATCCTAGCTAACTCATATTGTATTATACATGTATTCTAATATATTATGTAATCTTGGGATACCATAAACACGTATGCAAATGTTTTGACATATCATATCGACCCACGTATATATATTATTTGGAACAACCATAGACACTCTATATGCAGTAATGTTTGAGTTAGCTATACAGGGTTGAGGTTGATTCCAAAAATATATATACTTTGAGTTGTGATCTAGCCTGAGACGTGTATACACTGGGTCGTGGATTAATTCAAGATAATATATATCGATTTATTTTTGTACATCTAACTGTGGACAACTAGTTGTAGGTTACTAACGAGGACAACTGACTTAAAAAACTTAAAACATTAAAACGTATTAAAAATGTTGTAAATATATTTTGAATATACTTTGATATATATGTACATATTTGTTATAGGTTCGTGAATCGACCAGTGGTCAAGTCTTACTTCCCGACGAAGTAAAAATCTGTGAAAGTGAGTTATAGTCCCACTTTTAAAATCTAATATTTTTGGGATGAGAATACATGCAGTTTTAAAAATGTTTTACAAAATAGACACAAGTACGTGAAACTACATTTTATGGTTGAATGATCGAAATCGAATATGCCCCTTTTAGCTTGGTAGCCTAAGAATTAGGGAACTGGCCCCTAATTGACGTGAATCCTAAAGGTAGATCTACGGGAACTAACAACCCCCATTCTGGAATTTGGAATGCTTTAGTACTTTGATTTTATCATGTCCGATGGGTGTCCCAGAATGATGGGGATATTCTATATGCATCATGTTAATGTCGGTTACCAGGTGTTCACCACATAAATGATTTTTATACAGATTGTATATTATTGAAAGATGAAATCTTGTGGTCTATTATTATTACGATTTGATATATATAGGTTAAACCTATAACTCACCAATGTTTTTTTGATGTTTAAAGCATGTTTATTCTCAGGTGATTATTAAGAGCTTCCACTGTTGCATGCTAAAATATGGACAAGATTTGGTGTCAGTATGTTTGTATAATATTGTTTAAAACTGCATTCGAGATTTACTTTGTTGTAACATATTAATATTATAAACCAATATGTATTGGTAGTGTGTAAGTGTGATATTTTTAGATTATCATTTCTGGATAATCTAGGTGGTGTCCTTTTAACCTTGTTGATAAAATAAAGGTTATGGTTTGTTTTAAAAATGAATGCAGTCTTTGAAAACGTCTCCTATAGAGGTCAAAACCTCGCAACGAAATCAATTAATATGGAACGTTTATAATCAATATGAACGGGACATTTCAAGTGTTTTGAGAAAGCGTCGGGCCTTAAAATTAATTACCATAAAAGTCTTCTTTTCGGGTTGGGAGTGGCAAGTGGTGAGTTGGAAGTCATGGCTACACGTGCGGGGTGTAAAGTGGGCAAATTTCCCTTTGTTTATCTCGGTCTCCCGATTGGTTGAAATATGAATAAAGCAGAAAATTGGGATCCCGTTATTGAAAAGTTCAATGTAAAACTCGCGAATTGGAAAGCAAGGACGGTTTCATATGGTGGAAGGTTAACGTTAGTTAAGTCGGTCCTTAGTGTGACAACCCGGAAATTTCCAACCAAATTTAAACTTTAATCTTTATATGTTTCCGACACGATAAGCAATATTTGTTAAGTTAAATTTCAAGAATTTTAAACTATGTTCATACATTCATTCAACCTCGACCAAGTTCCAACGATTCACGAACCATTAAACGAATATGATTATATATGTATATGTGTATATATATTATAACTTGAAACGTAAATAAAATATTAGATTAAATACTTTATATGATTGTATCTGTTTCAAAATGTTTATCAATGGAATTAGAAGATAAGATCAAATGATTGAATTATCAGATATAGTAAATTATGATTACAAGTCTCTGTTGAAAGGCCCACGTTGATTTGAGAAATCTTTCCATTTTAACAATATTCGGAAAATGGTAAAGTGATTTATAAATAAGAACAAATTGTCAATCATTGAGAACTAGACAAAGGATAGTGGAAGATTGAATCTCATAAAGACTCGATTGATCTATTTAGTTTCAAACGTACAAAAACGTTTTCAGTTTAAAAAGAACTTTATTATTAAAACGTATATAACTTTTATAAATATCTACAACCACTTTTGACAACTCATTACTTAACTAGTATGATAAAGATAACGATATTTATATTTTATTTTATTAAATATATATAAAGATTTAAATTAATATTATATATATTTATATGCGTATTATACGTACATAGTTTTATACTTTTACTATACTTAAACTTTACCTTTACTTTATTTTTACTTTACTTTAACTTTAATAATTCACTTTAATAATTCATACTTTAATAATTAACTTTAATAATTCATACTTGTAACGACCCGGATTTTTCCGATCGTTTTATACTTATGAGATTAATATTTACATAAAATAAACCTTACCAACATGATAAGCAATCCAAACTGTTGAGATTTATGTTTTTGAAAAGAGTTTCACACAACGTTTGACCGTCCAATTTGACCGATGATATCACGAACTATATAACACATGATAATTATACGATTATGTATATGTACATATCTATACATATTTAACATGATTTAAGGATGGTTTAACATTTCATTGTGAACTAACAACAATGAGTTATAAGTATACTTTGAGACCACAAACTTAAGTTTTCAAAACGATAACTATATGTAACGTTCTTTGACATATATACTTACAATCTATAATGTGTTGGTGATCTATGTCACCAATATGATTTAAGTGTAATGGGATTAATTTGTAACCAAAATAATCTTGATAAATATCGAACAAGTTTGGGGAAGTGTGGAGTGCACACTTGTTTGAACTTATCTTGATTATGACGGGGGTTCGGGGGCAGCGCCCCCGATAAGCGGGGTCCAAGGGGTGGCAACCCCTGGCGGGGTCCAAGGGGCAGAGCCCCTGGCTGGGGTCGAGCTGAATTTTTTTTTTTTTGGGCTAACATTGCTTTATTAAAAATGTCTTAAAATTTTATTTTGGCCCGGTTTGACCCAAAAATAAAAGCCCAGTTTTGAGCCTCTTTTACAGTTATAAACCCGTCCATATTTGAATTCTCGTTCCGATTCCTCAAAATTTCTACAAGTATATCTAGGGTATATGTAACCGTATCATACCCAGCTTCTATACGTATTTACTATTGGTATATACCAACAATAAACTTCAATGATCAGCCACTAGACATGATGTTACATGTGGGAACCAGCCATTTAACCTCATGTGTGACTTTTGTGCAAGAAAACAAACTAAATCTCCTATATATCCATCCCATAATCATGCTATTTTGCACACACACACATACAATTTCATTTCCAATTTTCTTTCAAGTTAATTCACTCCCTAATCTCTTCATTTACCTACTCAAGAACGTATCAATATAGTCATCCGATTTCAAGGAGATTACTTCCAATCTTTCAATTCCACTCCACCACTCTTTTGATTCCAAGATTTTTCTTGCCTTTTCCAGTAGCTTTGTCCAAGTAACTTGAGGTAGTAACCTTATTCATAACCTTATTCGATTCATATTTATATAGCTATCTTATTTTGTGTTATAAAATTTTAACAACAAGAACATAGTTTGTGTGATTTCAAACTTGTTCGCAAACTAAATAGATCCTTCTAATTTGATTTTTAAAAAAACACTTCAAGACCTGTAATATATCATATTATGACAAAATCGGATTAATCATATCTTGGCTAATTAACATAATATTTAATATATATTTACTTATGATTTTATTTTATATATTTCAGGACCACCCGTAAACAACACGAGAAGATTAATCATAAGACCTCATGATTGTACGCAACACGTCATTTGACAACACGGTACTTTATGTACGCAACACGTCATTTGACAACATGGTACCATGGGTCAAGATTAATTCTGATCAACACGAATACGATGGGGTCTTTATTTATTTTATTTAAGCAACTAATTGTGGACCACTAACATCGGACTGCTAACTACGGACTAAGAAAATATTAAAAGTATTAAAAGTATGTATATATATATATATATATATATATATATATATATATATATATATATATATATATATATATATGTAACGATTACTTGAAAAGAAAATATGTTGATATTTTATATATATGGTTGGGTTCGTGATATCTATCGGAGACCAAGTCGAGTTAAATACCTTCAAGACAAAAGTGAGTATATAGTCCCACTTTTAAACTCTAAATATTTCGGGATGAGAATACATGCATTTTATGATTTACGTTATGGACACAAGTGATTAAAAATATATATTCTACGTTGAGTTGTACCACTGGCATACTTCCCTGTAACTTGGTAACTACTATTTACATGAGGTATTGTAAACGCGAATCCTGTTGATAGATCTATCGGGCCTGACAACCCCAACCGGACTGGACGACCAGTATTCAACGGTTGCACAGTACTTCGTTTCGGTGACTACACTTGGTACGGTGTAGTAAGATTTCATAATAAAGGGAATATGCGACGTTGATTAAATGTTAAGTATGGTTATCAAGTACTCAACAACTTAGAATATTTTTATTAAAACGTTTATATATGAAATCTTGTGGTCTATATTCATAACGCTGCCGGCTTTAAACCTATATCTCACCAACTTTATGTTGACGTTTTAAGCATGTTTATTCTCAGGTGATAACTAAAAGCTTCCGCTGCAACATGTTGAATTTAAGCAAGATCTTGAGTATGCATATTTGTGTCAAAAATAAAACTGCATATCGGAGGATTTGTAATGTAAAATATGTTGGAGGTCGTATTGTTATTATCACATGTAAAGTTTGTAAGTCTAAGATTATCACTAAACGATAATCATTATTAAGTTGTTTAAACCTTGTATTTGTAATAAAAGATATGGTTTGTGTTGTAAAAACGAATGCAGTTTTTGAAAAATGTCGCATATAGAGGTCAATACCTCGCGATGAAATCATATGTTATTGTATTCGTCCTTATGGTTAAGGTCGGGTTATGACAATACTTTAATAATTCAATTTAATAATTCATACTTTAATAATTCACTTTAATAATTCATACTTTAATAATTCACTTTAATAATTCATACTTTAATAATTCATACTTTAATAATTCACTTTAATAATTCAAAAATCTATTATAAATAGAATTCAATAGGTTTCATTATTTCATAGAAACTTGAAAATATTTTTCTCTAAACTCTCTCAATCGATTTACATATATATATATTTACTCCGTATTATTTCAAGATATTATTAGTATACATAAAATATTACGACGGAGTGCTGTCCGAGTGATTTCGAAATTGTTTTTCGAGTGGGATAAGATTAAGGAAATTATGGGTTACAGCTATGGAGGTGATTGAGTATGGTTCATGGGTATGCTCATGAGGTCAATATAGTGTTTATCATTTCCGTTGCGTCTACGTACCTTTCCTGCAATATTGAATCTCAATATTGATAAGTGAGTACTCATAATTTAACTTTTACATACTAATAGTGTATCCCTGACTAGTGCTCGAGTATTTAGGATTATGCATGCTTGTACTTTTGATATTACCCTTAGACAGGTTAGGTTGAATCTTGAATTAGTTACACTTGCGGTTGAGATAAGGTATAAGATATGCATGTCATTGGAAAGCTAGCGAAAAATTAAGAACTTTTCCTTTAGATATCGAGTAGTTTCGAAGAACGGATTAGAAGTTATAATCAATTGAATTTTCGATATTTTTATTAAAAATGATTATTATTATTATCGTCGTTTTTATCGTCGTTCTAGTTTTATCTTATTATTATCATTATTATTATCTTTATCAATAAAAGGGATTTATCATTAAAAATTGTTATTTTTTTTATTATTACTATCGTTATTATCGTTAAAGTTATAATTAGTATTATTATTATTATCCAATTATTATTATTATTATTATTAGTATTATTATTATTATTATTATTATTATTATTATTATTATTATCCAATTATTATTATTATTATTATTATTATTATTATTATTATTATTATTATTATTATTATCATTATTAATATATATATCATTATTTAAAAATAGTTATTGTTATTGTTATTATTATTATTACTATATTATCATTAAGATAATTATTAGTATTATCGTTAATAATGTTATAGTAACTATCATTATTAATATTAGTGTAATTATAACAAATATTTGTAACACCTAATTATTTTGATTACTATTATTATCATTATTATGAACACGATATAAAAGACGATTAAAAGCTATTAAACGAAATGATTAGGAAATAATGAGTAAGAGTATCATGATGAAATTAAAATATTATAAGATATTGATTTAGATAAAATTATCGTTCTTATTATTTTTATCATTACTATTATTATTAAAAGTATCGTTAGTATTAAAACTATCATTTTAACAAAAATTATCATTTTAATAGAAATGTCATTGTTACTATAAAATATCATTATTATTATTATTTTAAATAGAATTATTATTTTAAAGATAATATTAAAAATTATCGTAAATATTAAAGTTATCATAATTAGAATTATCGTTTTATCATAATGTCATCTTAGTAATTATAAATATTGATATTTTTATAATAATAATTATTATTACAAAATAATACAACTTTTACTTACTATCATTATAGATATTATTTTATCAAATAAATATGTGATACAAACATATTTTACTACGTGTAATATCTTACTTTAATATTACCTATCATATTATCTTTATGATATTAAATGAACCCTATAAATTTTATTACTTAATATATATAAAAGTATATTTTATTATATAAATTTAATATAAAATTTAATTTATTAATAAATAAATTATATTATTTACTCTAATAAATCTTTTAAAAATATTTAAAAATATAAAATGACGATATTTAAACTATATATTAATCATGTATAGATTTTTGGAAATTATTTTGAGTCAAATTTACTTTTGTTGACTTTTGCATATTAGTCTCGAGCATTAGGATTGTGGTACACTATGACTTGACCTAATTTGTTAGACAAATATTGACCAACACATAAATATATAATTAATTTAGGTTCGTGAATCCGAGGCCAACCTTGCACTTGTTCAATGACGTTATATGTATTTTTACTACGAAATACAGTATGGTGAGTTTCATTTGCCTTTTTACCCTTTATATTTTTGGGACTGAGAATACATGCGCTTTTATAAATGTTTGACGAAATAGACACAAGTAATTGAAACTACATTCTATGGTTGAATTATCGAAATCGAATATGCCCCTTTTTATTAAAGTCTGGTAATCTAATAATTAGGGAACAGACACCCTAATTGATGCGAATCCTAAAGATAGATCTATTGGGCCTAACAAACCTCATCCAAAGTACCGGATGCTTTAGTACTTCGAAATTTATATCATGTCCGAAGGAGGATCCCGGAATGATAGGGGATATTCTTATATGTATCTAGTTAATGTCGGTTACCAGGTGTTCACCATATGAATGATTATTTTTGTCTTTATGCATGGGACGTATATTTATGAGAACTGGAAATGAAATTCTTGTGGTCTATTAAAATGATGGAAATAAATGATTATGTTAAACTAATGAACTCACCAACCTTTTGGTTGACACTTTAAAGCATGTTTATTCTCAGGTGTTAAAGAAATCTTCCGCTGTGCATTTGCTCATTTTAAAGATATTACTTGGAGTCTTTCATCGTATATTTCGAAGAACGTTGCATTCGAGTCATTGAGTTCATCAAAGATTATTATTAAATCAATTTATAGTTGGATAGTGGATATTATGAAATGGTATGCATGCCTGTCAATTTTCGATGTAAAGAAAGTTTGTCTTTTAAAAATGAATGCAATGTTTATAAAATGTATCATATAGAGGTCAAATACCTCGCAATGTAATCAACTATTGTGAATCGTTTATAATGTATATGAACGGGTCCTTTCAGTTGGTATCAGAGCGGTGGTCTTAGCGAACCAGGTCTACATTAGTGTGTCTAACTGATAAGTCGATAGGATGCATTAGTGAGTCTGGACTTCGACCGTGTCTGCATGTCAAAAGTTTTGCTTATCATTTTGTGTCAAAAATTAACTACTTATCATCCTCAGAAAATTACCTGCTTATCATTTTTAGTCTAAGACACGTCTTGCTGCATTGATTCCATGAATAGTGTATAGACAAAAATTCATATCTTAGCATATCTGCTAAATCATATCTTATCGTATCTGTTACTTTAAACTTTGCCTGACATATCCCGCAAAGTCCTCCGTAATCTACGAAATCTTTTGATATATATATATATATATATATATATATATATATATATATATATATATATATATTCTATGTAATTAGAATACCATCCGTTAGCCAAAATCATTTCATACCGAAAAAAAAAATCCTTTATCCAATCGTACGAAATGGAATTCGTCATCAGTTCAAGTCACTCAGATTCCGAAATGGAATCCCATTCAAGCTCCGAAAGCAGTGTGACCGAAATAGATCAACCAATCAGTAATCACCTATTCTGGATGAATTGGGGATGGGTTCGTAGCCTCCTCGATAATTGGAGACAAGAAGAAGGTGATCCCTTCCATCCACCACATTGCCCTCTTGACGAAGAACCTGAAGCACTTACAGGCGAACCTGTCCGAAACACCATGTTCTCGCTCATTTCCAGAGTATCTCGTCACGATTATATATTATATCAAATTTTAGATTTTATTTATCCGCTCGTCCGAACTGACAATAACCCCGGTGTAATAGAAGAAGTCAACGAGCTTCGCGCTCGGGTAGTGGCTTTGGAGAATATGGTGCAGAGATTACAAACACCAGCAGCAGCATCAGCAGCATAACCAGTACCACCATCATCAACGCCAACAGTACCATTACCACCTCCAACCACAACCGCGTCGTAAACCTCAACTTCACAATCTGCCCCACGAGCATCAACGTCATACGCACCATAGATACCAAGGAGTACCAACAACAATAACTGACGAAGTATTAATTCATAACTTCATTGGAGAAACATTCCGCGGCGATTATGTAATCTCTAAAGTCTTAGAGATTATCTAATCTAGCCCTAACTATAAATCAGTTAAGCGAACCAAAATGATAGAAGGAAGAGTAGAAACCTTGATAAAAATGGTCTGTGATTAACAAGCTAAACTTGCTTTACCAACAGCATCAACAGTACTGTCAGCGTTACCAGCATCGTCAGTACAGTCAACATCCGAATCAACAACACCGATAACATCACAAACTCCGTCAGTTCAAGAATCACTGTGGACATCATACATCAACAAATAACGAAGTATTGATTCATAATTTCAATGTCATTAAAGAAATACTGCGTAAAAGTTATGTACTTTTTAAAGACTTTAGGGATTATTCAATTCTAGTTTCAACCGTAAATCAAATGAGTTTAATTTAACATTAACTCATTAAATCTATGTTACATCTGAAGAAAATATACATATATATATATTCATAAAGACAGTAATAAAATTCTTTTGTACAAAATATTAATTGTGAATTTTTTTTTAACGGGTAGGTAATACCCGAGAGATATATAAATTCACAATTAATATGTTACATTCTTCGAATTTGATTCAGCAAATCATCCATTATACTCCCTACTTTCACAACAATATACATTCTTTTATAGAAATCAAAACAATCATACTCATTCAAAATTTAATTACATATTCTGATTTTGAAATCTCAAAATTCAACTTGAGATATGACCAAAATCATCACTCTTAGATCCTTACATCTTTCACAAGCTATATTTTGACTTCAAAGCGGTGTTAGAACATCAAATGTATGTTAACGATTACAATTTGTGTTCAAACCCTTCGAAAATTTCTGAAGACACTTCGAATGATGAGCAATCGAGATGATGATCCAACCACATGTTACCCACAGTTATGTACCCGAAAAACTCTTGAAACCAAAGTAAAAGTTTAAACAACGTATCCGCGTCAGATTTTTTGGCATTTATTAGCAAAAATAACTTTGCGACTCCTATTCAAAGTAGCCAGTTTTGTCACAGCTCCAGCAAGTCAACTTCGACTTTTCAGTCAGACTAACCTTATTATAACCTTGAGATATACACCATCATTACCAGGGAACCTTTTACATTCCACCACATTATTAGCAGATGTACCAACAACTTCATTACCCTTTGACTTTAGCCTCTCTAAAAAGTCATTATAATTATTCATTGAAACCCCATCATTTACTCATTCGCATCTTGTAATGAGAATTGTCATACGAATCATTGGGAATTAGCAATCAGTATTTTGAAATCTCGCAGCATGTCTACGCCAACAGTTATATGTGTATACATAACGTCTATCTTCTGGACTTAATTTGAATGTGAAGTTTCTGAAAAACACTCCGAACTACGAATTGGTTCTCCGAAAATGGAAAAAATGCTGATGAAGCAGCAAAAACTATAAATGACTTTAAACGGTAAAAGCTGGATGATAATGATGAAGTGTGCTGGCAAAGCGCAAAAAAAGAGAAGTTTTGGAACTGGAAAACGGATTGAGCAAAGTAGGAAGGAGGCTGTGGATAAATTACAAAGACTGAACCTGACTTCAAAGGATCCAAATGATTCAGTACCTGCAGAAGTCATTAACGAATACCTTTCTCCTGACTCTAAACCCCTGCAGACAATATTCTTCATCATCCTCTGATATTAGAAATTCTAAAATATCATCATATCTTTCATTATAAATATCCTCCATGTTTCTGAAGATATTTTCTTAATTTTTCTTATTTGAAATCATTTACCTCTTCGGGCTATCTGTATTACATCATAAAAGAAACTATTTTAGTTTCTAAATTCTGAAACATTCAAGTTTAAAATAGGAATATTTTGAAGTAGTGTTGGGAACTGAAGCATGAATTAGTATAATATAATGACACTTGATCAATGTGATTATATTACAGTAAGTCATGCTGAGTTTCTAAATAGAACGTGATGATTCACAGATCATAACATCATCATATGCCATGTTATACGACTCTTGTATTCTATTTAACCTCTAAAATATAAAGAAAATATTTCTTGATGATTCGGCCTTTTCCAAGGTATTCTAGTAATTTGATAAGTCAAGATCGTGCCATCACAATTTCCTTCCTAGAATATTAACAATGTTCATTCTGAAATTCATATCTGTGAATTCTGGACCATTACAAGCAGTGCTTAATCGCAAGAAGAAGAAACGAAAGGACAAAACTCCGAAATAGAAATTGGGGTATAAATTGCAGCAAATAAAAGAGAGCATTAACTGTGAATGATAATGATTATAGAAGACAGAAGCAGAGACTTTGAAATATAAGGGAACATATAAAGCCCAACGACAAACCAGAAATTATAAACCATATATATCGATGCATATAACAATATAAAGACACGGAAGAACTAGAAACACTATAAATCCAAGAGTATAGTAGAAGTAAATAGATTCTTCCAGCGGTAGATGAAAAAGAAGAATGACTGATATGAAAGTTAGAAGTATATCGAGAATCAGAACTGGATGGAGCATATTGATGAATACTTTAAAATATGAGTTGAGGGGGAAAGAATAGAAGGTGATGAAACATGACTAGGAACTTAGAAATCAACAGATTTAACTCACACAATGGCGGAATAAGTGAATCAAACCCTCTAGTGAATAGGTTAAGTTTTTTTTTTATTATTAATTTAGTAAAACCACAACTAAATCAAGTGTGATTAGATCAACACCTAGAGCTATTATTCACCACCTGGGTGATTTGGACTGAGAGAGAATCGGAGGAGCTCACTAGATCTGAGTGTGTATAACAAATGAGAGGCTTAACCTAAAATGAAGAACATAAGACTTTATATACCCCTGCTGTTGACTCACCCATACGATTCATTCATCACACGTACGAGTTGGCTTCATCAGCCGTACGGGTGATCACTCACTAGTGTCTTCTCATTTAGGTTGTAATTGTGACTTAGCTCAGCATCAACTGTGCGTATGAGCCTGTCAGCCGTACTAGTGAGGCTTCACTCGTACGTCTGACTAAGTCTAACATAGTCAAACATCTAAATCTCGTTCCTGCAGTTCCTGTAACCACATACAAACACGGATAGGATAATAACGAGCAATCATGGTGGCCTGTAAACTATTGTACCTGCAATGGGTGTGGGTAGATGTCTAGGGACTTGCATAAAATGCATCAACAGAAGGTGTGAGTTGTAAGGAAACGAAGGAGGTGAATTTATAAGAAAATCTCCGACAGAACAATTAAAATGGATGATCGCATTTAAAGCGGATCCTAATTCCATTGATTACCGGAGAGTCAAATCTTATTAAGAAGATTTTCTTCAAATCCCTTGAAATCTGGGAATCAATCATATCTACGTCAAATGATAAGATGAATCTACACTTACTCATTTCACTCTTCTATGTTAGCTTCATTCGTACTCTTCATATAAATGGATTGTTTATCCAAATTATTCACTGATGATAAAACTCTAATTTTCAGCCCGTATGCATCATGAAAGCATACTTATTATCATTCACGACCTTTCCACTCAAATTTCGGGACGAAATTTCTTTAACGGGTAGGTACTGTGACAACCCGGAAATTTCCAACCAAATTTAAACTTTAATCTTTATATGTTTCCGACACGATAAGCAATATTTGTTAAGTTAAATTTCAAGAATTTTAAACTATGTTCATACATTCATTCAACCTCGACCAAGTTCCAACGATTCACGAACCATTAAACGAATATGATTATATATGTATATGTGTATATATATTATAACTTGAAACGTAAATAAAATATTAGATTAAATACTTTATATGATTGTATCTGTTTCAAAATGTTTATCAATGGAATTAGAAGATAAGATCAAATGATTGAATTATCAGATATAGTAAATTATGATTAAAAGTCTTTGTTGAAAGGCCCACGTTGATTTGAGAAATCTTTCCATTTTAACAATATTCAGAAAATGGTAAAGTGATTTATAAATAAGAACAAATTGTCAATCATTGAGAACTAGACAAAGGATAGTGGAAGATTGAATCTCATAAAGACTCGATTGATCTATTTAGTTTCAAACGTACAAAAACGTTTTCAGTTTAAAAAGAACTTTATTATTAAAACGTATATAACTTTTATAAATATCTACAACCACTTTTGACAACTCATTACTTAACTAGTATGATAAAGATAACGATATTTATATTTTATTTTATTAAATATATATAACAATTTAAATTAATATTATATATATTTATACGTGTATTATACGTACATAGTTTTATACTTTTACTATACTTAAACTTTACCTTTACTTTATTTTTACTTTACTTTAACTTTAATAATTCACTTTAATAATTCATACTTTAATAATTAACTTTAATAATTCATACTTTAATAATTCAATTTAATAATTCATACTTTAATAATTCACTTTAATAATTCATACTTTAATAATTCACTTTAATAATTCATACTTTAATAATTCATACTTTAATAATTCACTTTAATAATTTAAAAATCTATTATAAATAGAATTCAATAGGTTTCATTATTTCATAGAAACTTGAAAATATTTTTCTCTAAACTCTCTCAATCGATTTACATATATATATTTACTCCGTATTATTTCAAGATATTATTAGTATACATAAAATATTACGACGGAGTGCTGTCCGAGTGATTTCGAAATTGTTTTTCGAGTGGGATAAGATTAAGGAAATTATGGGTTACAGCTATGGAGGTGATTGAGTATGGTTCATGGGTATGCTCATGAGGTCAATATAGTGTTTATCATTTCCGTTGCGTCTACATACCTTTCCTGCAATATTGAATCTCAATATTGATACGTGAGTACTCATAATTTAACTTTTACATACTAATAGTGTATCCCTGACTAGTGCTCGAGTATTTAGGATTATGCATGCTTGTACTTTTGATATTGCCCTTAGACAGGTTAGGTTGAATCTTGAATTAGTTACACTTGCAGTTGAGATAAGGTATAAGATATGCATGTCATTGGAAAGCTAGCGAAAAATTAAGAACTTTTACTTTAGATATCGAATAGTTTCGAAGAACGGATTAGAAGTTAAAATCAATTGAATTTTCGATATTTTTATTAAAAATGATTATTATTATCTTCGTTTTTATCGTCGTTCTAGTTTTATCTTATTATTATCATTATTATTATCTTTATCAATAAAAGGGATTTATCATTAAAAATTGTTATTTTTTTTATTATTACTATCGTTATTATCGTTAAAGTTATAATTAGTATTATTAGTATTATCCAATTATTATTATTATTATTAGTATTATTATTATTATTATTATTATTATTATTATTATTATTATTATTATCCAATTATTATTATTATTATTATTATTATTATTATTAGTATTATTATTATTATTATTATTATTATTATCATTATTAATATATATATCATTATTTAAAAATGGTTATTGTTATTGTTATTATTATTACTATATTATCATTAAGATAATTATTAGTATTATAGTTAATAATGTTATAGTAACTATCATTATTAATATTAGTGTAATTATAACAAATATTTGTAACACCTAATTATTTTGATTACTATTATTATCATTATTATGAACACGATATAAAAGACGATTAAAAGCTATTAATGAAACAATTAGGAAATAATGAGTAAGAGTATCATGATGAAATTAAAATATTATAAGATATTGATTTAGATAAAATTATCGTTCTTATTATTTTTATCATTACTATTATTATTAAAAGTATCGTTAGTATTAAAACTATCATTTTAACAAAAATTATCATTTTAATAAAAATGTCATTGTTACTATAAAATATCATTATTATTATTATTTTAAACAGAATTATTATTTTAAAGATAATATTAAAAATTATCGTAAATATTAAAGTTATCATAATTAGAATTATCGTTTTATCATAATGTCATCTTAGTAATTATAAATATTGATATTTTTATAATAATAATTATTATTACAAAATAATACAACTTTTACTTACTATCATTATAGATATTATTTTATCAAATAAATATGTGATACAAATATATTTTACTACGTGTAATAACTTACTTTAATAATACCTATCATATTATCTTTATGATATTAAATGAACCCTATAAATTTTATTACTTAATATATATAAAAGTATATTTTATTATATAAATTTAATATAAAATTTTATTTATTAATAAATAAATTATATTATTTACTCTAATAAATCTTTTAAAAATATTTAAAAATATAAAATGACGATATTTAAACTATATATTAATCATGTATAGATTTTTGAAAATTATTTTGAGTCAAATTTACTTTTGTTGACTTTTGCATATTAGTCTCGAGCATTAGGATTGTGGTACACTATGACTTGACCTAATTTGTTAGACAAATATTGACCAACACATAAATATATAATTAATTTAGGTTCGTGAATCCGAGGCCAACCTTGCACTTGTTCAATGACGTTATATGTATTTTTACTACGAAATACAGTATGGTGAGTTTCATTTGCCTTTTTACCCTTTATATTTTTGGGACTGAGAATACATGCGCTTTTATAAATGTTTGACGAAATACACACAAGTAATTGAAACTACATTCTATGGTTGAATTATCGAAATCGAATATGCCCCTTTTTATTAAAGTCTGGTAATCTAAGAATTAGGGAACAGACACCCTAATTGACGCGAATCCTAAAGATAGATCTATTGGGCCTAACAAACCCCATCCAAAGTACCGGATGCTTTAGTACTTCGAAATTTATATCATGTCCGAAGGAGGATCCCGGAATGATAGGGGATATTCTTATATGTATCTAGTTAATGTCGGTTACCAGGTGTTCACCATATGAATGATTATTTTTGTCTCTATGCATGGGACGTATATTTATGAGAACTGGAAATGAAATTCTTGTGGTCTATTAAAATGATGGAAATAAATGATTATGATAAACTAATGAACTCACCAACCTTTTGGTTGACACTTTAAAGCATGTTTATTCTCAGGTGTTAAAGAAATCTTCCGCTGTGCATTTGCTCATTTTAAAGATATTACTTGGAGTCTTTCATCGTATATTTCAAAGAACGTTGCATTCGAGTCATTGAGTTCATCAAAGATTATTATTAAATCAATTTATAGTTGGATAGTGGATATTATGAAATGGTATGCATGCCTGTCAATTTTCGATGTAAAGAAAGTTTGTCTTTTAAAAATGAATGCAATGTTTGTAAAATGTATCATATAGAGGTCAAATACCTCGCAATGTAATCAACTATTGTGAATCGTTTATAATGTATATGAACGGGTCCTTTCACTTAGTAGTTTACGTTATACTATTTCTCGCTCTTTCGTGCCCTATTAGTGTTATTAAAAGACTAGAGAGTATTAGGCGTAATTTTTTCTGGGGAGGGTCGGGTGATTTTTCAAAATTAACAAGGGTAAAATGGGAGGATTCGCTCTTGCCTTACGAGGAGGGCGGTCTAAACGTAGGGTCTCTTCTGGTTAAAAATCTTGCATTGTTAGGGAAATGGTTTTGACGAGCCAAAATCGATTGTAACTCGCTTTGGGTTTCAATCATTAAAAGTATTTATGGTGCTAATGGGCTACTAATACCTTCGGGCTCTTGTAGGCCGAGAGGTAGAAGTAGTATTTGGTTGAACATCTTACGTGCAGGTCATTACATCGAGTCATTGGGCTTCAACTTCGCACATTCAATCACTAAGCAAATTGGTGACAGGGCAAGTACCAGGTTCTTGGAGGATCCATGGTTAATAAATATTCCATTAAAAAATAAAGAGGCTGTCGTATTTCGAAGCTGTTCAAGGCGTTTTGGTTAAAGATAGAGTCAATTGGTCTGTGCAGCCGCCAACACTTTCATGGAACTGGAACAGACTGCTTACTACTCGCGCTGGAGCTGATTTAGAGGAGCTAACCAATATGTTGAACGCGTTTGTTAAGCCGGACAGGATTAGGGATTCGTGGTCGTGGAACCTGGCATCTAACGGGAACTTCACAACGAAGAAACTTTCAAGTTTAATCGAGGATAAAATCACAGGTGACATCTCTAGGCCTCATGAAGAAACACTCAAAAATTATTTGGTACCGAATGAAGTGGAACTTTTCATATGGAGGGTATTAAAAAGGCGGATCCCGGTTCGTACCGAACTAGACAAAAGATGTATTGACCTAGACTCCGTTAGATGCCCTGTGTGTGACGAGAACGTTGAAACGATTGAACATTCGATGATATTTTGTCGGCATTCTATGGACGTTTGGGATAGGGTTTACAAGTGGTGGGGGTTGGGTACGGTATCAAATCTAAGCTTGAATGAAGCGTTTTGGGGTCGTTGTTCTCAGGTTCTATCTCATTCAGGTTCTCTATTTTGGCAGGCAATTGAATGGACATGTGCGTATTTATTATGGCGCAACCGAAATCAAAAAGTTTTCTCAAAATGTTGTTGGAATACACCGACGACATTAATGGAAATTCAATTAAAGTCTTTTGAATGGATCTCAACTCGTATAAAAAATCGTAAGATCGAATGGTTGTCTTGGCTCTCGGATCCGTGTTCCTGTCTGGCTTAACTCCGGGTTCATCTTCTGCTCGATGGTTGCTCCCTCTGCAACTATCAATCGATGAAGCTGTGTTGTTGTATAGGCGGCCTGTTTGCTTTTAGCTTCTGTTCTCTCGAGTGTGTATTGTATTTTAGTGGTTGATCCTAGCCTTTCTATATAGCTTTTGTTGCTCGAGTATGTAGCTTAGGTTTAGTTTAGTAGCTGATCATTAGCAACATGGTTTATTGTAATCAGGTTAGGCTGTCTCTCGTTCTTGGGTTTGCTCCCTTTCGTGTACTGGGTTGGGCCCCCGTTTTGGCCTGGTTCGTGCTTAATATTATTGCTTTTCGAAAAAAAATTAAAATAACAATACGGAGTAATTAATAATACTAACTTTAAAGTCGGTTTTGAATTAGATTTTCGGTTAAACCAAACATGTAACTTTTCAAAATTGTAAATCGAGTTTAAATTCGGTTTTGTTGCAACTCGATCGAAAAATCATTTTTCAAATTCATTTTAATTTCCCTGGTTTAATATCATTATTTAAATTAAACGATTTTAAACTTTAAACTGAACCTTAAACACCTCATACATCACCTACAACTCTTAAAATCCCATCATACTACAAGTTATTTACTGGTGGTATGCAGGTAACTACATAGATACGGAGTAATATACTATGGGTTCCGGGTTGGAATCCTATGTAGTTGGATGTTAATTTTTTAAGATTCTTTTTTGAAAGTTTGTGCATTTTTGCAAAACAGATGGTAGTTTTTGCCAAGGGGTCACTGGTAAATATGGTAAGTGTAAGGTAAATAGGTAAACCTAAAAGGGGTTTGTAATGGTGGCACCTTAAGAAGGTTTTGCATTGAAAAGTAAACATGACAAGTGGCTCTCTTTGTTGAGACATCAGTAACTTTCTGGTCTATTCTTCTGCTGTTTCCTATGTGTCATATATATATTTACATCTTTAGACAGCTAGCCATCCCCCCTTTTTTCACCTATTTCACCGCCTACAATTTCCTCTCATTTTTGGAAATAAAATCCAACGAAATTTTAGAGTTTCCATTTTGGGTTTTTCAGATCTTTCTCAGTTTCGGATAATTATTGCCAGCAAATTCGCAATCTTTATGTTTTTTAAGTCAATTCCAACCATGGATAGTTCTTCTTTCTGCTAAATTTATACAAAAATCTCACCCTTTTTTATATTTTGGCTTATCTTGATCATCTTGCTGTTAAATATTTGCAAGCAAATTTGGAAACTTTATGATCCAAAATGTCAATCCCAATCATGGGTAGTTGTTATTTAAGTTAAATTCGTATAAAAATCCCAACTTTTTTTGAAATAGCGCTCTTTAAGGATAATTATTGCTTTTGGTGATCATTGATTCTTGAAAATGGCTTCAGTTCTTCGGTTCCGAAAAATGTGTTATATTGAGCCAACATTGAGAAACTATTTATATTCTGAAACTCCCAAAGATGAGAAACAATCACTTGATGCACAAAAAGGTGACAAAAAACAAGAAAAAAGTCACACAATTGAAGATAAGAACAAGAAACAGAGGCGGTCAAGACGATGGAGGTGTGTGGATTCTTGTTGTTGGTTCATAGGGTGTATGTGTACAACTTGGTGGCTACTATTGTTTTTGTATCATTGTTTGCCGTCTAATTTGGCTGGTCTTAAAGGGCCCGAGCCACCTGGTGTAAAGCTCAAGAATGAAGGGTTAACACCACTGCACCCTGTGGTTTTGGTCCCTGGGATTGTAACTGGTGGCCTTGAGCTTTGGGAAGGAAAGCCTTGTTCCGATGGGCTTTTTCGAAAGCGGCTTTGGGGCGGTAGCTTTACCGAAATCTTTAAGAGGTTCGACCTTACGATCATTTTTTTTTATTTTTATTTTTTGTTATTGCAAAAAGCTTGAATTTTTGTTTCATTGATATTTAATGATAGCATAGAAACCTGCTGACATTGTAGAATTAGTGCTGAAAGCTTGAACCTTGCATGCATTTGTAATGTTCTTTAAGCTTTATAAAGCAAATCAATAGCTTTAGAAACAAAGATAATAGTCCAATACATTACACATATAAATTTTACCATAATGGGATTATAGACACAAGGTATGTCCAACTTCACATATTTGTTTATGTGATTATTGATCCCTTAATTGATTATGTACTTGATTTAGTAATGATGATGATGATAATAAATACTATATTTTGAGGACTTATTTGAGTAAAGTGTGAACTTTAGGCCATTGTGTTGGATGGAGCATTTGTCACTGGACAGTGAAACAGGGCTCGACCCACCAGGCATTCGGGTCAGACCAGTTCCAGGTCTTGTTGCAGCAGACTATTTTGCTCCTGGGTATTTTGTTTGGGCTGTTCTAATCGAAAATTTGGCTAAAATCGGGTACGAAGGAAAGAATATGTATATGGCTGCTTATGACTGGAGGTTATCTTTTCAAAACACTGAGGTAAGGGATCAAGCACTTAGTAGACTGAAGATCAACATTGAGTTAATGTATATAACAAACGGTAACAAGAAAGTGGTGGTGGTCCCACATTCGATGGGCGTTATTTATTTCCTACATTTCCTTAAATGGGTCGAAGCCCCGCCGCCCATGGGCGGTGGTGGCGGACCCGGTTGGTGTGCTAAGCATATCAAAGCTATCATGAACATTGGACCGGCGTTTCTTGGTGTGCCAAAGACGGTTAGTGGCTTGTTGTCTGCAGAATGCAAAGATGTTGCATTTATCAGGTAAACTAATAATATTAATATGTTTTTTTAGAAATAAAGTTACCAAAACCAACATAAGTTTGACCTTAAAAGTCAAACTTAGAACATGATGGATGGGTAATTCCGTGTTGTGTTTGACCTTGAAAGTCAAAGTTAGAACATGATGTATGGGTAATTCCGGGTTATGTTTGACCTTGAAAGTCAAACTTAGAACATGATGGATGGGTAATGATAAATCCAACAAGGTTTTTGATAAGTTCACTTACTCTGTGCTTGTGCATTAACAGATTGTACTACAAGTAATGCATAATTTGAGTGGTTTTATCAAAAAAATTGTTGAATTTATCACAACCCATGATGGATGGGTAATTCCGGGTTATGTTCGACCTTGAAAGTCAAACTTATTGTGACCCGAACCCGTATATTTTAAGTATTGTAAACTATGTTAGCTCATTGGGTTCATCTTGCAGGGCCATGGCTCCTGGCCTTCTAGATTCGGAACTTTGGGGGCTCCAAACTATGGAACACATGATGCGTGTATCTCGAACATGGGACTCTTTAATTTCTTTGTTACCTAAAGGAGGAGACGCCATTTGGGGCGATTTAGATTCTTCCCCAGAAGACGAACACGAGTGCGATTTGGGTTATCCGCAGACGAATTCAAGAGAAAATGGCAGCACCAATAAAGATACAACAAGACCTCAAATTCAAATGAAACAACAAACAAACTTTGGACGAATGATTGCTTTTGGAAAAGCAGCTTCCGAGCAACATTCTTCGAAGATTCCTATAATTTCTCCAAAGGTACGATCTTTCCCGACCAAAAGATCAAGAATTTATACAATGGGCCCTCACTAATTTGTGTGAAACTTTGTGATCTTCAGGAATTTGTACATAATTCAAGTGTAGAATGTGGAGAGGTTTGGACCGAGTACGGAAAAATTAGCCGGAAAAGTATACAGGGAGTAGCAGATAATAAAGCATACACAGCCAGAAATTTAATGGACCTTTTACGGTTTGTGGCTCCAAAGACGATGAAACGAGCCGAGGCCCATTTCTCGCATGGCATAGCAGAGGATCTTGATGACCCAAAGTATGCCCATTATAAATACTGGTCGAATCCATTAGAAACCAAGTATGTTGATTCCTATTCCTCAAAATCTTTTGACATTTTCTACTGTTTCAAACAAGTATAGTTTGACAAAAAAGTGAAAATTTCAACCCACTTGTCTGAATGGGTTGATTCGGGTTATGTTTGCGGGTCGAACTGAGAAAATCAAGATTTTGATATATAAAAAAAAGTTAGAAACTTTGACCTGTTATCAACACACCCTTTTGCTCAAAGACTGAAATAATTTTGCAATCATACTTTACTAACAGTCAATAAAAGTATTCAAGATTTTGATTACAAAAAAGAAAACTGTACCAAAGTTGGTCACTTTGACACGTTACCAACACACCCATTTGGCAACAAAGTGAAAATTTCAACCCACTTACTTCTTAATGGGTCGATAGGGGTTATGTTTGATTTATGACAGGTCAAACTGATAAAATCAACTGTAGCTAAAAAGAAGAGTGATCCTTAAATCAGTATCTTTAAAAGATATTACTAAATTTTTTTTTAATCATACATGACACACTAACATTCAATAGAAGTATTCAAGATTTTGATATAAAAACTTTACCAAAGTTGTTGGCTTTTACCCGTTTCCAACATACCCATCTGACAACATATGTTTAAGCTCAAAAATTACAATGTACGTGTATCCAGGCTGCCTAATGCACCAGATATGGAAATTTACTGTTTGTACGGGGTCGGTATCCCAACAGAGCGATCGTACGTTTACAAACTCTCACCTTCAGACAAATGCAACACTATTCCATTCCGAATTGACACCTCAGCAGACGGAAATGGTAACAAAAGATGCTTAAAAGGAGGTGTAACCTTTGTTGATGGTGACGAAACTGTTCCGGTTTTAAGTGCGGGTTTCATGTGTGCAAAAGGATGGAGAGGGAAAACAAGATTTAATCCATCGGGAAGTCGTACGTATATGAGAGAGTACCGACATAAACCACCCGCGAGTTTGCTTGAGGGTCGGGGTTCAGAAAGTGGGGCCCATGTAGATATAATGGGAAACGTTGCATTGATCGAGGATGTTTTGAGAGTGGCTGCAGGTGCTTCTGCGGCGGAAATTGGCGGCGAGCGAATATATTCTGATATATTGAAAATGTCAGAAAGAGTTAATATCAAGCTGTAAGTGCAAGTTTCTTAGTTTGGTACTGAACAAACTATCTTTGCGAACACGCGTAACCGGGCTAAACGATGAATGCTACAATGAAAGGCGGTGAGAAAAGGTTATGCGTGTGAGTAACTTTGTGAGAAAAGAAAAATCGTCTATAGACTTATCGACAGAAGGTTGTTAGTTTTTTTGCCTTGTTTTTTTAGATTATTAATTTTTTGTTTGTCTTTAGCTTAGGTTGCTAAGAGAGGGATAATTAGCTGGATGATCTTAAGGATACAGTGCTTGAGTAGGTTAACGTGTACTTGCACTCTGTAAAATGTCAACAAAATGCATTTAATCAACTCTGTAAGATCAATTAAACAAACAGCTACCCAAAAGCAAAACAACCATTTTTGCTCATCTTTTGTTAAAAAAGTTGGAAGAAACAAAGCTGCTGTCCTATATTATTTCATAGATGCACATAACAAGGTTTCATAGAAGGATTCTCAGGTCTATAACAAAGTAACTGACCCAAAAAAAAAAGTACAAAAGGTAAACTTAAAGAAGTTTCGGCACTAAACCCGTCATCTTTCAAAAATTTCAGATGCCCAATCATCAACTCGACCCGATATTGCTGTCATATCACAGGCAACACGCGGAGTTATTATTAAAAGTAAAAAAAAATTAACAGAAAATGAAGAAAACAAAACACAGCAGGGAGTACTAAGAGAAGATGTCTAACTTGATATATTTTCGACAGCAGTCCTTTAATCTATTAAGATCTCGATCGTTAACCACAAATTCCTGTGTCAATTTAGTAGGACTATTCTGGTCCTTTAAGGCCAGCCATTGACTAACAATAAAGTCAATCCTTTTAAGCTGTAACATATAATCAAGGAAAACAAGATTTCAATTGGTTGACTTCAATAAGTCAAACTTTCGAATTTTACCGATGCTATAAATAAATAAGGATACAGCCGCAGTTCTTATGTTTAGGTTTCTGCCAGAAGCAGTTGCAGTATCTTGATCTTTATTTGAATCAGCTAACTGGTGATCAAGGAGCTCTTCTTCTATCAAATCGGATTTACTTGCAAAAATTGATATATATTGATGAAGATCTGAACGGCTCATCTCATTATCTTGAATGTGAGCTAATAATCTTGAAATTATATCCCATAATGCATTTCTAGCTGCTAAATCATCCGATGCGAAAGGAAAAATATCAAGGAGACCCTGTAAAAATAGCAGATCTGGAGGCGTATGACGACGTGTGATTGTTAAATTCATTTTCACATAAATTTGATAATAAAAAAATTAAGTGGGTATAAATGGAAATTCGAAACTTTGCGAATCTGTTTCGAATAGCAAACATAACAAAAAAATTACCTTGATTTATCTCTAAAATTAGACTGTCGGAATCGCTCAAAAGATTGGCAATCAACACAGCAGCAGTAACGCATGAGGTGGCGACCTACATTGTCATAAAATAACAATTAATAACATCACTTAACGTTCATCATCTGGACATTGCAATGAAAGTAAGATTAAATAAACTTGCTTTTTACATACCTCAACTTTATCGTTAAGTTTTATCAGGGTGCCAAGTTGAAAAAGAAGTTTCTTGTTCGAACAAAATTCTTGGGAACAACCGTCTATCACAGTGAGAGATTCAATGGCCTGAAGAATAGTATCAAGAACAGGGTACCTGACACAAGATTTGTCTAAAGTCGGTCAAAATCAGTAAAGTCAAAGTTGGTCAACATCCAAGTACTCCCCGAGTTGCAGAGTACTCTGTAAAAAGTCTCGACTGAGTAGCGATTATTGCAGTATGACAACAAAATCAAGAGATTAAGCAGAGTACGGTGTACCTTTCAGGCATTCGTTCGTCTCCCTCCAGTTTGCTGATCTCAAAGGCCAACAGGTTAACTAATATAACCGGAATACCTAACTTAACCAACTGTGGGAGAAGCATATCTCTTACTTCTTCTTGACTTTGTGATACAGTTAACAGAAAACCTACACTCTTGTTAATCGAATACTGTGTCAGACATACCGAAAAACCATAACAAGAAGATGAAAATAAATAAATAAATAAAAAAGATAAAAGGTGCTACCTTTTCTATAAGTTGTGGATTTAGTGTATTTTCTACAACCCATACTATACGCGATAGAATATTCTCAGTCTGCAATGCCTGAGCCCAAATTATACCTTCATTTTTTCGGAGACATAAAGTTAACAACCTACAGGTAGTTATGAAAAATTTATCAGATCAACAGTTGACAGTATTATTCAGTAAAGTGTAAATACTTCATGAAATTATTCGCTCAAGATATCAAGACTATTGACAAATGCTTGTATTTTCATTATCGTTAAATAATTTAAATGTAATCCATTACAACAAACACTAAAAACTGATCTTTTAGCAATAAGTTACCTAAATTCTTCGCATAGGCATGGAGTGTCATCTACAAATAACTGATCCACAACTACTTCAACCAATCCTTTTACAGACGCAATTTCTTTTCGTGATACTTCATGGCAAGCAAGATTCCCAATAATTCCAAGACTAATCTCCTGCAACAATAATATGAAAACTCAACTCCTCAAGTTTGTAACAACTCAGTTAAGCAAATCAAGATATATACGGTACATATAATAATTAAGCAGCACATGGAAATGTAACCAACCTTGACACGAGGTGACTGTGTGACCATAAGAGTCGCCAAAATAACGTCAAGAACGAGATTTTGAACCATGAGTTCAGCATGAGTTCGACTCGTTGCCAAATCCCATAATACACATCCATGTTCTTCCCAAGCATCATCTCCAACCAAGGGACCCACATGTTTTTCTTCATCGTCATTATTATCATCCGTTGTCTCACATTTGTTGATGCCATTAGTTTGAGATAACAAGCTTGCACTAGTGGGGTTCATAGTGGGTGGTAAAAGCTTCCTTATTAGGGATATAACATAACTAGGATCAACTGTAGTTGAAATGTCAAATAACTGCATACACAGACACACACAATGTTACTGTATCAAATTCAGCGGCATCTATTTATTTAACTATATATGTATAAAACTAAATAAGTGGATTTATTTTACATGTTTAAATTCCAATATTTTCAAGTTACGATATCTGGAAAATTAGTAAAGGGGAGTGGGAGGTACCTCATCAGCAGGAGCAGGGGGGTTTTGTGCAGGCTGTTCAATTTGTAATTCGTCGTCTTCTTCTTCTTCTTGTTGGGTCACTAATTCGTGTTTAATCGACATTTTAAGGGCGCCAATCGTTGTTTTGAAAAAAGGGTTTGCTTTGCTGATTGCGTTAATTTGGATTGCAATTTGTTTCCCTTTTCCGGTAGACCGAAAGGTCAAGTTTTGAGCATGGTTATTTCACGATTTATTTCTCCGGTCCCAATTTAATTACTACAGTATGTTTTTTCACAAGTTTTTTGGGTATGATTTTTTCACAAGAAGTTACCTATATGTACTTAAATTTTTAATTAAATTAATTTTTTTTATCAGCAAATTACATGAAAAAAAAAGTAACATATTTTCATTTTTCCTATTCTAGCTAATTTATTTTATTCGGATATAAAAAATGAGTCTTTTTTTTCAAAATTAATCAAACAGATGGGTGTCGTTAACTTTTGTCAACTTTCTCAGTTAAGTGTCAATTTCGCATAACATGTCAAGTCTTTTATCGACCAACATTTTCAACTCGTGATTTCGACGCACGTTTTTGAGGTACGTTTTTTGAAGCGCGTTTTCGAGGCACTTTTTTACCAGAGTTTTCGACAGCGATCTGGAGGCGCGTTTTCAACTCACGATTTTGAGACGCGTTTTCGAGGCACGTTTACGAGCCTCGTTTTGCGCATTTTCAAGGCGTGTTTATAAGGAGCGTTTTCGCTCCGAAAAACGCGTCTCGTAAACTCGCCTCATAAACCGCCTCTAAAAGGTGCGCCGAAATTGCGATTTGAAAACGTGCCTCCAGAACGCTGGTCGATAAAGGTTTTGACATGTTATGTGAAGTTGACACTTAACTGAGAAATTTAACAAAAGTTAACGACACCTTTCTATTTGATTAACTTTTGAAAAAAGAATCATTTTTTATATCCGAATGAAATAGATTAACCAGAATAAAAAAATAAGAAAAATAAGTTACCGGCAGAGGTTACCATCACATATGCCTATATGCCTAGCCTAGTTAGCAGAGGGGATGCATGTGGAATTTTATTGTTGAACTAGGTTTTAGAGCCCGTGCATTGCACGGATGGGTAAAAAACTGTGCACAATTAATTAAACTTGTTAAATGTATAATACAATTACAACAAAAAAAAAGTTTAAGACTGATACCATTTGTATCAAAAGCGTTAGTATTGAATAGTAACGCATAGATTTTGACCCCGTTCGTTGCAACGATTCTAACTTCAATTGACATATAATCGATAAACACCAAACATGAGTCCGTAAAAAGTTGTTTCAAAACTGATCATTAATAATAATATTTTATGTATATCTCTAATTGTATATACTTTAGTACAAATTAATTCCATTATGTCAGTCATTTTAATTTTAATTAACAAACATGAGCCTGTAAAAATTGACGGTTATAGTACAAACTAATTACATTATATCAACCATTTTAACTTCAATTGACAAACATGAGCCCATAAAATTTGATGCTATAGTAAAAACTAATTTCATTATGTGTGCCATTTTAACTTTAATTGATAAACATAAGCTTATAAAATTTGATGGTTAATATAATATACTTCCACTTATATAAATAATATTGAACTCCAGGCATGTTTTAAAACCCATGAAAATTTGATTCTATCATTTTCATGAAATTTCTTTATTATATTTAGACTAACACGTATCAGTCTGTGCCACACAGACTGAGCCACGTGTCATTCTATGTGGTACAGACTGAGCCACGTGTCAGTCTGTGCTGACGTGGCAGTCAGTTTGTGCTGACGTGAAACTTAAAAAAATAAGTTTTTTAAAAAATAAAATTTTGAAAGAAAAATTTCTCGATTTTCTTAGAGATTTTTCTAAAGAATGATTGCATATGGTAGGTGCATATACATTCATATATGACTCCTCTCCCTATATATATATATATATATATATATATATATATATATATATATATATATATATATATATATATATATATATATATATATATATATATATATATATATATATATATATATATATAGGGAGAGGGATTAAATGAGAATTTTTTTTGTGTGAGAACCCTGAGAACTCAAAAATACATTGAAATTCGAGAAAAAAAAGGAAATTCGAGGAAAAAAGAGAAATTCGAGCAAAAATGAGACACATGCGAACAAAATAAGAGCAATTCGAGCAAAAAAAATGGGACAAGGGCGAAAAAAAAAGTGATATTCGAACAAAAAAAAAGGCGGGCGAACAATTTTGTGTTCTACATTTTGATAGTCGAACAAAAAAATGTAGAACACACGGGTAGTCGAACAAAAATGTTGATATTCGAACAAAAATGTGTTCTACATTTTGAAAAAAAAAAAAATTTGCTCGACTATGAATTTTTTGTTCGTCCGAAAGTTCTCACTGGATCCTCTCCCTATATACAAGAAGTATTTTTTTTATTTTATTGAATAAATATCTCGGCAATAATCCTACAAAGTAAGTCCAGCAACATTCTAAAAGTAGTAATATTTTTATAATTATTTTATTATTATTATTATGAAGTTGAATTGAATCGGCCATATCCTTATAAATAGAATCATTATTATTTTATTATTAAAATATAATGAAGTTAGAATCGGTCAAATCTTTATCTTTTAAGATCAATATATTTAATTAATTTGATTTAATAATAGAATGACACGTAGGATTATGTATTTGAGATTAATTAATAGAATGACACGTAGGATAATATTATTTAGATTAATTGAGAAGATGACACGTAGAATTTATGACACGTGCTTTATAATAATGTATAGATGTATAGATGTATAGATATAGATTTCTATGGGTTTGTTTAATTTATCCTTGCATGTGTTTTATGAGTAAATTTTAGGTGAAAGAGTTAAGAACTAGTAAAGATATTGGATTGTCGAGATACGGAGCATTATGTGAAGTCCTAATTGAGAAGTTCAAGGACTTGTGCTGCTGTTCTGGAATACTTGACGGACCATATGTGTATAGTTGAAGAGTCAATGGTGCTAGTTGTTAACTTGAGATCCTCAAAAAAAAAAAAAAAAAAAAAAAAAAAAAAAAAAAACCTCCGTATAAACTTTTTATGAATTATTTTGAAATCCGATCTACGGTTTCGTTTGTTCAAGTTCACTTAAAACCCGATTTAGGGTTTCTTTTGTTGTCCAGTTTAAAGGTTATCATTATCATTATGATTGAATGTATGAGTCTTTTTGTTTCTAATCATCAAACACTTAGTCATTGTAGTCTCAACCGTGTGTGAATTTCTTATAATCTTTGTCTAGAATCTATCATTTTGTGTAAATCTGAACTTCTAAACAATTTGTAAAATAAAGTTTGCATTGGTTTACTCATTTTATATCCGATTCTGCATATTTTGATACCTCTCATACCCTAATTCTGTCCCCTAACAACAACTCGTTGTAATCAACACAGCCGCATCCACACAGCCCTTCCACTTCGAAGGCAGAGGTATAATAATTATAGTTTTATGTTTGATAGATAGATATGTTGAGTTTTATTTTGACAATAGCTTAGGCTTTAACATGATATAGTTAAATGTGATACCTAGTCATGTCCTACGTATAGAACCCTAACTGTTCTCTGAAGACTTAGTTCTTCGCATCATTAGTCGTGTTTCACTTACAACTTATAAGCCTAGATTTTCTACCGCAAACTGATCAGACTTGTTAAGCAAGTCATTATGCTAGCTTAATTATACTTCTATAGGTTAATATTGTATTCAATTTCGTAGTTATAATTGTGATATTGTTATAATTCAGTAGGCTTATAACTACCTTTAGTGGTTCTTGACTGTAGAAGGTATATAGAGATAGAGATACTGTAAAACGGAGAAAACAAAGGTTGAACAAAAGGTATGAGTAATTGGTTTTTTATTTATAGAAAAATGTACAATGAGAGTTTGGTGGCATTTGGAATCTAGAGAGAGAGAGTGTTTTTGTTAACCAAAAAATACATACAATAAACTCTAACTCAACACACCTATTTATACTCAAAAAAATATACTATGCAATATCTATAATAATAATAAAATTATCATCCAATTATTACTTTTATAACACTCCCCCTTGGATGATAATTTTATTAGTGAATAACTAGTACTGCCTCGTTAAAAACCTTGCTAAAGAAAATCCTTTGGGATAAAACTTTAGCTAAGGGAAAAAGAGTGCAGCATAGAGTTGACTCCCCCTCAAGTAGGCAACGTCTGAGTTGTTACATCTTCTGAACATGCCTCATGCCAATATTATGAACGTGTGTTCTGAAAATAGCAGTTGGAAGTGCTTTGGTGAAAAGGTCAGCAGAGTTTTTGCTGGACTGAACATATCTCATTTCAATCTGGTTGTCCTTAATGAGATTTTGAGTGTATGAGAAGAATCTAGGGGGTATGTGTTTTGTTCGGTCACTTTTGATATACCCTTCTTTCATCTGTGTTATGCAAGCTACATTATCTTCATAGATAGTTGTTGAACTTTTATTGCGTTCTAGTCCACAAGAATCAGTAATGAGTTGTGTCATTGATCTCAACCAAAAACATTCCCGACTGGCTTCATGTACTGCAATTACTTCGGCATGATTTGATGATGTTGCAACAAGTGTTTGTTTTTTAGAACGCCATGATATTGCGGTACCTCCATTTAGGAATACATATCCATTTTGAGATTTAGCTTTATGTGGATCAGATAAATAACCTGCATCTGCATAACCAACCAAATCTTGTTTTGATTCGTTAGAATAAAATAATCCTAAATCAGTAGTTCCTCGAAGGTATCGAAATATGTGTTTGATCCCATTCCAGTGTCTTTTGGTAGGAGCTGAGCTGAACCTTGCCAACAAATTAACTGCAAAAGAAATGTCAGGTCTTGTACAAATTGTAAGATACATAAGAGCTCCAATTGCACTAAGATATGGTACTTCTGTGTGACAACCCGAAAATTTCCAACCAAATTTAAACTTTAATCTTTATATGTTTCCGACACGATAAGCAATATTTGTTAAGTTAAATTTCAAGAATTTTAAACTATGTTCATACATTCATTCAACCTCGACCAAGTTCCAACGATTCACGAACCATTAAACGAATATGATTATATATGTATATGTGTATATATATTATAACTTGAAACGTAAACAAAATATTAGATTAAATATTTTATATTATTGTATCTGTTTCAAAATGTTTATCAATGGAATTAGAAGATAAGATCAAATGATTGAATTATCAGATATATTGAATTATGATTACAAGTCTCTGTTGAAAGGCCCACGTTGATTTGAGAAATCTTTTCATTTTAACAATATTCGGAAAATGGTAAAGTGATTTATAAATATGAACAAATTGTCAATCATTGAGAACTAGACAAAGGATAGTGGAAGATTGAATCTCATAAAGACTCGATTGATCTATTTAGTTTCAAACGTACAAAAACGTTTTCAGTTTAAAAAGAACTTTATTATTAAAAGGTATATAACTTTTATAAATATCTAGAACCACTTTTGACAACTCATTACTTAACTAGTATGATAAAGATAACGATATTTATATTTTATTTTATTAAATATATATAACGATTTAAATTAATATTATATATATTTATACGCGTATTATACGTACATAGTTTTATACTTTTACTATACTTAAACTTTACCTTTACTTTATTTTTACTTTACTTTCACTTTAATAATTCATACTTTAATAATTCACTTTAATAATTCATACTTTAATAATTCACTTTAATAATTCATACTTTAATAATTCACTTTAATAATTCATACTTTAATAATTCACTTTAATAATTCAAAAATCTATTATAAATAGAATTCAATAGGTTTCATTATTTCATAGAAACTTGAAAATAGTTTTCTCTAAACTCTCTCAATCGATTTACATATATATATATTTACTCCGTATTATCTCAAGATATTATTAGTATACATAAATATTACGACGGAGTACTGTCCGAGTGATTTCGAAGTTGTTTTTTTGAGTGGGATAGGATTAAGGAAATTATGGGTTATAGCTATGGAGGTGATTGAGTATGGTTCATGGGTATGCTCGTGAGGTCAATATAGTGTTTATCATCTCCGTTGCATTTACGTACCTTTCCTGCAATATTGAATCTCAATATTGATATGTGAGTACTCATAATTTAATTTTTACATACTAATAGTGTATCCCTAACTAGTGCTCGAGTATATAGGATTATGCATGCTTGTACTTTTGATATTGCCATTAGATAGGTTATGTTGATTCCTGAATTAGTTATATATACGATTGAGATAAGGGATAAGATATGCATATCATTGGAAAGCTAGCGAAAAATAGTTGAATTTTGGTTTAAGAATCACTTGAATCCAAGTAACGGTTAGAAAGTTATGAAATAAACAAATTGCATAATTAATTTCGTAATTAAAATTGCTGATGATAATTAGTGAACTAATTTTCTGGGTTATAAAAAGTGGTTATTTGGATTCTACTCGTCGAGTAGATGAATTTTCATATAAAGCACGTCTCGTTTCGTTGAACGGTTGTCAAGTTATGGACAAAAGAAGTTTTGCAAATTTTGATGAAATGTCGAAACGGGAACTGAAATTCTCGCTGATCTGCGTTGTTTCATATATAAAAAAAATACCACTGAATTCTTTGCTGTAAGGTCTAACAAACGACTCTAGCCGTTTGTCAATTCGAGTCTCGACGATTTTTCTAAAAATCATCAAAGTTGACGGTTTGGTCACATTTTAAAATTCTAAAAAGAGCTGAAACTTTTTTATTTAAAAATGTCAGTTTTGTATCAGTTGTCATGGTCAGCCTGATATGTGTTTACTCTTGCCAAAAATCATGTTATATCTTTGTGGTAACGAGAATTTGCAGGCTTTGACCGTTTGTCAATACGAGTTTTGAGGAATTTTCTAAAAATCTCCAAAGTAGGCTACTCGGTCACTTTTGTAAATTTATTAAAGCTGAAAAATTAACTTTGAAACGCCGAAAACGCGTTGGCAACTACGAGTTGTCTAGGTTTAGTTTACTTCTGTAATATTTATGCTTAATCTTTTTGGTAATGTGTAACTTTTATCTTTGGCCGTTTATCAATCGGAGTTCCGATAATTTTTCTAAAAATAGCTGAAGTGGCCCGTTTAGTCATGTTTGACCGAAAATCATTTTTGTATAAGTTATTATATATTTGCATGCGACCACATTTTTACTTTGACCTTTGACTTTTGACTTTAACCTTTGACTTTTGACTTTGAACTTTGACTTTTCCTGTTAACTTTTCAGTTAACTTTTTGTGTTGATTTTCTCTAAAAAAAAAAAAAACCTAAAATACTATTTTATGATTATGAAACCATTTGTGTTACGTTGTTTCACACGTCACCTTTTACTAGAATCTTAATTGAGCATGAGTAATATAACATGTTACTATACTGTAGAGTCAGACTCGAGCTATAGGATAGGATTACACTATGACCTGACCTAAATTGCTATACAAATATTGACCAACATATAAATATATATAATTAATATAGGTTCGTGAATCCGAGGCCAACCTTGCACTTGTTCAATGACGTTATATGTATTTTTACTACAAAATACAGTATGGTGAGTTTCATTTGCCTTTTTATCCTTTATATTTTTGGGACTGAGAATGCATGCGCTTTTATAAATGTTTGACGAAATAGACACAAGTAATTGAAACTACATTCTATGGTTGAATTATCGAAATCGAATATGCCCCTTTTTATTAAAGTCTGGTAATCTAAGAATTAGGGAACAGACACCCTAATTGACGCGAATCCTAAAGATAGATCTATTGGGCCTAACAAACCCCATCCAAAGTACCGGATGCTTTAGTACTTCGAAATTTATATCATGTCCGAAGGAGGATCCCGGAATGATAGGGGATATTCTTATATGCATATTGTTAATGTCGGTTACCAGGTGTTCACCATATGAATGATTATTTTTGTCTCTATGCATGGGACGTATATTTATGAGAACTGAAAATGAAATTCTTGTGGTCTATTAAAATGATGGAAATAAATGATTATGATAAACTAATGAACTCACCAACCTTTTGGTTGACACTTTAAAGCATGTTTATTCTCAGGTGTTAAAGAAATCTTCCGCTGTGCATTTGCTCATTTTAAAGATATTACTTGGAGTCTTTCATAGCATATTTCGAAGAACGTTGCATTCGAGTCATTGAGTTCATCAAAGATTATTATTAAATCAATTTATAGTTAGATAGTGGATATTATGAAATGGTATGCATGCCTGTCAATTTTCGATGTAAAGAAAGATTGTCTTTTAAAAACGAATGCAATGTTTGTAAAATGTATCATATAGAGGTCAAATACCTCGCAATGTAATCAACTATTGTGAATCGTTTATAATGTATATGAACGGGTCCTTTCAGTTGGTATCAGAGCGGTGGTCTTAGCGAACCAGGTCTGCATTAGTGTGTCTAACAGATAAGTCGATAGGATGCATTAGTGAGTCTGGACTTCGACCGTGTCTGCATGTCAATAGTTTTGCTTATCATTTTGTGTCAAAAATTAACTACTTATCATCCTCAGGAAATTACCTGCTTATCATTTTTAGTCTAAGACACGTCTTGCTGCATTGATTGCATGAATAGTGTATAGACACAAATTCATATCTTAGCGTATCTGCTAAATCATATCTTATCGTATCTGTTACTGTAAACGTTGCCTGATATATCCCGTAAATTCCTCCGTAATTTACGAAATCTTTTGTTCTATATATATGGATATTCTATGTAATTAGAATACCATCCGATAACCGAAAATCATTTCATATAGAAAAAAAAATCCTTATTCAATCGTACAAAATGGAATTCATCATTAATTCAAGTTCCTCGGATTTCGAAATGGAATCCCACTCTAGCTCCGAAAGCAGTGTGACCGGAATAGATCAACCAATCAGTCATCACCTATTCTGGATGAATTGGGGATGGTTCGTAGCCTCCTCAATCATTGGAGACAAGAAGAAGGTGATCCCTTCCATCCACCACATTGCCCTATTGACGAAGAACCTGAAGCACTTACCGGCGAACCTGTCCGAAACACCATTTTCTCGCTCATTTCCAGAGTATCTCGTCACGATTATATATTACATCAAATTTTAGATTTTATTTATCCGCTCGTCCGAACCGACAATCACCCCGATGTAATAGAAGAAGTCAACGAGCTTCGCGCTCGGGTAGTGGCTTTGGAGAATATGGTGCAGAGATTACAAACACCAGCAGCAGCATCAGCAGCATAACCAGTAACACCATCATCAACGCCAATAGTACCATTACCACCCCAACCACAACCACGTCGTAAACCTCAACTTTACCCTCTGTCCCACGAGCACCAATGTCATATGCCCTGTAGATACCAAGGAATACCAACAACAATAACCGACGAAGTATTAATTCATAACTTCATTGGAGAAACATTCCGCGCAGATTATGTAATCTCTAAAATCTTAGAGATTATCTAATCTAGCCCTAACCATAAATCAGTTAAGCGAACCAAAATGATAGAAGGAAGAGTAGAAACCCTGACAAAAATGGTGTGTGATTAACAAGCTAAACTTGTTTTACCAACAGCATCAACAGTACCGTCAGCGTCACCAGCATCATCAGTACAGTCAACATCAGAATCAACAACACCTATAACATCACAAACTCCGTCAGCTCAAGAATCACTATGGACATCATTACGAATCAATAACCCGTATATTGTATCAACGAGTTATGAAGAATTAACTCATTCCCTTTGAAGAAATTATATGTATATTTTATATATTTTGAAATAAAAATAAATCTTTCCGTGCTAAGCTATTGTATGTGAATCTTAACTACTCGGTTAATTCATATTACAAATATGCAATAATGTACGTCCTTCGGCCGCAACTTAACCAGCGTTAACTACAATCTCTGTCGCAATTCAACAAATTCCAATTCATAATAAATCAAGTATATATTTGATTTTACACTTTCATCATCGATGTACCCGAAACTTTTCAGATAACATCATTCGTACTTTGCGAAATTCACAAGAATTCCACGAACCGAACATCATACATCAACAAATAACGAAGTATTGATTCATAATTTCAATGTCATTAAAGAAATACTGCGTAAAAGTTATGTACTTTTTAAAGCCTTTAGGGATTATTCAATTCTAGTTTCAACCGTAAAGCAAATGAGTTTAATTTAACATTAACTCATTAAATCTATGTTACATCTGAAGAAAATATACATATATATATTTTCATAAAGACTGTAATAAAATTCTTTTGTACAAAATATTAATTGTGAATTTTTTTTTAACGGGTAGGTAATACCCGAGAGATATATAAATTCACAATTAATATATTACATTCTTCGAATCTGATTCAGCAAATCATCCATTATACTCCCTACTTTCACAACAATATACATTCTTTTATAGAAATCAAAACAACCATACTCATTCAAAATTTAATTACATATTCTGATTTTGAAATCTCAAAATTCAACTTGAGATATGACCAAAATCATCACTCTTAGATCCTTACATCTTTCACAAGCTATATTTTGACTTCAAAACTGTGTTAGAACATCAAATGTATGTTAACGATTACAATCTGTGTTCAAACCCTTCAAAAATTTCTGAAGACACTTCGAATCATGAGCAATCGAGATGATGATCCAACCACATGTTACCCACAGTTATGTACCTGAAAAACTCTTGAAACCAAAGTAAAAGTTTAAACAACATATCCGCGTCAGATTCTTTAGCATTTATTAGCAAAAATAACTTTGCGACTCCTATTCAAAGTAGCCAGTTTTGTCACAGCTCCAGCAAGTCAACTTCGACTTTTCAGTCAGACTAACCTTATTATAACCTTGAGATATACACCATCGTTACCAGGGAACCTTTTACATTCCACCACATTATTAACAGATGTATCAACAACTTCATTACCCTTTGACTTTAGCCTCTCCAAAAAGTCATTATAATTATTCATTGAAACCCCATCATTTACTCATTCGCATCTTGTAATGAGAATTTCCATACGAATCATTGGGAATTAGCAATCAGTATTTTGAAATCTCGCAGCATGTCTACGCCAACAGTTATATGTGTATATATAACGTCTATCTTCTGGACTTAATTTGAATGTGAAGATTCTGAAAAACACTTCGAACTACGAATTGGTTCTTCGAAAAAGGAAAAATACTGATGAAGCAGCAAAAAAACTATAAACGACCTTAACAGTAAAAGTTTGATGATAATGAATAGGTGTGCTGGCAAAGCACAGAAAAAGAGAAGTCTTGGAACTGGAAAATGGATTGAGCAAAGTAGGAAGGAGGCTGTGGACAAATTACAAAGACTGAACCTGACTTCAAAGGATCCAAATAATTCAGTATCTGCTGAAGTCATTAACGAATACCTTGCTCCTGACTCTAAACCCCTGCGGACAATATTCTTCATCATCCTCTGATATTAGAAATTCTAAAATATCATCATATCTTTCATTATAAATATCCTCCATATTTCTGAAGATATTTTCTTAATTTTTCTTATTTGAAATCATTTACCTCTTCGCGCTATCTGTATTACATCATAAAAGAAACTATTTTAGTTTCTAAATTCTGAAACATTCAAGTTTAAAATAGGAATATTTTGAAGTAGTGTTGGGAACTGAAGCATGAATTAGTATAATATAATGACACTTGATCGATGTGATTATATTACAGTAAGTCATGCTGAGTTTCTAAATGGAACATGATGATTCACAGATCATAACATCATCATGTGCCATGTTATACGACACTTGTATTCTATTTAACCTCTAAAATATCAAGAAAATATTTCTTGATGATTCGGCCTTTTCCAAGGTATTTTAGTAATTTGACAAGTCAAGATCGTGCCATCACAATTTCCTTCCTAGAACATTAACAATGTTCATTTCGAAATTCGTATCTGTGAATTCTGGACCATTACAAGCGGTGCTTAATCGCAAGAAGAAGAAACGAAAGGACAAAACTCGAAAATAAAATTTGGGGTATAAATTGCAGCAAATAAAAGAGAGCATTAACTGTGAATGATAATGATTATAGAAGACAGAAGCAGAGACTTTGAAATATAAGGGAACATATAAAGCCCAACGACAAACCAGAAATTATAAACCATATATATTGATGCATATAACAATATAAAGACACGGGAGAACTAGAAACACTATAAACCCAAGAGTATAGTAGAAGTAAATAGATTCTTCCGGCGGTAGATGAAAAAAAAAAAGAAGAATGACCGATATGAAAGTTAGAAGTATATCGAGAATCAGAACTGGATGGAGCATATTGATGAATACTTTAAAATATGAGTTGAGGGGGAAAGAATAGAAGGTGATGAAACATGACTAGGAACTTAGAAATCAACAGATTTAACTCACACAATGGCAGAATAAGTGAATCAAACCCTCTAGTGAATAGGTTAAGTTTTTTATTTTATTAATTTAGTCAAACCACAACTAAATCAAGTGTGATTAGATCAACACCTAGAGCTATTATTCACCACCTGGGTGATTTGGACTGAGAGAGAATCGAAGGAGCTCACTAGATCTGAGTGTGTGTAATAAATGAGAGGCTTAACCTAAAATGAAGAACATAAGACTTTATATACCCCTGCTGTGATGACCCGGAAATTTCCGATCAAATTTAAACTTTAATCTTTATATATATCCGACACGATAAGCAAAATCTGTAATGTTGAGTCTCGAAAGTTTTGAAACTATATTTCTGTAATCAAATATCCTTTGACCATGCCAAACTATTCACGAACAATTATGTGTAAATAAATATATATACATATACATGTGTGATTATTAAACTGAGATATATTAATAAAACATTGAACGGATTAGTTAATATGAATATAAGCTATGAGATCTATTTTATGAACTTGGAAATGCTATCAAGGTATTGAATGAATAATATGTTACATAAACGTATTTGTTCGATGTAAGTTTATCGACGAGATTAAAAGATAATATCAAATGATTGAATTATCGGATACATTGAACTATGATTATGAGTCTCTGTTATGAGGTCCACTTTGAATTAGGAAACCCTTTTTTTTTTTTAACGGTATTCGGAACAAATGGTAAAGTGATTTACAAGTAAGAACAATGTATCACTTATTGGGAGTTAGACAAAAGTTAGTGGAGAATCGAATTTCATAATATTCGATTTATCATATAGAAAGAATAATTGGGATAAGATTCGTTGACTAGATAAACCTATTTGATATGTTATATTAAGATATATTATTTAGAAAGTTAAGAAAATTAACTAAACATTTACGCATAAAAGAATGAAATCAAATTAGGTTTTAAAGCATAAACGTTATAGGATTTTTCGATTTTGTAAAGTATCTTAAAATTATATAATTACTTTTGAAAGGATAACTAGTATGTTATTAGATAAATATTTCAAAAATATGTATAAGATTATAAATTTTAATTTAAATTAGTCATAAAACGATTTGATATTAAACTAATTTTAATAAATAGGCTTTGATAAATAACAAGATTATGAATTATATAAGTAAATGACCAAAACACTCAAAAGATTAAGTTACACTTTGAGTGGGTTAGTTTTTAATTAATTTAAGTCTAGTTATTAATAAAGGTACGTGTCACAAAATGTTTAATTTAAAATAAAATATTTTTGACAAACAAAGAGACTTTAATTTATATAAGGAAATGACCACAACACTCAATTATATAAGTTATATTTTTATAAAGGTAATTTATTGTTGAGTAAGTCTAATTTTTGTAAAAGGTACACGTCACGTAACGTAAAAGGCTAGTTTTCTAAACGTACGAAAGTGCGCCCGAAAAACCGAAAGTGGTACGTGAGTCGTGAGACCACGACCGTGTCATTTTTGTAAAAATTATATTTTTACCATGAGCATAAATATAATATAATATTTAATTAATTCTAAAGATTAAATATAATAAAAATTAAAAAAAAAAAACATATAAAACTTATGTTTGTGTAATATATGAAACACGTGAATGTTGGCAGGAGAAAAGTAGTGGACATGAGCTGTAAAGGGGTAGTAGGTGGATGTCAAAAGTTCCTATAAATATTGAACGAGATTGGTTTGTAATTCATATTTTTTTTATCATCTAACTCTCGTATTCTCTTTACATATATATAAAAATTGTAATTATAATAATTATTATTATTAAGATTAATAGTATTGTTAATCTTATTATTATTATTAGTAGTATTTATACATAAAATATTACGACGAGGTCATGAGCGGGTCATTTCAAGACAAGTTTTATGAGTAGGATAGGGCTAAGGAAATTATGGGTTATGGCTATGGAGGTGATGGGTATGGTTCATGGGTATGCCCTTGAGGTCAAATTGGTAGTTATCGTCTCCGTCGCGTCTACGTACCTTTCCTACAGTATTGAATCTCAATATTGATACGTGAGCACTCATAACTTAACTTTTATTTACTAATAGTGTATCCCTGACTAGTGCTCGAGAATATAGGATTATGCATGCTTGTATATTTGATATTGCCCTTAGATAGGTTATGTTGAATCTTAAAGGTTGTTATACTAGGGATGAAATAAGGTATAAGATATGCATGTCATTGAAAAGCTAGCGAAAAATTAAGAACTTTTCATTTAGATATCGAATGAATTCGATGAACGGATAGAAAGTTATGAATTGTATAATTAATTTCGTAATTAAAATTGCTGATAATAATTAGTGAACTAATTTTCTGGGTAATAAAAAGTGGATATTTGGATTCTACTCGTCGATTAGATGAATTTTCATATAAAGCACGTCTCGTTTCGTTGAACGGTTGTCAAGTTATGGATAAAAGAAGTTTTGTAAATTTTGATGAAATGTCGTTACGGAAACTGAAATTCTCGTTGATCTGCGTTGTTTCAGATTAAAACAAAAATATCATTGAATTCTTTGCTGTAAGATGTAACAAACGACTCTGGTCGTTTGTCAATTCGAGTCTCGACGATTTTTCTAAAAATCGTCAAAGTTGACTGTTTGGTCACATTTTAAAATTCTAAAAAAGAGCTGAAACTTTTTTATTAAAAATGTCAGTTTTGTATCAGTTGTCATGGTCGGCCTGATGTGTGTTTACTTTTGCCAAAAATCATGTTATATCTTTGTGGTAACGAGAATTTGAAGGCTTTGACCGTTTGTCAATCCGAGTTTCGAGGAATTTTCTAAAAATCTCCAAAGTAGGCTACTCGGTCACTTTTGTAAATTTATTAAAGCTGAAAAATTAACTTTGAAACACCGAAACCGCGTTGGCAACTACGAGTTGTCTAGGTTTAGTTTACTTCTGTAAAAATTTATGCTTAATCTTTTTGGTAATGTGTAACTTTTATCTTTGGCCGTTTATCAATCGGAGTTCCGATAATTTTTCTAAAAATCGCTGAAGTGGCCGTTTAGTCATGTTTGACCGAAAAATCATTTTTGTATAAGTTATTATATTTTTGCATACGACCTCGTTTTTACTTTAACTTTTGACTTTTGCACATTAGTCTCGAGCATTAGGATTGTGGTACACTATGACTTAACCTAATTTGTTAGACAAATATTGATCAACATAAATATATATATAATTAATATAGGTTCGTGAATCCGAGGCCAACCTTACATTTGTTCAAAGATGTTATATGTATTTTTACTACAAAATACAGTATGGTGAGTTTCATTTACCTTTTTACCCTTTATATTTTTGGGACTGAGAATACATGCGCTTTTATAAATGTTTGACGAAATAGACACAAGTAATTGAAACTACATTCTATGGTTGAATTATCGAAATCGAATATGCCCCTTTTTATTAAAGTCTGGTAATCTAAGAATTAGGGAACAGACACCCTAATTGACGCGAATCCTAAAGATAGATCTATTGGGCCTAACAAACCCCATCCAAAGTACCGGATGCTTTAGTACTTCGAAATTATATCATGTCCGAAGGAGGATCCCGGAATGATAGGGGATATTCTTATATGTATCTAGTTAATGTCGGTTACCAGGTGTTCACCATATGAATGATTATTTTTGTCTCTATGCATGGGACGTATATTTATGAGAACTGGAAATGAAATTCTTGTGGTCTATTAAAATGATGGAAATAAATGATTATGATAAACTAATGAACTCACCAACCTTTTGGTTGACACTTTAAAGCATGTTTATTCTCAGGTGTTAAAGAAATCTTCCGCTGTGCATTTGCTCATTTTAAAGATATTACTTGGAGTCTTTCATAGCATATTTCGAAGAACGTTGCATTCGAGTCATTGAGTTCATCAAAGATTATTATTAAATTAATTTATAGTTGGATAGTGGATATTATGAAATGATATGCATGCCTGTCAATTTTCAATGTAAAGAAAGTTTGTCTTTTAAAAACGAATGCAATGTTTGTAAAATGTATCATATAGAGGTCAAATACCTCGCAATGTAATCAACTATTGTGAATCGTTTATAATGTATATGAACGGGTCCTTTCAGTTGGTATCAGAGCGGTGGTCTTAGCGAACCATGTCTGCATTAGTGTGCCTAACTGATAAGTCGTTAGGATGCATTAGTGAGTCTGGACTTCGACCGTGTCTGCATGTCAAAAGTTTTGCTTATCATTTTTAGTCGGAAATCATCTGCTTATCATTCTTAGGAAATTACCTGCTTATCATTACTAGTCTAGACACGTCTTGCTACATTAATTGCATGAGTAGTGTATAGACAAAATTCATATCTTAGCGTATCTGCTAAATCATATCTTATCGTATCTGTTACTTTAAACTTTACCTGACATATCCTGCAAATTCCTCCGTAATCTGCGAAATCTTTTATTCTATATCTATGGATATTCTATGTAATTAGAATACCATCCGATAACCGAAAATCATTTCATATCGAAAAATCCTTATTCAATCGTACGAAATGGAATTCATCATTAATTCAAGTTCCTCGGATTCCGAAATGGAATCCCACTCCAGCTCTGAAAGCAGTGTGACATGAATGGATTAACCAATCAGCCATCATCTATTCTGGATGAATTGGGGATGGGTTCTTAGCCTCCTCAATCATTGGAGACAAGAAGAAGGTGATCCCTTCCATCCACCCCATTGCCCTCTTAACAAAGAACCTGAAGCACTTACCGGCGAACCAATCCGAAAACACCATTTTCTCTCTCATTTCCAGAGTATCTAGTCACAATTATATACTACATCAAATTCTAGATTATATTTATCCGCTCGTCCGAACTGACAATCACCCCGGTATAATAGAAGAAGTCAACGAGCTTCACGCTCAGGTAGTGGCTTTGGAGAATATGGTGCAAAGATTACAAACACCAGCAGCAGCACCAGCAGCATAACCAGTACCACCATCATCAACGCCAACAGTACCATTACCACCTCCAACCACAACCGCGTCGTAAACCTCAACTTCACAATCTGTCCCACGAGCATCAACATCACACGCATCATAGATACTAAAGAGTACCAACAACAACAAACGATGAAGTATTGATTCATAACTTCATCGGAGGAATATTCTACGGCGATTATGTAATCTCTAAAGTCTTAGAGATTATCTATTTCCACCCTAACCCTAAATCAGATGAGTAAACCAAAATGAGTCAAGGAAGAATCGAAACCCTAACAAGGATGGTGCGCGATTTACTTGTTATACAAGCATCACTAGCAAATACCGGAAGTATCATCAGCAGCAACAGTACCGTTAGCATCACCAGTATAGTCAGTAACGTCAGCATCGTCAGAATCAGCAACACCTATGACATCACAAATCCCATCAGTTCAAGAATCACTGTGGAAATCGTTACCAATCAACAACGAATATGTTGTATCAACGAGTTATATAATATTAACTCATTCCTTCTGAAGAATTATTATATATTTTATATATATGAATTCTGGAATTATAATAAATCTTTTTGTACTAAGCTATTAAGTATGAATTGAAAAAGAGTAGATACTACTCGTTTAAATTCATATTACTAATATCTTATGATGTACATCCTTCATTAACAACTTAATCATCATTAACCACAATCTCCGTTTCAATCTAATGAACTCCGATTCATAATAAATCAAGTGTATCATTCAATAACATGTTTGATTATACACTTTCATCTTCGATATACCCGAAATTTACGGGAAAACAATATTCGTATTTTGCGAAGTTAGCAAGAGTTCTATGAGCATCAGCATGATTCACTAAGGAAATACATATAAACATTGAAGCATTGATTACATTAGTGAAATACTTCGCAAAGATTATGTAATCTCTAATGTTTTAGAGAAAATTCATTTCTAATTCAATCCGAAAATCAAATGAGCTTAGTATGATATTAACTCATTGAATCTGTACTACATCTGAAGAAAATATACCCACATATATTTTCATAAAGATTGTAATGAAATTCTTGTTCAAAATATTAATTGTAAAATTTTTTTTAACGGGTAGGTAATACCCGAGAAATATATTAAATTACAATTAATATGTTACGTTCTTCAATTCGGATCCAACAATCATCAACTATACCAATATGCATTCTTCTATAGAAATCAAAACAACCATACTCATTCGAATCTAATTACATGCTCTGATTTTGGGAATTTCAGAATTTAACTCGAGATACAACCGAAATCATTATTCTTAGATCCTTACATTTTTCAAAGTTATACTTTGACTTCAAAACTCTGATAGAACATCACTTTTAATCGTAACACTCAGATGAATATGAAAATCATTCGGGAGTCAGGACGAATTCCTCATTTGGATATTGACTATGACAATCTGCATTTAAAACCCTTCGAAATTCCTGAAGACACTTCAAATAATGAACAATCGAGATGATGATCCAACCACACATTACCTGAAGTTTTGTACCTGAAAAACTCTCGAAACCAAAGTTATCGTTTGACACGTACCCGCGTCGAAATTCTTTATCAGTTATTAGCAAAAACAACTTCACGATTCCTTTCTAATATAGCCAAATTTATCACAGCTCCAACAAGTCAACTTCGACTTTTCAGTCGGACTAGTCTTATTTTAAACCCGATAGATACGTTGTTATTCATTGTTATTACTGGGGAACCTTTCATATTCCATCATATTACCACCAGCATTTAATCATCCAAAACACGATTCTTCTGAACCCACCTCGGATTGATAACCAGTGATTCAGATATTATATCATTAAATGCAGAGGAAACATAAACATGGTAGACGATCTAAACGGTCAAAAGTTTGATGATAAAAGATAGTAAGTTGGTAAAGCTCAGAAAAAAAAAAAAAAAAAAAAGATTTGGTACTGAAAAACGAATTGAGCAAAGTATGAAGGAAGCAGTGGACAAATCACAAGGACTAAATCTGCCTTCAAAGAATCCAAATAAATCAGTGCCTGCTGAACTCGTTAGCAAACACCTTACTTCTTATTCTAAACCTTCACAGACAGATATTCTTCATCATCATCATATCTTAAATATTATAAGATATCTTCGTATCTTCCATTATACATATTCTCCATATCTTTGGAGATATTTTCACAACTATTCTTATCAAGTATCATTTATCTCTCCGTAATATCTGCAACATAAAAGAAACTGTGTTAGTTTCTAAATTCAAAAAAAAAAAAAAAAAATTTGAATATGAATGTTTTTGAAGTGGTGTTGGGAACTGATTCATGGGTTAGTATAATATAATGACACTTGATCAACGTCATTATATTACAGTAATTCATGCTGAGTTTCTAATGGACGTGATGATTCACAGGACATACCGTCATCATGTGTCATTTACACGACTCTTACATTCTATCTAACCTCTAAATATATCAAGAAAATATTTCTTGATGATTCGATCTTTTCCAGGGTATTCTGGTAATTTAACAAATCAATATTTTACCATTACCATTTCCTTCTTAGAACAATTACTATGTTCATTCTGAAATCTATACCTACGAATTCCGGACCATTACAAGAGATGTTAAATTGAAAGAAGAAGAAACGAAAGGACAAAGCTCCGAAACAGAAATTGGAGTATAGATCGCAACAAATAGAAGGGAGCGTTAACTATGGATGACAATGATTATAGAAGACAGAAGCAGGGACATCGAAGTATAAGGGAAGATATAAAACCCAACAACCAACCGTAAATTATAAACCGTAGATGTCAATGCATAAAGCAATATAAAAACACGGGAGGACTAGAAAAACTATAAACCCAAGAGTATAGTAGAAGTAAATAGATTCTTCCGGTGGCAGATTAAAAAGAAGAATGACAGATATGAAAGTTAAGAGGATATCAAGGATCAGGATGGGATGGAGCATATTAATGAATATTTTAAAATATGATTTGAGGAAGAAAGAATAGAAGGTGTGAGTTGTAAGGAAACGAAGGGGGTGGATTTATGGACAGAGCAATCAAAGCAGATTATCGCGTATAACCAAAGAGGATCCTAATCTCCTTAATTACCGACGAATCAAATCTTATTATGGAGATCTTCTTCTAAATTCCTTAAATTTCGGAAATCAATCTTGACTACGCCACCTGTTAGGTCAAACCTGCATTTATTCATTTTCACTCTTAGGTGATAGCTTCATTCGTGCTCTTCACAAAAACAAATCGTTTTATCTATATCACTCAATTATGATAAAACTCTATTATCGATTCATATTTGTCATGAAAACATTTTATTAGTTAGCCATGACAACCTCGATCAAATTTCGGGACGAAATTTCTTTTAACGGGTAGGTAATGTGATGACCCGGAAATTTCCGATCAAATTTAAACTTTAATCTTTATATATATCCGACACGATAAGCAAAATCTGTAATGTTGAGTCTCGAAAGTTTTGAAACTATATTTCTGTAATCAAATATCCTTTGACCATGCCAAACTATTCACGAACAATTATGTGTAAATAAATATATATACATATACATGTGTGATTATTAAACTGAGATATATTAATAAAACATTGAACGGATTAGTTAATATGAATATAAGCTATGAGATCTATTTTATGAACTTGGAAATGCTATCAAGGTATTGAATGAATAATATGTTACATAAACGTATTTGTTCGATGTAAGTTTATCGACGAGATTAAAAGATAATATCAAATGATTGAATTATCGGATACATTGAACTATGATTATGAGTCTCTGTTATGAGGTCCACTTTGAATTAGGAAACCCTTTTTTTTTTTTAACGGTATTCGGAACAAATGGTAAAGTGATTTACAAGTAAGAACAATGTATCACTTATTGGGAGTTAGACAAAAGTTAGTGGAGAATCGAATTTCATAATATTCGATTTATCATATAGAAAGAATAATTGGGATAAGATTCGTTGACTAGATAAACCTATTTGATATGTTATATTAAGATATATTATTTAGAAAGTTAAGAAAATTAACTAAACATTTACGCATAAAAGAATGAAATCAAATTAGGTTTTAAAGCATAAACGTTATAGGATTTTTCGATTTTGTAAAGTATCTTAAAATTATATAATTACTTTTGAAAGGATAACTAGTATGTTATTAGATAAATATTTCAAAAATATGTATAAGATTATAAATTTTAATTTAAATTAGTCATAAAACGATTTGATATTAAACTAATTTTAATAAATAGGCTTTGATAAATAACAAGATTATGAATTATATAAGTAAATGACCAAAACACTCAAAAGATTAAGTTACACTTTGAGTGGGTTAGTTTTTAATTAATTTAAGTCTAGTTATTAATAAAGGTACGTGTCACAAAATGTTTAATTTAAAATAAAATATTTTTGACAAACAAAGAGACTTTAATTTATATAAGGAAATGACCACAACACTCAATTATATAAGTTATATTTTTATAAAGGTAATTTATTGTTGAGTAAGTCTAATTTTTGTAAAAGGTACACGTCACGTAACGTAAAAGGCTAGTTTTCTAAACGTACGAAAGTGCGCCCGAAAAACCGAAAGTGGTACGTGAGTCGTGAGACCACGACCGTGTCATTTTTGTAAAAATTATATTTTTACCATGAGCATAAATATAATATAATATTTAATTAATTCTAAAGATTAAATATAATAAAAATTAAAAAAAAAAAACATATAAAACTTATGTTTGTGTAATATATGAAACACGTGAATGTTGGCAGGAGAAAAGTAGTGGACATGAGCTGTAAAGGGGTAGTAGGTGGATGTCAAAAGTTCCTATAAATATTGAACGAGATTGGTTTGTAATTCATATTTTTTTTATCATCTAACTCTCGTATTCTCTTTACATATATATAAAAATTGTAATTATAATAATTATTATTATTAAGATTAATAGTATTGTTAATCTTATTATTATTATTAGTAGTATTTATACATAAAATATTACGACGAGGTCATGAGCGGGTCATTTCAAGACAAGTTTTATGAGTAGGATAGGGCTAAGGAAATTATGGGTTATGGCTATGGAGGTGATGGGTATGGTTCATGGGTATGCCCTTGAGGTCAAATTGGTAGTTATCGTCTCCGTCGCGTCTACGTACCTTTCCTACAGTATTGAATCTCAATATTGATACGTGAGCACTCATAACTTAACTTTTATTTACTAATAGTGTATCCCTGACTAGTGCTCGAGAATATAGGATTATGCATGCTTGTATATTTGATATTGCCCTTAGATAGGTTATGTTGAATCTTAAAGGTTGTTATACTAGGGATGAAATAAGGTATAAGATATGCATGTCATTGAAAAGCTAGCGAAAAATTAAGAACTTTTCATTTAGATATCGAATGAATTCGATGAACGGATAGAAAGTTATGAATTGTATAATTAATTTCGTAATTAAAATTGCTGATAATAATTAGTGAACTAATTTTCTGGGTAATAAAAAGTGGATATTTGGATTCTACTCGTCGATTAGATGAATTTTCATATAAAGCACGTCTCGTTTCGTTGAACGGTTGTCAAGTTATGGATAAAAGAAGTTTTGTAAATTTTGATGAAATGTCGTTACGGAAACTGAAATTCTCGTTGATCTGCGTTGTTTCAGATTAAAACAAAAATATCATTGAATTCTTTGCTGTAAGATGTAACAAACGACTCTGGTCGTTTGTCAATTCGAGTCTCGACGATTTTTCTAAAAATCGTCAAAGTTGACTGTTTGGTCACATTTTAAAATTCTAAAAAAGAGCTGAAACTTTTTTATTAAAAATGTCAGTTTTGTATCAGTTGTCATGGTCGGCCTGATGTGTGTTTACTTTTGCCAAAAATCATGTTATATCTTTGTGGTAACGAGAATTTGAAGGCTTTGACCGTTTGTCAATCCGAGTTTCGAGGAATTTTCTAAAAATCTCCAAAGTAGGCTACTCGGTCACTTTTGTAAATTTATTAAAGCTGAAAAATTAACTTTGAAACACCGAAACCGCGTTGGCAACTACGAGTTGTCTAGGTTTAGTTTACTTCTGTAAAAATTTATGCTTAATCTTTTTGGTAATGTGTAACTTTTATCTTTGGCCGTTTATCAATCGGAGTTCCGATAATTTTTCTAAAAATCGCTGAAGTGGCCGTTTAGTCATGTTTGACCGAAAAATCATTTTTGTATAAGTTATTATATTTTTGCATACGACCTCGTTTTTACTTTAACTTTTGACTTTTGCACATTAGTCTCGAGCATTAGGATTGTGGTACACTATGACTTAACCTAATTTGTTAGACAAATATTGATCAACATAAATATATATATAATTAATATAGGTTCGTGAATCCGAGGCCAACCTTACATTTGTTCAAAGATGTTATATGTATTTTTACTACAAAATACAGTATGGTGAGTTTCATTTACCTTTTTACCCTTTATATTTTTGGGACTGAGAATACATGCGCTTTTATAAATGTTTGACGAAATAGACACAAGTAATTGAAACTACATTCTATGGTTGAATTATCGAAATCGAATATGCCCCTTTTTATTAAAGTCTGGTAATCTAAGAATTAGGGAACAGACACCCTAATTGACGCGAATCCTAAAGATAGATCTATTGGGCCTAACAAACCCCATCCAAAGTACCGGATGCTTTAGTACTTCGAAATTATATCATGTCCGAAGGAGGATCCCGGAATGATAGGGGATATTCTTATATGTATCTAGTTAATGTCGGTTACCAGGTGTTCACCATATGAATGATTATTTTTGTCTCTATGCATGGGACGTATATTTATGAGAACTGGAAATGAAATTCTTGTGGTCTATTAAAATGATGGAAATAAATGATTATGATAAACTAATGAACTCACCAACCTTTTGGTTGACACTTTAAAGCATGTTTATTCTCAGGTGTTAAAGAAATCTTCCGCTGTGCATTTGCTCATTTTAAAGATATTACTTGGAGTCTTTCATAGCATATTTCGAAGAACGTTGCATTCGAGTCATTGAGTTCATCAAAGATTATTATTAAATTAATTTATAGTTGGATAGTGGATATTATGAAATGATATGCATGCCTGTCAATTTTCAATGTAAAGAAAGTTTGTCTTTTAAAAACGAATGCAATGTTTGTAAAATGTATCATATAGAGGTCAAATACCTCGCAATGTAATCAACTATTGTGAATCGTTTATAATGTATATGAACGGGTCCTTTCACCTGCTGTTGACACACCCATATGATTCATTCATCACACGTACGAGTTGGCTTCATCAACCGTACGGGTGATCACTCACTCGTGTCTTATCATTTAGGTTATAATTGTAACTTAGCTCAGCATCAACCATGCGTATGAGCCTGTCAGCCGTACTAGTGAGGCTTCACTCGTACTTCTGACTAAGTCTAACATAGTCAAACATCTAAATCTCATTCCTGCAGTTCCTGTAACCACATACAAACACGGATAGGATAATAACGAGCAATCATGGTGGCCTGTAAACTGTTGTACCTGCAATGGACGTGGGTAGATGTCTAGGGACTTGCATAAAATGCATCAACAGATGGTGTGAGTTGTAAGAAAACGAAGGAGGTGAATTTATAAGAAAATCTCCGACAGAACAATTAAAATGGACGATCGCATTTAAAGCGGATCCTAATTCCCTTGATTACCGGAGAGTCAAATCTTATTAAGAAGATTTTCTTCAAATCCCTTAAAATCTGGGAATCAATCATATCTACGTCAAATGATAAGATGAATCTACACTTACTCATTTCACTCTTCTATGTTAGCTTCATTCGTACTCTTCATATAAATGGATTGTTTATCCAAATTATTCGCTGATGATAAAACTCTAATTTTCAGCCCGTATACATCATGAAAACATACTTATTATCATTCACGACCTTTCCACTCAAATTTCGGGACGAAATTTCTTTAACGGGTAGGTACTGTGACAACCCGGAAATTTCCAACCAAATTTAAACTTTAATCTTTATATGTTTCCGACACGATAAGCAATATTTGTTAAGTTAAATTTCAAGAATTTTAAACTATGTTCATACATTCATTCAACCTCGACCAAGTTCCAACGATTCACGAACCATTAAACGAATATGATTATATATGTATATGTGTATATATATTATAACTTGAAACGTAAACAAAATATTAGATTAAATACTTTATATTATTGTATCTGTTTCAAAATGTTTATCAATGGAATTAGAAGATAAGATCAAATGATTGAATTATCAGATATATTGAATTATGATTACAAGTCTCTGTTGAAAGGCCCACGTTGATTTGAGAAATCTTTTCATTTTAACAATATTCGGAAAATGGTAAAGTGATTTATAAATATGAACAAATTGTCAATCATTGAGAACTAGACAAAGGATAGTGGAAGATTGAATCTCATAAAGACTCGATTGATCTATTTAGTTTCAAACGTACAAAAACGTTTTCAGTTTAAAAAGAACTTTATTATTAAAAGGTATATAACTTTTATAAATATCTAGAACCACTTTTGACAACTCATTACTTAACTAGTATGATAAAGATAACGATATTTATATTTTATTTTATTAAATATATATAACGATTTAAATTAATATTATATATATTTATACGCGTATTATACGTACATAGTTTTATACTTTTACTATACTTAAACTTTACCTTTACTTTATTTTTACTTTACTTTCACTTTAATAATTCATACTTTAATAATTCACTTTAATAATTCATACTTTAATAATTCACTTTAATAATTCATACTTTAATAATTCACTTTAATAATTCATACTTTAATAATTCACTTTAATAATTCATACTTTAATAATTCACTTTAATAATTCAAAAATCTATTATAAATAGAATTCAATAGGTTTTATTATTTCATAGAAACTTGAAAATAGTTTTCTCTAAACTCTCTCAATCGATTTACATATATATATATTTACTCCGTATTATCTCAAGATATTATTAGTATACATAAATATTACGACGGAGTACTGTCCGAGTGATTTCGAAGTTGTTTTTTTGAGTGGGATAGGATTAAGGAAATTATGGGTTATAGCTATGGAGGTGATTGAGTATGGTTCATGGGTATGCTCGTGAGGTCAATATAGTGTTTATCATCTCCGTTGCATTTACGTACCTTTCCTGCAATATTGAATCTCAATATTGATATGTGAGTACTCATAATTTAATTTTTACATACTAATAGTGTATCCCTAACTAGTGCTCGAGTATATAGGATTATGCATGCTTGTACTTTTGATATTGCCATTAGATAGGTTATGTTGATTCCTGAATTAGTTATATATACGATTGAGATAAGGGATAAGATATGCATGTCATTGGAAAGCTAGCGAAAAATAGTTGAATTTTGGTTTAAGAATCACTTGAATCCAAGTAACGGTTAGAAAGTTATGAAATAAACAAATTGCATAATTAATTTCGTAATTAAAATTGCTGATGATAATTAGTGAACTAATTTTCTGGGTTATAAAAAGTGGTTATTTGGATTCTACTCGTCGAGTAGATGAATTTTCATATAAAGCACGTCTCGTTTCGTTGAACGGTTGTCAAGTTATGGACAAAAGAAGTTTTGCAAATTTTGATGAAATGTCGAAACGGGAACTGAAATTCTCGCTGATCTGCGTTGTTTCATATATAAAAAAAATACCACTGAATTCTTTGCTGTAAGGTCTAACAAACGACTCTAGCCGTTTGTCAATTCGAGTCTCGACGATTTTTCTAAAAATCATCAAAGTTGACGGTTTGGTCACATTTTAAAATTCTAAAAAGAGCTGAAACTTTTTTATTTAAAAATGTCAGTTTTGTATCAGTTGTCATGGTCAGCCTGATATGTGTTTACTCTTGCCAAAAATCATGTTATATCTTTGTGGTAACGAGAATTTGCAGGCTTTGACCGTTTGTCAATACGAGTTTTGAGGAATTTTCTAAAAATCTCCAAAGTAGGCTACTCGGTCACTTTTGTAAATTTATTAAAGCTGAAAAATTAACTTTGAAACGCCGAAAACGCGTTGGCAACTACGAGTTGTCTAGGTTTAGTTTACTTCTGTAATATTTATGCTTAATCTTTTTGGTAATGTGTAACTTTTATCTTTGGCCGTTTATCAATCGGAGTTCCGATAATTTTTCTAAAAATAGCTGAAGTGGCCCGTTTAGTCATGTTTGACCGAAAATCATTTTTGTATAAGTTATTATATATTTGCATGCGACCACATTTTTACTTTGACCTTTGACTTTTGACTTTAACCTTTGACTTTTGACTTTGAACTTTGACTTTTCCTGTTAACTTTTCAGTTAACTTTTTGTGTTGATTTTCTCTAAAAAAAAAAAAAAACCTAAAATACTATTTTATGATTATGAAACCATTTGTGTTACGTTGTTTCACACGTCACCTTTTACTAGAATCTTAATTGAGCATGAGTAATATAACATGTTACTATACTGTAGAGTCAGACTCGAGCTATAGGATAGGATTACACTATGACCTGACCTAAATTGCTATACAAATATTGACCAACATATAAATATATATAATTAATATAGGTTCGTGAATCCGAGACCAACCTTGCACTTGTTCAATGACGTTATATGTATTTTTACTACAAAATACAGTATGGTGAGTTTCATTTGCCTTTTTATCCTTTATATTTTTGGGACTGAGAATGCATGCGCTTTTATAAATGTTTGACGAAATAGACACAAGTAATTGAAACTACATTCTATGGTTGAATTATCGAAATCGAATATGCCCCTTTTTATTAAAGTCTGGTAATCTAAGAATTAGGGAACAGACACCCTAATTGACGCGAATCCTAAAGATAGATCTATTGGGCCTAACAAACCCCATCCAAAGTACCGGATGCTTTAGTACTTCGAAATTTATATCATGTCCGAAGGAGGATCCCGGAATGATAGGGGATATTCTTATATGCATATTGTTAATGTCGGTTACCAGGTGTTCACCATATGAATGATTATTTTTGTCTCTATGCATGGGACGTATATTTATGAGAACTGAAAATGAAATTCTTGTGGTCTATTAAAATGATGGAAATAAATGATTATGATAAACTAATGAACTCACCAACCTTTTGGTTGACACTTTAAAGCATGTTTATTCTCAGGTGTTAAAGAAATCTTTCGCTGTGCATTTGCTCATTTTAAAGATATTACTTGGAGTCTTTCATAGCATATTTCGAAGAACGTTGCATTCGAGTCATTGAGTTCATCAAAGATTATTATTAAATCAATTTATAGTTAGATAGTGGATATTATGAAATGGTATGCATGCCTGTCAATTTTCGATGTAAAGAAAGATTGTCTTTTAAAAACGAATGCAATGTTTGTAAAATGTATCATATAGAGGTCAAATACCTCGCAATGTAATCAACTATTGTGAATCGTTTATAATGTATATGAACGGGTCCTTTCATTCTGGTCCCAGGATATCTTCATGATCTTCACAGGGACGAAATGGATCAGTGTCAACATTAAGTGATCTAACAACCATAGGAGTACTTAATGGTTTTGCCTTGTCCATATTAAAACGTTTTAAAATCTTTTCAGTATATGTTGTTTGATGTACAAGTAAACCATTAGGCATATGTTCAATTTGTAAACCAAGGCAATACTTGGTTTTTCCGAGATCTTTCATTTCAAATTCTTTCTTTAGAAGTTGAATGGCTTCATGGATCTCTTTATTTGTACCTATGATATTAAGATCATCAACATAAACAGCTATGATCACATATCCGGATGTTGTTTTCTTAATGAAAACACATGGGCAAATAAGATTATTGGTATACCCTTTGCGTATCAAGTAATCACTTAATCGTTTATACCACATGCGACCCGATTGTTTCAACCCATATAAAGACCTTTGTAACTTGATTGAGTACATTTCTTTGGGTTTTGCATTTGTTGCTTCTGATACCTTAAATCCTTCAGGTATCTTCATATATATATCACTATCAAGTGATCCATAAAGATAAGCAGTCACAACATCCATGAGATGCATTTCTAAATTTTCAGAAACTGCCAGGCTGATTAAGTATCTAAAAGTAATTGCATCCATAACAGGAGAATAAGTTTCCTCATAATCAATTCCCGGTCTTTGAGAAAAACCTTGAGCTACAAGTCTAGCTTTATACCTTGTAACTTCATTTTTCTCATTTCTTTTTCGCACAAAAACCCATCTATATCCCACAGGTTTCACATCTTTAGGTGTGAGAATGATAGATCCGAAAACTTTTCTTTTATTGAGTGATTCAAATTCAGCTCGTATTGCTCCTTTCCAATGATCCCAATCATGTCTATTTTGACATTCCATGACGGATTTTGGTTCTGGATCATCATCATCATTCATGATGTCATATGCAACATTATATGAAAATATCTCATAGAGATTTTAATTTCATTTCGGTTCCATAATATTGCATAATTTATCGCAATTTTAGTATTTACATTTATCAATATCCTCTGCAGAAGGAATATTGATTTGTGGTTCTTCTTGAACACTTTCTTTTACCCCATTATCAGCTGATTTTCTTTTTCGAGGATTTTTATCTTCGGAACCAATTGATCTTCCACGTTTGATGCGTGGCAAAGACTCAACAGTGACATTATTGCCAGCTTTTGGAATTTCAGTTCGAGCTGAAGCATTTATCGCTGGTATATATGATTTAGTCACCTTTTTTTTTATATCTGTAAATGCATAAAGTAATTAATTTGCAAGTTCTTGCATATGCATTATTTTTTGAACTTTCGTTTCACATTCTTTTGTGCGAGTTCAATATACCTTAATTGATGTTCACATCATGAAGCATCATTTTATTATTATTTTTTTTACTTCACCCCCCTAATCTAGGGAACAATGTTTTATTAAAATGACAATCAGCAAAACGTGCTGTAAAAACATCACCCATCATAGGTTCAGTATATCTTATGATTGAAGATGTTTTATATCCAAAATATATTACCATCTTTCTTTGAAAAAACATTTTATTGTGTTGTGGTGATACAATTGGAACATACACTGCACAACCAATGTTCTACGGTGGAAAATATTTGGCTCTTGGCCAAAATCAAGTAGTAAGTGAAAATATTTATGACTTCCACATGGTATAATGCGAATTAATGTCGCAGCATGTAAATTTACATGTCCACATATAAATATTGATAGTTTTGTACTCATTATCAATTGTCTAGTTATTAGCTGCAAGCGTTTATCTATTGATTTAGCTAAACCAATTTTGTGTATGCACATGAGCAACTGGATGTTCAACAACAATCCCTGTAGATATATAATGATCATTAAATGCTTGAGATGTTAACTCACCAGCATTATCAAGTCTCATCCTTTTAATGGTGTAATCAGAATAATGTGTTCTCAATTTAATAATTTGTGCAAGAAACTTTGCAAATGCCATATTACGGCTTGATAACATACAAATATGAGACCATCCGCTAGATGCGTCTATTAGAACCATGAAATATCAAAATGGTTCACATGATGGATGAATTGGTTCATATATCTTACCTTGAATTCTTTCAAGAAATATTTGTGATTCTTTTTCACAATATACTTTTCATTAATCACCATATGTGTTTTCCATTAATCACCATATGTGTTTTTTTTATTTTATAAATCACCATATGTGTTTTTTCATCATATATCCTTTTCACCATATACGCTTTTAATCATATGCGCTGTGTTTTTCACCATATGCGCTTTTAATCATATGCGCTGTGTTTTTCACCATATGCGCTTTTAATCATATGCGCTTTTCATCATATGCGATGTGCTTTTCATCATATTCGCTTTTTATCATATGCGCTGCGCTTTTCATCATATGCGCTTTTCATCATATGCGTTTTTCATCATATGCGCTTTTATAATATGCGCTTTTTATGTGAATAGTAAATTAATTAATTTCGTTTTACTATTCATATGAATTAATTTCGATTTACTATTTTGTTAATTGAGTAATATATATACATCATATACTTGTGACTCCGAAGGCTCAAATGAATTTGACCATATAGTTATATGTTGTACCTTGCACATTAATTTTCAGTAGAAGCTTTAGATGCATATTTTTTTTTTCTTGATGAACTATTTGTTTCATATCTAGCTTAGGCAATTATTGTGAACATTTGGTCCCTATAAGAGCATTTATCTTTTAGACTTTTAGTTGATTCGTACTTGTCACAATTAGGGATAGCACCCGCGGGTCGTGGATGTGGATCCATTGGATCCATCACCCGTACCCGTGGATTTTTTTTTTTTAAATCAAATAACTGGAAATTTGGAATTTTTTTTTTAAGAGACATCCAATTGAACCCTTGTTCGTTGAAACAATTTGACTATTTTTTTAACTCCCCATTTATTTAACTTCGTCTCTTGACCTTGCCACATCACCAAAAAGTACATCACTTGCCTTTGATGTCATCGTCACGGTTAGAAACAGTCTAATATAATGCTTATGGCTCTTTGTATACACATAAATAATTTATGTCCATTTTCATTTCCTTACTTATTTTTTCTATTTTTGAAAGACAATTACACCGAGCAATCTTTGTCTCATTCTTTGAAACAATCTTCGCCTCATTTCTAAGATTTGAACATTATCTTCAAGGTTAGAAGGTTTGGCTCTGTACCGCCAAATCAGAGTCCCTTTTATTAGACAAGTTAGTGTCCCTTTTATTATTAGACAATTAGGCATTAGAAAATAGTTTTACATTATTATGCTTTGTTTGTGTACCATTTTTATTTGGTTTGTTTATAAGTATATATGCAGTGTTTCTTTTCTTTATACTTCTCTTTCATCTTAATTAACACATATAATCTCTCATCATAAAATAAATAGTGTGAATTCTTTTAAGAAAATGGATTATGTAAATCAAATTTGTTTAGATATTGAACCAAATACCTATTGGAGTATGATATTAATTCAAAGCGAGCGGAAACATTTTTTAAAACTTTATAAAATCATACTCTTCCACGGATCATTGTACAAAACTTTAGTAAACAAAACAAATTAACGAAATCGAACGAGAGAAGATTAGAATACAACCTTTGTAGCCTTTTGAAAATCGAATTTGAAAACTCAAAGAAGAGTTCCTCTAAACGGTAGACACCCAAAGTTCCAACCTTGCTTCGATCTATATACCTTCTACTTAACAGATCTTTTCTTCTTCCTCATTTCCACCAAAACCGAACCCAATTATAGATTTCAAGTATTTTGGTTACTTGAAAATGAGAAAGAAAAATAGCATTTTGTGTATGTGTGTTTTGTATCTCTTTTTTTAACTTTTAAGATTTACTTTTAATAAAAATACAAACTACTTTTTTTATTTTAACTTTTAAGATTTACTTTTAATAAAAATACAAACTATTTTTTTGTATTTTAACCTTTAAGATTTACTTTTAATAAAAGTACAAACTACTTTTTCTTATTTTAACTTTTAAGATTTATTTTTAATAAAAATACAAACTACTTTTTGTATTTTAACTTTTAAGATTTACTTTTAATAAAAGTACAAACTACTTTTTCTTATTTTAACTTTTAAGATTTACTTTTAATAAAAATACAAACTACCTTTTTTTTATTTTAACTTTTAAAATTATAAATTTAAGAATAAACATTAGTATGCATGAAATAAATAATGATTAATTGCATAAGTAATCATAAATGTTAGATAACATATAAAGACCCCATCGTATTCGTATTGATCGGAATTAATCTCGACCCATGGTACCGTGTTGTCAAATGACGTGTTGCGTACATAAAGTACCGTGTTGTCAAATGACGTGTTGCGTACAATCATGAGGTCTTATTAACATAAATATAAATGTTAGTGAAGTTAATAAGAGTTAGATTACAGAAAATATAATTCAGGTGGTATAACCGACCATATATAACTTAAATAACATAAATATAAATGTTAGTGAAGTTAATAAGAGTTAGATTACAGAAAATATAATTCAGGTGGTATAACCGACCATATATAACTTAAATAACATAAATATAAATGTTAGTGAATATAACTGTAAATGTTAGTATACATAAATAAATGTTAGATAACATAAATGTAAATGTTAGTATACATAAATAAATGTTAGATAACATAAATGTAAATTAGGCGACAGTGTCGACCATATATCATTTAGGTGGTATAACCGACCATATATTAGTTAGGTGGCAGAGCCAACCATATTTAGTATAAATGTTGAGATAATCGTGCTGATAACGTGTTATAATTCAGTAGGCTTATAACTACCTTTAGTGGTTCTTGACTGTAGAAGGTATATAGAGATAGAGATACTGTAAAACGGAGAAAACAAAGGTTGAACAAAAGGTATGAGTAATTGGTTTTTTATTTATAGAAAAATGTACAATGAGAGTTTGGTGGCATTTGGAATCTAGAGAGAGAGAGTGTAACGACCCGTCAAAATCGCTATTGACGCGGCACGTTAATCATTGATTCTACAGTGAGGTTTTGACCTCTATATGATACGTTTTGATAAAATATTGCATTCATTAAAATAAGTAACTTTCTAAACATAGAAAGTTATAAACATGTGGGCGAGTGCTTAGGTATAAGCAAAACCCCGAAATACATAAGTCTTTAATTTACAGGTTGACATCACAGTCCAATTATTTATTACACAACGCAGTTTTATTTTGAATGCAATAAACTTTGTACAAAGCATGAGAGACTCCATGCAGGCAACAAGCACATCACAGCGGAAGCATTCTAAGGACCTGAGAATAAAACATGCTAAAAAGTCAACACGAATGTTGGTGAGTTATAGGTTTAATTGCTCGAGTCATAAACATATATAAAGATAGACCACAAGATTTCATCAGAAGTTTATCAATAGATTCTACGTAACAGAGCACCTTGGTAACTAAACTTAACGCTATAGTGATAATTACCCCATTCGTTTTAATACACGCAAACCAACGTGTCTTAAACTCAAATAACATACGTCCGTTAAAAGGCTAGCGCTCTAGCTCGGACGGGGATGTCAAGCCCTATGGATCCATATACAATTATTCGCGTCTACCAGTCCATATCCTATGTACTGGCAGCTACTAGTTACCAAAGCTAAGGGATTTCCGGTTTAACTCAGTGTAGAATTTAGTATGTACTTGTGTCTTATTGCGTTTAAAATAAATTGCATGTATTCTCAGCTCAAAAATATTTAAAGTATTTAAAAAGGGAGACTATAACTCACGATTCAATATTGAGACTCAATATTGTAGGCAAATTGCGTAGACGTAATGATGGTAGACGAATGTATGGTTGGTCTTGGATTCAAGAACAATACCCCGAACAATACCCAATATTTCCTTATTTTAAAACGGTTTGAAACCCGAATTAAAAATACCCTTGATTATACTTTATTATTATTAAACTTAAAATTAAAATTATAATTAAAATTATAAATATAAATTTTAAGTACAGAATAAGAATGAAAAAAAATGTCGAGCAAAACTGACCTTTTATAGTACTTTTCGATTTACTGTAGCTCATGCGATCGCATGAGTTTTCAGTGTTTTTGCCATGCGATCGCATGGCCGCCTTTTCTGTTTTTGTTTGCTAGTTCGGCGACATCAAATAGTGTTTACTGTAGCAAATAGTGTACTGTAGCAAATAGTGTTTACTGTAGCAATTAGTGTTTCACTGTAGCAAATAGTGTTTCACTGTAGCAAATCAATGTAGCAAACTCGTTTTCACTGTAGCACTGTAGCAAAATACGGTTCCACTGTAGCAAATAGTGTTTTACTGTAGCAAATAGTGTTTTACTGTAGCAAAGTAATTTTTACTGTAGCAAATAGGGTTTTACTGTAGGAAAGTCGTTTTTTACTTGTACATATATATATACATACACATAATTGTTCATGAATCGTCGAGAGTAATCAAAGGTAATTGTATATATGAAACAGTTCTAAAATTTTGAGACTCAATCTAACAGACTTTGTTTAGCGTGTTAAAATAATAAATCGTATAGAGAATTGGTTTAAATAAGTCAAAAATTTTCGGGTCATCACAGTACCTCCCCCTTAAAGAAAATTTCGTCCCGAAATTTTGAGTAGTACCTGTTTCATGAGCGATATCAGTGAACAAATGTGGATACTTTTGCTTCATCTGATCTTCACGTTCCCAAGTAAACTCGGGTCCTCGTCTTGCGTTCCAACGAACCCTAACTATCGGTATTTTGCTTTGTTTTAATTGTTTGACCTCACGGTCCATGATTTCAACAGGTTCTTCGATAAAATGGAGTTTATCATTGATTCGTATTTTGTCAAGAGGAATTACGACATCCTCTTCAGCTAAACATTTCTTCAAATTTGACACGTGAAATGTGTTGTGAACACTACTAAGTTCTTGCGGTAGCTTTAATCGATAAGCAACTGTTCCAATTCTTTCGGTGATTTCAAAGGGTCCTACGTACCTAGGACTTAGCTTTCCTCGTTTACCGAATCGTACAACGCCTTTCCAGGGTGACACTTTCAACATGACTTTGTCGCCCACTTGAAATTCTAGCGGTTTTCTTCTTACATCAGCATAACTCTTTTGGCGACTCATGGCCGTTTTCAATCGCTGTTGTATTTGAATGATCTTTTCGGTGGTTTCGTGAATAATTTCTGGTACAGTAAGTTGTCTTTCTCCTACTTCACTCCAACATATAGGAGATCTGCACTTTCTACCGTAAAGTGCTTCAAATGGCGCTGCGTTGATGCTCGTATGATAGCTGTTATTGTATGAAAATTCTGCCAACGGTAAGTGTCGATCCCAACTGGTTCCAAAGTCAATCACGCATGCCCGTAACATGTCTTCCAATGTTTGTATTGTTCTTTCACTTTGACCATCTGTCTGTGGGTGATAAGCGGTGCTCATATCTAATCGAGTTCCCAATGCTTTTTGTAATGACTGCCAGAAACGTGATGTGAATCGGGTGTCGCGATCAGATATGATAGAGATGGGTACACCATGCCTGGAAACTACTTCCTTCAAATATAGGCGTGCTAATTTCTCCATACTGTCTGTCTCCTTTATTGGTAGAAAGTGAGCTGATTTAGTTAGACGATCAACTATCACCCAAATAGTATCATGACTACTTGCAGTCCTTGGCAATTTCGTAATGAAATCCATAGTTATTCTTTCCCATTTCCACTGCGGAATTTCTGGTTGTTGCAGTAATCCTGACGGCTTTTGGTGCTCAGCTTTGACCTTTGCACACGTCAAACATTTGCTTACATAAGTAGCAATTTCTGTCTTCATATTAGGCCACCAATAAAACTTCTTGAGATCGTGGTACATTTTCCCATTTCCTGGGTGAATTGAGTACCTCGTTTTGTGTGCTTCATCTAGTACTAGTTGCCTTAGGTTACCATGTCTTGGTACCCATATCCTACCAGCAAAATACAGGGTTCCATCGGCTTTTACTTCAAGTTGTTTTTCTAACCCTTTGCTCATTTCACCTTTTTCGTTTTCTTCTTTTAAAGCTTCTAACTGTGCTGCTTGAATTTGCTTTGTGAGATCAGTACGAATTGTAATATTCAAAGCTCGGACCCTAAGAGGTTTTACTCTTTCTTTTCGACTTAGGGCATCAGCTACAACATTAGCCTTTCCGGGGTGGTAACGGATATCACAATCGTAATCGTTTAACAACTCTACCCAGCGACGTTGCCTCATATTGAGTTGTTTTTGATCAAAAATATGCTGAATACTCTTATGGTCGGTGTACACTGTACACTTGGTGCCATATAGATAGTGTCTCCATATTTTGAGTGCAAAAACTACTGCTCCAAGTTCCAAATCATGCGTCGTATAGTTCTTTTCATGAATTTTTAGTTGTCGTGAGGCGTATGCGATGACTTTTGTGCGTTGCATTAATACACATCCTAAACCTTGGCGTGAAGCATCACAATAGATCACGAAATCATCATTTCCTTCCGGTAATGACAAAATGGGTGCAGACGTTAACTTCTTCTTTAATAACTGGAATGAGGATTCCTGTTCTGTGGACCAATCATACTTCTTTCCCTTTTGAGTCAATGCAGTTAAGGGTTTGGCGATTCTCGAGAAATCTTGAATGAATCTTCGGTAGTAACCAGCAAGACCTAAGAATTGGCGGATTTGTGTTGGAGTCTTCGGTGTTTCCCATTTACTAATGGCTTCGATCTTGGCAGGGTCAACTTTAATTCCATGTTTACTGACAACATGTCCCAAAAATTGTACTTCTTGTAACCAGAAATCACACTTCGAAAATTTTGCGTACAATTATTCTTTCTTGAGTATCTCTAGTACCAGTCTTAAGTGTTGCTCATGTTCTTCCTTGTTCTTCGAGTAAATCAATATGTCGTCGATAAAAACAATGACAAATTTGTCTAAATACGGTCTACAGATGCGATTCATTAGATCCATGAATACTGCTGGAGCATTAGTTAATCCAAAAGGCATGACTAGAAACTCATAGTGACCGTAACGGGTTCTGAACGCGGTTTTAGGAACATCTTCTCCCTTCACTCTCAGCTGATGATATCCGGAGCGTAGATCAATCTTGGAATAAACACTTGATCCATGCAATTGATCAAACAAATCATCAATCCTCGGTAATGGGTACCGATTCTTGATCGTTAATTTGTTTAATTCTCGGTAATCTATGCACATTCTCATAGATCCATCCTTCTTCTTGACGAACAGAATAGGAGCACCCCAAGGTGAAAAACTAGGACGAATAAATCCACGGTCCGATAATTCTTGCAACTGGTCTTGTAATTCTTGCATTTCTGAAGGTGCAAGTCTATATGGAGATCGGGCTACAGGTGCAGCTCCTGGTATGAGATCAATCTGGAATTCTACACATCTGTGTGGAGGTAGCCCCGGTAATTCTTCTGGAAATACTCCGGGATATTCTCTTACAACCGGCATGTCATTAATGCTTCTTTCTTCAGTATCGATCTTCTTTACATGTGCCAGAATAGCATAACAACCTTTTCTTATAAGTTTCTGGGCCTTCATACAGCTGATAAAGTTCAGCTTTGAGTTGCTCTTCTCCCCATAAATCATTAATGACGTTTCATCCTTACGAGGGATGCGGATTGCTTTCTCAGCGCAAACAACTTCCGCTCTTGTTTTGGACATCCAGTCCATGCCAACGATTACGTCAAAACTTCCTAATTCTACGGGTATCAAATCGATTTTGAAGGTTTCACCAGCGAGATTCATTTCGCAACCATGGCAAATTTTATCGGCTTTTATCAGTTTACCATTAGCTAATTCAATAGTATATTTATCGTCTAGAGGTAATGATGCACATTTTAGTTTAAAACTAAAGTCTTTACACATATAACTTCTATCAGCACCCGTATCAAACATAATAGAAGCTAGTTGATTATTAACGGTAAACGTACCCGTGACAAGATTAGGATCCTCACGTGCTTTACTGGCACTAACATTAAATGCCCTCCCACGTGCGGGTTCTTTGTTCTTCTCCTTATCAGGGCATTGATTTATAAAGTGACCAGACTTCCCGCATCCAAAACATTTCTTGACATCGGTCAGTTTTGTCTTTACTTCAGAAACGGTGGCATAACAATCTTTCGCCACATGTCCTTTCTGGTTGCACTTATCACAGACCACTTGACAATAACCTGCATGATGTGTGTAACATCTTTTGCAGAACGGATGAGGTCCCTTATAGTTTGGACTTGCAGTTGCCCCATCTTGTTTACCTTTAAAAGTTTCTTGTTTCTTCAGGTGAGTACTTTTGCCCTTATAGTCTTCCCATTTCCTCTTTCCTTCAGTTGTCTTGACTTCGGTAATTGGTGCCTTAATCGAACTCTCTGTGATCTGGTCCATGAGTTGGTGTGCCATTGTCATGGCTTCCTGCATCGTATTCGGTTTGGACGATGTAACATTTCCTTTGATATTGATCGATAAACCGTCAATATACATTTCTATTTTTCGTTTCTCGTTTGGCACCAATTCGGGACACAACAAGGCTAGTTCCATGAAACGCTTTTCATAGTTATTGAGATTCGCGCCGATAACCTTCAGATTACGTAACTCAAATTCCATTTTTCTGATCTCGTTTCGAGGACAGTACTCCTCGATTAGCATCTTTTTCAGTTCTTCCCAAGAGATATCATATGCCGTATCTATTCTTTCTGCTTTAGCATAATTGTTCCACCAAGTAAGTGCACCATCTTGCAACGTGCACGAAGCATACTTTGACTTGTCTCCGTTCGCACAATTACTGATTTTGAAAACGGACTCCATCTTTTCAAACCATCGGGTTAGACCGACTGGTCCCTCGGTTCCACTAAACATCTGTGGTTTGCATCCTTGAAAAGTTTTGTATGAGCATCCGTTTCATGAGTTTGTGTTTACGGCTGCTGCTTTGGCTGCTGCTTCGGCTGTTGCTTTTGCTGCTTCGGTTGCAGCAATTCTTTCATTCACACGTTTCTCGACTAGTTGCTCAAACTCAGCATCCGACATTTGAGACATGTTTCTTCAATAAACACAACAGATATAATTTAATCATATAGAATATTATAGGTAAAATGAGTTGTCAATAGTTAATCGTAGCATATTAATAATATGAACCGATTATTATAAAAGCCTTTTCTTCTTATTAGCATTTTATAATTATTTCTAGGGTATTACATACCCGTTAAGTTCATACATAATAGCTAGTACAAGGAATTAACTACTAAAATCCTAATAATATTCTACTATAAAAATTATAGCGAGTTACTACATTATTATGTAATAATAATAATAAGAAGTAGTAATAATACAAATAATCATTCCATGCATTTATTATTAATAAACCAAAATAATACAATACCATACAATACTGATATTTTACATATGCTTATTTTACATAACAAGATAGAGTAGCACACATAAGCAATAAAATAGTGCATGGAAGATTTATGGTTGCGAGGTCATTTATTCAGAACTATCAGAAACTTCTTCCCATTTGGTTCTCTCTGCCAATTTTTTGTGTGCACATGGTCCGACAGACATTCTGGCAGTGTATTTTATTTTTTGTTGGGGTTTTGAGGTACCCGTTGCCTCAGTAGGTTTAATACAATAAGGGTGGTTACGGATCGAATGGTCCTGTTCTTTTTTAATAATTAAGGACATTTTATTATTGTGGTTGTTTTTATTATCTATAGCAAGTTGGAATTTCTCCTTAGTGACCTCTTTTATTTCATTAGCGAAATCCTCCTCCTTACTGATCTCGTCTGATGACGAACTGTCTGAGTCATGTGTAGGAGAATATGATGACGAACTGCAAGAATATGTACCGGTGGTCATGAACCGAAATCTGCCAGGCGTAATCGGCACAACCCGCCCGTCGGCGGTATATCTGGACCAATGTCCATATTTGTTTAGAAATGGACGATCCTCTTTTACTCCAGGGATCATGGGTCCATGCCAACGATACTGTGGCTCCGGAAAACTAAAGCTGGGTGGAGCTGGAACCTCCTCTGGGTTTACCGGGAGTTGAGATTCCCCGGCTAACACAATTTCTTCTTTAATAGGTATTGGAACGCCCTTTTCAGTTGTGGATAGAATAGATTCAGTGTCCGATTCCGAGTCGTACAAAATGATAGGATTAGAGGAAGTCATCTATCACATAATTGAAACAACAATTACGTTAGCATATAAATATATCACATATAATGTTTTTGACCAAATAATAAGCAAAAATCAGTAAAAACAGATATGGTCATAGTCCAGACTCACTAATGCATCCTAACAATTACCAGTTAAACACACTAATGTAATTTCTGGTTCCCTATGACCTCAAGCTCTGATACCAACTGTAACGACCCGTCAAAATCGCTATTGACGCGGCACGTTAATCATTGATTCCACAGTGAGGTTTTGACCTCTATATGATACGTTTTGATAAAATATTGCATTCATTAAAATAAGTAACTTTCTAAACATAGAAAGTTATAAACATGTGGGCGAGTGCTTAGGTATAAGCAAAACCCCGAAATACATAAGTCTTTAATTTACAGGTTGACATCACAGTCCAATTATTTATTACACAACGCAGTTTTATTTTGAATGCAATAAACTTTGTACAAAGCATGAGAGACTCCATGCAGGCAACAAGCACATCACAGCGGAAGCATTCTAAGGACCTGAGAATAAAACATGCTAAAAAGTCAACACGAATGTTGGTGAGTTATAGGTTTAATTGCTCGAGTCATAAACATATATAAAGATAGACCACAAGATTTCATCAGAAGTTTATCAATAGATTCTACGTAACAGAGCACCTTGGTAACTAAACTTAACGTTATAGTGATAATTACCCCATTCGTTTTAATACACGCAAACCAACGTGTCTTAAACTCAAATAACATACGTCCGTTAAAAGGCTAGCGCTCTAGCTCGGACGGGGATGTCAAGCCCTATGGATCCATATACAATTATTCGCGTCTACCAGTCCATATCCTATGTACTGGCAGCTACTAGTTACCAAAGCTAAGGGATTTCCGGTTTAACTCAGTGTAGAATTTAGTATGTACTTGTGTCTTATTGCGTTTAAAATAAATTGCATGTATTCTCAGCTCAAAAATATTTAAAGTATTTAAAAAGGGAGACTATAACTCACGATTCAATATTGAGACTCAATATTGTAGGCAAATTGCGTAGACGTAATGATGGTAGACGAATGTATGGTTGGTCTTGGATTCAAGAACAATACCCCGAACAATACCCAATATTTCCTTATTTTAAAACGGTTTGAAACCCGAATTAAAAATACCCTCGATTATACTTTATTATTATTAAACTTAAAATTAAAATTATAATTAAAATTATAAATATAAATTTTAAGTACAGAATAAGAATGAAAAAAAATGTCGAGCAAAACTGACCTTTTATAGTATTTTTCGATTTACTGTAGCTCATGCGATCGCATGAGTTTTCAGTGTTTTTGCCATGCGATCGCATGGCCGCCTTTTCTGTTTTTGTTTGCTAGTTCGTCGACATCAAATAGTGTTTACTGTAGCAAATAGTGTACTGTAGCAAATAGTGTTTACTGTAGCAAATAGCTGTAGCAAACTCGTTTTCACTGTAGCACTGTAGCAAAATACGGTTTCACTGTAGCAAATAGTGTTTTACTGTAGCAAATAGTGTTTTACTGTAGCAAAGTAATTTTTACTGTAGCAAATAGGGTTTTACTGTAGGAAAGTCGTTTTTTACTTGTACATATATATATACATACATATAATTGTTCATGAATCGTCGAGAGTAATCAAAGGTAATTGTATATATGAAACAGTTCTAAAATTTTGAGACTCAATCTAACAGACTTTGTTTAGCGTGTTAAAATAATAAATCGTATAGAGAATTGGTTTAAATAAGTCAAAAATTTTCGGGTCATCACAGAGAGTGTTTTTGTTAACCAAAAAATACATACAATAAACTCTAACTCAACACACCTATTTATACTCAAAAAAATATACTATGCAATATCTATAATAATAATAAAATTATCATTCAATTATTACTTTTATAACAGATATCATTTATTTATATTATATAAATATAATTTTCATATTTATCTGATGATTAATTCTTTTGTTCTATTATGTTTTTGGTTGATTCAGTTGGTTCCTTCATGTTTCTTACTTCGTTTGAAATTTATTTGATGAATTGGAAACATGTCTTTTCCATTAATTTCAGGATCTTATCAAAATTATCTACTTGGACAGAAATTTTGAGGATCATGACACGATACCCATGATATGAAATATGAATTGTATACAATAACTGGTGAAACATTCATACTGAAACCTACGTAAATATGATTTGAGTAAAAAAATTATTTTCATTATAACAAAATCTTTGATATGCAATGTATGATACATACAACTTGAAACCAATGAATTAAAGCCCACCTGATTTGATAGGATTCGGTTCGGGACAACTAGGCGCCTTTCTGTCTAATCACCGGTGTGTTTGTTAATCCGATCCCTTTTCACTATCCATTGTTTCTTATCTGCACTACTTTTTTCGCTGCCGGTTAGAGCAATGGAAGATGAATTTAAAGGGATCGGAATAACAAACACGACACTGCTTACTGTAGATGGGTGCCTAATTGTTGTGCCGAATAGGATTTTATATATTCAGGTGGGCGTTTTTCATTGGTTTCAAATTGTATGTATTATACATATCAAATATTTTTCTATAATGAAAATCATTTTTCTATTCGACTCAGATTTATGTGGGCTTCGTTGTGAATGTTTCACAGGTTATTGTGTACAATTAATTATATTTCATATCATGGGTATCGTGCCATGGTTATCAAAATCCCTGTCTAGTTACATGATTTTGATAAGATCCTGAAATTTCAGACGAAATAAGAAAGATGATAGAATCTAAGTTTGCGGGAAATGGGAAACCGTATTGTGTTATATCTCGAGTGGAAAGATCACTCATTGAGTCAAGTAATGGATGCGGCTATATACAGGTTTAAACCTATTATTCTCATTACACTTTCTTATAGTTTTAAAGTATATACAGGTTTAAGTGGTGGGGTGGGGTGGGGGGGGGGGGGGGGTGGGTTGGTTGGGGGGGGGGGGGGGGGGGGGGGGGGGGGGGGGGCTTGCTTGGTTTAAATTGTGTAATGAGAATATATATATATGAACAAGGGACTCACTAATCACTTTGGGATAATTACTCATAAGAATCTCTATTCATCACCATCACTTCTCTAAAACCCTAACCAAGCACCCTCAAATACTATACATTGGGGGTAAACTATGAATGTGCCATTTTACAAATTACATGTACGTGTATTCTTTCCTTTCCAAAAGTTATTGCTATATTTTGAGAATATATATAAAATTGCAAATACATGGTTCTTCTTTATGGCTAAATTGAATGAACAGTTGAAGAAGTAAAACTTTATGTGAATTGAAATTAAGATCTTGCACAACCACATATAATCAGTTCACGTGCTGGACAGAGGTTGTTTTGGAGGCTTATTGGTATGTCTACAACTTAGGCTATCTTGACGTCTAGGAACAAAGCGATATTTGAGGATTCGTTTTCATGTTGGACGGAGGTGGTTTCGTCGATAAGCTCAAAGTATTCCAAAGGGCTGTGTCGGCCAAATTATGCTTTGCTCATCAATACAATAATGTGGAGTTCGCAGCCGTGGGTGCTTGTGTCTGACGCTTGATGTTTTTGGTTACAAGAATGGTATGGTCGATTTTGTTTTGGGTAGGTGTTGTGGTAGGGTTATTATTGGGCCAGTTTGTTTTTTGCATATGTGGGCTCTGTGGGCTTTTTGTTTGTAATTACTTGGAGGTTCATTTTTTTTTTTTTTTTTAGCGAAAAAGACAATATATTAAAATCAATCAGTAAAGCACTGATTACAGAGAGGTTATAGTACATGAATAAAAAGACATCTTGAAACATTACAACATTACAAATACAATTGAGTAAAGACTCAAACATCTTGAACTTTAAGCGTATTTGATCAAAATCTCCGGGTTTGTAAAGCATATGAAAAAACAGTTCACTTGCTACATATGGCACATAATACAACCTTTTCACGTTGCTGCATTTCTTGTTGGGCTTGTAAAACATATGGTTTGACTGTCAGGTCATTTTCGATATAGTAAATTTTATATAAATGATCCAAAATTTATGTTCATTATGAAATTAATTATAGATATGCGCAGGCATTTTGAACAATGTATAAATATGTATTTCCAGTTGGCGCTTATGCGATAATCGATTAGCTACATGCCTACATACCAAACTAGATTTGCAGTTATAATTTTCTACTCCGTAGTAAATTTTTATATGCCAAGTGTACAAATTAAGAGTGTTGATCATCAGCAATGATATGATCTTTATACAAATTCATCAAGCTCAGAACGAAAGTAAAAAATATCATCATCAAATACGAATAACTGAATAAGTAAACTATTACGTAAATGAATATCAAGTAAACTTAGAAGACACAAGTCACAACACTTAAAACTTTCTTATGCAAAGGTGGCAAAGAAAAGTTAAATTCAATTTCTGAAATTGACATTATACACCAATTCCTCTTGTTTCAGTTTGGGAATAATAATTAACTTCAACTCACCATAGAAATATCTGGTAAATCAAGACAGCAAATATACTTTTCAACAATTTCGATGATCAAGCCAGGACCCATCTTGCCTTCGATGAAGATAGTCCATGCCAACAGACACCTTCACGTCCTCCGGCCCCACTCGAATCAAAGGAATGATTAAGTAGAGGCCGTCGGTATCTTCGATGGGTTTACCACCTTCGCATTATAATTTTCTGGCAATTAACGAGTACGTGTCAAGCATTTCATCAACAGACACACAAAACATAAAACCACCCTTTGTTTAATCGAAATCAAGCATTTCATCAACAGTTCCTAAATTGACATTATACACCGATTCCTTTTTCTTCAGCTTGGGAATAATTAACTTCACTGTTCCATGGGGATCAACCTCAGCCTTGATATCCCTAGTTTTAAACCTCTTATCTGGTATATCTATATCTGGCAAATCAACCCAGCAAACATACTTTATATATATATCGGTATTGTTGCCTTCGATTAAGATAGTGCCGTGATCAACGGACACCTTCACCTTCTCCGGCCCCACTCCTTTCAAATGAATGAGATAGTAGAGACCGTCAGCATCTTCCTTTTTACTGCTTGGTTTAACCACCTTTACATTACGTGGAAGAAAAGACCTAATCCTCTTTGAGGTCCGGATTAGTCTTCGAAGAAATCGATCCAATAGATCTAAGTAATATTTTGTTACAAAATTAAGCATTATTAGTAAAAAGAAATTACTAAACTTTAATTGGAGATACTTAAAATTTATACGAGTACGTTACCTGCAGTTGAAGGGGGGTCCATATAATAATCATGGCGTTTTTGGGGCTCAAATGCATTAGTAAAATAAAGGCGAAAACTTGTTGTGTTTATAAACTGTGACGTCACAGATGATGATGGTGGACAGAACGGGATAGAAGATCTGCAGGTCACCGCATGTTTTAGAACACGCGAACAAGCAACGAGCTTTAACATGATTGCTGCAGCTTTAACAATTTCACACAGGATTCTCAACAAATTGGTGGATCATATCAAAGAGAAGGCAACGATTAAAGTTACACTGCCGTACCTGCGAACTAAATTAGGATGATTTTTGTCGTGTTGTACAAGGCACTACAATCGATCAACGCTAATTAAATGGGCTATTAATAATATACTAGTATCAGTTATGATTGGTTTTCAAATGAAATGGGCTTTTGGGGGTATAATGAAGTCCATATCACACATGGACCAACCGAAAGAGAACTGACTTTAAACCAAAAATAGAATCGTACATAGTGATTTATAATCAATCACATACATATAACATATTAAGTATGTATATGATATCTCAATCAAACAACGCACCAACATTGGGAATAGTTTGTTTGTTTGTTATTGTGGTAACGGTCGGCGTTCTCCAGACCAATATTGTTTGTTTGCTTCTTTTTTTTAAGCGCAATTGTTACTTAGGTTATCATTGATGGCGCGTTAGACATGCTTTGTTGTTCTAACCAATTGTGTTCTACCATGATGGTAGTATATGTTGTTTTTGCCACCTATTTCGCCAGGTTTGAATTTTCTTTTTTCTATCAATTGTAATTGTTAATCTTTGGATCCGTTATACTCTTATCACGAATTAACATGGGTGAAGCTCGGTTATAGATAGTTTATCTTGTTTGTTGCTATGTAGCTTTTAGCTAGGTGCGAGTCTCGTCCGGTTCCCCGTTTGTTGTATTTCATGTTGTTAATGTTTACTTTTTAAAAACGTCTCTGTTTCTATTTGAATTAAAGTATTTTTAGCAAAAAAAGGAAAAATTAATTAATACTAGTCAGAGTATAACTTATTGCATTATTGCTTACTTTCACCATAAAGTTGATGATACAAGTTTGAATCCATAAGCTCCTCCTTGGTCATGATCTAAGGCAACAGGAGGCAGGTGATCCTCACACATCATTTTTTGATCCATCTACACTTTTGTCTCATAAATTCACATCTATACTCCTAAATTAATCTAAGAACTTGAACTTATATTATTATTCTAAGTATAATTAAGAGTATAATAGTAAATTAAGTGTAGATGGATTTAAAAGTAGTGTGTGAGGATCATCTCCAAATGCAACATGTTAATGGTCAAATACTTGCTAAGATTGTTTACCAAAATAAAGAGTGACTGTATACAAACCGACATTGCTGCTTATCTTTTGTAATTTAATTTCTTTTGGCATTTTAGTGTTTAACTCGGCTGTCAACGAAAAATTTAATACAATAAGTTTTTACACTCGCTCCATCTGTTGTCGGGTTCAAGTTCCACTGTCCATATATTGTTTCGCTAAAGTAATTAAACAATTTCGCTGTGGACGTTTTTACTAGTATTAGCACTATATATATATATATATATATATATATATATATATATATATATATATATATATATATAAGGTCATAATTAAGTGGGAAACACTTTTTTGGGGGGGAAGTAAATTTTTTTCGTTTTTTTGAATTTTTTTTTTCAGGCAACAAGATCACATGAAAATATGAACATTTAAAAAAGACACTTTGTGATAAATGTTATTATTTATGCGGGATTAAAGAAATAATTGATAACATTCATCATGAGTAATGTTATTCCTAATAATATTTTTGGAACGTTGTTTTCTTTCATCTTATATGAAGTTTTTTTTTTTCAAAATTTAGCCCGATTTAGAGTTTAGGGTTTAGGGTTTAGTGTTTTGGGTTTAGTCCCTAAACCCAAAACCCTAAACTCTAAACCATTCGTGTTAAAAATTCAATCTAAACCCTAATTTCTAAACCCTAATAGCTAAACCCTAATTTTTGAACCATAATTTCTAAACCCTAATACTAAACCCTAAAAAACACTCAGAAGCATAATATTACCCATGATGCATGTTTTCATTTTTTTCTTCTTCGAGCGTTTTCCAGTCAAAATAATAACATTCATCACAAAATGTATTTTTTAAATGTTCATATTTTCATGTGATTTTGATGCCTGAAAAAAAGATTCGAAAAACACGAAAAAACTTACGCCCGATTTTCCTCCAAAAAGTGCTTCCCTCTTGATTAAATATCTCTCTCTTTCTCTCTCTCTATATATATAGTGAAAGGATCCCTAGAGAACTAGGGTATGTAGAGAACCCATAGAACTCGTGTAGATTCAGTATGCAGATTGACAATTTTTTTTTTTTTTTTGCAGATTTTTTTTTTCTGTGCAGATTTTTTTTTTTGCAGATTGGGTCAATCTGCGTGCATATTGACGTTTTTTCCAGTTTTTTTTATAAAAAAAACAGTCAATCTGAACAGAAAAAAAAAGTGAATCTGCAAAAAAAAAAAAACTGCAAAAAAAAGGTCAATCTGCACACACAAAAAGTCAGTCTGCACAGAAAAAAGTCGATCTGCAAAAAAAACTGCAAAAAAAACGCAGACTGACTCAATCTGCACGCAGATTGACTCAATCTGCATAAAAAAAACAAAAAAAAAAATGGAAAAAAACCTCAATCTGCACGCAGATTGACTCAATCTGCAAAAAAAAAAAAATCTGCACGGAAAAAAAAATCTGCAAAAAAAAAAAAAAAGTTTTGTCAATCTGCAGCAGATTTACTGAATCTACACGAGTTCCATGGGTTCTCTACTACCTTTGGTTCTCCATGGATCCTCACCATATATATATATATATATATATATATATATATATATATATATATATATATATATATATACAAGTTAATAATATATACTTTTCAAAAAATAAAGTTAATAATGTATCAACTAAACACAAAACGTTTTGTATAAATAACACTTTGAAAAAGTCAAATGTCAATATCTACGTTTGCCTCATACATTAATATAACATATCTAATGATTGATAATTAAAGAATTTTTTCATACATATAATAAAATGTAGATGATTCAATTAATGTTTGAATAAGTTGCTATATTAAGAATTGATAATAAGTCGTAAATTTTGTTTCATATGTAAGTTTTGTATATATTATTCTTATTAAACTTTCACTTTTCATTTTTTGAAAAATACCGTTATGATAGGGGTACGTACATCTATCTATGTAGTTTGATACTCCGTATAATATTTTACGAGTACTTTTGATTATATTATAAAATCCAGCCTCCCTCAATCTGAATTTCTGGCTACGCTTGTGAATATATGTGTGATTCCAGGTTACGTTTTATCTCTGTTAGATAAATAGATAAATTAGACCTGTTTCAACCCATAAAAAAAAATACCCGAGTGTTACCCATTACCCAACCTATTCAAGTTCAACTTAACACACTTATTGTGACCAGGAACCCATATCTTTTAAGTACTGTAACCATAACTATGCTGGCTCATTATGTTCATGTGGCAGCTAGGGCCATGGCTCCTGGACTTCTAGATTCGGAACTTCTGGGGCTCTAAACTATGGAACACATGATGCATGATGCGTGTGTCTCGAACATATATGGGACTCTTTAATTTATTTGATACCTAAAGGAGGAGACGCTATTTGGGGCGATTTAGATTCTTTCCCAGAAGACAAACACGAGTGCGATTTGGGTTATTTGCAGACGAATTCAATAAAAAAATGGCAGCACCAATAAAGATACAACAAGACCTCGGGTTCAAATGAAACAGCAAACAAACTTTGGTTGGAAAAGCGGCTTCTGAGCAACATTCTTCGAAGATCCCTATAATTTCTCCAAAGGTACGCTCTTTGTGATAAAGTTGGAAGAAATAAAGCTGCTGTCCTGGATTATATCAAATATGCACATAACAAAGTTTCATAAAAGGATTCTCAGGTCAATAGCAAAGTAACTAACAAAAAAAAAATAAAGAACAAGCACAAGGTGAAGTTAAAGAAGTTTTGGTAACTAAACCCGTCGTCTGTTGAAAATTTCAGATGCCCAATCATCAACACGATCCAATATTGCTGTCAACTCATAGGCAACACAGGGAGTTATTAATAAAGGTATAAAAATTAACCAAAAAAAAAAAAAAAAAATAATACAGACAAAAAAAAGCCACAGCAAGGAGGAGTTAGAGAAGATGTCTTGCTTGCTATATTTTCGACAGCCATTGTCTAACAATAAAGTCAATCCTTTTGAGCTGTAGCATATAAATATATAGAGAAAATTGCGCGGATAGTACTTGTGGTTTGTACCACCCAGCTAGGATAGACATAGTTGTGGATTTGAGGGTGGATAGTCATTATGTTTGAATTGTTGTGCAAGGATAGCCCAAGTGACGATTTCTGTTTGATTCCTCCGTTAACCCATTCCCATGTGCCTTCCACATGAGGGTATTTTGGTCTTTAAACAATTCCCTCTTGATATCCCCACCCACCCACCCACCTACTTTTCCTTTTAATCCCAATTAAATACTTTTGCTTTCTTCCATATTCAATCTCTTTGATTTTCTTCATCTCTTTATTTTCTTTTTAATTTTCTTCATCTCTTTATTTTCTTAACAAATAATTAAGATGAATACCTGTGATAAACAAAGTACATCACATATTCACGATCCAAGTTAAATCAAGCCCTAATCGTTTATCATTATAAGAACAAATCAAACCTGCAAATGTTAACCACACCAAAATCAAGTTTTATTAGATGATTTCGTTTCATCAACACTCAACGATCTCTTCATGAAAATAGCTCGTATCTCTTCTTGTTGTTTAAGCTTATACACCTAATAAAAATACCTACACCAAAAACTCCCCTCATCAACCTCACTTGGAACAACTTTTTTATAAATTGTTTCAACAATTTCATTCTCCGATTCACTTCCAATCAACTTCTCAATCTCACTCCTCATTTCATCCGGCACAAACCCTAATTTCCACTTATTATATTCATCAACATCATCAGGTTCTTCACAATAAGTCCTGACATCACTTTGAATCACTTTCAATTGCGAATCAAACCGATTATACATTCTCAAATTCCGCACGGATTCAGAATCATCAATACCAGAAGGTTCTAGAATAACGTCTTTAGTCGATTTAATTACATAATAAATGATATAACCATGAATGCTTTCATAAGTTTTTTAGGGATGAAACTTTTTGTGCTTGACCCATTTGACCCATTCACAAAACCCGTTAGACCCATTTCTATTTATTGATCTTTGAGTATTGATACCCATTAGACCCGTTCCTTCATTTTTTGTATCAGACTCAATAGGTTGGAGAGAAACTCATTTGGATCTTTTTTTAAGTTTTGATTTACATTGTTAGGCTTAGTTTTTCTCAAGACCCAATTGACCTGAAAGCTTGACCCATTTGACCCGAATTTGAGTGTATGGGTCACAATTGCCAGGTCTACATATAATCAAGGAAAACAAAGTTTCAACTGTTTGACCTCAACAAGTCAAACTTTGACTTTTTTACCTTTTCTATAAGTTGTGGATTCAGGGCATATTCTATACAACCCGAATGTTCTCAGTTTGCAATGCCTGAGACCAAATTATACCTTCATTTGTTTTGGAGACATAGAGTTAACAACCGACAGGTAGTTACGAAAAATTAATCAGATCAAAAGTTGACAGTATTATTAAGTTGGTCATAAATAGTCGTGAATAAATAAAGTGAAAATACTTCAACAAATTATTTGCTGAAGATATCATAAGACTATTGACAAATGCTTATATATTTCCATTATAGTTTAATGTATTTAGTTTAGTAAATATTTATAAACCAAATGTACAAATAAAATCAAGAGTAACAAATATATCAAGCCAATTCAGACAGACGTCGCAGGTAGAGGAAGAATTGTCTACATCTTACCTCCCCATACCTCGCAGGCGCGGGATTGGGTATTGTTGTTGTTGTTGTACATCAACCAACACAATTCAGACAGTAGTAACTTTGGGATTGACATAGTACACCAAATCCTCTTTCTTCAGTTTGGGAATAATTAACTTCAACTTACCATTGGAATATTCAGCCTTAATATCATTAGCTTTGAACATCTTAAATGGAAAATCAATATCTGGCAAATCAACCCAACAAACATACTTTTCAACAGATTTGTTGATCATGTCGGGATCATTCATGGCTTCGATGAACACAGTGCGATGATCAACTAACACTTTCACGTTCTCCCGCTTCACACCCAAATCAATGGTCACATAGAGGTGGTCAGCATCTTCCTTTTTACTGATTGGTGTAACCACCTGTACATTCAAAGATTGAAGAAACCTATCTGTGGCCCGCATAAGTTTTCGAGTTACTGGTATTCGATTCAACAAATCTGAATCATGAAAGCAAAATTTTGTTACAAATTTTAGCATCAAATACGTGGCTGGCGGCCTAGGATGATTATAACAATTACCAAAGTATAAAATTATCTATGTGCATAATAAGGGGCTTCGTACCAAGAGCAACTTGATAATAACGTTTCTCACCGACGTGATGAGTAGAATAAAGTGGGCCAAAACTTGTGTTTATAAACTGATCAGACGTCACGGATGATGGTGGACAAAACGGGATAACAGATCTGCAGGTCGCCACTTGTTTTAAAACACGCGAACAAGCAACAAACTTTAACATGATTAATTATTGCTGAAACTTTAACAATTGCACACACGAATCTCAACAGATTGGATCATCAAAGAGAATGCAACGATAATAAATTACACATGCCGACCTGCGAATTAAAATTGGATGATTTCGTCGTGTTGTACAAGGCACTACAATCCTAATTTGATTTGATTTGATTTGATTTCTCACGAATTGGGCTTTCAGGATACTTGATAAATGGGCTCTTAATAATACAATATTCTGAGTAATGATTGCTTTTCAAATGAATTGGGCCTTTGCGGCAGTGACGGATCTTTTCATGTTTCTGCATCCCTAGGTGGACTTATAAGACGTAGGGTTTAAGGTCATTTTTCATACTTAAAATTTTATACAAACTAGTTAAAGACCCGCGGTTTCGCGTGATTTTTGAAGGTTCTAATCATTTAAGCTATAAAATTAAATATATAAATTAAAAAACTATTATTATGTCTAGATGAACATTAAACCAAATATTTTTTAGGGGCTTGAAACTTTTAAAGTTTCAAAATTTATTAACGAACTATTATTAAGTTTATGATGAACATTAAACCAAATGTTTTATGGGGGATTCAAAGTTTTAAAGTTTCAAAATGTACTAACGAATGAATAAAAAAACAAAATTTTGATTCAAATTAAATAAATCATCTCTGATATCGTGATGTAGTTTTAGGCGAATTGTGAATAATTATCTAAGATCTTCATTGTATTTTCCTACATATTCGACAATGTAGTTATTCTTGTTAGATGATCATGAATTTGTGAATATGGTCATAACTCTTTGTCTTGTTGTTAGTAGTGCATCTCTGAGAAGGTCTTTTGTCGTAATTCGTCAGCCTATAATGAGTTGAAACATTATATTTGTAATCAAATACATAATATTGTAATATTTTTTTAATTATTTAGAAGATGTATGCAGTTTATGATTTAGTATAACTTATCAATAAAGTTGTACATAATAGTAAGCTTTTCAACTAAAAATTCTCTGTTAAAGTATTTGATATTGTGAATTCTAAATTTTTAAATTTTCCAGTAAGTGCAATCTCTTCGTTCGTAATTTCAGATGTTAAAAATTTCATTTTTTCAAGTTTAGGTCCAAAAACTTCAATATGATTGTTGATTAACTGTCACAATCAAGATTAAGTTAATGTATGTTAATCTCGAAATTGAAATATGAAAAAGTAGTTAATATAAAACCAATAATAATAAATAAGGTAAAGAAATAGTTTCGTGTACTTACCTGTAGCATATCAGTTGGACGTAATCCACCAATCCACATTATACACCGCTGAGTATGACACATCCAATTACCATATGTAATACTAAAGACATCAAATTTAATAGCAAATTTTTTCATATTAAATAAGCTATAGAAATGTGATAATATGTTTTCGATAATCGGTAGAGTACCGTCTTCAATGAATTCTCCAATCAATCTTCTACGTAGTTGTAATATACGTTGGTGATGTTCAGCAAACCAGTCACTATACTTTTTACTAAAGTTAATCGGATCTTCAGGAAATATTAAACCAAAACTTTTAAGGTATACATAGTATTGTTTTAAAAAAGATCGAAGTATATAAATTATACTAAATTAAGATGTACCACGAATGAGTTCTTGATTCCTGGCAATCTGTAAATGTGATATAATACTTTAGCAATGTAATTGTAAATGAATTGAGAACTGAAAGTCATAAATTCGTATATTTTCTATTTTTTGGTGAACATTTATTAAAAGAGTACCTTTTGTAGTAGTTCATTTTTTAGTTGTATTTCCATGTTTAGTTGTATAATGTTTTCTTTCATCTTAGTGAAGTACGTCTACAATAAAAAAAATATAATTGTACGTTAATTATAACAGATTAAAATTAATAATTAATTGTCATTCTAACTATTGGAACCTTTTTTTCTTTTTTTTCTTTTTTTTTTCTTTTTTTGCGTTGTTTCATAACTGCTTATCTATTCTTTGCTTTTTTTCTTATCTTTCTGCAAATTTTAAAAAAACAAATAATATATTACTTATATTTGACTCATGTAAATGTAGTTAGAATAAATTATTTCAATTTTTGTAATCTTACTCTATAAGTTAATAGAACATATTATTAATGTTTTTGTCCTTTCAGAATTTCTACCAGAGTAAATATTGTACATATATCTGTGGCTTCCTACATATTATGTACTAATACTCATCCCATCAATCTTAATTTTCTACCGTCAATTCAATCAACATATCTCGCTTCCCAAACAGTAAACCCCAAACCTAAACCCTAGATCTAAACCTTAAACATAGTAAACCCTAAACTCTAAACCCCTAAAACCTAAACCCTATACCCTAAATCCTAAACCATAAATTCTAAAATCTAAACCCCAAACCATAACCTGTAAACCATAAACCCTAAACACTAAACCCTAAACCCTATACACTAAACTCTAACCCCTATATCTAAATCCTAAATCCTAAACCAACCGTAAACCACCAACCCTTTACCCTACATACTAAACCCTAAACCCTAAACTCTAAACCTTGAACCCTAAACCTTAAATTTTAAAATCTAAACCCTAAACCCCAAACCATATACCCTAAACCCTAAACCCTAAACCATATACCCTAAACCATATACACTAAACCATAAACCCTAAATCCTATACACTAAACCCTATATCTATACTCTAAACCATAAACTAAGCCTTATACCATAAACCCTAAACCATAATTCTAAAATCTAAACCTTAAACCTTATAGTCTAAATCATAAACACTAAACCTTAAACCCTATACACTAAACTCTAAACCTTAAACCCTAAATCAACCATACACCCTAAACCATCAACCCTTAACCCTACACACTAAACCCTATACCCCAAACCCTAAATCATAAATTCTAAAATCTAAACCCTAAACCATAAACCCTATACACTAAACCCTAAACCCTAAACTCTATATCTAAACCCTAAACACTAAACTCTAAACAATAAATCATAAAACCCTAAACTCAAAGCTCTATACCATAAATTCTAAAAAATAAACCCTAAACTCTAAAGCCTAAAATTTAAACTCTAAACCCTAAACCCTAAACACTAAACCCTAAACCCTAAATCGTAAACCCTAAAGCATAAATTCTAAAATCTTAACCTTAAACTTTAAATCTTAAACTGTAAACCATAAACCGTAAAACCGGAAACCCTAAATAGCAATTCTTAAACCTTAAACCATTAACTCTCAACATTAATTCTTTTTATCCGTTAAGTTTATATTAGTTGTCAAAATTTAGTTTGTACTATAAGTATATATAATTAGAGATGTACAACAAATATTCAAATGATATTTAACCACAGAACATTTACATCTCAGTCAAATACGTCTAAAGATTTTCTTATAAACAACATTCTTGGTGGTATTTGAATCATTCCCATTGTCGTCCAATATGATTGGCTTTAATCCGTTTTTTTTTTTTTTTGTAGTCAAATACGCATGTCTGAAATGATTGTTTATTCATTTCAGTGAAAGAAGTAAATACATATTAATAATTTTTGTAATATGATGTATATGCTACATGACAAATGTAATGTGTCATTATTTTTTTTTATTTTTTGTTGTCATCACAATGTAGGATGAAAAGTATGGTGTAGGAAAATGTTCTGGCAAAAACAATTCAGATTGAGAAAAATGTATTCGGTAATATGAAACACAACAACCGGTTGAATGTGTTAATGTGGGTAAAACTGTATGGGGGTTGTAAGGATGTTGGGTTACGACGACTTACATATCGAAGCCTCCAGCATTGAATATCTCTTCTTCTACATATATCGAACAATAAAATTTGAGTCAAACTTGAATAGAGACGCATGACAAGGCTGATCAGACGCAATGTGACCCATACATATATCAGAGGTTTAAAAAACGTTTTTGATTCTGCTCCTGCCACCAGCTCCAAAAAGCAACCCAAAATAGAAAAAGTAAAATCATAAAAAAATTGCTTGTTCATACAACTGAACTAAACAATGAAACTTAAACATAACTTCAAGCTTCCATTTATGAAGTCCAGTTCACCAGTTAAATGAACATCAAACTATGAACCTATCATAACAATGACATCTGCAATAGTAAAGATAGACTGCAGTCATAAACTAAACTAAACTAAACAATGAAACATAAAAAACAGAACACAAATATGGTTAAAAAAAGCAAGTAGTTTTTGTGATAAACTATCAAGTCAAAGTATATATACCTTAGGTTCAAGATCAGCACATTTAGGTTAGAGTGACCGGAATCTCTGCAACCAAAGAAATATACATATACAATACAATGAGTATAATAGGAGACAATTAAACGCATGAAGCCAAACAACACAGAACATTCAGACAAACTTCATTTATAAAACAACCAGATGCAGAAGGGAGATAAAAAAAGTGAGTCAAATACTATTGTGATAAACTATTGACTCAACATATATATACCTTCTGTTCAAGATGAAATTTAGCTTCGAGTGAGCGCACTCTCTGCAATCAAGGAAAAAATACTGAATTTTATTGTGATAAACGTATATTACTTTTCGGTGGGTTTTAGATGGTCATTGTCAATCGGAGCAAGACTACAAACGAACACCAAACTTGAGGCCACAAACACTCCTTAACAAAAAAAGAAGCATTAAACGCCCCATGCAAGGCCAACATCGAGAGGCAAGTACAAATTTTATTTTCTTGAAGTTCATTATTAGTTACTTCATTCACATTGTTTGATAACAAAGATGATAAATGACTTAACGATTCCAGTTACCTCTGTGATGCAGCCTTTGAAACTTTAAGTATTGAAGCTTGGTAAAAATGTTGATGATTTAAAGCTTAAGTTGGTGAGTATTCTGAAGTGGTCATCGATCAATCGTAATAGTTTTTTTTTTTTTTTTAAAAGGCAAGGTTAGTTGTTAGTTGTTAGACTCGAACTTGGGTCACTCTCGAATCCATGAAACATGGATACCAATGAAGCAAGGCCTCATTGGCAATCAATCGTAATAGTTGACTAATAGTTTTATTAAAACAATTTGCTGGTGAGTGCTACTTTTACTTTTTTATCTCATTACAATTTTAATTGTTTAATAAGGGTTTCATAACTAATATATAGTTTGAACGAGATCCAGACCGGCCCGCGCAATGCCGCGGAGTTTTTTGGATTGCATATTCGTGGTTAATGTAGCATTATGTAATTATAGAAGCAAAATTACACACATTAAGAAGCATTATGTATACTGGATATATAGTAGTTTGCATATAGAAGCATTATGTATACTGGATACATTGTAGTTTTCATACATTGCATACATTACATACATTAAGATGGATGGGCAAAAGATACATTAATATGGATAGACAAAAGAGATGATGTTCTGTGACTCTTTAGTTTTTACTCCTTTTTCTTCTCTATTTTTTGAGTCTGTCTTCTGGGAATAGTGCTCTTTTTGTGCCAATGTTGCTTGTTTGTGGTTCTTTTTGTGGTGTTGGCAGCGTTGTAAATCTCCTTTCCTTATTTCTCCCCGAGATCTCTCCGAGATTTCGTTTTTGGAAGGCTGCCGAGAGGATATGTCAATCTCCCGAGATTTCTCGGTAAGCAGGGTCAAACTTGGTCAAAGTCACGCTTTCTCGAATTTTCTCGCACTTTTCTCGGATTTTCTAGTAGAATCTCGTAATTTCTCGTATATTATCGCCTATTTCTCGAATTTTCTTTTAAAACCTCGTAAAAATATATAAATATGCATATATTTATTTATATATTATTTATATTGAAAAAAAGAAAAAGTCAATGTAAGTCAACGTCCGAGACCTCCCCGAGATCCTTCCGAGATGCCGAGATCTCCCCAAAAACGTCCAAATGACATCTCTCCGAGATCCGAGTTCTCCAACCTTGGGTGTTGGCGGTATTGGTGTTGTGGTCGTTGATGTATATTGTTTTTGTCCTGTAAAATTTATTGAAATGTGTTAATGTTTAATGGGTGTACAAATGATTTATAGTTTTTGTAGAGCATTTTTCTACCTGATGATGTATCGCATTGTTATAAATACCAGCAGAAACATTCAGAAACTGTGCTTATAACTAATATATGATGTTGTGGCTTCATAAATGCTTAATACAAAAGAACATTTCACTTATGCATATAAGCTAATACAAAGACTCATTATTATTAATGGACAACATTTGTTTTCTAGCTTTAAGGCATAACCAACAAAGTGTTATGCGCGAGCCAACTGCCTAAACTAAAGAGATTATTGACTATTAAACAACTATATCAACTTTTTGTGATAATAAACATATGAAGAATAAATAGCAAATAAACAACCATAGGGAAGTTGAAACAACATATTTGCTAACTCCAAAAAAAGGGTTAAAAGACATAAGTACTGATCTTACTATGATTTGCGAACAAATTCTTTAACTGATGTACTAATGCGCATACAAAAACTCAAATCACTTTTTCGCTATATAATAACTGATCAAAAGTACAGTAAATCCATATCAACTCAATTGGATTTCAAATTAGTTCAAGTTTTTTTACAACTATGCTTCTGAAGTGAATAATCTGTTTTTACAAATATTAGTAAGAGATCAGTGAGGGTATACATGAAAAGTAACTGATATTAACAAAAATCGAAATGTTTTATGAACTTGCAGTAACTATTTTTTTATAAATGATTCCCAAGGGGACTTGAACCGTGGTCAACATGAAAGAAATATAAATCTCAAGCCACTTAACTAAAAGTTTAAGGTAGTTTTGAATTTTTTTTATATTTATAGATCATATAAAAGAGTAGATGTAAACGGCACAATAATAAAACTTAAACGACAAAAATAGACATGCCAAATGAAACCACTTCAGTGTTTAGGGTAGTTTTAAAATTTTGATTTCTTATATTTGTATATCATATAAAAGATTAGATGTAAACGACACATCAATAAAGCTTAAACGACCAAAATAGTCATGCTAAGGTATATTTTGTATAAAATGGTTTACAGTATGTTAAATTTACTTTAGAAAACTTACTTGCGTATTGAGGAGGATGTAGCGATATCCGTGTGGGTTTTCGCTTTTTGCGATTTTTGCGGTCCACCGTCTGTAAACAATCGCTTCTATTGTCTTTTGTTTGTCTCTTGGACACAGGGCTGCTATTGGTGTCACTTGTACTGGATTGGTTATTCTGCATTCAATAAGCGAATGGTAAATATTTGGCAACATACTTTATATGTTTTAAATAATTGTAATGGTGCATAAACATAAAGCATAGACAGCAGTGCAAGCTAAATCAGGATGATACCTTTTTCTTGGTAGATCCACACGACCACTCTCAAAACGACGATTGAAACACAAACTACTTGACGAATATCTTAATCATTCTTCATACCAAAAAAGAGCCCCACAATAAAAACATACACAATCGCAATCAATATCATTATAGTACCCTGTAATTCTTGAGAAATAAAGATTAACAAAACATCGAAAAAATATGGTAACCGACACTGATATCATTAAAGTGAAAAAAACTAAAAACCAAACATGATCAACACGCTACCTTCAGTCATAACATAAGTATTTAAACAGGCTGAGATTCCAAAAGGAGAAGACACACCACCTGGAAAGCAACTTCGTTAAAAATCCTAAATAAGAATGACAAATGTAAGAGGCAAAGACAACAAAAAATAAGTAACACATACATACCTACATTACTTGAAGAACCAATTGACAGAAGTTCATTATGATGACTATGCCTGGCAAATCAAACCCATAGTCTAAAAAATGGGTTCATTGGGTCTTAATATTAGGGTCCAATAGGGTCTCAATTTATAAAGGATAAGATATATTGTGGGTCCAAAATTGAACTGCTTATATCACAAGGAAAAAGTGACGGGTCCAACGGGACCTATGTTCGGGTCTAATGGGTCCTACGTTTTTTATGCCCGTGTTCACCACAAGATTTCGGCGCGCGTTTTTGGCGCTAGTTTTTCGTAGCGCGTTTTTCGAAGGCTGTTTTCAGCGCGCGTTTTCGGCACTGTTTTTGCATCGCACGCATTTTCGGCGCGAATTTTTCGCAGCGCGTTTTTGGCAGGCGTTTTTTGGCGCGCGTTTTAAGCGCGGTTTTTGCATGGCGTTTTCGTCGAATGTTTTCAACGTGCGTTTTCTAAAAAAAATATTCATTTGAATCTATAAATTAAGTTGAGATCCAAGGAATCAATGAGAGCGCGACATGTGGCGTGAAAAATCACATGTAATTGGAAAAAAAAAATTCAGAAATTTTTTTTTTTGGAAAAAAATTTCAAAATTATTTTGCGAAATTGTTTTTTAATTTTTTTTTTTTTGGCATTGCGAATCCGAAAACTTCAATTGGGAACGCGAGTCTGAAAATGAAAACGGAAATCGGAAACATAAAAAAAAAAATTCAAAAATTTTTTTTTTCGAAAAAAATTTTAAAAAAAATTTTTGTTTTCGAAACAAAATTTCAATCAAACTTTTTTTTTAAAAAAAAAAATTTTTTTTTTAAATTTTTTTTTTTTAAATTTTTTTTTCCCGCATTGCGAATCAGAAAACTTCATTTGGGAAAGCGAGTCTGAAAATGAAAACGGAAATCGGAATCATAAAAAAAAAATTATGAAAAAGGGTCTTGCCCCGACCCAACCCGGGGGGAAAATGGGTCTCGACCCAACCCGACACAACCCGACCCGCTCTTGACCCGACCCGTTGGACCCGTTCAAAATTTCTGACCCGTTTAGACCCGGACTCGTTCAAACCCAAACCCGTTTCGACCCGACCCAAACCCAACCCAACCCGACCCGATTGCCAGGTGTTTTGATGACCAACAGTTTGCACAAAAGAAGAAGCCACCACAACGTCCTGTTTATGACTAATAGGTGGTCGTGTAACACGACTTTTTTTAGCTGCTGATAAAGTCGAACAACTTACACCAACCGGACCTGCGCGAACAGTTGATGGGGAAGGTTCAAAATGACGAACTAACTTCGACTTAGGCAACATTATAAAGTGTATAAACAACAATCACTTATAACAACATAAAGACCTTATGTAAACCCAACCCTTCACATGGTTTATGCTTCAAAATATATATCGAGCACTTACGATACAATTTCCCTTACTTATTTAAACATGTTTGACTGACCTGAAATGACCCATTCATATTAAAATGGGTCAACAGTGTCGTATCTAAAAAAAAAAAAAAAAAAAGTATACATAACATGGTCTTTATTTGCAACATATAAGACCAAAATTGGTGTGCAGGCTGAAGGTACTTTCAGTATAGTATATCAAGCTACAGATAACACAATTTGTATGTTATAGAGAACCAATATTACAATTTAGTCTATGGATAAAGAAGCAATATTATTATCATATCAAAATTAAATGACAAAACATAAGTATTTAAAGTATACTTATAAAAGAAAATACGAAATTTACCTTGCAATTAGAAGTTGCAGGCACTGACCAATTGTCCAGCATTGATACAACAATCATTTCAGATTCTTTAGAAACTGCAACCTCTGGTTGGCGATTCAAAGAAGTTTGTGACAAAAATGTGATGACACAATTACCACCTTTAAACAACATTTTCTACCAGTAACCAAATGCTTTTTATCAACAGCATTATATAAAAGCAAATCAGCAAATTTAATGCCACTTTTGTTATCATCGAACTTCAGCAAAAAAAACAACCTGATCGAGACAAATTCAAAATCGATTTTACATGCACTATCCCCAAATATAACTCAAACCCTAACCGATATTATCCTTTGTTGTACCGTTTCCACTATGAAAAAAGAAAATTTTAAAACTAACCTGATTATGTTTTCAATCAAAAAATAGTGAAAACAGCGCTGAAGAAAGATTAATCCGAATGAATCAGGTGAAAGCTCATAATTGATTCTTCTTATACTCCGTATGTTCTCATTCGTTCTTTCAGACATGGCTTTTGGGGTAATCGGTTGATTGGAAGGGGTGTTGCTGGTGCGATGGCGTCCAATCGGGTTTGTTAGCGTTCAACGCTGGCATAACCCTGCGAGTAGTCAATGTATGAAATAGCTTAAGCTGCAAATATCAATGAACATAACATGACTAATAAGATGAGGAACCTTTAAAAAACAAAAGTAAATAGCAACATGGAATACAATTAATAAAGAAATATAGTCATACCTGCATTATTAGAAATTATTTACAATGATGAAGTAGTTAAAGCAAAGATACCGGATACTTCAAAATCAACATGAGGCACACAAATCCATCGAACAATGACATAAATTTTCTGAGAGAGGTCCGTTGACACAACTAATGATTCAAGAGATGACACAAAATGAATACCACTATTAACATAAGAACAACTGGTATCTGAAGTCTTCATTCCGTCTTTTCTTAGTTGCCATTATCCTTAAAAACAATAAGGGCAAAAAACTAACTCGAAAAACATCAAATTAATTTTCCTTAATTGAACCATCTTAAACAGATATCATAGTAATGACGAAAACAATCAAACCTCTTTAAACTGAACAATATTAGTATGTCTTAAAGGCTTACGATTGATGATTTTCCTTTGAACATATACATCAATCTGTGAAAAAACAAAAAATAATAAAATACTAATCACAATTCACAATATAATGATAATATCACTATTACTTATAAACAAAAAATAATAATTTCATAGTATATATTGGAAGTTTACTTGATATCATAACCCTAATCATATACTCACAATGATTTAATGGATTCAAGGAAATAAAACTGATTTCATTAGAAGATGCGTAATGATATAAATGAAATATATTCACTCCAATCGGACTTATAGCGATACGATTTTTGTATACGGTGTAATGATAAAATCGTTGCTTAATCACCGTTGCACGAATCGTGTTCATCGTGAAATTTATTGCACATGAAATTAGCGAATTGAACATGATAATGGATGAAGAAGATGAACCTGAGAGGAAGAGGAACCACCGAACCAGGCACGGAAAGATTTGAGATAATAAAAAGGGATTAGGTTAATCCGGTGTCAACATGTTGTGTGCAAGTCATTTTTTGGATTTAATTTTATTGTAATCTGTTGAATTAAATATTTAAAGAAGTTATAATTACCTCCAATTACTTGGCCAAACAATTTTTCTTCCCTTATCTGACGAATGAGCGAATCCAATTTAATTTTAAAAACACGTGTACTGATATCTGGTCTGTCTTCGGGTTTCAAGTTTAATGGGGCTAAAATCCTTAGTATTTCCGGCCAGTTAGGGTTGCACGTGAATGTAATGAAAAGAGAAGGATAGCCGTATGCTCTAACAATAGCCATGGCGTCCAAATAATTCTGTCTCATATACCTTGGACCACCAGTATAAGATGATGGAAGAGTAATCCTTGTTCCCATGATTGAGACATCGTAGTTTCCAGATTCTTGAGCATTATAAAGCGTTGAAATTTGTGCACATCTGAATGCCTTCTGATTGTTACGTATGTAATTCAACCTTGTGTTTTCAACCATTGTGTAAGCATCGACGAGAAATTGCTGTAACAGTGTCCGAGAAATTAACAATAATGAAGTTTCAGAATCTCTAAACTGCAGGCGGTATGCAAAGAATTCTCGTATGGTAAGACGTGCATGGCCAACTGCATCTTCTATTTCTACACCTTTATGATAGATGTCAGGCCTGTATCCATCTTCTACGTATGGAAATAATAATGGATACTGTAGTGCCAGATAAGAAGGATGTAACTCACTGATCCGTTCTAAACGTTTTGATTTTGTTTCTATGATTATGTCTCTTTTGTCAGTGGTACCATCAATATCACCTATTATTAAAGCGGCTACCTCATGTGTTGTTGGCAAATTATGTGTACGTCCATCTTTGTCTCGGCTCCCAATTATCTTTAATCGTATAGGTTCATTTGAATCCATGTCAAATCTATCTCTTGCATGACGAAACTCTTTTACTAAAGGATTTGTGAAATCCAATAGACCCTTGAGTTGAAAAACAGTTGTAACATCAATTTCATTACTGGTGTTGTTTGTTTTTGCTTTGTTTGATTTCCTGTTATTTAATAGTTAAAAAAAGATTATACAAATTTAATTGTCAAAATAATATTGATTGTATAAGTGGATGAAAGTAGGTTAAATTAGATTTAAATGCTTACCCATAAGCCTTTATCCAGTTATCGACCTCATGATAGGTGTCGTAAATGTATAGCTGACAAAATCTAGGATCTTGACCATCTTGTGGTAGTAAGCTGCTGTATAAGTGATAATTTTGACCATGCATACGGTATACAAAAGGAGCATTACCAGAATTTACTGAATAGTCTAGCTTACCGCCCATCGATGTAAAGCTAAACATCATATTATAGCGTCTAACATTCTCAATAAAATTCTTACTTATTTTTGAATCGCCTTTCAATAGTTGTATTAGTAATTGAGGAGGCTGTTTTAGTTTTGGAAGTTCAACTTTTCCGTTTAGACAACAGAGTGAGTAGACCTTTTTACGCAAAGCTTTATTTCCACGTTGTGCCTCTGATTTCCATAACTTAGCCTCACATTCATTACATATAAAAACAGGATCACCTATGTCCCTATACTCTGTTTTTAAACAAAATTTAATATTAGATATGTTGAAAACTATGTGAATGTTAGTTATTTTTTTAATTATATGAGTTTAATTTTCAATGGTAATGTACTTACCATTGTGTATTCCCGAATAACGTTTATCTTCAGAATCGTCGTCTCTGTTGGGGATGTTTGATTTTTTGTCTTCTATATCATCTTTGTATGTTGTGTACTTAGATGGTCTTCCCCTCGGTCTTCCAGTTTTTTGCTTGTTACCTGCAAATTACAGTAACATGTTTACTAAAATATTGACTTGTGCTATTAATTTAGTTACTTTTTTAAAATAGAATATATTTTGTTAAATTTGAATTTGTAATTAATGGTTAATGTCTTATTGATAGTCTGAATAATAATTATCAAAACATAGCTGCAATGTCATACCTTCATTTGTTGCTTTACTTTGTATTGAATTTGTAGTTACAGTATTTATGGATGTACTCTGAGGTTCTGTTTTTGTAACAATGGCTGTGGTATTATCTTCTCCATTCTTTGAGTAATTAAGAACATCAACATTGTACTTTGGAGGTCTACCTTTTTTCCTTTTTTTTTTTTTGTAGAACTTGTTGCAGTTTGGCTTAAACCTGATTTTTGATTCTCTGTATATTCAGCTTATATAAAATACAATGTAAGTATAAAGTTATTCATATTATACAATTAAAGATTATTATACCATTAAATACTGTCAGTAATCCAAAATTTAAAATACAATAACTGCTTTTTTAATATACAATTGGATTTGTGTCTCTCATTCTTAGTATACTTTATGTAATTTAAAAGTGACTTTACCTGAGACATATATGGACGTTGGTTGCAGATTTGAACCTGTTGAATATTGTACTGGATTTGTGTTTTTTGAGTATGATGATGAACCTGAAAATTTCGGAAAATCTGTTACTCATCATGTTATCAGAAGATTTGCGAATTTACAAATACAATTTCAAAGTAAATTTGATAATTAAAATAAATATATATACCTTTCATGATTTGATTTGATATTGAACTAAGATCTTTCCTTTTTCTGTTTAAGCTTGAAACAATTTCTTGTTTGTCTTTGTTTTTTCCAGGATGATCTTTAATAACATCAGGGGTTTCCTTTCAATAATACATTGAAATATCGATTGGGATATGGAAAATCAAAACAGAAAAAAAAAATCAAAACATATTACACATATAACACCACCACTAAATATTATTTAGAAGGAACAATTTAGTTTAATAGTAACTTAGTAAATAAAATGTAATGCAATCAATGATAAGAAGAATAAACCAAAAAATAACGTAATCTTTGTATCAATTGGATATAGAAAACCAAAAAATTAAACTTTGCATGAGGCATTCAACAGGTAAAATACATGATTAATTCAACAATCTTTAATTTAAATTGAACTAAAGAATATAGAGGCATTCAACAGGTTAAATACATGACACATTCAACAATCTTTAATTTAAATTGAACTAAAGAATAAATAAGAGATGAATGAATATTTACCGGCTTATGAATTTGACGATCGAGATGGCAATAACGGTTAAATAGAGATGGAATTGAAGAAGAAAATGGATAAATAACACTGAATAATAATGGATTAAGAATAAATTCAGAAAACGAAATGGATTAATTGAAGAAGCGACGTCGGAGGGATGAAGCACACGAATTGATTCAACAGCTTTAATCCGTACTATGATGAGGATAGATATATAATGGAAGAAGAATTAACAGATACAACAAAAATGCTTAGATATCGATTAGGTCTGGAAGAGAATGAAGATGAATTGATTTAGGGATTTAGTCTGTAATATTTGATTTGATGGGTAAGGATCCGAAATCCGAATCCATATCCTTAAGGTCCGCGTGTTTTTTATTTTAAGGATACAAGGGGTATAATTTTAATCAAGAATGATTTATGATTTATTAGCTTAATATTTTAAAGAAATGATTAGGATCGTTGGATCAAGGGGTATTCTTATGTAATTTTCTAATCTAACGGTAATTAAGGCGGTTTTGAAAATAATTATTAGCTAATCGAAACCCTCTTTAATGTATATAGTGATGATCTGAATATATATGTTCATTGTGAAATTATCCCCTACATCACATAAAGCATGAGATATACTGCTGACATGTCACATCAAGAATTAATCTGCTAATTATAATTCACGTGTTAATCCCGAATTTAATCACAATTATTTTGCTTAATTACCACAAAATAACACGTGGCCCAATGCTAATCAACATTATCCTACCGGTTAGAATTAAAAGACCAATGACATTCCTCAATTCTTATTACCGTCATATTTTTTTCCAAAAAAAATAAATACCAGATCTACTCCGTATTACCCATCGTCCCTCTCTCTCTTAAACATTCATCCACCCATAACCTTTTGCAGCGCTGATTATGGCCTACGGTTGCCTTAATAATCTTAGCCGCTACAACATATTTAATCGCTACACTTTTACGCACATGATGGTATAAATTTTGTATACTGTCTCCGATGGGTAATAGAAATCGCTAGAGTTTTCGTGCGTACCTGTATACAAGTTTTGTCCCAATCATGACCGAATCGGATGACAACCAGATGTTCTTCATCGGCGAGAATCGCTTGATCGACGGCCCAACTGGAGTGCAAGAATATCATACAGGTTTGCGTTATCGTTTTCTATTTGATATCAGATTTCCACTTTATGTTTACTAATAAAACCTAATTAAGTATCTAATTTTTAAAATTAGATGTTTAAACATAATAATCAATTTGATAATAGCTACTAACAATGATAATTTACTTGCAGGTTGAAATCATTCTACATCATTATTATAGTTATGGATTATATGTATAGTACGTCTTAGAAGGTATATAGAATCTTAACAAATAAGAATTTTTTCTTGCTGGTATAACACATATGTCATGTCCCATGTTATCAATTTAACTTGTAATTTTGTTTAAAGTAGTTACTACGTTACCTGTATTATTAGGTCTGCAAATTATGTGAAGGAAAAAATCATGTTAGACCACTAATTCTCAAATTATATTGTTGGTTATTGCATACCAAGTGTTTGATAAAAGTTTCAATGAATTCCAGGTAGTAGAATGGCTCAACGAACATTCGGCGACCGGCATGACCAGATATATGTCCAGGTTTTGATCGATTAGTATTAATTTCATCTTTTTTAATTATCATTAATAACTAATCAGTAATCGATATTATTTTTCGAGCAGTATTAATTTTTTTAATTAATGTGGTGATCTTTGGTTCATACGTATAACTTTATCAGGACATCTTCATTGTTGGGGCTGCCGTTTGATCGTCTACTTTTGTTCCATGATTTTACATATATGATTCTTATTAATCAGATTTTCATATGACAAATGTATATTACATGGGATGTTTACTACTTTTAGAACTCTATTTTGTAACTTATTTTGGTTTTAGAAATTCAAAATGGCTAATTTTTGACTAGATAATTGTGCATTATGTTTTGTACTAATAGCCAATTGAGCACAAGTTTTTCATTATTTGGTGTAAAATATATGCAGATCAATGCGTTTTTAGGGGCTAAAATTGTAGAAGCCATCAACGATCGAGATAACATGTTAACAAATATATATAGTACGTTCTTAACAAAATTGTCTTTCAAATGGCGTTGTAGAGCTGGATAAGGGTCTTTGACGAAGCAGGCACCACACATTGTGAGTAATATTTGTATTTCTCAGCGATTCTTAAATGCCTACATTTATCTAAGTAACTCGATTTATAACCAGTTGATAAAGCAAATTTTATATTTGGTTACCATTAGATGGTTTCAAATGAAGCTAAAATTGATCAGGACAAGCATTAACACATATTTAGTTGATCACATACTGCCTTGGAATGCTATAATATTATTTATGTAACTTTTCTTATGATGATCTGCAAATTATAGTTGCATCATTTGCAACTATATGGTGAACAGAAAATTATGGTTATACATAACACATGAATCAAATGATTTCTTCTAAATATGAGTCACAAACACTATATCTCCTCTAATACAGTAATGATATTGTGCCAATTTGTGGGTAAAACAAAAATGTCTAATTATTTAAATTTTATCAGTCTTGAGAAGAAATCTTGAACTCCTTACTACACAGGTCATATCTCTTTAGATTCCTTGATCATATGTTTTTCGGTTGATACTATATTATAAATTATTATAATGCACTTGCTTGGGTGACTCCAATATATAAATTGTATATCTTTTTAAAATATATATTATATATAATTGAAATGTATCAAAATATTAGGTTGGTCGGGTAAAACTAACAAGCAACTGTTCTTTTGTCTAATATCTGGGCTTCTATTAATAACAGTTGAATCTTTAAATATAATTACTAAGATTGTATGCTACAACAATACTCTGGAACTTGATAGTTCGCGAGTTACTTAGTTATATGCATAATAAATAAACTATTGTAAAACCCCGTTTGACACGTTGTCTTTTAAGCTAATTCACATATGTGACCCATTTGAGATGAAACATAACAAACCCAACTCGACACTTTCTCAAAATTGGCCAAATTGAAACGTCTAATGGGTTGGTCATGTTTTCATTGGTGTAGGTTCCGTTGGTGATTGGTCTCATATTAGTGATATTCTGGTGTAGGTTCCGTTGATTATTGGTCTCATATCAGGTGTGTTATTTATATGCATATACTATACATTCAGGCACATTTTGGTATGCAATGGAAAAGCTATAAGCTCGTGCTCCGAATGTGACGAGAGCTCACTGTAGGAGCAATATAACAAGGTGATTAAAGTGTTTGTTTTCATTTAAGCAATTTTTGACTTTCTTTGACTGAAATACTTGATTACTAATTGTGTAAATTTATCGTACGTATATATATTGTGTGATGACCCAGGAATTTTCGACTAAATTTAAACTTAATCTTTATATAATTTCGATACGATAAGCAAAGCCTGTAATGTTGAGTCTCAAAATTTTTGAACTGTTTTAAAATATTCATTTAACCTTTGAATACTCCCGACGATTCACGAACAATTATGTGTAAATAAATATGTAAATATAAATATGATATGATATATATATACACTATGAAAAATTACCTAATTAATAATATGTAATAGTATTATATTAAAAGACATGTTGAACATATAGCACTTTTATTATTAACATCAAAATTAATATTATTAGTACCAGTAAACACTTATGTTTTTCGAGAATAAACATTATTATAAGAATAATTGGAACCACAATTTTAATTTAATAGTATTGTTATATTTTTCACTATTATTATTATTAATATCTTTTTATTTATTAAATAATACAATCTATTATTTATAATATTAGTATTTCTATCAGTGTTATTAATATTATTATATATAGCATACAAATATGAAATTTGATATGTAAAAATTGTTATATCATTCTTATTATTAATGATGTTAATATTAATATAATTAGTATTATTATTATTAATATCATTAATAATATTGTTATTAAATTCACCAAAATTATTATTATTGTGACTTATTATTATATTACTCTTATTATTATTAATTAATATTATTATTATTATTATAGTATTTTGATTTTTATTAATATAATTATAATTAATAATTATTAAAATTTATCATATAAATCATAAATAAGGATTGGGAATTAGAAACAGATTAAAGTTGCTTTTAAGGTTTACAAATTCGTACCAATCACGAATTAAACAGATAGATAGATTACAAATTCTGTTATAAATCAGAATCAAACTTTTGTATTTTTTTCTCTTGTTTCTGTCCTTCTCCTCTTATTCATGATTCCATGTCGACTAATATCTTCTCAATAATACAAGACTCAATATATTCTTGTCTCAGCAAATATCAATCACTTATATCATAAAACCACCTAACCTGACCACCTTAGGACACCATGAAGCCACCCATGATCACCTACTGTAAAATAAATCACCACTTTGTGAATTACTTGAACAAATCCAACCAAATCACCATCTTAATCCTTTCACGACTGCAACCATCCATAACCTATCACCTTCTTTTATCGATTTATCACCACCTTCGTTATTTATTTTCTATTTTTCCTTCGTTGATTCTTCATGTCTATCCGAGAAGTATTTCCACAAATCAATCACCTTTAAACTACTACAAATAACCCATTTTTTTTCCTTCTATTATTAGCTCGAACCAAAAAGCTACATCCTCGATAATCTGTTACAATCTTCATTCACGAAAACCCTAAACCACCTTACTCTCTCACTTCCTCTCTCTCTCTCTCTTCTACAACTTGTGACCCAGATAATGTTATATCTATTTCTATTTTTGTGACCAATCGAACAAAACCTGCTGCAACATGCTATCTGTCTTCTGGTTTCCATTCGATACGCCACTATCAAATGAACAACACATAAAAATTCCTGCTACCACCATTATTCTTCCTTCTGTTCTCCTTCGTAACCTAAAAACCCCACTTATCACCTTTCTAATATCGCTGTTGCTGCTAAAACGTTTGTTTCTTTTATAAATGTAAGTAAAGATAAATACCGCCATTTCTTGTGCTTCATCCACTAACTATATATAGCGATAAAGGGGATAGTAAACAATGAATTTCAATGATACTATGATTAAAGAATACTTATGAGTTGTAAAGAAGATGCACTTACGATTTATTTATACAAAGTATTATTCCAGAAACTGTAGGCTATGATTATGTTGTGTGGAAAGGGACGTGGGGATAATATTATCCTGATAATCATATATGATATCATGAGGAATACAGTGGTGGACCGAAAACCCTAGGGTTACTTGGATTAAATACTGGTTGGACTAGATGATATGTTGTTGTTCCTGTTTTCCAAACACGCTCCATCTGTTTCATTTTTTTTCTTTGCTTGGTTCGAAGATCACCCAATCCAGTTATGGGTTCTTTTTTTGGGTCGAGTTGTGATTAGGATAATTATTGGGCCGGAAATCTTTTTCTTGTTGGGCTTGAATATCAATTAATCTAAAGAAGAAAAAGACGGGTACACGAGTTAAAAGAGTTTAAGTGTAAATTAAATCAGAAATGAAACAGATAGAGGACTGGTCAGGGGTGTTTGCCTTTAATTGAGAGGTCTCGGGTTCGAACCCGATTTGCGACGTTTTATTTTTGGAAGAGGTTTTGAGGTAGCCTTTATTTATTTATTTGTTAATACTTATTAATCTTAATTATTATTATTTTTATTATTATGATTATTATTAGCCTTTATTTATTTATTTGTTAATACTTATTAATCTTAATTATTATTGTTTTTATTATTATGATTATTATTATTATTATTATTATTATTATTATTATTATTATTATTATTATTATTAGTACCATACCTACAATTATTATTATTACCATATTTATAAGAATTATAATTATTACTATCATTAACATTAGTATTTTTTTTAGCATTATTAAGATTATTATAAAATGTACCCTCTAAATATTATTATTATTATTAGGATTATGAATATAATTATTATTACTAGTATGAAATTAATAAAACTTATTAGTATTTTTGTTAATATTAGTATTAGTATCATTTTAAAATTTTTAGTATTATTATTATTAAGTAGTATGATTATCAATTATTATTATTACTATTAATGTTATTATTCTTATTATAATTTGTATTATAAAACTTATTATCATCACTATCAATATTATTATTAACAAAATTATTAACTTTAATATTTTTATTAGTAACATTAGGTATTATCATTATTATCATTTTTACCATTACAAATAATATTATGGCATTATTATAATTACTATATTTTAACAAACAAACGATATATATATATATATATATATATATATATATATATACACACACACACACACACACATACATACTTAATACATATAACATAATAAAAGTTAATATTTTCATATACAAAATGAATAAATGAAACATATAAATATTATCCATATAAAAGGGATATAACTAATAAATTTATATATACATATATGTTCGATTACAACTATGTATATTAATAAATATACAAATAATATAGGTTCGTGAATCCGAGGCCAACCCTACATTTTGTTCAATGTCGTTATATGTATTTTTACTACAAAATACAGTATGGTGAGTTTCATTATTCCCTTTTTATATATATTTTTGGGCTGAGAATACATGCAATGTTTTAATAACTATTTTATAATATTTATATGCGTGAGTTTCATTAATCCCTTTTTAAATGCTTTCGCAATATATATTTTGGGACTGAGAATACATGCGCTGCTTTTATAACTGTTTTACGAAATAGACACAAGTACTTAAAACTACATTCTATGGCTGGATTATTGAACCGAATATGCCCCTTTTTATTAAGTCTGGTAATCTAAGAATTAGGGAACAGACACCCTAATTGACGCGAACTCTAAAGATAGATCTATTGGGCCCAACAAGCCCCATCCAAAGTACCGGATGCTTTAGTACTTCGAAATTTATATCATGTCCGAAGGAGGATCCCGGAATGATGGGGATATTCTAATATGCATATTGTTAATGTCGGTTACCAGGTGTTCAATCCATATGAATTATATTTTTGTCTCTATGCATGGGACGTATGTTTATGAGAAATGGAAATCTGAAATCTTGTGGTCTATTAAAATTATAAAATGATTATTTATGTTAAACTAATGAACTCACCAACCTTTTGGTTGACACTTGAAAGAATGTTTATTCTCAGGTATGAAAGAAATCTTCCGCTGTGCATTTACTCATTTTAGAGACATTACATGGAGTCGTTCAAGGCATATAGAGGTCCGTTCATCGCGATGGTACCATATGTTATTGTATTCATTCAGAAGATTTTGGACGGGGTATGACATGTGGTATCAGAGCGGTGGTCTTAGCGAACCAGGTCTGCATTAGTGTGCCTAACAGGTAGTTGTTAAGATGCATTAGTGAGTCTGCATTAGTGTGTCTAACAGGTAGTTGTTAGGATGCATTAGTGAGTCTGCATTAGTGTGTCTAAACAAGTAGTTGTTAGGATGCATTAGTGAAGTCTGAACTTCGACCTAGTAGTTGTTAGGTTACATTAATGAGTCTGGACTTGAACCTGGTCTGCATGTCAAAAGTTTTGCTCATCATTTCGTGTCGAAAATTTCCTGCTTATCATCTTAAGTCTAAACGCGTCTTACTGCATTCATTGCATAGATGGTGTATAAATAAAATTCATATCTTAGCGTATCTGCTAATTCATATCTTAGCATATCCGCTAATCCATATCTTAGCGTATCTGTTACTATAGACTTTATCTGACACGTTTCCTTAATTCCCTCCGTAATTTACGGGATCTTCTGCACTATGTATAGGTATTCTATGTAATTAGAATATCATCCGATATCCGAAAATTATTTCTCATCGAAAAATTTGTTACTCAATCATACGAAATGGAACCCATCACTAGTTCAAGTCCCACGGATTCCGACCTGGAGTCCCACTCAAGCTCCGAAAGCAGTGTGACCGGAATGGACCAACCATTCAGCCATCCTCAATTCATCTGATGGGTTCGTAGTCGACTAAATCAATGGAGACGAGAAGAAGGCGATCCTTTTTCATCCACCACATTGCCCTCTCGGTGAAGAAACTTGAATCACTTACCGGCGAACCTATCTGAAATAACATCTTCACCCTCATCGCCAAGATATCTCGCAACGATTACATAATATCTACAATTCTAAACCAAATTCATCCACTTGTTCAAACAGTCAATCATCCCGGCGTAATAGAGGAAGTCAACGAACTTTGCGCTCGAGTAATCAATTTGGAAAGTATGGTGCAAAATGTACCAGCTTCAGCAACATCACCGGCACCAACAGTACCACCAACAAAAACATCCACGTCCCAAGCTTCAATTTCACAATCTGTTCCACGAACAATCAACATCATACGCACCATGGATACCAAGGAGTACCAACAGCAATGAACAATGAAGTATTGGTCCATAACTTCATTAATATTCTGCGAAGAATATATGGATCCTAATAATTAACGATGAAGTATTGATCCATAACTTCATTAATATTCTGCGAAGAATATATGTATCCTAATAATTAACGATGAAGTATTGATCCATAACTTCATTAATATTCTGCGAAGAATATGTGGATCCTAATAATTAACGATGAAGTATTGATCCATAACTTCATCAATATTCTGCGAAGAATATGTGGTTCCTAATAGTTTTAGAGATTACATATTCTAGCTCAAATCGAAAATCAAATGAGTCTAGTATTATATTGACTCATTAAATCCATAATTACTTCTGAAGAAAATATATATGTAAGTATATTTTCATAAAGATTGTAACTAAAAATTCTTTCGTACAAACTGTTAATGGTGAAAATATTTTAACGGGTAGGTAATACCCGAGGGATATTTAGATTTCACATTAATAAGTTACACTGTACATTCTTCGAACCTGATTCAACGGTCACTTACTATCCTACATACAACCACACATATACGTATCCGTTCATCAAAGAACAACTATATTCATTCAAATTTAATTTCATATTCGGATTTTGACCGATCAAAATCCAAGTCAAGATTTAACAGAAGACATCACTTTTAGATTCCTACATCTTTCGAAGCCATACTTTGAATTCAAAACTGTGCCAGATCCATTGGCGTGTTATTACCGAAAATAACTTTACAATACCTTTCTAAAATTAACCAATTTTGTCACAGCTCCAGCAAATCAACTTCGACTTTCATTTGGATTAACCTTATTATAACCTTGATGTATAAGTTTGCCTTTCGTCATCGTTACCGGAGAACCGTTTATATTCCACCATATTATCAGAAAACTTAGCAGCAACTTCATTACTTATTGACTTAAGTCTCTCCGAAGAATCATTATGGTTGTTCATTAAAACCTTACCATATACTCATCCATATCTTATAACGAGAATTACCATGCCAATTACCGGGAATTAGCAATCAGTATTTTGAATCTCTCAGCATTTCTACATCAATAGTTATATGTATAAATATAACATGTATCTTTTAGAATTATGATCTTCCATTCTGAAATTCTGAAAAGCACTCAGTCTACAAATCAATATTCTGAATGTTGAAAAAGCTGAATGAAGCAGTAGAAACCGTAGACTACCGTAAACGACCTTAATCATCGAAAGGGTGATGATAAAGAATGGTATGTTGGAAAAGCTCAGAAAAATTGGAACTGGAAAATGGATTGAACTAACCACGAAGGAGACCAAGGACAAATACAAGAATCATACCCTATATTCAAAGAATTCAGGTAATTCTGAATCCGTTGAAATCTTTAGAAATTATCTTGCTCCGAAGTCATGTTAAAATCTTGCAAAAAATCTTTCTCCATCAACCATCGAACTTAGAAATTCCCAAAATATCATCATCAATATCTTCGATATTTCTGAGGATATTTTCATAAATATTCTCGTCCAAAATTATATACCTCTTCGTGCTTCCTGTGTATCATTATATTGGAAACATTCATTAGAAAATTTAGTACCGAAAAGCAGATTATGCGAAACTATGAAGAAAGCCGTGGACAAATCACAAAGAATAAGTTTGACTTCAAAGAATCCAAATAATTCAATGCCTGCTGAAATCTTTGGCGAATACCTTGCTTCTGACTCCAAACTCTTGCGAACAAATTTTCTTCACCATCCTTCGATATTAAAAATTACAAGATATCATCGTATCTTTCGCTATAAATATCCACCATATTTCTTAAGATAATTTCATAACTATTCTTATCTGAAATCATTAATCTCTTCGTGCTATCAGTGTTACATTATATAGAAATTGTTAGTTTCCATATTCTGTAAACTTTCGAGCTTAAAATATGAATGTTATTGAAGTAATGTTGGGAACTGATGCATGAGTTAGTATAATATAATGACACAAGATCAACGTGATTATATTACAGTAAGTCATGCTGAGTTTCTAATGGGATGTGATGATTCACAGATCATAACGTCATCATGTGATGTGTTAAATAACTCCTTCATTCTACTTAACTCCTGAACAAATCAAGAAAATGTATTCTTGATGGTTCTATCTTCCGTGATGTTGATAAATTTGAAAATCAAATCGTGATATCACGTTCCTTCCTGCTTAGAACATTATAATCATTCGAAACTCTATATCTACAAATTCTGGACCATTATTCGCTTGACTTGAAGTCGGGAAGAGAAAACAAAAGCATAGAGCTTTGAAATTTAAGGGAGAATATAAAGCCCGATAACAACACATCAATTACAAACCGTGTATATCAATTGTTTATCGCAACATAAATACACGAGAGAATTAAAAACATTATAATCCCAAGGGCGAAGTAGAAGAAAGCAGATTCCTTTGGTGGAATTTGGAAAAGGAGAATGATTGTTGCGATAGTAAGGATGAGGACAAGGATCAGAACTGGATTAAGCATTTCACAATCTTTTGAATGTATGGACTAAGAAAGAAAGTATAGGAATGGTGAGAATAATAAAACGAAAGAGTTTGATTTATAAGGGAAATATCAGACAGAGTAATCGAGACAGATCACCATATTTAATTATAGAAATCTTAATTTCCTTATTCGCCGAATAATCAAATCTTATAAATTTTGAAGATTTTCTTTAAATCCTTGAATTCCGGAATTCAACCAAGGCAACGTCAAAAGCCAAGATGCACCATATTTTCTAAATTCAACCCTCTACGTCAAAAGCTAAGACGTACCTTATTTTCTAAACTCCACCGTGACTACGTCAAAAGTTAAATCTCTATTTCAATCTGTTGTGACAGCTTCATTCGTACGTTTCACCAAATCGAATCGTTTTATCTATATTACACAATGATGATAAAACTCTATTTATCAACTCATATTTATCATGAATACATTTTTATTGTTAGCCATGACCATCACACTCAAATTTCGGGACGAAATTTCTTTAACGGGTAGGTACTGTGATGACCCGGGAATTTTCGACTAAATTTAAACTTAATCTTTATATGATTTCGATAAAATAAGCAAAACCTGTAATGTTGAGTCTCAAAATTTTTGAACTGTTTTAAAATATTCATTTAACCTTTGAATACTCCGACGATTCACGAACAATTATGTGTAAATAAATATGTAAATATAAATATGATATGATATATATATACACTATGAAAAATTACCTAATTAATAATATGTAATAGTATTATATTAAAAGACATGTTGAACATATATCACTTTTATTATTAACATCAAAATTAATATTATTAGTACCAGTAAACACTTATGTTTTTCGAGAATAAACATTATTATAAGAATAATTGGAACCACAATTTTAATTTAATAGTATTGTTATATTTTTCAATATTATTATTATTAATATCTTTTTATTTATTAAATAATACAATCTATTATTTATAATATTAGTATTTCTATCAGTGTTATTAATATTATTATATATAGCATACAAATATGAAATTTGATATGTAAAAATTGTTATATCATTCTTATTATTAATGATGTTAATATTAATATAATTAGTATTATTATTAGTATTATTATTATTAATATCATTAATAATATTGTTATTAAATTCACCAAAATTATTATTATTGTGACTTATTATTATATTACTCTTATTATTATTAATTAATATTATTATTATTATTATTATAGTATTTTGATTTTTATTAATATAATTATAATTAATAATTATTAAAATTTATCATATAAATCATAAATAAGGATTGGGAATCAGAAACAGATTAAAGTTGCTTTCAAGGTTTACAAATTCGAACCAATCACGAATTAAACAGATAGATAGATTACAAATTCTGTTATAAATCAGAATCAAACTTTTGTATTTTTTTCTCTTGTTTCTGTCCTTCTCCTCTTATTCATGATTCCATGTCGACTAATATCTTCTCAATAATACAAGACTCAATATATTCTTGTCTCAGCAAATATCAATCACTTATATCACAAAACCACCTAACTTGACCACCTTAGGACACCATGAAGCCACCCATGATCACCTACTGTCAAATCAATCACCACTTTGTGAATTACTTGAACAAATCCAACCAAATCACCATCTTAATCCTTTCACGACTGCAACCATCCATAACCTATCACCTTCTTTTATCGGTTTATCACCACCTTCGTTATTTATTTTCTATTTTTCCTTCGTTGATTCTTCCTGTCTATCCGAGAAGTATTTCCACAAATCAATCACCTTTAAACTACTACAAATAACCCATTTTTTTTTATTCTATTATTAGCTCGAACCAAAAAGCTACATCCTCGATAATCTGTTACAATCTTCATTCACGAAAACCCTAAACCAGCTTACTCTCTCACTTCCTCTCTCTCTCTCTCTTCTACAACTTGTGACCCAGATAATGTTATATCTGTTTCTGTTTTCGTGACCAATCGAACAAAACCTGCTGCAACATGCTATCTGTCTTCTGGTTTCCATTCGATACGCCACTATCAAATCAACAATACATAAAAATTCCTGCTACCACCATTATTCTTCCTTCTGTTCTCCTTCGTAACCTAAAAACCCCAATTATCACCTTTCTAATATCGTTGTTGCTACTAAAACGTTTGTTTCTTTTATAAATGTAAGTAAAGATAAATACCGCCGTTTCTTGTGCTTCATCCACTAACTATATATAGCGATAAAGGGGACAGTAAACAATGAATTTCAATGATACTATGATTAAAGAATACTTATGAGCTGTAAAGAAGATGCACTTACGATTTATTTATACAAAGTATTATTCCAGAAACTGTAGGCTATGATTATGTTGTGTGGAAAGGGACGTGGGGATAATATTATCCTGATAATCATATATGATATCACGAGGAATACAGTGGTGGACCGAAAACCCTAGGGTTACTTGGATTAAATACTGGTTGGACTAGATGATATGTTGTTGTTCCTGTTTTCTAAACACGCTCCATCTGTTTCATTTTTTTCTTTGCTTGGTTCGAAGATCACCCAATCCAGTTATGGGTTCTTTTTTTGGGCCGAGTTGTGATTAGGATAATTATTGGGCCGGAAATCTTTTTCTTGTTGGGCTTGAATATCGATTAATCTAAAGAAGAAAAAGACGGGTACACGAGTTAAAAGAGTTTAAGTGTAAATTAAATCAGAAATGAAACAGATAGAGGACTGGTCAGGGGTGTTTTCCTTTAACTGAGAGGTCTCGGGTTCGAACCCGGTTTGCGACGTTTTATTTTTGGAAGAGGTTTTGAGGTAGCCTTTATTTATTTATTTGTTAATACTTATTAATCTTAATTATTATTATTATTTATTATTATGATTATTATTAGCCTTTATTTATTTATTTGTTAATACTTATTAATCTTAATTGTTATTATTTTTATTATTATGATTATTATTATTATTATTATTAGTACCATACCTACAATTATTATTATTACCATATTTATAAGAATTATAATTATTACTATCATTAACATTAGTATTTTTTTTAGCATTATTAAGATTATTATAAACTGTACCCTTTAAATATTATTATTATTATTAGGATTATGAATATCATTATTATTACTAGTATGAAAATAATAAAACTTATTAGTATTTTTGTTAATATTAGTATTAGTATCATTTTAAAATTTTTAGTATTATTATTATTATTAAGTAGTATGATTATCAATTATTATTATTACTATTAATGTTATTATTCTTATTATAATTTGTATTATAAAACTTATTATCATCACTATCAATATTATTATTAACAAAATTATTAACTTTAATATTTTTATTAGTAACATTAGGTATTATCATTATTATCATTTTTACCATTACAAATAATATTATGGCATTATTATAATTACTATATTTTAACAAACAAATGATATATATATATATATATATATATATATATATATATATATATATATATATATATATATATATATATATATATATATATACATACATACATACTTAATACATATAACATAATAAAAGTTAATATTTTCATATACAAAATAAATAAATGAAACATATAAATATTATCCATATAAAAGGGATATAACTAATAAATTTATATTTACATATATGTTCGATTACAACTATGTATATTAATAAATATACAAATAATATAGGTTTGTGAATCCGAGGCCAACCCTACATTTTGTTCAATGTCGTTATATGTATTTTTACTATAAAATACAGTATGGTGAGTTTCATTATTCCCTTTTTATATATATTTTTGGGCTGAGAATACATGCAATGTTTTAATAACTATTTTATAATATTTATATGCGTGAGTTTCATTAATCCATTTTAAATGCTTTCGCAATATATATTTTGGGACTGAGAATACATGCGCTGCTTTTATAACTATTTACGAAATAGACACAAGTACTTAAAACTACATTCTATGGCTGGATTATTAAACCGAATATGCCCCTTTTTATTAAGTCTGGTAATCTAAGAATTAGGGAACAGACACCCTAATTGACGCGAACTCTAAAGATAGATCTATTGGGCCCAACAAGCCCCATCCAAAGTACCGGATGCTTTAGTACTTCGAAATTTATATCATGTGAAGGAGGATCCCGGAATGATGGGGATATTCTAATATGCATATTGTTAATGTCGGTTACCAGGTGTTCAATCCATATGAATTATATTTTTGTCTCTATGCATGGGACGTATGTTTATGAGAAATGGAAATCTGAAATCTTGTGGTCTATTAAAATTATGAAATGATTATTTATGTTAAACTAATGAACTCACCAACTTTTTGGTTGACACTTGAAAGCATGTTTATTCTCAGGTATGAAAGAAATCTTCCGCTGTGCATTTACTCATTTTAGAGACATTACATGGAGTCGTTCAAGGCATATAGAGGTCCGTTCATCGCGATGGTACCATATGTTATTGTATTCATTCGGAAGATTTTGGACGGGGTATGACATATTGGACTAGACTTTAAAAGAAGCTAAGAAGTTGAAACAATTGCTCTTTCAATCCATAAGAATTGAAATCAAGTTTTATGTGGCTTTATTATTTTCTTCATATTTTAGTGAAGTTGTGGTCTATTTGATAAATGTAATGCAAGTTACATAGTGGTGCCCATTGGATTTTAATTACAATATTTTTTCCTTCATTTGCTGGCCTGTAATTCTCCGCCATGGATATCCATACGACATCGCTTCATAGAAAACGATCTCTCTATCACTCCATGGTAACTTTGACTATCTCAGGTTATAATGTTTCAGTGCTGAATAAATAGTAATGATTACGAAAACTACTTTTTAGATCTGTCGTGCAACGCACGGGCTCTTAGTCCAAATAGCATTGACATACCATTTGGAGGTAAGGTTGTAGTGTTTGGCGGAGATTTTCGACAGGTGTTACCCGTTATAACTCAAGAAAAAAGAGAGGGTATTCTAGCCTCATCACTTAACTCATCGTTTCCAGTTTGTTTGATTAAGAGTCGCCGTGCAACGCACGGGCTCTTAAAGACTAGTTTAAGATATGCACAGGCATTTCGAACAATGTATTATGTATTTACAGTTTGGTGCTTATGCAATAACCGATTTCATGGATGCTAACAGAACAACATCGGAGGTAATACCTATCAAGATACGAGTGGGGGACACATACATTTCTTTACCACTCATTGTCCCATTGCTATCTTCGGCCTTTCACCTTTAAAGATATTACTTATTACATTGTTGCCCACTTTCACCATTACAAAAAAATTGATGATACAAGTTTGAGTCCACGAGCTCCTCCTTAGTCACGATTTAAGGCAACATGTCAATGGTCAAACACTTGCTTAGATTGTTTGTCAAAATAAAGATTGAATGACTGTATGCAAACTGGCGACATTGCCGCTTATCTATGGTAATTTAAATTTTAGGCATTTTTTAATGGTTATGTATGTATGCATAATGTTATTCCAGTTACAAAGAAATCATGCAATAGTTCCAAATGACTTGTTGCTTGGATTCTCACCAGGAAGGAATACATCAATTTCAAATAAAGTAAGTGTTCTTGGTAGCATCCTTGGCTCCAATTATTACACACGTTTCCAATGAATGGTGCAAACTTTTTATAAAGATGACATAATAAATGGCATGCTATATACCATACTTTTTTTAATAATAAAATCCTAATATTTTTGTAAACACAAGTTAAACTTTACCAGAAAGACCACAATGCGACCACAATGCTGTTGAAATTAAGATCTTGCACAACCACATATCATCAGCTCACATGTTGTACAGAGGTTGTTTTGGAGGCTTATTGGTATGTCTACAAGTTGGGCTATCTGGACGTCTAGGAACAAAGCGATCTTTGAGGATCCGTTTTCATGTTGGACGGAGGTGGTTTTGTCGATTAAAGCTCAAAGTATTCCAAATGGCCAATTTATGCTTTGCTCATCAATACAATAATGTGGAGTTCGCAGCCATGGGTGCTTGTGTCTGACGCTTGATATTTTGGTTACAAGAATTGTATGGTCGATTTTTGTGTGCTATTTTGTACTGTATTGTGCAAGTGTTGTGGTAGGGTTATTATTGTGAGTTGGAGGGGATATGGTGTACTTTTTGGAGGAAGACGCTGACATGGTCATGACATGAGAATGAGGGAGTTGTAGTGGGAGTTTTTGTAAGAAGTTTGATGGTGATGTGGCGCATTTGATTGACAAAAGCCCCACAAAAAAATTGGCCACAAACACCCCACTAGCGTTTGTGAGACGTTTGTGGTGACACCTCAAAGGCCATTGGAAGTATACCGCTCCAATATCTATTGTCTTATTGGGCCAGTTTGTTTTTTTGCATATGTGGGCCCTGTGGGCTTTTGCTTGTAATATGGTTTTTATGGGGCCAGTTTGTTAGTTCACTTGCTATATATGGCACATAATACAATATTCTTTTCACGTTGCTACATGCCTTGGTACTTGTAAAACGTAGGGTTTGAGCCTTTGAGGTCATATTGGATATTGTAAATTTTGTACACATGATCCAAATTTATGTTGATTTTAAAATTATACGGGTGTGTAAAAAACCGTGCAAAAATGTAATTTGCAGTTCATAGTAGTATGTAAATAACGATACTAAAAAAATAGAAAAAATATAAGAATTATTTAAGAGCCCGTGATGTTGACAAATTTTAAAAATTCTTTTGAGTTTAAGAGCCCGTGATGTTGACAAATTTTAAAAATTTATTTTGAGTTTAAGAGCCTGTGGTGCTGACGAATTTTAAAAGTTCTTTTAAGTTTAAGAGCTCGTGGTGTTGACAAATATAAAAGTGACCGTGCGTTGCACAGGTGTTTAAAAAACCGTGCAAAAAATGTAATTTGCAGTTCATATTGGTATGTAAATAGCGATATTAATAAAATAAGAAAAATATAAGAATTATTTTAGAGCCCGTAGTGTTGATAAATTTTAAAAAATTTTTTGAGTTTAAGAGCCCGTGGTGTTGACAAATTTAAAAAATTCCTTTTGAGTTTAAGAGTCTGTAGTGTTGAAGAGTTTAAAAGTTCTTTTGAATTTAAGAGCCCGTGATGTTGATAAATTTTAAAAGTTGTTTTGAGTGGTGTTATTAATAAATGATAAAATTACTAAATTGCTAACACTTTAGAAAATAATTAGTGTATGGAGCCCGTGCATTACACGATAGTTAGAAAAATAGTTAAAAGTCACTTTGCAATTTTGAGTTTATAATATATATATATATATATATATATATATATATATATATATATATATATATATATATATATATATATAGTAGAGGGATCAAATGAGAACTTTTTTGGTGTGAGAACCCTGAGAACTCAAAAATACACTGAAATTCGAGCAAATGTCGAACAAAAAATGGGAAAGTCGAACAAAAAAAAAACACGGCCGAACAAAAAAAAGAAATTCGAACAAAAATTGTTGAATTCGAACACAAAATGTGTTCTACATTTTTGTATTCGAACAAAAAAAAAATGTAGAATATATAGGTAGTCGAACAAAAAATTTGATATTCGAACAAAAAATGGTTCTACATTTTTTTCGAATTTTTTTTTTTTTGCTCGACTATGAATTTTTTGTTCGTCCGTGTTTTGTATTATTGCTCGAATTCCTCTTTTTTGCTTGAATTTAAGTGTATTTTGGTGTTTTTTGGAGTTCCCAGAGTTCTCACACTAAAAAGTTCTCACTGGATCCTCTCCCTATATATATATATAATATATATATATATATATATATATATATATATATATATATATATATATATATATCTTTTTTCAAAGGGACTAAAAATGTCTTTTTGATATAGTTGTGGGGCATAAAATACTCGAAATGTAAAGAACATAAAGGATCAAACGAAATTTCATCGTTTTAGCAGGTATATTTCTTATTGTTTTAAATGGTATACGAAATACGAAATATTTGATTTTGTTTACGAACTCCATACGTATGTTTATTTAATAATTATAAATAATATTTATAATCTATACATATAACAATCTATAAATAACTTTCAACGACAATCAAAAATAACTTTTTCTTTTATATATATATATATATATATATATATATATATATATATATATATATATATATATATATATATATATATATATACATATATATATATATAGTCTATTGATCGGTTCATAAATACCGATCGTATTTGATATTAAGAGATGGATTTGACGCGTGCATTTGAAGTTTAAAAAGTTATTTTATAAAGTTCTCATGATGGGCAACAAGTCAAGACGAAACGTGAAAACGGGGGTTAAAACAAGAAAAAGAGGCGGAAAATGGAACCCAGCCGCAAATTGTGGCTGGGGGGCGCATGTAGGCGCCTGGCCTGGGTCACAACTCTTCTCAGGTGGAATATGGGCATAAGGAGGCGCCTGGATTTGGCGCCCGGACGTAATTTGCGCCCGGTGAGCATAAATTGCGGCTGGAGCTATTTTTGGATAAAATTTGAGGTCGAATTTGAGGGATTTAATGCTTGGGGGTTACCATACTTCACCCCTATATAATGAAAACCTTAGGCTACGAAAAAAGAACCTTTTCCATCAGTTTTAAGAGCATCAAACACACAAAAACACACCATCAATCATCATCAAACAAAGATTCAAGCTAGGATTCAAGGAGTGTTCATCATGCAACTTCAAGAAGCAACCATGATCATCATCACCAACACGTTTGGCTAGTTTCTTTTACTTTATTCCTTGCATGAACAATTATTATATGTTTAGTTCTTCATTTACTTATGTGATTCTTGATTTTGTAATCCTTATGTCTTTTGGTTTATAATTTCATTGAATCTTTTGAATTATCATTTAATGCAAGTTTGAAAGTTATTGATTGTTGCAAGAAAAGTGATTGATATTTAACATCTTGTGCTTAATCCAACCTAGTTACAATTTAGTATAGGGATAAAGACAACGTGTGTAAATAGCATTGCTTGTGCCCAAGATAATCATAAATTGGAAAATTGAAGAAGTCTTGTCTATGAGATTTAGTTGATAATTTGATAGCATAAGGATTTGCTGAACTAGTACATGCATAATTGGGATTGTTAAGGAATAAAGACTTCCATCCAATTGATTACAACCTTTTCGTTTAGTTAATTGTTTATGCTCTTAAATACTCAAAGTTTACATTTGCTTAGTAATTGTTAATCTAGTTTTTACATTAGTTAATTTTAGTTAATCACAAACAAACCAATCTTGAAATTGCTTGCTAGTTAACCACAACTTCCCGTGGAACGAATCCTGCTTACCCTATCTAAAGTAGAGTAATTAGGCTATTTTTGACCGGCCCTTCGACACCGATCAAATTTTGGCGCCGCTGCCGGGGAAGTGTGCGCTTGATTGCAAGCTCTTATTTTATTGCTTTTCGTGTTAAATTAGAAAAACCATAAAAATTATAAAACCAATAAAAATCCAAAAATAGTGTTTTGTTTATTTTATTTTTGTCAGTTTTACGCTCGGTGTTCTTGTTTTTGTTGATGTGCAGGTTAGTGTATGCAAACTCGGAGTTCGGGAGATCAAAATCTTAAGCCTTTAGACCCGGAAATCGAGAAATTCGCAAAAGCTAATCGAAAATCTACAAGAATTTTAAAGGGCTCGATAGTGGCTTCAGCATCCACTCAACCACAGTTAGAGTCACATCCGATTGTTCCACCAAACTCTCCTAAATCAGATTCCGATACTGAAGATGAAGTTTTTGATCAACGAGACGAGATGGCCGAACGACAAAGAGGAGTAGATACTTACTACCAACCGGGTGATTTTGAGGATCACTCACCTATTGTTTATCCTGCACCGGCAGGAGGAAACACACGACGGTTTGAGGTCCGACCTCAACTCATTTCGATCTTGCCAACCTACCGAGGTATGGCTAACGAGGAACCATATGAACACATCACCGAATTTAATGAGATATGTGCTACTAATCAGGTAAATGGTTTCACTGATGATGAGGTACGTCTGCGATTATTTCCTTATTCACTTAAAGATAAGGCAAAAAGATGGTTTCTCTCTTTACCTGCCCGGAGTATTAATACTTAGGCGGAGATGAAAAAACGGTTTTTAGAAGAGTTTTATCCCATAAGTAAAACTTCAGACATGCGTACGCAAATAAAATCTTTTAGACAACTACCGGGTGAATTATTTCATGAAGCGTACGAGCGTCTGAAGGAGTTACTTAGAGCACGCCCACACCATGAGATACCAAAGTGGGAATTGGTTAAAATTTTCTATGATAGTTTGGATTCCCAAGGCAATTCCTTTTGGCGGCTGGTAGTGGGGCGTTTTTAACTCGATTTAGTGATGACGAATGGACGTTCTTTGAACAGTTAAGCAAGGGCTCAAAAACCCAAGCTTCGGTTAATCGTAAACAACCTAGTACCTCCCGGGTGAATCATGTTTCCGACTTGGGTGGTTCATCCAGGAACTTAGAGCAAGAATTAGATGATTTGAAAATGCTTATATTTAACAACCCAAACCAGGGTCTTGCTTGTAATGTTTCGCAGGTTCAGGAGGTTTGTGAGATTTGTGGAGATCCTTCTCACTTTACATATGGATGTAGAAATGGGATTCCACCGGTGAATCAACAAATAGTGGAGGAACAAGTTAATGAGGTTCAAGGGCGGAAGTATGATCCATATTCTAACACCTACAACCCAGGGTGGAGGAATCATCCAAACTTCAGTTGGAATAACAACAACACATTAAATGCGCCAAATCAATAACCAATATCAAAATCAAAACCACAATCGATACTACCAAGCCCAAAATACTACTCAAAGTAACCCACCACTTAATCAACCTTCAAGTTTGGAAACTAAGATCGATGCATTCATTACAAAAATGAGAAAGGTGGTGGAGTCGCAAAATAAATCCATTGAGGCATTGGCTAAAGAAATTGGTAATGTCGCGGAAGACAAAGCAACACGTGCACTGGGCATCATTCCAATTTACACGGTTCTAAATCCAAATCACAAAGAAAATGGTAAAGGTCATGGTGTAAACATGATAGGAACTTTGCGAAGTAGAAAGACTTATAACAACCAAGTCGAGGCAACTGAGAAATTAAAGACTAAGCGTGGTTCAGGTAAGTCTTCTATTGTTTTTGATGTGGATGATGACATTGTTGAAAACGAGGAAAGTGATGTTACGGATGGTAATGGGGTTGGGTTAAATGTTGAAAAACGGTAGTTGGAAAGTTTGGGGAACCGGACATGGAAACTAATACCATTCCATTCCCCAAGGCTTTGGAGTCCCCGAACCAATTCCCTTATGGAAAAAAGGGACCAAAAACGGATGATATGTGGGAAACATTTAAAGAAGTAAAAATAAATATTCCACTTATTGATGCAATCAAACAAATTCCTGCATATGCTAAGTTTTTAAAAGATTTGTGTGTTCAAAAGCGTAAACTCAACGCATCATTGCCCAAAAGGGTAAAATTAACTGAAAAAGTGAGTGCTGTAATTTCGAGTTCACTTCCACCTAAGTTTAAGGAACCGGGGACGCCTTTAATTTCAGTTACAGTGGGGAATGTTAATATTAAAAAGGCTTTGTTGGACTTAGGGGCTAGTATTAACATACTTTCATCGAGCCTTGTTGACCGATACGAGTTGGGAACTTTAAAACATACTGATATTCACGTCCAACTTGCGGACCGGTCAATGAGAACTCCAAGGGGTATGATGGAAAATGTGATTGTGAAAGTGGAATGTGACGACCCGGGAATTTTTGACCAAATTTAAACTTAACTTTATATGAATTCGACACGATAAGCAAAGTCTGTTAGGTTGAGTCTCAAAAATTTTGAACTGTTTCATATATTCAATTGACCTTCGACTGTTCTCGACGATTCACGAACAACTATTTATATATATATATATATATATATATATATATATATATATATATATATATATATATATATGTATATATATGTATATATACATGAATGTTAATTGTAAATATATTTATTTGAAAATATATATATATATATATATATATATATATATATATATATATATATATATAATAAAACATGATATTAAAATGTATTTATATATACATATAGTATATGGAAAATAAATGATTTCGAGCTTAATTAGTAAACGTCAGTGACACTCGGTTGACGTTTCGTTAGTTTTAATATAGATATAATACATGTTCATGAATGACTAAGATAAAAGTTGGATTGTAAATTGATTACGAAGATTTTAGATTTGTTAAAAATATTTTTTACATTTTTAAGTTTAAATATTAGTACTCCGTACATATAAATTGGAACAGAAAATAAACAATTATCGAACCTTTTTGATCAGGTTTCAAACAGTTAATGAGTAAAATAATTAAATATATTTAATTTAAAAATTTGGGATTTTTTAGTAACACTTTTATACGTTAACTGTTTAGCAAAGGAGCACGAAAAAATAATTATGTTAAAAGTGTCGGCAAGTGAAATAGTTATATCTTCCCGTGATTTAATTGAGTATACTATTTTTTTTTTCTTTTTCTTAATCATAATCCAATTACTCCATATATATGCAATAGATATAGGATATACATATACTTAAACATCTCTTTTTCTTCTTTTATCCTTCTTCTTGACAAAACCGGCTACCCTTCACCTCCCTCACTCTACCACTGCCACCACCACAGCAGCCACCGGCTGCCACAACCAATCCTGTCTCTCTCATCTATCTCTCTATTCTTTTAGGATGTGAGAAACTAAACCACGGCCACCATTTATGTTTATTTTTGTTGATGAGAATCGAACTACAACCAAAGACCACCACCATCGATTATTACACGAACAATCACCACCCTCACTAAATTAAAACCCACTTGATTCAGTTTCAAACCAAAGAACCCATTTATTGTTTCAACCAAAAACCGCCACCCTATTATCTCTCTATATCTCTCCTCTCTCTCTTTCTCTTGTTGCACCCACAACACATCACCGAACCATGAATCATCGACCCACTTCATTATACCTGAATACTTCTGTTTCTAGATCGATCCACAACAGCTCAATCACCGTTAACCATTTTTTTTCAACAGACCACCATCACTACTATTATGTTTCTGCTTGTTAATGGAAGAACCAGACCCACCTGCTCAGTTAATATTCAAGTTACAACCTGCAACTATGGTGATGAAATTGTAAATAAAATAATGATGATAAAACGGGAATGATGAAGATGGGAGGAAGACGATAAATAGTATCAAGGAAGTGAGGATTTAATGAAAATAGGAAATTCCAATTCTACGCTGCTATTTTATTCGTTCCTATAACTTTTCTGTTTCGAACCCTGGTGCCTATTCCTCCTGATTAAACACTTTTGTCACCATGGTTGCTGTAGCTGTCGGTTAAAAAGAAAACAACACAGATCACTATATATATATACAGGTTATATACAAGCTGAAATGAATGATTATCATAAAGACAAAGATAGAAGAATGGTTTAGATTGTTTACGTGTGAACGAGATGGTCGTGGGTTCGAATCTAAGCTGCTGCAGTCTTTTTTTTATTCAATAAATAGCTGCACAGATTGGGCTTGTGTAGATTGGGCTATCATATTCGGTTTACACTTGGGCCGATTTCTCTTCAGTTGGGTTAATTGATTTCTGTTGGGCCGAAATAGTAATAGGCCAAGCTTTTGCGGACTAAAAACGGATATAAGGTTTAATATATTTAAGATACAAAATAATTCAGAAAATACTAAATGGAGCAAACGGTTAAAGTTGCGTGTTCATTAAGCGAGAGGTTGCGGGTTCAAGCCCGCGCAATGGTGTTTTGTTTTTTAAAAGCTTGTCTTCAAAGGTTGTACTTTATTATTTTCATTACCATTATTATTATTATTATTATTATTATTATTATTATTATTATTATTATTATTATTATTATTATTATTATTATTATTAATATAAGTATTAGTTATCATTTACTATTATCATGATTACAATTACAATTATGATTATTATTATTATTATTATTATTATTATTATTAATATTATTATCATTACTAGTAATATCATTAAGTAGCATTATTATTATTATCATTAGAGTTAGAATTATCATTATATATATTAACATTATTATTATTATCACATCATTATTACTAATATAAGTATTATTATTATAAATATTATCATTATTAGGGATATAATCATTATTATTATCATGATTATTAAAAATTATCTTTTTTGATTAAAATTATCATTTTTATTATCATTAAAATTATTATTATTATGAGTATTATTATTAGAAAAATTATCATTTTTATTAGAATTATCATTATTAATATTATCATTGATTTAGTAATATTATATTAAACAAATGGTATTTACATAAGAATATATTTTTACATATATCCTAACTATACTAATATTACATATTGATTTAAATAAAATGTTATTATTATAAAATATTAATTAAGTTATATATAATAGATAAAACATTTTAATATAATCATATATATAATTATCTAAAATATATAAAATAGTTATAATTAAACTATTTATTAATATAACATACAAATTATAAAGTATATTAACCTTAATATATAAAACTTATTTAATTGTTATTATATGTATTAATATATATATATATATATATATATATATATATATATATATATATATATATATATATATATATATATAATGATATAGGTTCGTGAATCCGAGGCCAACCCTGCATTGTTCAGTTTCGTCGTATGAATATTTTTACTACAAAATATTGTAGAGTGAGTTTCATTAGCCTTTTTACCCTTTATATTTTTGGACTGAGACTACATGCGTAATTTTTATAAATGTTTTACGAAATAGACACAAGTAATTGAAACTACTTTCTATGGTTGAACGATCGAAGCCGAATATGCCTCTTTTTGATTGGTAACCTAAGAATTAGGGAACATCACTAATTTTGAGAATTAGTGCACGCCTAATTGACGCGAATCCTAAAGATAGATCTATGGGCCCGACGAACCCCATCCAAAGTACCGGATGATTTAGTACTTCGATGTTGTTTAAATCATGTCCGATGGATTTCCCGGAATGATAGGGGATATTCTTATATGCATCTTGTTAATGTCGGTTACCAGGTGTTTAATCCATATGAATGATATTTTTGTCTTTATGCATGGGACGTATATTTATGAGAAAAATCTTGTGGTCTATTAAAATGACGGAAATGATTATTTATGTTAAACTAATGAACTCACCAACCTTTTGGTTGACACTTTAAAGAATGTTTTTTCTCAGGTATGAAAGAAATCTTCCGCTGTGCATTTGCTCATTTTAAAGATATTACTTGGAGTCATTCATGATATATTTCAAAAGACGTTGCATTCGAGTCGTTGAGTTCATCAAGATTATTATTAAGTCAATTATAGTTAGATATATTATAAAATGGTATACATGCCGTCAACTTTCGATGTAATGAAAGATTGTATTTTCAACAACGAATGCAATATTTGTAAATTGTATCATATAGAGGTCAAGTACCTCGCAATGTAACCAACTATTGTGAATCGTTTGTAATCGATATGGACTTCGTCCGGATGGATTAGGATGGGTCCCTTCAGTTGGCATCAGAGTTGGTATAACGCCGTCCATGTGTGGCGGGTTAGTCGTAAAGGAGGTTCTCACAGTGTTACCTGTGATGAAGCATTGGCTCTTACTCCTTGCGATCCCTTACGAGGGTTGGCAGTAGCCGAGAGGCAGGCCCTAAAATCAGTATCTGAGGTACACTCAGTGGTCACCAGGCGGTTAGCTGGGAAGGCACTGGGTGGGACGGTGGTTGTCCGCACTGTATCTTCAGTTGGTATCAGAGCGGTGGTCTTAGCGAATCAAGTCTTGCATTAGTGTGTCTAACTGATAGTTGTTAGGATGCATTAGTGAGTCTAGACTTCGACCGTGTCTGCATGTCAAAAGTTTTGCTTATCATTTCTAGTCGGAACTCAATTGTTTATCATCCTTAGAAAATTATCTGTTTATCATTCTTAATCTAGACACATCATACTGCAAGGATTGTATGAATAGTGTATAGACAAAATTCATATCTTAGCATATCTGCTAATTCATATCATAGCATATCTGTTATTGTTACCTTTGCCTGACAGTTTTTGTAGATTCCTCCGTAACTTATGGGATTTTAGTATTATATATGCATATGTAAATTATGTATTGCAGGATACTAATCTACATCCTATAATCTATTTCTTATCGAAAATCCTTCATCTGATCGTACGAGATGAATCCCTCAACCAGTTCGAAATCCTCTGATTCCGACAGCTATTCCGATATGGAGTTTCACCTAAGCTCCGAAAGCAGTGTCACCAGAATGAATCAACCAATCATCCATCCCCAATTCATCTGATAAGTTCGTAGTCAACCTAATCAATGGAGACATGAAAAAGGCGATCCCTTCCACCAACCGAATTCACCTCTTGACAATGAACCTGAAACGTTTACCGGCGAACCTGTTCGAGACACCATTTTCTCTCTCAATTCCAGAGTATCTCTTCACAATCATATACTATCTCAGATTCTAAACCTCATTCATCCGCTCGTCCGAACTGACAAATCATCCCGGTATAATAGAAGAAGTCAACGAGCGTCGCTCCCGAGTTGTAGCCTTGGAAAATATAATGCAAAACGTACCAGCTTCAACAACATCACCGACACCAACAATATCACCAATATCAATACCAGTACCACCAACAACCCAAGCTTCAACATCACATGCCTCAACATCTCATTCTGTACCTCGAGTGTAATCATCGTTCTACATGACGTTCTACATCTTCGTTCTTCATGATGATTATGTAATCTCTAATGTTTTAGAGATTATGTATTCTAGTTCTAACGGTAAATCAAATGAGATTAATATTATATTAACTCATTTAATCCATAATTACATCTGAAGAAAATATATATGTATATGTTTTCATAAAGATTGTAATTAAAAACTCTTTTGTACAAACTGTTAATGGTGAAAATATTTTAACAGGTAGGTAATACCCGAGGAATATTCAGATTTCACATAAATAAGTTACACTTTACATTCTTCGAAGCTGATTCAACAGTCGTTTACTATCCTACTTACATGCACCGATATACAAATCCGTTCACCACAGAATAACCATTTTCATCCAATTTCATATTTGGATTTTGATTTATCATAATCCAACAAGTGGCATAGTGAAGAACACATTTGACAAAATAAAATTTGTTAGAAACAAATAAATTAACTATGAGAAATTTTGTTAAGAATCCACGCTAACTGTTCCTAGCTAATTGTTCCTAGCTAACTGTTAATTCCGTATTACATTTTATTTATTGCAATTTATTTATCGCATTTTATTTATCGCAATTTTAATTCTCGCAATTTTATTTATCGTCATTTAATTTCTGTTATTTACTTTACGCACTTTATTTATTGTCATTTAATTTCTGTTATTTATTTTACGCATTTTAAATATCGAGACACGTATACAAGGTTTTGACATATCATATCGATGCATATATATATATATATATATATATATATATATATATATATATATATATATTATTTAGAATAACCATAGACACTCTATATGCAGTAACGCTGGAGTTAGCTATACAGGGTTGAGGTTGATTCTACAATAATATATATACTTTGAGTTGTGATCGAGTCTGAGACATGTACACGGGTCACGATACATATTAATTAATTCGAATATTATATATTAGTTATATATGAATTATTGGACTGTTAACTGTTGACTATCGACTGTGGACGAATAATATTGGACAATTAAAATGAATTAAAATACTGATTATAACATATGAAACTAAATAATTCTTCAAGTTTGCCACTTGATTTCATCCTAAATTTCATTTGTATCTTGACGATTACAATCTGCGTTCAAACCTTTCATGATTCTGGAAAATACCTCAAACTAAAGGATGAACCAACCGCACTCCATCTACGAAAGAAAAGATTGATGCATATAGTTATGCATCTGAAAAACTCTCGGAAACTGAATAAACGTTTAACACGTAGTTGTGCTAATTCCTTAGTGTTATTATTACCCAAAATAACTTGATAATCTCTTTTCAAAGTAGCGAATTTTGTCACAGCTCCAGCAAGTTAACTTCGACTTTTCGTTCGAAACAACCTTATTATAACCTTGATATATATGTGTGCTCTTTTATTGTTACCGGAGAACCTTTCATATTCTACCATATTACCAGCAGACGTACCAGCAACCTCGTTGCTTATTGGTTTAAATCTCTCCGATAAATCATTATATTTATTTATTGAAACCCTATCATATACTCATCCGCATCTTGTAACGAGAACTGCCATACCAATTATCAGGAATCAACAATCAGTACTTTGAAAACGCACAGCATATCTACATCAACAGTTATATGTATAACATTTATCTTTTAGAATTATGGTCTTTCATTCTGAAATTCTGAACAGCACTCAGTCTACAAACCAATACTCTGAATGTTGAAAAAGCTGAATGAAGCAGCAGAAACTGTAGACAACCGTAAATGACCTTAATCATCGGAAGTTTAATGATAAAGAATAGTATGTTGAAAAAGCTCAGAAAAGTTGGAACTGAAAAACGGGTTGAGCTAACCATGAAGGAGACCAAGGACAAATACAAGGACCATACCCTATATTCAAAGAATCCATATAATTCTGGATCCGTTGAAATCTTTAGAGAATATCTTGCTCCGAAGTCATGTTAAAATCTTGCGAAAAATCTTTCTCAATCAACCATCGAACTTAGAAATTCCAAAATATCATCATCAATATCTTCGATATTTCTGAGGATATTTTCATAAATATTCTCGTCCGAAATTATATACCTCTTCGTGCTTCCTGGGTTTCATTATATTGGAAACTTCTGTAAAATCTAAGTTTAATTTATGAATAAATTCTGGAAAAAATGTAAAGAAATTGATGCATGAGTTAGTATAATATAATGACACTTGATCAATGTGATTATATTACAGTAAGTCATGCTGAGTTTCTTATGGGACGTGATGATTCACACCCCATAACGTCATCACGTGCCATGTTACATAACTCTTTCATTCTGCTTAACTTCTGAACATATCAAGAAAGTATATTCTTGATAGTTCTATTATCAGTGATCCAGGTAATTTGACAAATCAAATCGTGCGATTACATTCTTTCTTGTTTAGAATATTAAGTTCATTCGAAGTTCCATACTTACGAATTCTGGACCATTACTCGCTTTACTAGAGGTCGAGAAGAGAATAAAAAGGCAAAGAGCTCCAAAATATAAGAGAAAGTATAAAGCCCAATAATAATACGGAGGTTACAAACCGTGAATAATAATACGAATAGCAATATAAAGACACGGTATAATTAAGAATAGTATCACCCAAGGTAATAGTAGAAGTAAACGGATTCTTCTGGTGGAAGATTGAAAAGAAGGATGACAAAAATGATAATTAAATAAATATCAAGGATTAGAATGGGATTAAGCATTTTCACAATCTTTTGGATGTATGAACTAAGAAAGAAAGTATAGGAATGGTGAAAATAATGAAACGGAAAAAGTTTAATTTATAATGGAAATATCAGACAGCGTAATCAAAGAAAATCACCGTCTTTAATTATAGAGATCTTAATTTCTTTATTCACCAAAGAATCAAATCTTTTAGATTTCGAGGATTTTTTTTAAATCCCTTGAATTTCGGAATTCAACTAAGACAAGTCAAAAGCTAAAACGCACCTTATTTTCTAAATTCCACCGTAACTACGTCAAAAGTTAAATCTCTATCTCAATCTGTTGTGACAGCTTCATTCGTACTCCTCGAATAATCGAATGGTTTTATCCATATTACTCAATACTGATAAAACTCAATTGATCAACTCATATGCGTCATGAAATCATATTTATTGTTAACCCGACCACCTCACTCAAATTTCGGGACGAAATTTCTTTAACGGGTAGGTACTGTGACGACCCGGGAATTTCCGACCAAATTTAAACTTAACTTTATATGAATTTGACACGATAATCAAAGTCTGTTAGGTTGAGTCTCAAAAATTTTGAACTGTTTCATATATTCAATTGACCTTCGACTGTTCTCGACGATTCACGAACAACTATTTGTAAATAAATACATATATATATATATATATATGTATATATACATGAATGTTAATTGTAAATATATTTATTTGAATATATATATATATATATATATATATATATATATATATATATATATATAGTTATATAATAAAACATGATATTAAAATGTATTTATACATACATATAGTATATGGAAAATAAATGATTTCGAGCTTAATTAGTAAACGTCAGTGACACTCGGTTGACGTTTCGTTAGTTTTAATATAGGTATAATACATGTTCATGAATGATTAAGATAAAAGTTGGATTGTAAATTGATTACGAAGATTTTAGATTTGTTAAAAATATTTTTTACATTTTTAAGTTTAAATATTAGTACTCCGTACATATAAATTGGAACAAAAAATGAACAATTATCGAACCTTTTTGATCAGGTTTCAAACAGTTAATGAGTGAAATAATTAAATATATTTAATTTAAAAATTTAGGATTTTTTAGGAACACTTTTATACGTTAACTGTTTAGCAAAGGAGCACGAAATAATAATTATGTTAAAAGTGTCGGCAAGTGAAATAGTTATATCTTCCCGTGATTTAATTGAGTGTACTATTTTTTTTTCTTTTTCTTAATCCTAATCCAATTACTCCATATATATGCAATAGATATAGGATATACATATACTTAAACATCTTTTTTTCTTCTTCTGTCCTTCTTCTTGACAAAACCGGCTACCTTCACCTCCCTCACTCTACCACCGCCACCACCACAGCAGCCACCGGCTGCCACAACCAATCCTGTCTCTATCATCTATCTCTCTCTTCTTTTAGGATGTGAGAAACTAAACCACGGCCACCATTTATGTTTATTTTTGTTGATGAGAATCGAACTACAACCAAAGACCACCACCATCGATTATTACACGAACAATCACCACCCTCACTAAATTAAAACCCACTTGATTCAGTTTCAAACAAAGAACCCATTTGTTGTTTCAACCAAAAACCGCCACCCTATTATCTCTCTATATCTCTCCTCCCTCTTTCTCTTGTTGCACCCACAACACATCACCGAACCATGAATCATTGACCCACTTCATTATACCTGAATACTTCTGTTTCTAGATCGATCCACAACAGCTCAATCACCGTTAACCATTTTTTTTCAACAGACCACCATCACTACTATTCTGTTTCTGCTTGTTAATGGAAGAACCAGACCCACCTGCTCAGTTAATACTCGAGTTACAACCTGCAACTATGGTGATGAAATTGTAAATAAAATAATGATGATAAAACGGGAATGATGAAGATGGGAGGAAGACGATAAATAGTGTCAAGGAAGTGAGGATTTAACGAAAATAGGAAATTCCTATTCTACGCTGCTATTTTATTCGTTCCTATAACTTTTCTGTTTCGAACCCTGGTGCCTATTCCTCCTGATTAAACACTTTTGTCACCATGGTTGCTGTAGCTGTCGGTTAAAAAGAAAACAACACAGATCACAATATATATATATATATATATATATATATATATATATATATATATATATATATATATATATATATATATATATATATATATATATATATATATATATATATATATATATATATATATATATATATATATATATATATATACGGGTTATATACAAACTGAAATGAATGATTATCATAAAGACAAAGATGAAAGAATGGTTTAGATTGTTTACGTGTGAACGAGATGGTCGTGGGTCGAATCTAGGCTGCTGCAGTCTTTTTTATTTATTCAATAAATAGCTGCACATATTGGGCTTGTGTAGATTGGGCTATCATATTTGGTTTACACTTGGGCCGATTTCTCTTCAGTTGGGTTAATTGATTTCTGTTGGGCCGAAATAGTAATAGGCCAAGCTTTTGCGGACTAAAAACGGATATAAGGTTTAATATATTTAAGATACAAAATAATTCAGAAAATACTAAATGGAGCAAACGGTTAAAGTTGCATGTTCATTAAGCGAGAGGTTGCGGGTTCAAGCCCGCGCAACGGCGTTTTGTTTTTTAAAAGCTTGTCTTCAAAGGTTGTACTTTATTATTTTTATTACCATTATTATTATTATTATTATTATTATTATTATTATTATTATTATTATTATTATTATTATTATTATTATTATTATTAATATAAGTATTAGTTATCATTTACTATTATCATGATTACAATTACAATTATGATTATTATTATGATTATTATTATTATTATTATTATTATTATTATTATTATTATTATTATTATTATTATTATTATTATTATTATTATTATCATTACTAGTAATATCATTAAGTAGCATTATTATTATTATCATTAGAGTTAGAATTATCATTATATATATTAACATTATTATTATTATCACATCATTATTACTAATATAAGTATTATTATTATAAATATTATAATTATTAGGGATATAATCATTATTATTATCATGATTATTAAAAATTATCTTTTTTATTAAAATTATCATTTTTATTATCATTAAAATTATTATTATTATTATTATTATTATTATTATTATTATTATTATTATTATTATTATTATTATTATTATTATTATTATTATTATTATTATGAGTATCATTATTAGAAAAATTATCATTTTTATTAGAATTATCATTATTATTATTATTATCATTGATTTAGTAATATTATATTAAACAAATGGTATTTACATAAGAATATATTTTTACATATATCCTAACTATACTAATATTACATATTGATTTAAATAAAATGTTATTATTATAAAATATTAATTAAGTTATATATAATATATAAACCATTTTAATATAATCATATATATAATTATCTAAAATATATAAAATAGTTATAATTAAACTATTTATTAATATAACATACAAATTAAAAAGTATATTAACCTTAATATATAAAACTTATTTAATTGTTATTATATGTATTAATATATATATATATATATATATATATATATATATATATATATATATATATATATATATATATATATATATATATATATATATATATATATATATATATATATATATATAGGTTCGTGAATCCGAGGCCAACCCTGCATTGTTCAATTTCGTCGTATGAATATTTTTACTACAAAATATTGTAGTGTGAGTTTCATTTGCCTTTTTACCCTTTATATTTTTGGACTGAGAATACATGCGCAATTTTTATAAATGTTTTACGAAATAGACACAAGTAATTGAAACTACTTTCTATGGTTGAACGATCGAAGCCGAATATGCCCTTTTTTGCTTGTAACCTAAGAATTAGGGAACATCACTAATTTTGAGAATTAGTGCACGCCTAATTGACGCGAATCCTAAAGATATATCTATGGGCCCGGCGAACCCCATCCAAAGTACCGGATGCTTTAGTACTTCGATGTTGTTTATATCATGTCCGATGGATTTCTCGGAATGATAGGGGATATTCTTATATACATCTTGTTAATGTCGGTTACCAGGTGTTCAATCCATATGAATGATATTTTATCTCTATGCATGGGGAGAAACATAGAAAAACTTGTTGAGAGGTTTGGAGGTCACAAGATCAAAGTGAATAAGAATGAAAAGGTGAATTCTCAAGTTGATTATGAGGTGTTTTCCAATTTAGAGGATCTTGAAGGGCCTAAGTGTGGGGGAGATAGTGTAAACCCACTACATAGTTATTTGAGGCATGATAGTGAGTGTAAGGAATATGTGAATGACTCGATGATTGATCGTTCTATGAGGAAATTACATAGACGGGTCCATGATGCTAGGATTAGAGGAGATGAAAGTTTGAGTAACCGTCTTGTGTGTAATTTGTCTCCTAAAGAAAGAGGGAAATTGTTTGAGTTAATGCATGTGGCAAAGGAGAATGACGTGTGGTTGGATTCTAAGTTGAGGAAAGTTAAAGATAGTGAATGTTCTCATAAAGTGAGGGAAGGAGGAACCTTCTACAGTCCTGGAATTAGCTAAAGTGGAGAAAGAGTCGTGTGCACGATAAAAACTGCACAAACTTGTGTAGAGTTTGTAAGTCTTCTTTATTTTATTTTTAGTTTATTTCTATTTTATTTTTATTTTTAGATAAATGAACTTTGTGTGTATGTTCGCTAGAAGCCCTCACGAGACAAAACTCGTTCACCCGAGCTATCGGGTGGTTTAACGCGGATCCCTCCAAAAGTGGGCTAGTTAGATTTTACGTTTTTCTTTTGTTTTTCTTTTCTAAGTTGTAATGGAAGGATAAATGTAATTGAATGGAATGCGTGATGATGAATCAAAATGATGTGCGATGGTTACTATTTGATGGTGAACTTGCGAGTATCTCAGTAATGTGTTAGATTTGAAAGGACCCGTTCATATACATTATAAACGATTCACAATAGTTGATTTCATCACGAGGTATTTGACCTCTAAATGATACATTTTACAAACATTGCATTCTTTTTTAAAAGACAAACTTTCATTACATCGAAAGTTGACGACATGCATACCATTTCATAATATATCCAACTATAATTGACTTAGTAATAATATTGAAGAACTCAACGACTCGAATGCAATGTCTTTTGAAATATGTCATGAATGACTCCAATTAATATCTCTAGAATGAGCAAATGCACAGCGGAAGATTTCTTTCATACCTGAGAATAAACATGCTTTAAAGTGTCAACCAAAAGGTTGGTGAGTTCATAAGTTTATCGTAAACAATAAAATTCATCATTTTGATAGACCACAAGATACTCATAATTAGAAAACAATCTGTGCAGGTCTATTCCTGCTGTAAAATCATTCATATGAAGAACACCGGAACCTTTCAAACAACTCACCAACGGTAGCTAATGCGTAGTGCAATGACAAAATCATCTCACCGTGGTAGTTAATACAATATAATTCTTACAACAGGGGCTAATGCGTACGCAATGCAAAATCATCCCTCCGAAGGTAGCTGAAACGGGGGCTAATGCGTACACAATGCAAAATCATCCCTCCGTTACCAACTACAAAGTTGACTATAATACAATACAATACATCAGGGGCTAGTGCGTGCGTGCAATGCAAAATCATCCCGCCGATGGTAGTTAAAATGGGAGCTAATGCGTACGCAATGCAAAATCATCTCTCCGTTAACTACTAAATCGAACCTCTGAATCCAAATAATTCTATCATAGAATGTAGTTTTGAATATTTGTGTCTATTTCGTCAATCATTTATAAAAGCAGTTCATGTATTCTCAGTTCAAAAATATATCTTAAAAGCATTTAGGAAACAGTTATAAAAACAGCGCATGTATTCTCAGTCCCAAAAATGTAAAGAGTAAAAGAGAATCAAATGAACTCACAATACTGTATTTTGTAGTAAAAATACATATGACGGCATTGAACAAGTGCAAGGTTGGCCTCGGATTCACTAACCTATATCAATTATATTTATTAAAATATATAATGGAAATCACATAATTTCATTTATTAGTATTTGTTATTTATATATTTTTAGTTATATAGAATTTATTCTAAATTCCATTTAAACATTTACTTATTTTATATCTTAAATTATATGTTATATATATTTGTTTGTATATATGCTTAAAATGATTAATATCTATATATATATTTAGTTGTATTAATATATATCTATATATTTTATATGATCAGTATTATAGTTAAAATCATTAGTGGGTTATATGTAAGTATTTATATAAAAACTATTAATACGTTTGATATATTGTATATGAAATATTAATATACTTTTAGTATACGTGGAAAGTATATTTTACATACGAAATATTTATCTGTTAAAAATGATAGTTTTGATAATAATGATTTACTAATAAAAATAATAATAATTTTATTGATAATGATAATACTAATAATAGTAATGATATTGTTAACAATAATACTTAGGTTAATAATAATAGTAATAATACTAATAATTTCATAAATGATACTAATACTTATTTTAGCATTACTAATAATAACAATTATATTACTTGTAATAATAATAATAATAATAATAATATCCAATAACAACAATACTAATAACAACTATAATAATATTTAGTAATAATAATCATGCTAATATTATTGAGTGTTAATTAGTAATACTGATAATTTTAATACTACTAATGATGATAATAATCAATTTAATGATAATACTAATGATAATAATTATAACAATAATAATAACAATAATAATAATAATAATAATAATAATAATAATAATAATTTTTGAAATTAAACACTACCTCAAAAAAGCCCTTAAAAAAATAATGTCCCGAACCGGACTCGAACCCGTGACCTCTCGAATACCCGCTAACACTTTGAACCAGTGGTCTGTGGCCCATTTTTCTGAATGTATACAAACTCATTTGTTTATAACCCGTATGCTTAAATGTTCATCTTCTTCCCACTACTTAGTCGACCAGAAGTGACCATGACCAGAGATCAAATCTATCAATTGATGTTTTTTCTTATTAATTCTAAGATTTATCACTAATACAGGAACGTTCACATGTGTTGAATTTATTTAAAACAGAAAGAAATAAAATTTAGATTAAAAATGATAAGAACAACACGTTTTGAACCCAAAATCGAATTTAACATTAAAGACTGTTTTATGCCACGATTATAACATGAAAAGGATTCAAAATCTTCTTTAGAAACTTTCAGTACCTTCAATTTAATCTAAAACGTCCAAACGAATTCGAATTTAATGATGAACAAATCCTTTGACTTTTTAAAAATAATTATTCACTTCGAAATTAGAACTCGATAATAAAGATTGAGCCTTGAAACTTTGCAGTAAGTTTGAATGGAAGATTTCTAACCTAACTGCAATAAAGGATTTTGAGATTGAACTCAAATTCGAGGTTTTTGATTTAAAGTCATACGAACAGAACAATTAACTGGTGATATTATGCGAGGTGTATATGAAATAGCTTATATTTTACTACGAAATACTATTAAATACGATACAATTTTACACAAGTTATTTATTTATTTATAGAGTGGATATACCTAAACCTTGCTACAACACTTATAGGCAGTGTACCTAATCGTACAGTAGTGTAGTTTTTAGTAAGTCCGGTTCGTTCCACAGGGAGCTAGCTGAGTTTAACGCTATATTTTTAAACTATATTTGTATAAATAAATAAATATATATATATATATATACATATATATATATATATATATATATATATATATATATATATATATATATATATATGTATATATATATATATATATATATATATATATATATATATATATATATATATATATATATATATATATATATATATATATATATATATATATATATATATATAAGTAGTAATATTATTATAAAAGGGGGATTTACCGTTTAATGACCGGTTTGTCGATTTTAAATAAAGCGTAAAGATAAATGACGATAATTAAAATGCGTAAAATAAATAACAATGACGAAATATAAAATTGCGAATAATAAAATGACAGTAATTAAAAGTATGATGAGAAATACAATAAAAGAATTATGCTTATTTAAACTTCCGTAATCATGATGTTTGACGTTTTGATTTTAATTTATTTATCTGGGTTAATTGTCCTTTGTCCTGGATTTATTTGATACCTCTCTGGTTTTTGTCCATAATAGTCCATCGGTCATAATTATAAAATCCTCGTCAAATTAACCTTATTCTAGAAGTTAAATATTCCAACTAATTAGGAATTCGAACTGTAACAAGGTTTTAATACTTTGTTTAATGATTACACCAGGTTATCGATTGCGTGTAATCCAAGGTTTCATTACTTTGTTAACAATTACATCAATTATCCTTGTATGTAATCCACCCCTGTTTTAATGAGATATGAATATTAATTTACCCACTTGATCAGAATGGATAATCAATTACCCAACCCAAATAATTAATTAAATGATCGTAAAAGATGTCGTATAAACATCATTAAATAGGACATACATAATCATTTTAATAATTATTAGATTAACTAATTTGAAGATAGGTTCGACAGGTTCCAATGGGTTATCGCTCAATTAGACAATACCCCCTATTTATTAATAGTCATAGTCCAATGTCCACAAGTGTCGGTCTTTTGTCCAAACCTTAATTATGGTACAAAATCTAATAACCATGTCTTAATATTTAGTCTAACAACACGATTACTTTGGCTCAAATAAGCATAATAATAACTTAGTTACGAGACATTAATTTAAAAAGGAAGAACATAGCTTACAGTGGTGATTAATTGCGTAGCGTTACACGGACAGAGTTCCGACTTAAAACCCGTAAAACATTCTTAAAATAACCTTATTATTATTAATTTAAAATTATATTATATATATATATATATATATATATATATATATATATATATACGTTACAGAGAAGGAAAAAGAAAAAGATGTGTGTTTAATTCGTCCAAAAACTGCTCGATTTATAGACTTGGCTAGGATTTTCCCTCCATGCGATCGCATGGATTTTAGGCATCCTGGCCATGCGATCGCATGGCCAGCTGGATCCAGCCAACTACTTTTGTTTTCTTGTTTTGCCGACATTTTATTATATAATATAATATATATATAATTTTAAGAATTATTTATATATTATATTATATTAATGTGCATAGTTGACTTGTCATTTTAGCTCCGTTGCGTTGCGCGTTGAAAGTTGGTTCATGTCCCGGTTCCGGATTTTCGAACGTCCTTGCGTACTATTTAATATCTTGTACTTTGCGTTTTGCGGCTCGTACTTTTGTAATTTTGAGACGTTTCTTATCAATAAATTGACCCACTTGGATTGTACTTTGTACTTTTTAGCATTTTGGTCGTTTGCGTCTTCAAATCGTCGTTTTCTTCTTTTGTCTTCGTACTTATTTATTTAAACGAATACTACATAAAAATAGAACAATTACAACTAAAAGATTTACATATTGGAAGGATATTGTGCCTAAATATATATTCATTTGGAGCACTATCAAATATCCCCACACTTGAGCGTTGCTTGTCCTCAAGCAATACATAACTTGAAATAAAATCACACTTCACTCGAATCACTTTTTTTTTATTCTCACACTTTATACATCAGTGATTTTGATACGGCGGTATAAACAATGATAGTAACGATGTGATTTACAGTCCCACATGACTATGAAAATTTAGATCCTTTAAGGAAATTGGATCTTTATGAAAACATTTGATCTTTTGAAAATTCATTCTAGCTTTTACCCTTGATAAATTTTCCGGAATAACCCTTCACCGGTGTTTGCAAATTATTTTTGTGGGTTTTGTGGGTTTCAGATTTGAAAATTTTAGCTCAAAACTTATGGTTTTGTGTCACCCACTTGCTAACGTTGTATTGGGAAAGCACACGTCCAGTATACTTGCTCCGTATATTACCTTTCGGTAAACTACCGTCCGGTTGTAAAGGAAAGCGTTGAACAAGCAACTGTTAAGGCAATGTCCCGTGACATGCTTTTGATTATGGTCTATATCGTGTCAGATGCAATTACTATCCTTTGTAGGAGCAATAGTAAAGATCACCCTATAGTTTTTCGGTCTGGCACAAGGTCCTGTCTTCGACCATGCTATGCAACCACCGTTCTTACGGTTGACACCCGATTTGGTTCAGGTGACCTAATGAATTCTGGTAAATTCTTAGGATTTTACGTTCAATGGTAATGAACGCATTGAAAATAGGTTTTCAGAAAACAAATCGGTTTTAATTTTATCAAAATATTTTTTCGTTCAAGCTCGAGTTTAGATATCATTGAATTCCATGAGTTTGTAATTCTCAATCTTTAAGGTCAATCTCAAGGATTGAGTAATATCAGGCTTAAATACTGATTTTTAATCTTTAAGGAGATTATCCTTTCTGGGGGTCTGATTCATTAGTCTTATCAAGCTAATTTGCACGGCGCCCTCCCCATTTTACGAGATAAATCCTTCTCATGGTTAGGATAAATCTGACCACTTGGCGACCCTGTTTGATGCTGAGGTCCGTGGATTTCCTGCTGATTTTAGAGATGACTTTTCTAAATTTTTCGTCAACCTACAGCTGGTCTGGACGACAACTTCCTGACCTAAATCAAGAAGCGCGTGTCTTTTTCGGAAGACTTTACTTCCTTTTAATGATGGAATTGATTCATCGTGCAGATCCATCTTTCTTTCAAATATATTACAGTAAATTAGGTAAAACTGATTAAAATCGTCCAAAACAAAAGTACCTGTAATAATCTTATACAAGCATATGTGATATGTGTTTTAAATAACTTGGTAAATTCTTCCCACACTTAACTTTTATTTATTTTTTTTGCCTTTTTATTCTCCTCTATTCCATTTTAAATGAATTCTAACGTTTTGGGTTATTTCTCCATTTATGTTCTCTCCGAGATAACAATAATTTCGGTATTAACACCTAGTTTTATCATTCATAAATATGTGTAAACATGATTTTGAATTCATTTAGTTGAAATTTTTTCAAATTTTCACAAAATTTGGCAATTAAACTAAGTGTAAACCCGAGAGAATTTATAACCCTTCCTCACACTTGAGATCATGCAATGCCCTCATTTGCATGAAATCAGACTATAATTATAAATTAATGAGGGTGATTAGTGTAGAAAAGTGATTAAAAATACCGAGTTTGCAAACATATTATTTTATATCACATTTGATATTTTGCGTCTTATCGTCAAAATTAGTAGCTTTTGCTGAACTTAATCTTTAAAAGTGCGATGTTTTACCTTGTTTTGTACATAACATAAAATACAAACATATATATATATATATATATATATATATATATATATATATATATATATATATATATATATATTTTTCTTTATAAAACAATTTAAATGAATAATTTTTTAAAATTTTGTTTCCTTTTACTTTAGGTAGTTTCGGTATGTTTACTTAGTCCGTCCCTCGACAAAATTTAAAATTTGTCGTTAAAGTGATTGTTTTAAAAGCAAAGATTTTTGGGTTTTTAATTTATTTTTTTTGGTATACTTTAGATCAATGAAATTAAAAATAATGATAACAAAATTTTTCGCCCCACCTTCGGGTAAAGCAATTTCAGTTCCATGACCTAGTCTTCAACTTACGATGAATTTTAGAAATCATTTTTTAAACTTAATGAAATAAAGTAATTTTTGTTTTTAAATTCAAACAAAACTTAAATTTAAAAATGCATATAAATTTCATATAAAACCTATAAAACAAAAAAATTTAGAATGGGGGGAGAAAACTAGTTCTTTAGTGTCTGCTAGTGGAAAAGAACAATCGGATTCCATTCTCGGAACTACACGAGAACAGAACAACTAACCCTAGACAGCATTATTTCTTAGAACATTTGAATATCCCCACACTTAGGTAGCTGTGGTGTTGAAATTGTGATTAACTTCATTGTCAATTTCTCTTGGACCATAATCAACTTGCATATCTGTGACTTTTGCTTTAAGCCATTGGTCGGATTCCTGTGTAATATCCACAAATTCAACTAGTTTCGCCTTTTCTTTAGGCGATAGATTGGATACTAACCGGTTACATAACTTAAAGTTCCCCTTCGTTCTAGCATCGCGAATCCGTTTAATAAGTTTCTTCATTGAACTGTTAATAACAGAGTTATTTAATTTCGTATCAACAACGGGGTTCTTTGTTATCAAGTCATTATTAGGTGTTACTTCATCTTCCCCACACTTAGGCGTTTTATTATTGTTAAGCACTACCGTTGGAGTTGGTAAAACAATATGCTTCTCATCGATCATTTTTATTGGTTCAACGGTTTTGGTTGGTGGAGATTTAGACTTTCGACTCATAAAGGTGATCGATTTTTCATCATTACTAAGTGTCATTCTACCCTCTCTTACATCAAATAACGTCTCGGTGGACGCTAAGAATGGTCGACCTAAAATTAGAGGAATGTTTGGGTCCTCATCTATGACAATGACAATAAATTCGACTAGAAAGGTTAAATTACCTACTTGAACGGGTAGGTTGTCAGCAATTCCAACTGGGTGCCTAATGGTTTGATCAAAGAGTCGAACACTCATTTCTGTTAGACTTAACTCACCTACTCCTAATCTCTTATATAATGAAAGAGGCATAACACTCACACTTGCACCTAAATCTGCTAGTGCATCATACATGACACAATCACTAAGTAGACAAGGAACAATAAATTCACCCGGATCACCCAACCTGGGTGGAGGTTTTGGTGGAACTGTCTTCACCGGGTTTATCTTTACGGTTTTTGTTTCTTGTACTTTCTTATTCTTCTTCTTCTTTCCAGAGGTATCACAAGCTTTATTACCTATTACTTTCTCATACTCAACTCCTTTTCTTGGAAACGGGATGGGTAGTCTGTATGGTGCCACCACTGGCTTTACATACTCGGGTGGTGGTGGTGGTGTTGTAACTTCTTCATTGTTACTCACATCGAAAACCTTCCCATCTTCTGGAGCTGGTTTTTCAGAATTTGTTGACACCATATTAACATTCTCATTCCGAGGATTTACTTCAGTATCACTTGGTAGCTTTCCTTGTTCCCTCTCACTTATCATACTAGCAAGAGTACCTACGTGTTTTTCTAGATTCAAAATGGAAGCTTGTTGAGTTCTTAATGACTGATCAAACCTCTCATTTGTTTGAGTTTGAGATGTTATAAATTGTGTTTGAGATTCCATTAGCTTTGCCATCATCTCTTCCAGATTTAGCTTTTTCTCTTCGGTTTATTGTGGTGGTTTATACAAGCTAGGTCTTTGTTGATTGAAAGAGTTGTTTTGAGTTGGTTGGTTATTCGGACCTTGTTGGTTGTACGAGTTATTGTTGGGTCCATTTGGATTGTAAAGAATGTTTTGATTTCGATTGAAGTTTGGCCTTGGCGGTTGATAATTATTTCCCGGCCTTTGGTTCATGTAGGAAATATTCTCACGTTGTTCCATCGTTTGCTCGATGTGACACTCTTTCATTAAGTGTGGTCCTCCGCATTGCTCACAACTGATTCGTATTGCGTGAATATCTTTAGTCATCTTTTCCATTCGTCTCTCGAAAGCATCTATTTTTGCAGAAACAGAATCACAGTCATGGCTAGAATCGGCTCTAGCCGCTTTAGATGAACGAAAGACATCTTTTTCTTGGTGCCACTCATGTGAGTGGGAGGCTGTGTTATCAATAATTTTGTGAGCTTCAGTTGCAGTTTTCTTCATAATGGAACCACCAGCTGCTATGTCGATGTCTTTTCGTGTAGTGATATCGCATCCTTGGTAGAATATTTGTACTATTTGATAAGTGTCTAAACCATGTTGTGGACATCCTCTCAATAACTTTCCAAATCTTGTCCACGCCTCATATAGAGTTTCATTTGGCTTTTGTGTGAACGTAACAATTTCTCCTTGAAGTCTCACGGCTTTAGATGCCGGAAAGAATTGTTTAAGAAATTTTTCAACTAACACATCCAATGTATCAATCGCCCATTCAGGTAACGATTCTAACCAATCTTTGGCTTCTCCTTTTAAAGTCCAGGGAAATAACATGAGAAATATCTGTTCATCCTCCACTTCTCTGATTTTAAATAGAGTACATATCCTATTAAAGGTTCAAAGATGTTCGTTTGGATCTTCTTTTGGCGTACCACTATATTGGCATTGATTAGTTACCATGTGTAGGATTTGTCCCTTGATTTCATAATCTGGCGCATTAATGTCTGGCTTAATAATGGCGTGTCCTTGACCAGTGCATGTGGCTCTCATTCGGTCTTCCATACTTAGAGGTTCTGTTACTTCCATAATTGAATTTGTTGAATACGAATCACTAGAGAATTCTGATTTAACAGTTTGTGGTTCAGGAGGAATGATTAGTGGTTCAGAATCTTAGAATTGTCCTTGAATATCCTTCGGGTTCTTACTTGTGAAGTCGGGTTCAAAAAATGGATTATTGGAAATTTGAATTGGAGTACTTGGTCGACTAGATGATGTTTCTAAATAAAAATCAACGGCGACAATATTGGCTAGATGTCTTGATCGAGTTACAGGTGGTGAACGTATGAAAGGTGGTGAACGTTTTGCTCGGTGCATTCACTGAATATCCTATTAGTTATAAAAGATAAAAATTATATAAGTTATCAAATTAATAGACTTTTCTGATTTTACCCACGTTTCGAATAGCCAATAGATGTAGCAGGTAGCCAGGACCCTTTAAATCGGAAGCCCACAACTCGCCACTAACAAATTCAACAATTACTACGAACCAGAAAATTTTGGATGTCTATCAATTTAACCGCTTAAAATAATTTTTCGTTTTGAAATTTTTAGAGAAGAAATAGAAAATTCTATGTCCTAAAAACTAGAGCGTCGAGAAATAAGAAAGAAAAAAAAAAGAGCGCGTCGAAAAACGTCGAAAAATAAAAGGTCAAAAAATAAGCGTCGAAAAATAATAAAATGCAGCGTCAAAACTTAAAAGTCTAAAAACTAAATATAAAAACTTACATCTAAAGGTATTAAAGCTTAAAAGGAATTCTAAATTCAAAACGGCAATAACTTAAAAAGTACTAAAATCTTAAAACGGCGTCGCAAAATTCTAAAACACCTAAATCTTAGTCTAAAGAAAAAGTACTTAATGGATTTTACGGCAAAGCCTAAAAATCTAGAAATATAAAATACTATGGCAAAATACTAATTTACGAACTAATTACGAACAAAAAATTATAAAATTACGCTTTAACTAATAAAAAGATACAAAATATAAAATAAGTTTAAAGTTATAAAAATACAACTTTATAAAAATATTATTTTTATATTATTTATTTTATAAAAGTATCAATTTTAAAACTAATAAAACTAATTTAAACTAAATATTACAAATTAATTAAAACTAAAATTAATTAATATAATAATTAACCCTAATTAGGGTTTATAATAATAATAATTAAATTATACTCCGTAATTAATGCAGTACCAGGTTCAGACCAGGCGTGTCAGACTGTCTCATGCGGTCGCATGAGTTTTAGCCTACGGGTTCATGCGGTCGCATGAGTTGTGGATCCAGGCCAGCTGATGGGCCGCTACAGTTGGGCCCGATTATTTTTTTACTTTTTTTTTCTTTTTCGTTTTTAATTTTATATAAATTATTTATATTTATATAAAATAAATTAAAACCTTATATTTTAAAAACTAAAATAGAAATAGAAATACTTTATAATTTTATATATTTTAAACTAAATCTTAAAAATATTTATATATTTATATTTTTTTCTCTTTTTATTATTTTTAACACTTATTATAAATACAAAATATTTTTATGAAATAATAAATAATATATTTTTACAAAAATATAGTTTTACTAAAATATAGCATAAAAATATAGCGTTTCGCCGAGTCCCTGGCAGCGGTGCCAAAAATACTTGATGTTATGCGAGGTGTATATGAAATAGCTTATATTTTACTACGAAATACTATTAAATACGATACAATTTTACACAAGTTATTTTTTTATTTATATAGTGGATATACCTAAACCTTGCTACAACACTTATAGGCAGTGTACCTAATCATACAGTAGTGTAGTTTTTAGTAAGTCCGGTTTGTTCCACAGGGAGCTAGCTGAGTTTAACGCTATATTTTAAACTATATTTGTATATATATATATATATATATATATATATATATATATATATATATATATATATATATATATATATATATATATATATATATATATATATATATATATATATATATATATAAGTAGTAATATTATTATAAAAGGGGGGTTTACCGTTAAATGACCGGTTTGTCGATTTTAAATAAAGCGTAAAGATAAATGACGATAATTAAAATGCGTAAAATAAATAACAATGACGAAATATATAATTGCGAATAATAAAATGACAGTAATTAAGAGTATGATGAGAAATACAATAAAAGAATTATGCTTATTTAAACTTCCGTAATCATGATGTTTGACGTTTTGATTTTAATTTATTTATCTGGGTTAATTGTCCTTTGTCCTGGATTTATTTGATACCTATCTGATTTTTGTCCATAATAGTCCATCGGTCATAATTATAAAATGCTCGTCAAATTAACCTTATTCCCGAAGTCAAATATTCCAACTAATTAGGGATTCGAACTGTAACAAGGTTTTAATACTTTGTTTAATGATTACACCAGGTTATCGATTGCGTGTAATCCAAGGTTTTATTACTTTGTTAACAATTACACCAATTATCCTTGTATGTAATCCACCCCTATTTTAATGAGATATGAATATTAATTTACCCACTTGATCAGAATGAATAATCAATTACCCAACCCAAATAATTAATTAAATGATCGGAAAAGATGTCGTATAAACGTCACTAAATAGGACATACATAATCATTTTAATAATTATTAGATTAACTAATTTGAAGATAGGTTCGACAGGTTCCAATGAGTTGTCGCTCAATTAGACAATACCCCCTATTTATTAATAGTCATAGTCCAATGTCCACAAGTGTCGGTCTTTTGTCCAAACCTTAATTATGGTACAAAATCTAATAACCCTGTCTTAATATTTAGTCTAACATCACGATTACTTTGGCTCAAATAAGCATAATAATAACTTAGTTACGAGACATTAATTTAAAAAGGAAGAACATAGCGTACAGTAGTGATTAATTGCGTAGCGTTATACAGACAGAGTTCCGACTTAAAACCCGTAAAACATTCTTAAAATAACCTTATTATTATTAATTTAAAATTAAAATTATATTATATATATATATATATATATATATATATATATATATATATATATATATATATATATATACACGTTACTGTAGTGACCCGAACTTTTCCATGTTTATATATATTAATTGAGATTGATATTTACATGACTAAATGTTTCCAACGTGTTAAGCAATCAAACTTATTAAGACTTGATTAAATGAAATAAGTTTTATATAGACAATTGATCACCCAAGTTGACCGGCGATTCACGAACGTTACAAAATTGTGAAAACTACATGTTGTGATATATATAGACATATATATATGGTTGACATGAGATTATGATGAGTAAGTATCTCACTAATTATATTAAAAATGTGTGATATACATAAGAAATGAGATTACTAAGTTAAGAAACTCGAAATGATATATATAACGATTATCGTTATGATAACGTCTACTAAATACATATGTATCATATTAAGATATTGATACACTATATTTAACATGATAAAATGATATTTAAATATATCATTAAGTGTGTTAACAATGAACTACATATGTAAAAACAAGACTACTAACTCAAGAATTACGAAACGAGACTTATATGTAACGATTATTGTTGTAACGATATTTTAATGTATGTATCATATTAAGAGATATTCATACATCATAATATCATGATAATATAATAATTTAACATCTCATTTGATATAATAAACATTGGGTTAACAACATTAATTGAGATCGTTAACTTAAAGGTTTCAAAACAACACTTACATGTAACGACTAACGAAGACTTAACGAATCCATTAGAATGTATATACATGTTGTGTTTTGATATGTATTCTTACACTTTTGAAAGACTTCAAGACACATATCAAAGTACTTCTACTTAACAAAAATGCTTACAATTACATCCTCGTTCAGTTTCATCAATAATTCTACTCGTATGCACCCGTATTCGTACTCATACAATACACAGCTTTTAGATGTATGTACTATTGGTATATACACTCCAATGATCAGCTCTTAGCAGCCCATGTGAGTCACCTAACACATATGGGAACCATCATTTGGCAACTAGCATGAAATATCTCATAAAATTTCGAAAATATTAGTAATCATTCATGACTTATTTACATGAAAACAAAATTACATATCCTTTATATCTAATCCATATACTAACGACCAAAAACACCTACAAACACTTTAATTCTTCAATTTTCTTCATCTAATTGATCTCTCTCAAGTTTCATCTTCAAGTTCTAAGTGTTCTTCATAAATTCCATAAGTATAGTTTCATAAAAATCAAGAATACTTCCAAGTTTGCAAGTCTACTTCCAAGTTTTCTAATCCATTCCAAGTAATCATCTAAGATCAAGGAACCTTTGTTATTTACAGTAGGTTATCTTTCTAATTCAAGGTAATATTCATATTCAAACTTTGATTCAATTTCTACAACTATAACAATCTTATTTCGAGTGAAAATCTTACTTGAACTGTTTTTGTGTCATGATTTTGCTTCAAGAACATTCAAGCCATCCAAGGATCCTTTGAAGCTAGATCTATTTTTATCATTTCCAGTAGTTTTATCTAGAAAACTTGAGGTAGTAATGATGTTCATAACATCATTCGATTCATACATATAAAGCTATCTTATTCGAAGGTTTAAACTTGTAATCACTAGAACATAGTTTAGTTAATTCTAAACTTGTTCGCAAACAAAAGTTAATCCTTTTAACTTGACTTTTAAAATCAACTAAACACATGTTCTATATCTATATGATATGCTAACTTAATGATTTAAAACCTGGAAACACGATGAACACCATAAAATCGGATATACGCCGTCGTAGTGAAACCGGGGGCTGTTTTGGTTTGGATAATTAAAAACTATGATAAACTTTTATTTAAAAGTTGTTCTTCTGGGAAAATGATTTTTCATGTGAACATGAAACTATATCCAAAAATCAAGGTTAAACTCAAAGTGAAAGTATGTTTTCTAAAATGGTCATCTAGACGTCGTTCTTTCGATTGAAATGACTACCTTTACAAAAAAAACTTGTAACTTATATTTCCGACTATAAACCTATACTTTTTCTATTTGGATTCTTAAATTAGAGTTCAATATGAAACCATAGCAATTTGATTCACTCAAAATGGATTTAAAATGAAGAAGTTATGGGTAAAACAAGATTGGATATTTTGATCTTTTTAGCTACGGGAAATGTTTAACAAATCTATACAAATCATATCCTAGCTAACTTATATTGTATTATACATGTATTTTAATATATTATGTAATCTTGGGATACCATATACACGTATGCAAATGTTTTGACATATCATATCGACCCATGTATATATATTATTTGAAACAACCATAGACACTCTATATGCAGTAATGTTGGAGTTAGCAATACAGGGTTGAGGTTGATCCCAAAAATATATATACTTTGAGTTGTGATCTAGCCTGAGACGTGTATGCACTGGGTCGTGGATTGATTCAAGATAATATATATCGATTTATTTCTGTACATCTAACTGTGGACAACTAGTTGTAGGTTACTAACGAGGACAGCTGACTTAATACACTCAAATCTTTAAAACATAATAAAAATGGTTGTAATTATATTTTGATCATACTTTGATATATATGTACATATTTGTATAGGTTCGTGAATCGATCCGTGGCCAAGTCTTATTTCCGAGGAAGGAAATATCTGTGAAAGTGAGTTATAGTCCCACTTTTAAAATCTAATATTTTTGGGATGAGAATACATGCAGGTTTTATAAATGATTTAAAAAATAGACACAAGTACGTGAAACTACATTCTATGGTTGAATTATCGAAATCGAATATGCCCCTTTTTATTAAGTCTGGTAATCTAAGAATTAGGGAACAGACACCCTAATTGACGCGAATCCTAAAGATAGATCTATTGGGCCTAACAAACCCCATCCAAAGTACCGGATGCTTTAGTAATTCGAAATTTATATCATATCCGAAGGGTGTCCCGGAATGATGGGGATATTCTTATATATGCATCTTGTTAATGTCGGTTACCAGGTGTTCACCATATGAATGATTTTTATCTCTATGTATGGGATGTGTATTGAAATATGAAATCTTGTGGTCTATTGTTACGATTTGATATATATAGGTTAAACCTATAACTCACCAACATTTTTGTTGACGTTTAAAGAATGTTTATTCTCAGGTGAATACTAAGAGATTCCGCTGCTGCATACTAAAATAAGGACAAGATTTGGAGTCCATGTTTGTATGATATTGTGTAAAAACTGCATTCAAGAAACATATGTCGATGTAATATATTTCTATTGTAAACCATTATGTAATGGTCGTGTGTAAACAGTATATTTTAGATTATCATTATTTGATAATCTACGTAATGTTTTTAAAACCTTTATTGATAAAATAAAGGTTATGGTTGTTTTAAAAATGAATGCAGTCTTTGAAAAACGTCTCATATAGAGGTCAAAACCTCGCAACGAAATCAATTAATATGGAACATTTATAATCAATATGAACGGGACATTTCAGGAAGATTTCTTTCGTACCTGAGAATAAACATGCTTTCAAGTGTCAACCAAAAGGTTGGTGAGTTCATTAGTTTATCATAAACATTCATTTCTATCATTTTAATAGACCACAAGATTTTTATTTCCATTTCTCATAAATATACGTCCCATGCATAGAGACAAAAATAATCATTCATATGGATTGAACACCTAGTAACCGACATTAACAAGATGCATATAAGAATATCCCCATCATTCCGGGACATCCATCGGACATGATATAAAAACTCGAAGTACTAAAGCATCCGCTACAAAGGATGGGGTTTGTTAGGCCCAATAGATCTATCTTTAGGATTCGCGTCAATTAGTAGACTGGTTTACTAATTCTTAGGTTACCAAGCAAAAGGGGCATATTCGGCTTCGATCATTCAACCATATAATGTAGTTTCGATTACTTGTGTCTATTTCGTAAAACATTTATAAAAGCGCATGTATTCTCAGTCCCAAAAATATATATTGCAAAACCATTTAAAAAGGGAGTAAATGAAACTCACAATACTGTATTTTGTAGTAAAAATACATATGACGAAACGGAACAATGCAGGGTTGGCCTCGGATTCACGAACCTATATCAATTATATATCTATCAACACGTATAATGGTAATCGATCAAATTTAGGTATTATTATTAATTATTATTTTAGTAACTTGTATGTTTCATTAATAGCTAAATTAACAATATTTATTTTTATATACATTAAATAGATAATTAGTATTTATTACAAACATATTAATATAGTTATATTTTATGTAAATAATATATTTTTATATAGAAATTTTTTTATTTGATATATTAATAATACTAATAATAATGATGATAAAAATAATAATATTAGTGTTAGAAATAATAAAAATGATAATAAAAATAATAGTGATAAAAATAATGATAATTCTAATAATAATAATAATGATAGTTCTAATAATAAAAATGATAATTTTTATAAAAAAAATTATTTTCAATAATAATACTACTTACATTAAAAATGATAATAATAATAATAATAATAATAATAATAATAATAATAATAATAATAATAATAATAATAATAATAATAATAATAATAATAATAATAATAATAATAATAATAATAATAATAATAATAATAATGAGTAATAAGAAAACTACCTCAAAGAAGTAGTCCTAAAAAAATGCCCAAGTCCGGGTTTGAACCCGCGATCTACCACTAACCCGAAAACAATCCTAACCATTACGCCATTTGTGTTTTTCTGAAATAACCACCATCTTAACTTCTTTTAACCCTTTTCTGTCACTTCCTCTTCTTCCTAAAATTAACCGAATTCACCATAATCATAACATCAACATGATCGTCCTATCATCATCATCTTATCATGATCCTTCATCATCATATCCTTATCATCACACCCATTATCATATCATCATTGTACATCGTATTACATCATCATCTTTATTTTTGTTTTATCATCATCATGGAACCTTACCATCATAATATCCATCATTATCATAACAAATCATCATTATCTATGTCATGTATCACCTTTATCTATTATCATCAATGTTTATTATTTATCATGATCATCATCTAACATTCGTTATCGTCATCATCATACTATCTCCATCATCTTCATTTTCCTAACCAACAACGAGCAATCCCTCAACAATCGTTTAATTACTTTATAACACACAAAAGAACTTTGCTATAAGCCCACTCTCATGGTCCAATACTTGACAGGCCCAATATAGTCCATAAGTGTTTTAATTGGATCCACGTACAAGTCAGTCCGGGGTAGTAAAAAAAAAGGCTCGGTTGAACTGAATGATTAAAGGGTGTTTGGACTCAGCTTGTAGTAGCAGGAACAGGAGCAGAAACAGGTATATAGCAGCCGAAAAAAATGACAATAGGGTAGTTTTAAAGTGGGTTTGGTGACGGCTCGAACAAGAGAACTTCTGCAACACTTTTTTTTTTATATATGGTGATGATGTTATCGAGTAACAGCAGCAGTTACAGCCATGGTTTTGTGAATAATTGTAACAAGAACGTATATGGAAGCTGCAACAGTAGTAATGACAGGAGGTGTTCCTGGGTTGTGTTTCACGATGGTTATAAAAATTTCATTGTATCAACTACAAAACCCATCACTAATTTCACATCCATCTTCATCATCATGGACATCAACTCGTCATCATCCTTCATTCGGTTATGTCACCCCCACCATCATCGTTTTTATACAATCACGTTTTGGAATTTATGACAAAAACTAGAACTAGTCGCTATCTACATCTTTACAGCTTATTTTAACATCATCAATTAAATAACCCAATGTTTAGTGATTGATTCCTACAACATGGTCACGGTATTCAATATTGTATTAACATAATAGTCACTTTTTATCATTTATCAATTACCACATTATTCTAAGTGACCCCTTATTCTAAACCATCCATTTTGTCGGCCAATAGGTAAAAGAAAACATGCCAAAAGCAAATAAAATGCAGTCTTCTTTAACTTATCTTTTCGTACATCAATCTCCACTTCTATAATCGTTGTAAATAAAAAATAAAGGGATTGCAGTACCGTAACAGTTGCAACAAAAATTAGAAAAATGTAGCCGCGGTTTGTGGATGTTTGTGGTGTTGTAGCAGCAGAAACAATCGAGTGGAACAGATGGAAAAAGGAACTGTGATAGAAACAATTTCATCTGCAATATGAAATCGTGAAGTCTTAATAATTGTTGGCGTTCGAAGACAGAAACCTGAATATATTTGCGGCTAGTTGTGATGACGGTTGAAATGAGTAGTGGTCATGGTACTCGAACAAAAAGAAAGATAAAACAAAAGGTTGAGGGTTGAAGGGTGATGCAATGGTGGTGAAGATGGTGGTTGTAGTATGAAAAGGTGGCGGGTTTCTTGAGGAAGATGGAGAATGGTGGTATTAATTATCAATCTAAATGTATCATATATATATGTATATATGTGTGTGTGTGTATATATATATATATATATATATATATATATATATATATATATGTATAAGTTTATATAATTTAGAGAGATAGATGGATAGATGATCAATCAAATGATTAATTGGTTTGTATATGCTTATTGTCACCGTGAGCCCCACGTTCGCGAATTTCTTGTGTACATTTTACCCATGATTGTAGAGGATAACTTTACAGATCATTCATTATGGTTCTCAGACAATAAATCACGAGAAATATATAAAGTAATATATGACATTGACATCTAACAGAACAGATTGATATTTTTTTTTAAATAAGGATACTATTAATAATATTAATAGAATTAATAATATTATTAATAATAATAATATCAAAATAATTCTTAGTAGTAATAATAAATATAATTATAAGAGTAATAAAAATAATGATAATAATAATTTTAAATAAAATGATAATTTTTAGTAATAATAATAATAATAACTAAAATTTTAGTCATTCTTATAATAATATTTATATTTAACATCTTTATTTTGATAATCCTAACCTTTTAATTTATAATTATAATAATAATATTAATATTGATTATAAATATAATGATAGTAATATTATTACTATAACAACTATATTTCCAACTTGTAATTACATTTAATATATTAATAATACAATTTATTAATTATATCATATTTTATAATATATATTATATAATAAATAATATTGAGTATTAAATTTTTATACATTTAACATATATTACAATATACATATAATAATAACTATAGAAATCATATATTTATATATATTCAACTTAATTATTTTATATCTTAATTCACATATTTACTCTTACTGTTTAAATATTATTATTCCAATTATTATTTTATATATATATACTTACATTTATTTATATAACTATATTTATTTACAATCAATTGTTCGTGAATCGTCAGGAATAGTCAAAGGTTAAATGTTATCCATGTAAACAGTTCAAAAATTCCGAGACTCAACATTACAGACTTTGCTTATCGTGTCGAGAACATATTAAGATTTAAGTTTAAATTTGATCGGAAATTTCCGGGTCGTCACAATACCTTCCCCAGGACCTCTTCTATATTGTTGAACCAACAATTCGCGTACTTCCTCAGCTAAACCAACCTCCTCGAGAGGTTCCCAATCAGGATAACGCGTAGAAATAAACTTACAGTTCTCTATCTCAGTTAACACATCCATCCATTCGGTATAATTTTCATTAGTGCGCTCCCAAACCAAGTAAGGATGCAAATCCTTAGGAAGCTTATGAGCCTGTGGATGAACGGGCGCAATTGGCACATTTTGTGAAGAACTAGCTCTTTTTGTTCCCTACAAAAACAAACACAAACAAAACAAACCAAATGGGAAAAAGAAAATGTAAGCGTTAGTTAAAACCAATTTAAATTCCAACTTCCACATTTGCTCGCATGTTTAACAAATAACCTTCATATTCAAACACTTAAGAAACAAACAACCTACATTATCATATAAACGCATAAAAATCAATTTAACCTCCACATAATACCAATATCATCTTTCATGCAATAATAAATAAAATCAATTTAACGAATAACACATGAATTAGACATAGTACATTCTCATAATTGAATCTCAAATCAAAGGTCAAAATGAGTCAAACTTAGTCAACTAGTTCAAAATAACCCAAATTGACATGAACCCTAATTCTAAACATCAAGTAATCAAATGATTCATGACAATTAATAACCAACACACTTGATAACTAGTGTAACTAACACTAATTCATAAGAATTAATTAACAAAATCAAAATAAAGGCCAAACTTTATCATACTCAAGAACCCTAGAATCAAAACTAACAATTTAAGATCAAATAGCATATGAAACTAGATTCTAGCATGTTATAAAATCATAATTCAAATCAAATTCGGCCAAAAACTAATCAAACAATACCCCCACACTTGATTTCAACCAAACCCATATGAACACCCAATTTGAAATAAAAAATAGAAGAAATTACACATAGAAAGGATGTTAAAATCATTACCTTTGTCTTAGGAGCCATGATTAACAATGGATTTGATGTAAAAATCGATTAGGGTTTAGTGTGGGAGCTCAAACAATTCAGCGGGTGTATGTGTGTGTGTGATTTTGAAAACCAAAACAGCAATTAAAATAAAAAATGTTTTTGAGCTGAACCCGCATTGCGGTCGCGATTAGCCTATACCCTACTAGTTTTTCTGATGTTCGGATCACGGTCGCGATGGCTTGTATCCCGGTCACGATACACCGTGTATCTGATGGACAAATCCCTGTTAACCAACCGCGGTCGCGATGGGGTATATCGCGGTCGCGATACACCTTCAGCTTGTTTTTTTTTTAAGTTTTATACTTTTTATGGTTTTTCTGTTTTAAGGATGTATGTAAAAATAAAAACAAAAACAACTTACAAACTTTACAAATTTGTGCGATGTTTATGTTGGAGTCGCCTCTCCCCTGATTAGCAATTGTCGGGTCCCTTGACTCCGATGTTACTAGAGTCGTAACCATACCCGATTCTGTCTTTTAGGGTGGTCTTCCTATCTTCATCCCTTATCACTATCGTACCTGTGTCAAAATCAAGAGTCGTCCCAACACTATCGGTGTATTCTTGTCCGCTGCATAGTCCATAATGAAAAAGTCTTCTTCAAAGCTAACACCATGAATGTTAATGGGTACGTCTAACGCAATCCCTATCGTGTTATCAATGGTCTAGTTCCCAAAACAGATATTAGTAGTAGTATGGACTAGCTCTCTGATCCCCAACGATTTTGCTATCTCTGCTGGCATCATGTTAACACTGGCACTTGAATTTAGCAATGCCGAGTAAATCTTTTTACCCGGAAACCCACATAAAACCGAAAACTCTCCTGGATCCATAAGTCTTCTACTAGGCTTGAATCTGCATTGTGGTTTAGGCTTAACATATTCAACTTCTTCAATCGTCCATCCTTCTTCATCAACAAACAAACTTTTCGTGTTCTTAATTAGCTTATCTGTGTTTTTCTTACCCCACTTTTTTCTCAAGAGTCTCACGAATCTCGTCTACATCTACATCCGGTTCTTTCTTCCTTTCCAATGTCTCTTTTACCATATTCAATCGAATAGATTCAACCCTGCTCGAGTCCTCATCACTTTCATAATAACCTTCCTCGAATTCCCTCTCGACTATGTACGCTGAAGGAAAATGCATATTTTCAGAGTTACAGAATCTAAAAGTACCCTTACCTCCTTCAAAGGTTATAGCTCCTGCCCCCGGGTCAATTTTACCACCCGCAGTTGCAATAAAACCATGACCTACCAATAAGGGAACTTCCTCATCTGTCGGCATATCGAAAATAGTGAATGGCACCTCGAGAAAAACTCCTTTAACGCTCACCATAACATCCCTTAGTAACCCATCTGCCTTGCACATAGTAATGTTACCTAAAGTAATTACCGCGTCGGATTTAACCAATGAACAAAGCGTACAATCCCCATGAAACAATCTGGTATAAATTTCGTAGGATATAATATTAATTGATGATCCGGAATCGGCTATCACTTTAAATTCCCTATGATTGTTGGCAAAATGAGGTAACACCCCGATAATACTTAATTCGAAAAGAACTTCACCCGGATCCTCTTCTTGACGAAGAATCACCGGTCCACCATTCAAATTCTCCTCTGAAGACAATTCTTCCTGGATTTCACCAAAAAATTCATCTGAAATTACCTCGAAATCTACATCATCAGGCGCATCTTCGAATCTCCCATCATAATCCCAAGTGTCATAATCAATTACATTACCGATTTCAACATTTCTATCGAACCATTCATCAACATTACCCTTCTTTTCACACTTTGATTCATTGACCCGAATTGTCTTAAGTTGAAAATATTATTTATTCCCCAAATCAACCTCCTTTGCATCAACTAAACCTGTAACATCATCTTTCAAAAATTCCTGCACATTATTCTCATCACAAAAGTCTATTAAATCAAATTTAAAATAAGTAATTTCATTGGACTTAGGTCGTTTCATGGCCTTGTCCACATGAAAAATCACCCTCTCGTCTCCTACACCTATGCTCAAAGTATTTTGTTGGGCATGGATGATAGCATCCGCGGTATTTAGGAAAGGACGACCTAGAATGATTGGGACTTTTGTGTCCTCTTTCATTTCAAGCACTACAAAGTCAGCCGGAAAAACTAATGGTTCCTTGTTTGGACAAGGATGGCTAACTCTTACAATCAAGTCCTCGGCTATACCTATGGGAGTGTCAAAAGAATGGTTGGCCAATCGGATTCCCATTCTAGTTGGTTTCAAGTCTCCTAGGCCAAGTTTCAAATACAACGAATAGGGCATTAAATTAACACTTGCCCCTAAATTGGCCAGTGCATCGTACACTACCGAGTCACCTAGTAAACAAGGAATGATAAAACTACCTGGATCTCCAAATTTTAGAGGTAGCGTTTTCTTTTGCAAAATGGACGAACACGCCTCGTTGAGGAATGTGGCAGATGAAATGTCCCGTTCATATTGATTATAAACGTTCCATATTAATTGATTTCGTCGCGAGGTTTTGACCTCTATATGAGACGTTTTTCAAAGACTGCATTCAATTTTAAAACAACCATAACCTTTATTTTATCTATAAAGGTTTAAAAAAACATTACGTAGATTATCAAATAATGATAATCTAAAATATACCGTTTACACATGACCATTACATAATGGTTTACAATAAGAATATATTACACCAAAAATAAGTTTCTTGAATGCAGTTTTTACATAATATCATACAAGCATGGACTCCAAATCTTGTCCTTATTTTAGTATGCAACAGCGGAAGCTCTTAATAATCACCTGAGAATAAACATGCTTAAAACGTCAACAAAAATATTGGTAAGTTATAGGTTTAACCTATATATTATCAAATCATAATAATAGACCACAAGATTTCATATTTCAATATACATCCCATACATAGAGATAAAAATCATTCATATGGTGAACACCTGGTAACCGACATTAACAAGATGCATATAAGAATATCCCCTATCATTCCGGGAAATCCTTCAGACATGATAAAAATGAATTCGAAGTACTAAAGCATCCGGTACTTTGGATGGGGTTCGTTAGGCCCAATAGATCTATCTTTAGGATTCGCGTCAATTAGTAGATCGGTTTACTAATTCTTAGGCTACCAAGCAAAAGGGGCATATTCGGCTTCGATCATTCACCCATATAATGTAGTTTCATTTACTTGTGTCTATTTCGTAAAACATTTATAAAACTGCATGTATTCTCATCCCAAAATATTAGATTTTAAAAGTGGGACTATAACTCACTTTCACAGATTTTTACTTCGTCGGGAGTAAGACTTGGCCACTGGTCGATTCACGAACCTATAACAAATATATACATATATATATATCAAAGTATGTTCAAAATATATTTACAACATTTTTAATACATTTTGATGTTTTAAGTTTATTAAGTCAGCTGTCCTCGTTAGTAACCTACAACTAGTTGTCCATAGTTAGATGTACAGAAATAAATTGATATATATTATCTTGAATCAATCCACGACCCAGTGTATACACGTCTCAGGCTAGATCACAACTCAAAGTATATATATTTTTGGAATCAACCTCAACCCTGTATAGCTAACTCAAACATTACTGCATATAGAGTGTCTATGGTTGTTCCAAATAATATATATACATGGGTCGATATGATATGTCAAAACATTTGCATACGTGTCTATGGTATCCCAAGATTACATAATATATTAGAATACATGTATAATACAATCTAAGTTAGCTAGGATATGATTTGTATAGAATTGTTACAATATTTCCCGTAGCTACAACAATCAAAAAATATCCAATATTGTTTTACCCATAACTTCTTCGTTTTAAATCCGTTTTGAGAGAACCAAATTGCTATGGTTTCATATTGAACTCTATTTTATGAATCTAAACAGAAAAAGTATAGGTTTATAGTCAGAAATATAAGTTACAAGTCATTTTTGTAAGAGGTAGTCATTTCAGTCGAAAGAACGACGTCTTGATGACCATTTTGAAAAACATACTTCCACTTTGAGTTTAACCACTTTTTTTGGATATAGTTTCATGTTCATAAGAAAAATCATTTTCCCAGAAGAACAACTTTTAAATCAAAGTTTATCATAGTTTTTAATTATCAAACCCAAAACAGCCCGCGGTGTTACTACGACGGCGTATGTCCGGTTTTACGGTGTTTTTCGTGTTTTCAGGTTTTAAATCATTAAGTTAGCATATCATATAGATATAGAACATGTGTTTAGTTGATTTTAAAAGTCAAGTTAGAAGGATTAACTTTTGTTTGCGAACAAGTTTAGAATTAACTAAACTATGTTCTAGTGATTTCAAGTTTAAACCTTCGAATTAGGTAGTTTTATATATATGAATCGAATGATGTTATGAACATCATTAATACCTCAGGTTTTGTGGATAAATCTACTAGAAATTAGAAAAATAGATTTAGCTTTAAAGGATCCTTGGATGGCTTGAAAGTTCTTGAAGCAGAATCATGACACGAAAACAAGTTCAAGTAAGATTTTCACTCGAAATAAGATTGTTATAGTTATATAAATTGAATCAAAGTTTGAATATGAGTATTACCTTGTATTAGAAAGATATATTACTGTAAATAAGAAAGATTTCTTGAGGTTGGATGATCACTTTACAAGATTGGAAGTAAGCTAGCAAACTTGGAAGTATTCTTGATTTTATGAAACTAGAACTTATAGAATTTATGAAGAACACTTAGAACTTGAAGATAGAACTTGAGAGTGATCAATTAGATGAAGAAAATTGAAGAATGAAAGTGTTTGTAGGTGTTTTTGGTCGTTGGTATATGGATTAGATATAAAGGATGTGTAATTTTATTTACATGTAAATAAGTCATGAATGATTACTAATATTTTTGTAATTTTATGAGATATTTCATGCTAGTTTCCAAATGATGGTTCCTACATGTGTTAGGTGACTTAAATGGGCTGCTAATAGCTGATCATTGGAGTGTATATACCAATAGTACATACATCTAAAAGCTGTGTATTGTACGAGTACGAATACGGGTGCATACGAGTAGAATTGTAGATGAAACTGAACGAGGATGTAATTGTAAGCATTTTTGTTAAGTAGAAGTATTTTGATAAGTGTCTTGAATTCTTTCAAAAGTTTATGAATACATATTAAAACACTACATGTATATACATTTTAACTGAGTCGTTAAGTCATCGTTAGTCGTTACATGTAAATGTTGTTTTGAAACCTTTAGGTTAACGATCTTGTTAAATGTTGTTAACCCATTGTTTATTATATCTAAAGAGATGTTAAATTATTACATTATCATGATATTATAATATATTAATATATCTTAGTATGATATATATACAGTTAAATGTTGTTACAACGATAATCGTTACATATATGTCTTGTTTCGAAATCATTAAGTTAGTAGTCTTATTTTTAGATATGTAGTTCATTGTTAATACACTTAATGACATGTTTACTTATCATTTAACATGATTAAATATAGTGTATCAATATCTTAATATGATTCATATGTATTTAGTAAGACGTTGTTATAACGATAATCGTTATATATATAGTTTCGAGTTTCTTAATTCAATAAACTCAATTTTATGTATATAACTCATTGTTAAAATACCTAATGAGATACTTACTTATCATAATATCATGATAACTATATATATAATCATATATATGCCATCATATAGTTTTTACAAGTTTTAACGTTCGTGAATCACCGATCAACTTGGGTGGTCAATTGTCTATATGAAACCTATTTCAATTAATCAAGTCTTAACAAGTTTGATTGCTTAACATGTTGGAAACACTTAATCATGTAAATAACAATTTCATTTAATATATATAAACATGGAAAAGTTCGAGTCACTACAGTACCTACCCGTTAAATAAATTTCGTCCCGAAATTTTAAGCAGTTGGAGGTGTTGACGTATCTTCTGGAAATAAGTGCGTGTATTTCTTTTTCATCTAATCTTCTCATTCCCAGGTGAACTCAGGTCCTCTACGAGCATTCCATCGAACTTTAACAATTGGTATCTTGTTTTGCTTAAGTCTTTTAACCTCACGATCCATTATTTCGACGGGTTCTTCGACGAATTGAAGTTTTTTGTTGATTTGGATTTCGTCTAACGGAATAGTGAGATCTTCTTTAGCAAATCATTTCTTCAAATTTGAGACGTGGAAAGTGTTATGTACAGTCGCGAGTTGTTGTGGTAATTCAAGTCGGTAAGCTACTGGTCCGACACGATCAATAATATTGAATGGTCCTATATACCTTGGATTTAATTTCCCTCGTTTACCAAATCGAACAACGCCTTTCCAAGGTGCAACCTTAAGCATGTCCATCTCTCCAATTTCAAATTCTATATCTTTTCTTTTAATGTCGGTGTAGCTCTTTTGTCGACTTTGGGCGGTTTTCAACCGTTGTTGAATTTGGATGATCTTCTCGGTAGTTTCTTGTATTATCTCCGGACCTGTAATCTGTTTATCCCCCACTTCACTCCAACAAATCAGAGACCTGCACTTTCTACCATAAAGTGCTTCAAACGGCGCCATCTCAATGCTTGAATGGTAGCTGTTGTTGTAGGAAAATTCTGCTAATGGTAGATGTCGATCCCAACTATTTCCGAAATCAATAACACATGCTCGTAGCATGTCTTCAAGCGTTTGTATCATCCTTTAGCTTTGCCCATCAGTTTGTGGATGATAGGCAGTACTCATGTCTAGACGAGTTTCTAATGCTTGCTGTAATGTCTGCCAGAATCTTGAAATAAATCTGCCATCCCTATCAGAGATAATAGAGATTGGTATTTCATGTCTGGAGACGACTTCCTTCAAATACAGTCGTGCTAACTTCTCCATCTTGTCATCTTCTCTTATTGGCAGGAAGTGTGTTGATTTGGTGAGATGATCAACTATTACCCAAATAGTATCAAAACCACTTGCAGTCCTTGGCAATTTAGTGATGAAATCCATGGTAATGTTTCCCATTTCCATTCTGGAATTTCGGGTTGTTGAAGTAGACCTGATGGTTTCTGATGCTCAGCTTTGACCTTAGAACACGTCAAACATTCTCCTACGTATTTAGCAACATCGGCTTTCATACCCGGCCACTAAAAATGTTTCTTGAGATCCTTGTACATCTTCCCCGTTCCAGGATGTATTGAGTATCTGGTTTTATGAGCTTCTCTAAGTACCATTTCTCTCATATCTCCAAATTTTGGTACCCAAATCCTTTCAGCCCTATACCGGGTTCCATTTTCCCGAATATTAAGATACTTCTCCGATCCTTTGGGTATTTCATCCTTTAAATTTCCCTCTTTTAAAACTCCTTGTTGCGCCTCCTTTATTTGAGTAGTAAGGTTAGTGTGAATCATTATATTTATAGCTTTTACTCGAATGGGTTCTCTGTCCTTTCTGCTCAAGGCGTCGGCTACCATATTTGCCTTCCCCGGGTGATAACGAATCTCAAAGTCGTAATCATTCAACAATTCAATCCATCTGCGCTGCCTCATGTTCAGTTGTTTCTGATTAAATATGTGTTGAAGACTTTTGTGGTCGGTATATATAATTCTTTTGACTCCATATAAGTAGTGCCTCCAAGTCTTTAATGCAAAAACAACCGCGCCTAATTCCAAATCATGCGTCGTATAATTCTGCTCGTGAATCTTCAATTGTCTAGACGCATAAGCAATTACTTTCATTCGTTGCATTAATACACAACCGAGACCTTGCTTTGAGGCATCACAATATATCACAAAATCATCATTCCTTTCAGGTAATGAAAATATAGGTGCCGTAGTTAACTTTTTCTTCAACAATTGAAACGCTTTTTCTTGTTCATCCTTCCATTCAAATTTCCTCCCTTTATGCGTTAATGCAGTCAAGGGTTTTGCTATTTTGGAAAAATCTTGGACGAATCTCCTGTAATAACCAGCTAGCCCTAAAAATTGGCGTATGTGTTTCGGAGTTTTCGGGGTTTCCCACTTTTTAACGGTTTCAATCTTTGCTGGATCCACCTGAACACCTTCTTTGTTCACTATATGACCGAGGAATTGAACTTCTTCCAATCAAAATGCACACTTTGAAAACTTAGCGTACAGTTTTTCTTTTCTCAGCAACTCTAGCAATTTTCTCAAATGTTCTTCGTGCTCTTGATCATTCTTCGAGTAAATAAGTATGTCATCGGTGAAAACAATGATAAATTTGTCAAGATATGGCCCACACACTCGGTTCATGAGGTCCATGAACACAGCTGGTGCATTAGTCAATCCAAATGGCATAACCATAAACTCGTAATGACTGTAACGCGTCCTAAAAGCAGTCTTCAGAATGTCATCCTCTTTCACCCGCATTTGGTGATATCCAGAACGTAAATCAATCTTCGAATAAACCGAAGAGCCTTGTAGTTGATCAAATAAGTCGTCGATTCTCGGTAATGGGTAACGGTTCTTGATGGTAAGTTTGTTCAACTCTCGGTAGTCGATACACAACCTAAATGTACCATCTTTCTTCTTGACAAACAGAACAGGAGCTTCCCATGGTGATGTACTTGGTCGAATGAAACCACGCTCTAAAAGTTCCTGTAACTGACTTTGTAATTCTTTCATTTCGCTGGGTGCGAGTCTGTATGGAGCACGAGTTATTGGTGCAGCTCCTGGTACATGGTCTATTTGAAATTCAACGGATCGATGTGGGGTAATCCCGGTAATTCTTTCGGAAATACATCGAAAAATTCTTTTGTGACGGAAACATCACTGATGTTCTTTTCTTCAGGTTTAACTTCCTCGATGTATTCTAGAATGACGTAACAACCTTTTCTTATTAGTTTTTGTGCCTTCAAACTACTAATAAGATTTAACTTCGCGTTGTTCTTTTCTCCGTACACCATTAAAGGTTTTCCTTTTTCACGCATAATGCGAATTGCATTTTTATAACAAACGACCTCTGCTCTTACCTTCTTCAACCAGTCCATGCCAATTATTACATCAAAACTCCCTAACTCGACTGGTATTAAAACAATCTTAAACGTTTCATCACCCAATTTAATTTTTCTATCCCAACATATATTATCTGCTGAAATTAATTTACCATTTGCTAATTCGAGTAAAAATTTATTATCCAAAGGCGTCAATGGGCAACTTTATTTAGAACAAAATGCTCTACTCATATAGCTTCTATCCGCACCCGAATCAAATAAAACATAAGCAGATTTATCGTCAATAAGAAAAGTACTCGTAACAAGCTCCGGGTCTTCCTGTGCTTCTGCCGCATTAATATTGAAAACTCTTCCACGGCCCTGCCCATTAGTATTCCCCTGATTCGGGTAATTTCTAATAATGTGGCCTGGTTTTCCACATTTATAACAAACAGCGTTGGTATTACTTGCTCCGACACTATTCGTTCCGGCATTACTTGTTCCGACACTATTTGTTCCTTTAGTTATGTTAAACTTTGGTCCGTAGACCTCACACTTTGTCGCGCTATGACCATTTCTTTTACACCTGTTGCAAAATGTCGTGCAAAACCCTTGATGATTTTCTTCACACGTATGACATTGCTGTTTTTGGTTTTTGTTGCCGTTGTATTTATTGAGGTTGTTGTTGGGATTGTTATTGTTGTTGAAACGGTTGTTGTAGTAGTTGTTGTTGGGATGTTTATTGTAGTTATTGTTAGGATTGCGGTTATTGTTGCGATTGTTATTGCGGTTGTTGGGATAGTTGTTGCGATTGTGGTTGTAATTGTTATTGTTGTTGTTGTACTGGTGACTCTTGTCACCGTTTTCCTCCCACTTCCTCTTAAGTTGTTTCGTGTTGGCTTCTTCAGCCGCCTGCTCTTTAATTCTTCCCTTAATCTGATTTATGAGTTTATGAGCCATTCGACTTGCCTTTTGTATGGAAGCGGGCTCGTGTGAACTCACATCTTCTTGAATCCTTACTGGTAACCCTTTTACAAACGCGTCGATCTTCTCTTCTTCATCTTTGAACGCTCCCTAACACAATAGGCACAACTCTGTGAATCGTCGTTCATACGTGGTAATGTCAAACCCTTGTGTTCGTAACTCTCTAAGCTCTACCTTGAGCTTATTGACTTCGTTTCTAGGACGGTACTGCTCGTTCATCAATTGCTTGAATGCCGACCACGGTAGTGCGTAAGCAGTATTTTGTCATACCTGTTCAAGATAGGTGTTCCACCATGTTAACGCAGTACCTGTGAAGGTATGCGTAGCGTAATTAACTTTTTCCTCTTCAGTACACTTATGGCAAACACCGATTCGACTTTCTCGGTCCACTGTTTCAATCCAATTGGTCCTTCGGTTCTATCAAATTCCAAAAGTTTGCAAGCAGTGAATTCTTTGTAGGAGCATCCTACACGATTTCTTGTGCCGTTAGCTGCATTGCTAGTGAAATGTCCCGTTCATATTGATTATAAACGTTCCATATTAATTGATTTCGTCACGAGTTTTTGACCTCTATATGAGATGTTTTTCAAAGATTGCATTCATTTTTAAAACAACCATAACCTTTATTTTATCTATAAAGGTTTAAAAAGCATTACGTAGATTATCAAATAATGATAATCTAAAATATACCGTTTACACACGACCATTACATAATGGTTTACAATAAGAATATATTACATCAAAAATAAGTTTCTTGAATGCAGTTTTTACATAATATCATACAAGCATGGACTCCAAATCTTGTCCTTATTTTAGTATGCAACAGCGGAAGCTCTTAATAATCACCTGAGAATAAACATGCTTAAAACGTCAACAAAAATGTTGGTGAGTTATAGGTTTAACCTATATATATTATCAAATCATAATAATAGACCACAAGATTTCATATTTCAATATACATCCCATACATAGAGATAAAAATCATTCATATGGTGAACACCTGGTAACCGACATTAACAAGATGCATGTAAGAATATCCCCTATCATTTCGGGGAATCCTTCGGACATGATAAAAACGAATTCGAAGTACTAAATCATCCGGTACTTTGGATGGGGTTCGTTAGGCCCAATAGATCTATCTTTAGGATTCGCGTCAATTAGTAGATCGGTTTACTAATTCTTAGGCTACCAAGCAAAAGGGGCATATTCGGTTTCGATCATTCAACCATATAATGTAGTTTTGATTACTTGTGTCTATTTCGTAAAATAGTTATAAAAGCAGCGCATTTATTCTCAGTCCCAAAAATATATATTGCAAAAGCATTTAAAAAGGGAGCAAATGAAACTCAAACATTACTGCATATAGAGTGTCTATGGTTGTTCCAAATAATATATATACATGGGTCGATATGATATGTCAAAACATTTGCATACATGTCTATGGTATCCCAAGATTACATAATATATTAGAATACATGTATAATATAATATAAGTTAGTTAGGATATGATTTGTATAAAATTGTTACAATATTTCCCGTAGCTACAACAATCAAAAAATATCCAATCTTGTTTTACCCATAACTTCTTCGTTTTAAATCCGTTTTGAGTGACTCAAATTGCTATGGTTTCATATTGAACTCTATTTTATGAATATAAACAGAAAAAGTATAGGTTTATAGTCGGAAATATAAGTTACAAGTCATTTTTGTAAGAGGTAGTCATTTCAGTCGAAAGAACGACGTCTTGATGACCATTTTGAAAAACATACTTCCACTTTGAGTTTAACCATGATTTTTGGATATAGTTTCATTTTCATAAGAAAAATCATTTTCCCAGAAGTACAACTTTTAAATCAAAGTTCATCATAGTTTTTAATTATCAAACCCAAAATAGCCGGTTTTACGGTGTTTTTCGTGTTTCCATGTTTTAAATCATTAAGTTATCATATCATATAGATATAGAACATGTGTTTAGTTGATTTTAAAAGTCAAGTTAGAAAGATTAACTTTTGTTTGCGAACAAGTTTAGAATTAACTAAATTATGTTCTAGTGATTTCAAGTTTAAACCTTCGAATAAGGTAGTTTTATATATATGAATCGAATGATGTTATGAACATCATTACTATGTCAAGTTTTGTGTATAAACCTACTGGAAATGAGAAAAATAGATCTAGCTTCAAAGAATCCTTGGATGGCTTGAAAGTTCTTGAAGCAGAATCATGACACGAAAACAAGTTCAAGTAAGATTTCCACTCGAAATAAGATTGTTATAGTTATAGAAATTGAATCAAAGTTTGAATATGAGTATTACCTTGTATTAGAAAGATATCTTACTATAAATAAGAAAGATTTCTTGAGGTTGGAGGATCACTTTACAAGATTGGAAGTAAGCTAGCAAACTTGGAAGTATTCTTGATTTTATGAAACTAGAACTTATAGAATTTATGAAGAACACTTAGAACTTGAAGATAGAACTTGAGAGAGATCAATTAGATGAAGAAAATTGAAGAATGAAAGTGTTTGTAGGTGTTTTTGGTCGTTGGTATATGGATTAGATATAAAGGATGTGTAATTTTGTTTACATGTAAATAAGTCATGAATGATTACTAATATTTTTGTAATTTAATGAGATATTTCATGCTAGTTGCCAAATGATGGTTCCCACATGTGTTAGGTGACTCACATGGGCTGCTAAGAGCTGATCATTGGAGTGTATATACTGAAATGTCCCGTTCATATTGATTATAAACGTTCCATATTAATTGATTTCGTCGCGAGGTTTTGACCTCTATATGAGACGTTTTTCCAAGACTGCATTTGATTTTAAAGCAAACCATAACCTTTAAAATATTACGATGATTGTCAAATAATGATAATCTAAAATATAGCATTTTTCACACGACCATTACATAATGGTTTACAATAATATTACACATCAACATAAGTCTTCGAATGCAGTTTTTAAACAATATTATACAAGCATGGACTCCAAATCTTGTCCTTAATTTAGTATGCAACAGCGGAAGCTCTTAATAATCACCTGAGAATAAACATGCTTAAAACGTCAACAAAATTATTGGTGAGTTATAGGTTTAACCTACATATTATTAAATCATAATAATAGACCACAAGATTTCATTTTTATAACACATCTCTTATCAGGCATTTCGCAAACTGCATAGAGATAAAAATCATTCATATGTTGAACACCTGGTAACCGACGTTAACTTAATGCATAGAATATCCCCAAAACAGAACCTCTCATCTGTATAATAATCTCGAAGTACTAAACTATCCATAACCTGAATGGGGGTTGTTAAGCCCAGTAGATCTATCTTTAGGATTCGCGTCAATTAGGGGCCATTTCCCTAATTCTTAGGCTACCAGACTTGAAGGGCGATATTTGGTTTAATAATCCAACCATAGAATGCAGTTTCGCATACTTGTGTCTATTTTGTAAAACATTTATAAAACTGCATGTATTCTCATCCCAAAAATATTAGATTTTAAAAATGGAACTATAACTCACTTTCACAGATTTTTACTTCGTCGGGAAGTAAGACTTGGCCACTGGTCGATTCACGAACCTATAACAAATATGTACATATATATCAAAGTATGTTCAAAATATATTTACAACATTTTTTAATACGTTTTAATGTTTTAAATATTTTCAGTCAGCTGTCCTCGTTAGTAACCTACAACTAGTTGTCCATAGTTAGATGTACAGAAATAAATTGATATATATTATCTTGAATCAATCTACGACCCAGTGTATACACATCTCAGGCTAGATCACAACTCAAAGTATATATATTTTTGGAATCAACCTCAACCCTGTATAGCTAACTCCAACATTACTGCATATAGAGTGTCTATGGTTGTTCCAAATAATATATATACATGGATCGATATGATATGTCAAAACATTTGCATACATGTCTATGGTATCCCAAGATTACATAATATATTAGAATACATGTATAATACAATATAAGTTAGCTAGGATATGATTTGTATAGATTTGTTACCAATTTTTACGTAGCTACAATAAGTAAAAATATCCAATCTTGTTTTACCCATAACTTCTTCGTTTTAAATTTGTTTTGAGTGAATCCAATTGCTATGGTTTCATATTGAACTTAAGTTTATGAATCTATACAGAAAAAGTATAAGTTTATAGTCAGAAATACAGGTTACAAGTCGTTTTTGTAAAGGTAGTCATTTCAGTCGAAAGAACGACGTCTAGATGACCATTTTGGAAAACATACTTCCACTTTGAGTTTAATCATGATTTTTGGATATAGTTTCATGTTCATAAGAAAAATTATTTTTCCAAAATAACAACTTTTAAATCAAAGTTTATCATAGTTTTTAATTAACTAACCCAAAACAGCCCGCGGTGTTACTACGATGGCGTATATCCAATATTACGGTATTTTTCGTGTTTTCAGATTTTAAATCATTAAGTTAGCATATCATATAGATATAGTGTAACATCCCGCGTTTTTCCGTTAAATTTAATTTTAACACCGTCTTTTTTTTTAAAACATAATCTTTCGTATTTAAATTGATAGTTTCCGTGAGTAACGTTCATTATATTCCCGCTATTTAATTTTGACATCACCCGTTTACTCGAGCGTTTTAAAAATATTCGTTTGGTTAATTCCCGCACCCGACTACAAACATGAGGGACTTAAGTTGACAAGTGGGCAAAGTGGTGACTAGGTCAACTAGTCAACCACTTCACCTCCTCCATCCATTTCCATCCATCTCCCTCATCTCTCTTTCTCTCTAGCAAGAACACACACACACAACACCCAAATTCAATCATTCATCATCTAAATTCGATTTAGGAGGCTTACAACAAAACAAATTACATATTTGGAATCCTCTCTTCATCCTCTACAATTTGATACCAACTTCATCTCGTTTGGGTAACATTTCTAAAACTCTAGATTTCTCTAAATTCGTGTTTTTGATTTGAAATGGTGTTAGTTAGAGTCTATGGCTCAAGTCTAACATGAATATATGTTTGGTTTGCTCGATTTGTTGTTTTTGGAGTAACTAGCATGAACTTGAAATGGGTTTGCTTAATCCTTGATTTTGGATGAGTTAATGTTGTTAGATTGTTAAAGTGCATGTTTTAATTGTGTTACTAGTATCACTAGCTTCGTTTTGATGCGTAGGTTGATTAAGAAAACTTCAAAAACATGAATATTGATTTTGTGATGTTTGACTAGGGTTTGATAGTTCTTGACATGAACTTTTGATGCTTGAATGCCATGGAATGTTAATTGTTAGTGATTAGTTGTAATGTATGCTTAATTACCTTCGAAACGGCATATCGTATGTGTAAATTTGATTCCCGAAACTTAAAATGCAATTGATGAACTTGAAACTTTGAAAATGGACTTTTAAACGATCACTTGACGAGAAATCGGTTATGGAAAATGTTGTTTTTGTTTGATGAAACATGTTTAGTTGTGTTCCTTGTCAAAAGAGCTTTCCAACGGTATAAGATACGCTTCCTAATTGTTTACGGTTTGAGTTTTGCGTTTGTTTAAAATTTTACCAAGCCTTGAACAAGTGAAACAGGCCAGGGACCAGGCCACGGCCATTGTCGCGCCGCGGAGCAATTTGTCGCGCCGTGGCCCAAAGGGTGATTTTAGAACATGTTTTTCAAGCTTTCTGACCTTCAACATAGGCATTTGTCGCGCCGCGGAGCAATTTGTCGCGCCGTGACAATTGCCTGTTTCATCCGAACTTCAGCAAACTTGTTTTGGCCATAACTTTTTGACCGTAACTCCGTTTTCGATGAATCAAATATCGTTGGAAACGTAATAAGATTTCCTTTCTAATGGTAAGGTTTTGAAATGTCAACTCAAACTTTATTACAATCGTTCTAACATGCTTTTATACTTGATTCTTGCATGAAACTTGACAACGTGATTCACATGCTATACTATTCGAGTCGTAACGAGCCATAGGACTAATTGAACACATTTCACCCGACCTTGTGTCGTAACCGGTTAATTGATAAAACTTACTTGTTTAGGTCAAGGCTAAGCAACTTTCATGCACACGTTCACTTGTTGAAGTACCTTTATACTCGTGCACTCGAGGTGAGATCATAGTCCCACCTTTTTCAACAACTTTTATACTTTTAAATCGTGGGCTGAGAAAACATATACTTTGTTACATCTTGTACTACTTACTTTTATGTTTTGAACACAAGTGTGAAAACAAACATTCCACGTGCGAGTTAGAACAAAAATGCCTCAATTCGATTATCATTAGTTACACTTGCAGGGTGTAAGCGAGAACTTATATTGTGTGGCCATACGGGTTTAACAAACCCTCATTCGGACGGTTCGCTACCGTTATGCGGATGAAATATATTTTTGTGTTTTAGTGTGGGTTCTAGCACTGTGTGATGGGGTAACGTTGGTTAAGTTTTGATAATTGAGTGCTCGCGTATAACAACACTTTTGGAATGCAAATGATTTGGATAATCTACGTTATGGAAATACAAAATCTTGTGGTTCAAAAACAACGTTTAATACTTACTAAACCTATGATTTCACCAACGTTTTCGTTGACAGATTTCTATGTTTTTCTCAGGTCTTGCACGATATGTGATACATGCTTCCGCTTACTATTTGATACTTGCATCCGATGTCGAGTATACATGCATTTCATGGAGCGTCTTTTGACTTTACTTTAAACCGTGTCACCTAGATTTCAATCGTACTTATAACGTTGTAACTTAACTTTTGGTTGAACAATTCTCGTAAACTTTGAAACAATCTTTATTTTGAAATGAAGGTGACATATTTTGGTCAAACGTTATCTTAAAGACTTATAATCAGGTAATGGGACCCACGTAGCCGACGCCGTCACTTGACGATTTGTCGGGGTCGCTACATATAGAACATGTGTTTAGTTGATTTTTAAAAGTCAAGTTAGAAGGATTAACTTCTGTTTGCGAACAAGTTTAGAATTAACTAAACTATGTTATAGTGATTACAAGTTTAAACCTTCGAATAAGATAGCTTTATATGTATGAATCGAATGATGTCATGAACATCATTACTACCTCAAGTTTTGTGGATAAACCTACTGGAAAAAAGAAAAATGGATCTAGCTTCAAAGGATCCTTAGATGGCTTGAATGTTCTTGAAGTCTTTCAAAAGTGTATAAATACATATTAAAACACTACATGTATATACATTTTAACTGAGTCGTTAAGTCATCATTAGTCGTTACATGTAAATGTTGTTTTGAAGCCTTTAGGTTAACGATCATGTTAAGTGTTGTTAACCCATTGTTTATTATATCAAATGAGATGTTAAATTATTACATTATCATGATATTATGATATATATTAATATATCTTAATATGATATATATACAATTAAATGTTGTTACAACGATAATCGTTACATATATGTCTCATTTCGAAATCATTAAGTTAGTAGTCTTCTTTTTACATATGTAGTTCATTGTTAATATACTTAATGATATGTTTACTTATCATAATACCATATTAACTATATATATATATATATATCCATATATATGACATCATATAGTTTTTACAAGTTTTAACGTTCGTGAATCACCGATCAACTTGGGTGGTCAATTGTCTATATAAAACCTATTTCAATTAATCAAGTCTTAACAAGTTTGATTGCTTAACATGTTGGAAACACTTAATCATATAAATATCAATTTCATTTAATATATATTAACATGGAAAAGTTCGGGTCACTACAGTACCTACCCGTTAAATAAATTTCGTCCCGAAATTTTAAGCAGTTGGAGGTGTTGACGTATCTTCTGGAAATAAGTGCGGGTATTTCTTCTTCATCTTATCTTCTCGTTCCCAGGTGAACTCGGGTCCTCTACGATCATTCCATCGAACCTTAACAATTGGTATCTTGTTTTGCTTGAGCCTTTTAACCTCACGATCCATTATCTCGACGGGTTCTTCAATAAATTGAAGTTTTTCGTTGATTTGGATTTCGTCTAACGGAATAGTGAGATCTTCTTTAGCAAAACACTTCTTCAGATTCGAGACATGAAAAGTGTTATGTACAGCTGTAAGTTGTTGAGGTAACTCCAGTTGGTAAGCTACTGGTCCGACACGATCTATAATCTTGAATGGTCCAATGTACCTTGGATTTAGTTTCCCCCGTTTACGAAATCGAACAACGCCTTTCCAAGGTGAAACCTTAAGCATGATCATCTCTCCAATCTCAAATTCTATATCTTTTCTTTTACTGTCTGCATAGCTCTTTTGTCGACTCTGGGCGGTTTTCAATCGTTGTTGAATTTGGATGATTTTCTCGGTAGTTTCTTGTATTATCTCCGGACCCGTAATTTGTCTATCCCCCACTTCACTCCAACAAATTGGAGACCTGAAATTTCTACCATAAAGTGCCTCAAACAGCGCCACCTCAATACTCGAATGATAACTGTTGTTGTAGGAAAATTCTGCTAACGGTAGTTGTCGATCCCAACTATTTCCGAAATCGATAACACATGCTCGTAGCATGTCTTCAAGCGTCTGTATCATCCTTTCACTCTGCCCATCAGTTTGTGAATGATAAGCAGTACTCATGTCTAGACGAGTCCCCAATGCTTGTTGCAGTGTCTGCCAAAACCTTGAAACAAATCTGCCATCCCTATCAGAGATTATAGAGACTGGTATTCCATGTCTGGAGACAACTTCCTTCAAGTATAGACGTGCTAACTTCTCCATTTTGTCATCTTCTCTCATTGGCAGGAAGTGTGATGACTTGGTGAGACGATCGACTATTACCCAAATAGTATCATAACCACTTGCAGTCCTTGGCAATTTAGTAATAAAATCCATGGTAATGTTTTCCCATTTTCATTCTGGGATTTTAGGTTGTTGGAGTAGACCTGATGGTTTCTGATGTTCAGCTTTGACCTTTGAACACGTCAAACATTCTCCTACATATTTAGCAATATCAACTTTCATATCCGGCCATCAAAAGTGCTTCTTGAGATCTTTGTACATTTTTCCTGCTCCGAGATGTATTGAGTATCTGGTTTTATGTGCTTCCTTAAGTACCATTTCTCTCACATCTCCAAACTTTGGTACCCAAATTCTATCAGCCCTATATCGGGTTCCGTCTTCCCAAATTTTAAGATGTTTCTCTGATCCTTTGGGTATCTCATTCTTCAACTTTCCTTCTTTTACAACCCCCTATTGCGCCTCTTTTATTTGAGTAGTAAGGTTAGTACGAATAATTATGTTCATAGCTTTTACCCGTATAGGTTCTCTGTCCTTTCTACTCAAAGCGTCGGCTACCACATTCGCCTTCCCCGGGTGGTAACGAATCTCAAAGTTGTAGTCATTTAACAATTCAATCCACCGACGCTGCCTCATGTTTAGTTGTTTCTGATTAAATATATGTTGGAGACTTTTGTGGTCGGTATATATAATAATTTTGACCCCATATAAGTAATGCCTCCAAGTCTTTAATGCAAAAACAACAGCGCCCAATTCCAAATCATGAGTCGTATAATTTTGCTCGTGAATTTTTAATTGTCTAGACGCATAAGCAATTACTTTCATTCGTTGCATTAATACACAACCAAGACCTTGCTTTGAGGTGTCACAATATATCACAAAATCATCATTCCCTTCAGGCAATGACAATATAGGTGCCGTAGTTAGCTTTTTCTTCAACAATTGGAACGCTTCCTCCTGTTCATCCTTCCATTCAAATTTCTTTCCTTTATGCGTTAACGCAGTCAAGGGTTTTGCTATTTTGGAAAAATCTTGGATGAATCTTCTGTAGTAACCAGCTAATCCTAAAAATTGACGTATATGCTTCGGAGTTTTCGGGGTTTCCCAGTTTACAACGGTTTTAATCTTTGCCGGATCAACCTGAATACCTTCTTTGCTCACAACATGTCTGAGGAATTGAACTTCTTTCAACCAAAATGCACACTTTGAAAACTTAGCGTACAGTGTTTCTTTCCTCAACAATTCCAGTAGTTTCCTCAAATGTTCTTCATGCTCTTGATCATTCTTTGAGTAAATAAGTATGTCATCGATGAAGACAGTGACAAACTTGTCGAGATATGCTCCACACACTCTGTTCATGAGGTCCATGAACACAGCTGGTGCGTTAGTCAATCCAAATGGCATAACTATAAACTCGTAATGACAGTAACGCGTTCTGAAAGCAGTCTTCGGAATATCGTCCTCCTTCACCCGCATTTGATGATACCCAGAACGTAAATCAATCTTCGAATAAACTGACGAGCCTTGTAATTGATCAAATAAGTTGTCGATTCTCAGTAGTGGGTAACGGTTCTTGATGGTAAGTTTGTTCAACTCTCGGTAGTCGATACACAACCTGAATGTACCATCCTTCTTTTTGACAAATAAAACAGGAGCTCCCCATGGTGATGTACTTGGTCGTATGAAACCACGCTCTAGAAGTTCTTGTAATTGGCTTTGAAGTTCCTTCATTTCGCTGGGTGCGAGTCTGTATGTAGCACGAGCTATTGGTGCAGCTCCAGGTACAAGATCTATTTGAAATTCAACGGATCGGTGTGGAGGTAATCCCGGTAATTCTTTCAGAAATACATCGAGAAATTCTTTTGCGACGGGAACATCATTGATGCTCTTTTCTTCAGTTTGTACTTTCTCGACGTATGCTAGAACATCATAGTAACCCTTTCTTATTAGCTTTTGTGCCTTCAAATTACTAATAAGATTTAGCTTCGCGTTGCTCTTTTCTCCGTACACCATTAAGGGTTTTCCTTCTTCTCGTACAATGCGAATTACATTTTTATAACATACGATCTCTGCTTTCACCTCTTTCAACCAGTCCATGCCGATTATCACATCAAAACTCCCTAACTCTACTGGTATTAAATCAATCTTAAATGTTTCGCTAACCAGTTTAATTTCTCGATTCTGACATATATTATCTACTGCAATTAATTTACCGTTTGCTAATTCTAGTATAAACTTATTATCCAAAGTCATCAATGGACAACTTAATTTAGCACAGAAATCCTTACTCATATAGCTTCTATCCGTACCCGAATCAAATAAAACATAAGCAGATGTATTGTCAATAAGAAACGTACCCGTAACAAGCTCCGGGTCTTCCTGCGCTTCAACCGCATTAATGTAGAAGACTCTTCCTCGGCCTTGCCCATTATTATCCCCCTGATTTGTACACATATTTTTGTAATGGCCCTTCTTCCCGCATCCGAAACAGGTAATGTCTGCATAACTTGTTCCGGCATTATTTGTTCCCTTAGCCATTGATCCGTAGATTTCGCACTTTGTCGCACCATGGCCCTTTCTATTACACTTAGTACACACTGCTGTACAAAGCCCAGTTGGATGGTATCCTTCACATCTCTGGCAGAATTTCTGCCTCTTGTTGTTATTGTTGGGATTGTTGTTGTTGCGGTTGTTATTGCGAAAATTGGTGCGATTGTAGTTATGATTGTTGGGTTGATTATTTAAATTGTGACCCTTGTCACTGGTTTCTTCCCATTTCCTCTTGACTTGTTTTGTATTGGCTTCTTCGGTCGCCTGTTCTTTAATCCTTTCCTCAATTTGATTTATAAGTTTACGAGCCATTCGACTTGCCTTTTGTATGGAGGCGGGCTCGTGTGAACTTATATCCTCTTGGATCCTTTTCGGTAACCCTTTTACAAATGCGTCAATTTTCTCTTCTTCATCTTCGAACGCTCCCGGACACAATAGGCACAACTCTGTGAATCGTCATTCGTACGTGGTAATATCAAACCCTTGTGTTCGTAACCCTCTAAGCTCTACCTTGAGCTTATTGACCTCGTTTTTGGGACGGTACTGCTCGTTCATTAAGTGTTTGAATGCTGGCCATGGTAGTGCGTAAGCAGCATCTTGTCCCACTTGTTCGAGATAGGTATTCCACCATGTTAACGCAGTACCTGTGAAGGTATGCGTGGCGTACTTTACCTTATCTTCCTCAGCACATTTGCTTATAGCAAACACAGATTTGACCTTTTCGGTCCATCGTTTTAGTCCGACTGGTCCTTCAGTTCCATCGAATTCCAGAGGTTTACAGGCAGTGAAAGCCTTGTAGGAGCATCCTACACGGTTTCCTGTGGATTTAACTCCACTGCTAGACCCTGAGTTATTGTTGTTTTGCATTGCATCCTGTACTGCGGCTATATTTGCTGCAAGGAAAGCACGGAAGTCTTCCTCACTCATGTTCAAGTTCTGACGAGTACTCGGTGCCATTTCCTTCAAAAATAGCCAAAAGAATTAAGTTAATCATATAGAATATTAAGAGTAGTCAATAGTATTTCGTAGCATAATATGAACTCATTTATAAAAGCTTTTTCTTCATATTAGCGTTTTATAAGTTTTAATTCGGGTAATACCTACCCGTTAAGTTCATACTTAGTAGCTAACATACAATTCAACTACTACAATTCTATATGAAAACTGATTATAATAATATTTCACATTCAAACTTTTATACAATATTTTGCAAACTTACAATACCGCTATTTTACATATAGCATGAAATATAGCACATAAAAACTATGATACAAAGCAGTTGCGAAGATAATTCTAGTTAATAAGCAAGTCGTTCAACAAAGGCAATAAAGATACGTAATTCATACTTCCAGAAACAAGTCATGCATTCTGGTTTTACTATGACTACTTCCCATCCTTGGTCTTGTGGAATATAACCGTTGTGACCGTTGACAAAACAGCATGTTGTAATGTCGTCAAAAGGACGAGGGTTTCGTAATGTCCAACAGCCCCGTAATAATCTAAAAATCTTGTTTCGCATCTCAACTACCGAGTCCATCACTTGTGGGAATGTTTTATTTAAAAGTTGCAACCCAATGTTCTTTTTCTCAATTTGATGAGAAGCGATCATTATTAACCCGTAAGCATAACATGTTTCTTTATGTTGCATGTTAGAAGCTCTGTCTAACTCACGAAATCCTATGTTGGGATATGTTGAGTCAAAATAGGTTCTTAACCCGTAGCGTAAAATTGCATTTGAGTTCCCCGCATTTAACGCTTTAAAGAAAACACGGCGTAACTTACGGTCTCCCCAATGTGATATACCCCACCTATCAAAGGAAAGCCTTTTATAAACTAAGGCATTTCTGGAAAGTCTTTCAAATGTTTGACAAGTTAATTTCGCCATAACTAAATGTGCTGATGAATTCTGACCGACTCTAGACAAGATTTCCTCAATCATATCCTCTGGTAGGTCTTCTAAAATATTTGGTTGTCTACCCTTAACGTCCATTTTGTTTTTATACTGTAAAATAGACAAGGATTAGATTCGTAAAAGATAATTAACAAACAATACAAGCAATTTTTACATAGAACATAAAAGTACAAGCACACTATATTACATATATTACACAACATGATTACAACTCTTTAATCCGACTCACTCGTTTCTTCTTCTTCGGACTTGGTTCGTTTTGCTAATTTCCTAGGGATATATGATGCTCCCCTAATATGAGCTTTCGTTTTCCACAATGGTTTAGAAAAACCTGGTGGTTTAGAGGTTCCCGGGTCATTGTTACATTTTAGGAAATACGGATGTTGCCGATACATATAAAGTTCATCGGGGTTGGAATCGGGTTTCTCTATATTTATTCCTTTTCCCTTATTATTTTCTTTCACTTTATTAAATTGGGTCGAGGTAATTTCTATAACATCATCGGAATCCTCATCGGGATCCGATTCATCGGAGAATTGGTAATCTTCCCAATATTTTGCTTCCTTAGCGGAAACACCATTGACCATTTTTAACTTTGGTCCATTGGTTGAGGATTTTCTTTTATTTGACCGTTTTTCTGCGGTTCCTAATACTTCCCCCTCTGGAACCTCTTCTTCTTCCGGTTCCTCTTCTTCTGGTTCCTCTTCTTCCGGTTCTTCTTCTTCCGGTTCTTCTTCTTCCGGTTCTTCGGGAATTTGTGAATCTTCCCAATATATATTCAACTCTTCATTATTATTAGGTGAGTCAATGGGATTCATGCTAGAGGTAGACACCTATCACACAATATCAAACACGTTAAGAGATTAATATATCACATAATATTTACATGTTAATAATATATAGTTTCCAATAAAAATTTTAAGCAATCATTTTTAAAGAAAACACGGTCGAAGTCCAGACTCACTAATGCATCCTAACAAACTCGATAAGACACACTAATGCAAATTTTCTGGTTCTCTAAGACCAACGCTCGGATACCAACTGAAATGTCCCGTTCATATTGATTATAAACGTTCCATATTAATTGATTTCGTCACGAGGTTTTGACCTCTATATGAGACGTTTTTCCAAGACTGCATTCGATTTTAAATCAAACCGTAACCTTTAAAATATTACGACGATTATCAAATAATGATAATCTAAAATATAGCGTTTTTCACACGACCATTACATAATGGTTTACAATAATATTACACATCAACATAAGTCTTCGAATGCAGTTTTTAAATAATATTATACAAGTATGGACTCCAAATCTTGTCCTTAATTTAGTATGCAACAGCGGAAGCTCTTAATAATCACCTGAGAATAAACATGCTTAAAACGTCAACAAAATTGTTGGTGAGTTATAGGTTTAACCTACATATTATTAAATCATAATAATAGACCCCAAGATTTCATTTTTATAACACATCTCTTATCAGGCATTTCGCAAACTGCATAGAGATAAAAATCATTCATATGTTGAACACCTGGTAACCAACGTTAACTTAATGCATAGAATATCCCCAAAACAGAACCTCACGTCTGTATAATAATCTCGAAGTACTAAACCATCCATAACCTGAATGGGGGTTGTTAAGCCCATTAGATCTATCTTTAGGATTCACGTCAATTAGGGGCCATTTCCCTAATTCTTAGGCTACCAGACTTGAAGGGCGATATTCGGTTTAATAATCCAACCATAGAATGTAGTTTCGCATACTTGTGTCTATTTTATAAAACATTTATAAAACTGCATGTATTCTCATCCCAAAAATATTAGATTTTAAAAATGGGACTATAACTCACTTTCACAGATTTTTACTTCGTCGGGAAGTAAGACTTGGCCACTGGTCGATTCACGAACCTATAAAAAATATGTACATATATATCAAAGTATGTTCAAAATATATTTACAACATTTTTTAATACGTTTTAATGTTTTAAATATTTTCAGTCAGCTGTCCTCGTTAGTAACCTACAACTAGTTGTCCATAGTTAGATGTACAGAAATAAATTGATATATATATTATCTTGAATCAATCCACGACCCAGTTTATACACGTCTCAGGCTAGATCACAACTCAAAGTATATATATTTTTAGAATCAACCTCAACCCTGTATAGCTAACTCTAACATTACTGCATATAGAGTGTCTATGGTTGTTCCAAATAATATATATACATGGGTCGATATGATATGTCAAAACATTTGCATACGTGTCTATGGTATCCCAAGATTACATAATATATTAGAATACATGTATAATACAATATAAGTTAGCTAGGATATGATTTGTATAGATTTGTTACCAATTTTCACGTAGCTACAACAAGTAAAAATATCCAATCTTGTTTTACCCATAACTTCTTCGTTTTAAATCCGTTTTGAGTGAATCCAATTGCTATGGTTTCATATTGAACTTAAGTTTATGAATATATACATAAAAAGTATAAGTTTATAGTCAGAAATACAGGTTACAAGTCGTTTTTGTAAAGGTAGTCATTTCAGTCGAAAGAACGACGTCTAGATGACCATTTTGGAAAACATACTTCCACTTTGAGTTTAATCATGATTTTTGGATATAGTTTCATGTTCATAAGAAAAATTATTTTCCCAGAATAACAACTTTTAAATCAAAGTTTATCATAGTTTTTAATTAACTAACCCAAAACAGCACGCGGTGTTACTACGACGGCGTATATCCAGTTTTACGGTGTTTTTCGTGTTTTAAGGTTTTAAATCATTAAGTTAGCATATCATATAGATATAGAACATGTGTTTAGTTGATTTTTAAAAGTCAAGTTAGAAGGATTAACTTCTATTTGAGAACAAGTTTAGAATTAACTAAACTATATTCTAGTGATTACAAGTTTAAACCTTCGAATAAGATAGCTTTATATGTATGAGACGAATGATGTTATGAACATCATTACTACCTCAAGTTTTGTGGATAAACCTACTGGAAAAGAGAAAAATGGATCTAGCTTCAAAGGATCCTTGGATGGCTTGAAAGTTCTTGAAGTCTTTCAAAAGTGTATAAATACATATTAAAACACTACATGTATATACATTTTAACTGAGTCGTTAATTCATCGTTAGTCGTTACATGTAAATGTTGTTTTGAAGCCTTTAGGTTAACGATCCTGTTAAGTGTTGTTAACCCATTGTTTATTATATCAAATGAGATGTTAAATTCTTACATTATCATGATATTATTATATATTAATATATCTTAATATGATATATATACAATTAAATGTTGTTACAACGATAATCGTTACATATATGTCTCGTTTCGAAATCATTAAGTTAGTAGTCTTGGTTTTACATATGTAGTTCATTGTTAATATACTTAATGATATGTTTACTTATCATAATACCATGTTAACTATATATATATCCATATATATGACATCATATAGTTTTTACAAGTTTTAACGTTCATGAATCACCGGTCAACTTGGGTGGTCAATTGTCTATATAAAACCTATTTCAATTAATCAAGACTTAACAAGTTTGATTGCTTAACATGTTGGAAACACTTAATCATATAAATATCAATTTCATTTAATATATATAAACATGGAAAAGTTCGGATCACTACATATACCAATAGTACATACATCTAAAAGCTGTGTATTGTACGAGTACGAATACGGATGCATACGAGTAGAATTGTTGATGAAACTGAACAAAGATGTAATTGTAAGCATTTTTGTTAAGTAGAAGTATTTTGATAAGTGTCTTGAAGTCTTTCAAAAGTGTATGAATACATATTAAAACACTACATGTATATACATTTTAACTGAGTCGTTAAGTCATCGTTAGTCGTTACATGTAAATGTTGTTTTGAAACTTTTAGGTTAACGATCTTGTTAAATGTTGTTAACCCATTGTTTATTATATCTAAAGAGATGTTAAATTATTACATTATCATGATATTATGATATATTAATATATCTTAGTATGATATATATACAGTTAAATGTTGTTACAACGATAATCGTTACATATATGTCTCGTTTCGAAATCATTAAGTTAGTAGTCTTGTTTTTACATATGTAGTTCATTGTTAATACACTTAATGACATGTTCACTTATCATTTATCATGATTAAACATAGTGTATCAATATCTTAATATGATTCATATGCATTTAGTACGACGTTGTTATAACGATAATCGTTATATATATCGTTTCGAGTTTCTTAATTCAATAAACTCAATTTTATGTATATAACTCATTGTTAAAATACCTAATGAGATACTTAATTATCATAATATCATGTTAACTATATATATAATCATATATATGTCATCATATAGTTTTTACAAGTTTTAGCATTCGTGAATCACCGGTCAACTTGGGTGGTCAATTGTCTATATGAAACTTATTTCAATTAATCAATTTTTAACAAGTTTGATTGCTTAACATGTTGGAAACACTTAATCATGTAAATATCAATTTCATTTAATATATATAAACATAGAAAAGTTCGGGTCACTACAGCTAGATTCAGGGTTATTGTTGGTATGTAGCGCAGCCTGTACTGCGGCTATGTTTGCAGCAAGAAATGTACGAAATTCCTCTTCGCTCATATTCATGGTGTGTCGAGTAGTCGGTGCCATTTCTTTCAAAATAGCCAACTGAATCAAGTTAATCATACAGAATATTAAGAGTAGTCAATAGTATTTCGTAGCATAATATGAACTCATTTATAAAAGCTTTTTCTTCATATTAGCGTTTTATAAGTTTAAATTCGGGTACTACCTACCTGTTACGTTCATACTTAGTAGCTAATATACAATTCAACTACTACAATTCCATATGAAAAACTGATTATAAAAATATATCACATACAAATATTCTTCAAACTTACAACATCGCTATATTACATATAACATGAAATATAGTACACTTTGATACATAACAGTTTTGAAGATAAATCTAGTTAATACGCAAGTTGTTCAGTAAAGGAAATAAAGACACGTAATTCATAAGTCCAGAAACAAGTCATGCATTCTGGTTTTACTAAGACGATTTCTCATCCTTGGTTTTGTGGAAAATAACCGTTATGACCATTGGCTAGGCAGCATGTTGTAATGTCATCAAAAGGACGAGGGTTTCGTAATGTACAACAGCCCCGTAATAATCTAAAAACCTTGTTTCTCACCCCAACTACTGAATCCGTCACTTGTGGGAAGGTTTTATTTAAAAGTTGCAATCCGATGTTCTTTTTCTCACTTTGGTAAGAAGCGAACATCACTAACCCGTAAGTATAACATGCTTCTTTATGTTGCATGTTAGAAGCTCTTTCTAATTCACGAAATCCTATGTTGGGATATGTTGAGTCAAAATAGGTTCTTAACTCGTAGCGTAAAATTGCATTTGGGTTCCCCGCATTTAACGCTTTAAAAAAATACGACGTAACTTACGGTCTCCCCAATGTGATATACCCCACCTATCAAAGGTAAGCCTTTTATAAACTAAGGCATTTCTGGAAAGTCTTTCAAATGTTTGACAAGTTAATTTTGCCAAAATTAATTGTGCTGATGAATTTTGACCGACTCTAGACAAGATTTTCTCAATCATATCCTCTGGTAGATCTTCTAAAATATTCGGTTGTCTACCCTTAACGTCCATTTTGTTTTTATACTGTAAAATAGACAAGGATTAGATTCATAAAAGATAATTAATAAATAATACAAGCAATTTTTACATAGAACATAAAAGTACAAGCACACTACAATACATATAATACACAATATGATTACACCTCTCTAATCTGAATCACTGGTTTCTTCTTCTTCGGACTTGGTTCGTTTTCCTAATTTTCTAGGAATATATGGTGTTCCTCTAATACGAGCCGTCGTTTTCCACAATGGTTTAGAAAAACCTGGTGGTTTAGAGGTTCCCTGGTCATTGTTACATTTTAGGAAATACGGATGTTTCCGATACATATAAAGTTCATCGGGGTTGGAATAGGGTTTCTCTATTTTTATACCTTTTCCCTTATTATTTTCTTTTGCTTTATTAAATTAGGTCGAGGTAATTTCTATAACATCATCGGAATTCTCATCGGGATCTGATTCATCGGAGAATTGGTAATCTTCCCAATATTTTGCTTCCTCGGCGGAAACACCATTGACCATTATTAACTTTGGTCCGTTGGTTGAGGATTTTCTTTTATTTAATCAATTTACTATAGGTATCAATATTTCTTCCTCCGGAACCTCTTCTTCTTCCGGTTCCTCCTCTTCCGGTTCCTTCTCTTCCGGTTCCTCTTCTTCCGGTTCCTCCTCTTCCGGTTCCTCTTCTTCCGGTTCCTCTTCGGGAATTTGTGAATCTTCCCAAAATATATTCGACTCTTCATTATTATTAGGTGAATCGGTGGGATTTTTACTAGTGGTAGACATCTATCATACAATATTAAACACATTAAGAGGTTAATATATCACATAATATTTACATGTTAATAATATGTAGTTTCCAACAAAAGTGTTAAGCAATCGTTTTTAAAGAAAACACGGTCGAAGTCCAGACTCACTAATGTATCCTAAAAAACTCGATAAGACACACTAATGCAAATTTTTGGTTCTCTAAGACCAACGCTTGGATACCAACTGAAATGTCCCGTTCATATTGATTATAAACGTTCCATATTAATTGATTTCGTCGCGAGGTTTTGACCTCTATATGAGACGTTTTTCAAAGACTGCATTTATTTTTAAAACAACCATAACCTTTATTTTATCTATAAAGGTTTAAAAAAAACATTACGTAAATTATCAAATAATGATAATCTAAAATATACCGTTTACACACGACCATTACATAATGGTTTACAATAAGAATATATTACATCAAAAATAAGTTTCTTGAATGCACTTTTTACATAATATCATACAAGCATGGACTCCAAATCTTGTCCTTATTTTAGTATGCAACAGCGGAAGCTCTTAATAATCACTGAGAATAAACATGCTTAAAATGTCAACAAAAATGTTGGTGAGTTATAGGTTTAACCTATATATTATCAAATCATAATAATAGACCACAAGATTTCATATTTCAATGTACATCCCATACATAGAAATAAAAATCATTCATATGGTGAACACCTGGTAACCGACATTAACAAGATGCATATAAGAATATCCCCTATCATTTCGGGAAATCTTTCGGACATGATAAAAACTAATTCGAATTACTAAAGCATCCGGTACTTTGGATGGGGTTCATTAGGCCCAATAGATCTATCTTTAGGATTCGCGTCAATTAGTAGATCGGTTTACTAATTCTTAGGCTACCAAGAAAAAGGGGCATATTCAGTTTCGATCATTCACCCATATAATGTAGTTTCATTTACTTGTGTCTATTTCATAAAACATTTATAAAACTTCATGTATTCTCATTCTAAAATATTAGATTTTAAAAGTGGGACTATAACTCATTTTCACAGATTTTTACTTCGTCGGGAGTAAGACTTGGCCACTGGTCGATTCCCGAACCTATAACAAATATATACATATATATATCAAAGTATGTTCAAAATATATTTACAACATTTTTAATACATTTTGATGTTTTAAGTTTATTAAGTCAGCTGTCCTCGTTAGTAACCTACAACTAGTTGTCCATAGTTAGATGTACAGAAATAAATTGATATATATATTATCTTGAATCAATCCACGACCCAGTTTATACATGTCTCAGGCTAGATCACAACTCAAAGTATATATATTTTTAGAATCAACCTCAACCCTGTATAGCTAACTCTAACATTACTGCATATAGAGTGTCTATGGTTGTTCCAAATAATATATATACATGGGTCGATATGATATGTCAAAACATTTGCATACGTGTCTATAGTATCCCAAGATTACATAATATATTAAAAAACATGTATAATACAATATAAGTTTGCTAGGATATGATTTGTATAGAATTGTTACAATATTTCCCGTAGCTACAACAATCAAAAAATATCCAATATTGTTTTACCCATAACTTCTTCGTTTTAAATCCGTTTTGAGTGAATCAAATTGCTATGGTTTCATATTGAACTCTATTTTATGAATCCAAATAGAAAAAGTATTGGTTTATAGTCAGAAATATAAGTTACAAGTCGTTTTTGTAAGAGGTAGTCATTTCAGTCGAAAGAACGACGTCTTGATGACCATTTTGAAAAACATACTTCCACTTTGAGTTTAACCATGATTTTTGGATATAGTTTCATGTTCATAAGAAAAATAATTTTCCCAGAAGAACAACTTTTAAATCAAAGTTTATCATAGTTTTTAATTATCAAACCCAAAACAGCCCGCGGTGTTACTACGACGGCGTATGTCCGGTTTTACGGTATTTTTCGTGTTTCCAGGTTTTAAATCATTAAGTTAGCATATCATATAGATATAGAACATGTGTTTAGTTGATTTTAAAAGTCAAGTTAGAAGGATTAACTTTTGTTTGCGAACAAGTTTAGAATTAACTAAACTATGTTCAAGTGATTTCAAGTTTAAACCTTCGAATAAGGTAGTTTTATATATATGAATCGAATGATGTTATGAACATCATTACTACCTCAGGTTTTGTGGATAAACCTAATGGAAATGAGAAAAATAGATTTAGCTTCAAAGGATCCTTGGATAGCTTGAAAGTTCTTGAAGCAGAATCATGACACGAAAACAAGTTCAAGTAAGATTTCCACTCGAAATAAGATTGTTATAGCTATAGAAATTGAATCAAAGTTTGAATATGAGTATTACCTTATATTAGAAAGATATCTTACTGTAAATAAGAAAGATTTCTTGAGGTTGGATGATCACTTTACAAGATTGGAAGTAAGCTAGAAAACTTGGAAGTATTCTTGATTTTATGAAACTAGAACTTATAGAATTTATGAATAACACTTAGAACTTGAAGATAGAACTTGAGAGAGATCAATTAGATGAAGAATATTGAATAATGAAAGTTTTTGTAGGTGTTTTTGGTCGTTGGTATATGGATTAGATATAAAGGATGTGTAATTTTGTTTACATGTAAATAAGTCATGAATGATTACTAATATTTTTGTAATTTTATGAGATATTTCATGCTAGTTGCCAAATAATGGTTCCCACATGTGTTAGGTGACTCAAATGGGATGCTAAGATCTGATCATTGGAGTGTATATATCAATAGTACATACATCTAAAAGCTGTGTATTGTACGAGTACGAATACGGGTGCATATGAGTAGCATTGTTGATGAAACTGAACGAGGATGTAATTGTAAGCATTTTTGTTAAGTAGAAGTATTTTGATAAATGTCTTGAAGTATTTTAAAAGTGTATGAATACATATTAAAACACTACATGTATATACGTTTTAACTGAGTCGTTAAGTCATCGTTAGTCGTTACATGTAAATGTTATTTTGAAACCTTTAGGTTAACGATCTTGTTAAATGTTGTTAACCCATTATTTATTATATCTAAAGAGATGTTAAATTATTACATTATCATGATATTATGATATATTAATATATCTTAGTATGATATATATACAATTAAATGTTGTTACAACGATAATCGTTACATATATGTCTTGTTTCGAAATCATTAAGTTAGTAGTCTTGTTTTTACATATGTAGTTCATTGTTAATACACTTAATGACATGTTTACTTATCATTTATCATGATTAAATATAGTATATCAATATCTTAATATGATTCATATGTATTTAGTAATACGTTGTTATAACGATAATCGTTATATATATCGTTTCGAGTTTCTTAATTCAATAAACTCAATTTTATGTATATAACTCATTGTTAAAATACCTAATGAGATACTTACTTATCATAATATCATGTTAACTATATATATAATCATATATATGCCATATAGTTTTTACAAGTTTTAATGTTCGTGAATCACCGGTCAACTTGGGTGGTCAATTGTCTATATGAAACCTATTTCAATTAATCAAGTCTTAACAAGTTTGATTGCTTAACATGTTGGAAACACTTAATCATGTAAATAAAAATTTCATTTAATATATATAAACATGGAAAAGTTCGAGTCACTACAGCAGAAACCTCTTGGTACTTACCTTTCGAAGAAATCAGGTCCTTTAAGAACTTCCCATAATTGGGCATTCCTTTAATCACTTCTACCAATGGCATATTAATGCTAATCTGATTAATCATATCCAAAAACCTTTTGTACTGGTTTTGCAGCTTATCTTTCTTAAGAGCTTTAGGATATGGAATATGTGCCCTGTACACCTTCAATGGTTGTTTAGTTATGATCTCCGGTGGATCATCCTCCTTTTGCTCCTGAACTTTTGGATCATCATCTTTAGAACCTTCATCCTTAAACTCCTCCTCATTCGGTACCTGCAAAACAGTAGGAGAAACAATAGTGGGAGACTTCGATATCTCCTCATTAATGACCAAACCACTTCGAGTGGTTATGGCATTCACTTGCTCATTTCTAACCGGTCCTTTGTTGTTTGGATTGGACTGCGTGTTAGAAGGAAGAGTACCCGGTGGTCTCTCCATTAACACTTAGGATATACGACCCACTTCTCGTTCCAAATTCTGCATTGAAGCTTGTTGAAGCCTTATTTGTTGCTTTGTCACATCATTGTCTTATCTTAAGGCCGTAATACTTTCATCTGTCTTCGTTATGAAACCCCGTAATAACTCTTCTAAGGAAGGAACTTTGTCAACTTGATGCTGATTCTGATTTCGATTAACGAACCCCGGTGGTCCGTTCCCTTAATAACCCGAACTACCTCCTTGATGTTGATTGTTGTATTGATTACCCAAGTAATTCACCTGCTCTTCCATGGTTGCCTGATTACAATCTTTTGTAAGATGTGGTCCCTGACATAATTCACAACCAACCCTTAAATCATGCATCTCCTTATTCAAAGATTCCATCTTTCATTTAACGGTTGCAAGTTGCGCCTTAACTGAAGCATGTTCATCGCTAGTTTCGGTACTAGCGACATAAGAAGAACGAGAAACATCCATCTCTTGATGCCAATCATATGAATGTGTAGCTGTTTCGGAGATGATGTTGTAAGCTTCATCAGGAGTCTTTTTCATCAAAGAACCACCTGCAGCAATATCTATTTCTTTCCTCGTCGGCACATTAACACCCTTGTAGAAAATCTGGACCTTGTTAAAATTGTTCAACCGAAGACAATTGCGAAGCATTTTACCAAAATGTGTCCAAGCATCATAAAGTGTCTTGTTTGACTTTTGAACAAAGTGATTAATGTCACTCTGTAGTTTCGCAGCCTTTGAAGCGGGAAAGAAACGCTGTAGAAACTTATCTTCCATTGTAGGCCAACTATCAATCTCACCTTCGGGCAATGACTCTAACCAGTCCTTGGCATCGTCTTTTAAAGCCCAAGGAAAAACTCTCAAATAAATAACCATATCAGCAACATTTGCAATCTTGAACAGATTGCAAATACTTTTAAAGTTCCGAAGATGCTCGAATGCATCCTCTTTCGGTGTACCCCTGAATTGGTACTGATGAATTATCATATTCAAAATCTGTCCCTTAACCTCAAAATCTGTGTTGACTGCCGGTTGTCTAATGGCATATCCATTACCGACCCTCGTGGCTTTCATCAAAGCTTCCATTGATTGACCTGCTCCTCCTTCAGCCATGTTAACTTCTTCTTTCTTAATATATTCAAAGTCCAGAATATAGTAAGGTAACTCAGCGAAACCTTCGGCGATTTCATGTTCTTCTTTAGCTTTGCTGTGTGTATGGTAAACTCTAGATGATTCCAGAGTTATTAATATCTAACCTGCAATCACACCACAACAAAACCAAAGCGTAAAACTGAAAATAAAATAACAGAAAAGTAACTTTCGTGAAAACAAGTTTCCACGAAAGGATCAAATAACTAAAAGCTTTTAAAATCCTAAGACACACTGCTCCCCGGCAGCGGCGCCAAAAAGTTGATATGTGAAATCGTACCTTAAAATAACTAGCTAAAAACTTAACAATTATCACACACTTACAGGCAACTATAACCCGATCATGCAGTAATCTGTAATTAATAGACCAGTTCGTTCCATAGAGAGCAGTTTAATCGAGATCTTAACACTAATAATTATTCTAGAATTCAGTTTAAGAGTTTTGGTTTGTATTTCAATTCACGCAATCAACGCGAAGTAAAACGAAATAAATTAACAATAAAGATAAAACAGTGTTCACTTGAATGATTCACTACTAATGCGGATTGTTCTTGCAATTTTTACCGATTATTATGTTCTAAATATAGTTGTATGACTTTTCACAAAGTAATAATCAATCAAAGTTGGTAAACTCACATAAACCTGCTTCAATAGATTAAACTATATTTGATAGAAACTAATGAGACTTGATTTGGACTAAACTCACATAAAGTCCTAATTATCACAATCACTTGTAACAATTACACTATCATGCAATTCACTAGTCTTTCAATTACCAATTAAATCAATGATACAATCACTTGAAATCACCTCTTTAATTGTCTAGATCACCTAAGTGTTGAAGCACAGATTGCATCTCAAATCTAACTCACATTAAACGATTAACAACCTATGTAATTGAATTAATAACTAAGAACATGCACAAGAATGGATCTTTAACCAAGCACAATCAATTTCAATCATTCAAAACATTAAATCATTAAAATAGAACAATCCAACATTTGCAGTTTCACATTCAAGCAAACACTAGACTGATTTAGCCTAGCATATTGAAGTAACTAAGAACAATCAAACAATGGAAATCAATAGAATTCATGATTACAAGATAAACTGGTGAAGAAAACGAGTACCAATTGTAATGATTAACTAAATAAAAGTAAAGAAATAACAAGCCTTCAATGGGAGAGTGTAGACCTTCAAAAACCCCTTCAAATCGTCGCTGGAAAACTGCCTCTCTTTTTAGGGTTAAAAATCTCGAATATTTATAGTGGAGCAAAAAGTCACCAGTTCGAGCCCGCATCGCGACTGCGATGGTTCAATCGCGACCGGGATCAAACAGCAACATCGCGACCGCGATGCATGTATCGCGACTGTGGTCACCCAAATTTCGAATTCTGAAAATCCCTGTCAACTTATTGCGACCGGGATGCCCCCTATTACGGCCGTGATTCACTCCAGACTCAGCAAATCTTCATTTTCTTGCATCCAAACTTACTTTAAGCTCAATTATCATCAAAACTTAGCAAGAAATCACCAAAACACCAACCCGAAGACCTCTGGAGCTATATTTATCATTTTAGCTCAATAAATAACAAAATTCTTCACATTTCTTCGGATAACCAACAATAATAAACCAATATCGTGATAATAAATATGTATAATTTGAGCGATATCATATATATAGTTTTAAGCCCTATTATTTCACTCACAATGTAATTATATATAACTCATATAATTTTGAGTCTAATATCACTTCATTAAACATGCTTTTTAAATCATTAATATGCGCTGCCAGATGGAGTACCATTTGGCGGCGCATAACCTTTGGTTTCAGATTGTGCTGAAATTCTCAAGATCACCCTAAAACGGCCCAACGAGCAAGACTCCCTGAACGTTCTTGCCATTCAAGGTCGTATAGATTTCGAAAAAGACATATTTCCACTTCAATTTCACACCACTCACCAAACACCACCGATGGTTCGTGGTGCTTGGTGTTTTTCGCCTTTGGCCAAAATGTTAAATCTATCATATCTTTTGACGCGTAGTTCCGATTTAGTCACCGTTTTTTTTAAATCGTGTATTTTTTTCAAGATCTATCCACTGGCAAAAGGCCGTAGGCCGTTTATCCCAAATATTTTTCGAAACGAGGTATCGAAAGACTTCAATTTTGCCTTTTTTGTTTAATTTTAGACGCTCTTTTGACCATTTTGAATTTCTATCATATTATTTCTTTTTGTATGCATGACTTAGCATGGTACATATTGTTTTAAGGCATATTATTTACCTCACAATGTAATAATGTATAACGCATATAATTTTTAATCTAATGTCACTTCATTAAACACGCTTTTATATCAAAAAGATGCGCCGCCAAATGGAGTACCATTTGGCGGCGCATAACTTTTGGTTTCAGATTGTGTTGAAATTCTCAAGATCACCCTAAAACGACCCTAACATCAAGACTCTCGGAAATTTTATTGCCATTCGAGGTCATCACGATGCCAAAAAAAGACATTTTCTCATTATTAATGTTTTTTGAACGTTTTAAATATACATCGTATTATTACTTTTGTGTATACATGACTTAGCATGGTGTGACAACCCGGAAATTTTTGACCAAATTTAAACTTTATCTTTAAATGATTTAACATTTTCGACACGATAAGCAAAGTCTATGAAGTTGAATCTCAAAATTTTAGAACTATTTCATTACATTTGACTGCTCTCGATGATTCATGAACAATTATATGTATGTATATATATATATGTACAAGTAAAAATGACTTTGCTACAGTAAAACACTATTTGCTACAGTGAAACCGTATTTTGCTACAGTAAACACTATTTGCTACAGTAAATACTATTTGATGTCGACGAACTAGCAAACAAAAACGGATAAGACGGCCATGCGATCGCATGGCAAAAACACTGAAAACTTATGCGATCGCATGAGGTACTGTAGCAGGCCACATACTATAAAAGCTCGATTCATTCCTCCGTATTATTATTTTTTTATATTATTATTATTATTATTATTATTATTAAGATTAATATTATTATTATTATTAATCTTATTATAATATTATTATTTGTAGTATATATACCTAAAATACTATGACGAGGTTATGAGCGTGTCACCTTCAAAATGGGTTTTTGAGCGGGATAGAGCTAAGGAAATTATGGGTTATTGCCAAGGAGGTTATGGGTAATATTCGAGGGTATATTTGTGAATAAAATTTAGTGTTTATCATCTCTGTTGCGTCTACGTACTTTCCTACAATATTGAATCTCAATATTGATACGTAAGCACTCATATTTTATCTTTTATACATTAATTGTGTATCCATGTCTAGTGCTCGAGTATATATATTTATGCATGCTTGTATGCTAAATTTTGTCGTTAAACAGTTATGATGAATCAAGAAGTAAATACATATATTACTGATAAAAGGTATATGATATGCATGTTTTTGGAAAGCTAGCGAAAAATCAATAACTTTTCATTTAGAAATCGCGTAATGATCGGTGAATGAATTAAAAGATATGATCAACTAAATTATGATTGACATTAATTGAAATTGCTTTTGAAACTTGTTTGTAAGAATGATAAAATGGATTTTTGAATATTACCAGCCAAGTAAATGAATCCATATATAAGGCATGTCTCATTTTGTTGAATTATTGTCAAAATTGACTTTTTGAAACGACTTTGGATAACTTTTCGTTACTGGGGAACCTTTCATGTTCCACCACATTAGCAGTAAATTTACCAACAACTTCATTGATCTTTGACCTTTCGAAAAATCCTTATACTCATTGAAACTGTATCATGTACTCATCCACATCTTGTAACAATAATTGCCATATCAACTACCGGGAATTAGCAATCAGTTTTTCGAATATCGCAGCAATTCTACGTCAACTGTTATATATACATATAATGTCTATCTTCTAGACTTACATACTTCGAATGTGAAGTTTTTGAAAAACATTCCAAACTATGAACTAGTTCTCTGAAATTGGAACAATGCTGATGAAGCAGCAAAAACTGTAAACGACCTTAACAGTCAAAAGTTTAATGATAAAGAATAGTATGGTGGTAAAGCTGAGAAAAAGAGAAGGTATGGAACTGGAAAACGGATTGAGCAAAGTATGAAGGAGGCTGTGGATAAATCACAAAGACTGAACCTGCCTTCAAAGAATCCAAATGATTCAGTGTCTGCTGAAATCCTTAGTAAATACTTTGCCCTTTACTCTAAAACCTTTGCGGACAATATTCTTCATCATCATCATTATCTTAAATATTCTAAGATATCATCATATCTTTCATTATAAATATCCTCGATATTTCTGAAGATATTTTCATAACCATTCTTATTTGAAATCATTCATCTCTTCGCGCTATCTGTGTTATAACATAAAAGAAACTATTTTAGTTTCTAACATCTAAAAAATTCGAAAAAATTTAATGTTTTGAAGTGGTGTTGGGAACTGAAGCATGAATTAGTATAATATAATGACACTTGATCAACGTGATTATATTACAGTAAGTCATGCTGAGTTTCTAATGGAACGTGATAAGGGTTCACAGATTCCACCCTCATCATGTGCCATGTTACACAACTCTTACATTCTAATCTCTAAACATATCAAGAAAATATTTTTCTTGATGATTCGGTGTTTTCCAGATATTCTGGTAATTTGACAAATCAAGATCGTGCCATTACAATTTCTTTCTTAGAACATTAGTATTGTTTTATCCAAAATTTCATACCTACGAATTCTGAACCATTATTCGCATGACTTAAAGTCGGGAAGAGAAAACGAAAGCATGAAGCTCCAAAATATAAAGGAGAATATAAGCCCGATAACAACCCCGAAATTTACAAACCGTGTATATCAATGCATATAGCAATATAAAGACACGGGAGAATGAAAAACACTATAACCCCAAGGTAATGGTAGAAGAAAATAACTTCCTCTGGTGGCAGATGAAAAAGAAGAATGAATGATATGATAGCCAAGAAAATATCAAGAATCAGAACTGGATGAAGCATTTTCACAAATCTTTTGTAAGTATGAAATAAGAAAGAAGATTATAGGAGTGGTGAGAATAAATGAAACGGAAGAGGTTAATTTATAGCAAAATATCAGACATAGCAATCGAGGCAGATTACGCATTTAATCAAATGAAATCCTAATTTCCTTAAATTCCGAATAAATCAAATCTTATTTAAATTATGAAGATTTTCTATTCCTTAAATTCCGAAAATCAATCGTTACTACATCAAGAGATAAGACGAATCTCTATTCTCCATTTCACTCTATTACGATAACTTCTCACATACGCTTCGAGTAATCGGATTGTTTTATCCGTATTATTCAATGGTGATAAAATTCTAATTACCAACTCATATTCGTCATGAAAACATTTTTATTGTCAGCCATGACGACCTCACTCAAATTTCGGGACGAAATTTCTTTAACGGGTAGGTACTGTGACAACCCGGAAATTTTTGACCAAATTTAAACTTTATCTTTAAATGATTTAACGTTTCCGACACGATAAGCAAAGTCTATGAAGTTGAATCTCAAAATTTTAGAACTGTTTCATTACATTAGACTGCTCTCGACGATTCATGAACAATTATATGTATGTATATATATATATGTACAAGTAAAAAGGGCTTTCCTACAGTAAACACTATTTGCTACAGTAAAATGACTTTGCTACAGTAAAACACTATTTGCTACAATGAAACCGTATTTTGATGTCGACGAACTAGCAAACAAAAACGGATAAGGCGGCCATGCGATCGCATGGCAAAAACACTGAAAACTCATGCGATCGCATGAGGTACTGTAGCAGGCCACATACTATAAAAGCTCGATTCATTCCTCCGTATTATTATTTTTTTATAGTATTATTATTATTATTATTATTATTAAGATTAATATTATTATTAATCTTATTATAATATTATTATTAGTAGTATATATACCTTAAATACTACGACGAGGTTATGAGCGTGTCACCTTCAAAATGGGTTTTTGAGTGGGATAGAGCTAAGGTAATTATGGGTTATTGCCAAGGAGGTTATGGGTAATGTTCGAGGGTATATTTGTGAATCAAATCTAGTGTTTATCATCTCTGTTGCGTCTACGTACTTTCCTACAATATTGAATCTCAATATTGATACGTAAGCACTCATATTTTATCTTTTATACATTAATTGTGTATCCATGTCTAGTGCTCGAGTATATATATTTATGCATGCTTGTATGCTAAATTTTGTCGTTAAACAGTTATGATGAATCACGAAGTAAATACATATATTACTGATAAAAGGTATATGATATGCATGGTTTTGGAAAGCTAGCGAAAAATCAATAACTTTTCATTTAGAAATCGCGAAATGATCGGTGAATGAATTAAAAGATATGATCAACTGAATTATGATTGACATTGATTGAAATTGCTTTTGAAACTTGTTTGTAAGAATGATAAATTATATTTTTGAATATTACCAGCCAAGTAAATGAATCCATATATAAGGCACGTCTCGTTTTATTGAATTATTGTCAAAATTGACTTTTTAAAACGACTTTGGATAACTTTTGTATGTCGATCTCGAGCATTAGGATTGTTATACACTATGACCTGACCTAGCTTGATAGACATTTATTTACCAACATATGTTCTCTAGGTTCAGATCTACGGTTATTTGGTAATTCGAGTTTCGATCACATTTTGGTGAACGACTTTATATTCTGCTAAGGTGAGTTTCATTTACTCCCTTTTTAAATGCTTTTGCAATATATATTTTTGGGCTGAGAATACATGCATTTTATTTTAAACAATGGACACAAGTACATACTAAATTCTATACTGAGTTTGAACCGAAAATCCCTTAGCTTTGGTAACTAGTAACTACCAGTTATAAGAACTGGTGGGCGCGAGTAGTAGTATATGGATCCATAGGGCTTGATATCCCCGTCCGAGCTAGAGCACTAGCCTTTTAACGGACGTATGCTATTTGAGAAGCGTACACGTTGGTTTGCGTGTATTATTAAGATGATTATACAAAGGGTACGTTAAGTTTAGTTACCAGGGTGCTCAATTTCGTAGAATATTTTGATAAACGTTTCTGGATTGAACAACTGAAATCTTGTGATCCACCTTTATATACAGATTATGCGCAACATTAAAACTATGAACTCACCAACCTTTGTGTTGACACTTGTTAGCATGTTTATTCTCAGGTTCCCTAGAAGTCTTTCGCTGTTTGCTTATATGTTAGACAAGCTTTGTGCATGGAGTCATACATGGCATATTTTTCAAGGAAACGTTGCATTCACCAAATCATCACCATGTATCTTATTTTGACTGCATTATCAACGGAAGTATTATTGTAAATTATTATATTACGGTGATTGTCTATATGTAGAAATCACCAGATGTCGAAAACCTTTGATTTAAATATTCATTTATGGTGTGCCTTTTCAAAAGAATGCAATGTTTACAAAACGTATCATATAGAGACCTCGCAATGAAATCGATGAATGACGTGTTCATCCATATGGATTTGGAGCGATCGTCACACATGGTATATATAGTTTTAAGACCTATTATTTCACTCACAATGTAATTATGTATAACTCTTATAATTTTGATCCTAATGTCACTTCATTAAACATGCTTTTTAAATCATTAATATGCGCCGCCAGATGGAGTACCATTTGGCGGCGCGTAACCTTTGGTTTCAGATTGTGCTGAAATTCTCAGGATCACCCTAAAACGGACCAACGAGCAAGACTCTCTGAACGTTCTTGCCATTCGAGGTCGTCTAGATTTCGAAAAAGACATATTTCCATAAAAATTCACACCACTCACCAAACACCACCGACGGTTCGTGGTGCTTGGTGTATTTCGTCTTAGGCCAAAATGTTAGATCTATCGTATCTTTTGACTCGTAGTTCCGATTTAGTCTCTGTTTTTTTAAATCGTGTATTTTTTGAGATCTATCCGTTGGAAAACGGCCATAGGCCGTTTGTCCCAAATATTTTTCGAAACGAGGAGTCGAAAGCCTTCAATTTAGCCTTTTTTGTTTAATTTTAGACGCTCTTTTGACCATTTTGAATTTCTATCATATTTTTTTTTGTATGCATGACTTAGCATGGTATATATTGTTTTAAGGCCTATTATTTCACTCACAATGTAATTATGTATAACGCATATAATTTTTAATCTAATGTCACTTCATTAAACACGCTTTTTATATCAAAGAGATGCGCCGCCAAATGGAGTACCATTTGGCGGTGCATAACTTTTGGTTTCAGATTGTGTAGAAATTCTCAAGATCACCCTAAAACGACCCTAACATCAAGACTTTCGGAAATTTTATTTCCATTCGAGGTCATCAGGATGCCAAAAAAAGACATTTTTCTCATTATTAATGTTTTTTAAACGTTTTTAATATATATCGTATTATTACTTTTGTGTATGCATGAATTAACATGGTTTATATAGTTTTAAGGCCTATTATTTCACTCACAATGTAACTATGCATAATGTAGTGACCCGAACTTTTCCATGTTTATATATATTAAATGAAATTGATATTTACATGATTAAGTGTTTCTAACATGTTAAGCAATCAAACTTGTTAAGACTTGATTAATTAAAATAGGTTTCATATAGACAATTGACCACCCAAGTTGACCGATGATTCACGAACATTAAAACTTGTAAGAACTATATCATGACATATATATATATATATATATATATATATATATATATATATATATATATATATATATATATATATATATATATATATAGTGGATCAATCCATGGATAAGCACTAAATGGGGCACAAACTGGATAAGTAAAATTTCAAAAATTTTTTTTTAAAAAAAACGATCCTTTAATATGCAAATAGAAGAAAACGAAAAAAATTTAAAAAGTTTTTGAACAAAATCGTTCGAAAATCGATGATGAATGGTAAACATCGATGATGAATGGTAAAAATTGATGATGAATGGTAAAATTAACCATTCATCTGGTTAATTTATCATTCATTTTTGTTCGCGATGAATGATAAAATTAATCAATGCTAAAAAAAGTAGATGAATGGTTAATTTAGCCATTCATCTGTTTATGATGAATGATAAAAAAACAGATGAATGGTTAATTTAACCATTCATCTGGTTTTTTTAGCATTGATTAATTTTATCATCAATCGTAAACAAGACGAATGATAAATTAACCCGATGAATGGTTAATTTTACCATTCATCATCGATTTTTGAAAGATTTTGAACTTTTTTTTTTATGAAAAAAATTGATTAGAGGTGCATTTTAATGCAGATTTATGAATGTAAAAAAAAATTCAAAAAAAAAATTTTTATTTTGCTTATCCGGTTTGTACTCCTTTTAAGCTTATCCATGGATCCTGCCCCTATATATATATATATATATATATATATATATATATATATATATATATATATATATATATATATATATATATATATATATATATAGTTAACATGATATTATGATAAGTATGTATCTCATTAAGTATTTTAACATTGAGTTATATACATAAAAATGAGACTATTGAGGTAAGAAACTCGAAAACGATATATATAACGATTATCGTTATATCAACGTCTTACTAATTACATATGTATCATTTTAAGATATTGATACACTATATATAAACATGATAAATGATAAGTAAACATATCATTAAGTATATTAACAATGAACTACATATGTAAAAACAAGACTACTAACTTAAGGATTTCGAAACGAGACATATATGTAACGATTATCGTTGTAACAACATTTAACTGTATATATATCATACTAAGATATTTTAATATATAATAATATCATGATAATGAAATAATTTAACATCTCTTTAGATATAATAAACAATGGGTTAACAACATTTAACAAGATCGTTAACCTAAAGGTTTCAAAACAACATTTACATGTAACGACCAACGATGACTTAACGACTCAGTTAAAATGTATATACATGTAGTGTTTTAATATGTATTCATACACTTTTGAAAGACTTCAAGACACTTATCAAAATACTTCTACTTAACAAAAATGCTTACAATTACATCCTCGTTCAGTTTCATCAATAATTCTACTCGTATGCACCCGTATTCGTACTCGTACAATACACAGCTTTTAGATGTATGTACCATTGGTATATACACTCCAATGATCAACTCTTATCAGCCCATGTGAGTCACCTAACACATGTGGGAACCATCATTTGGCAACTAGCATGAAATATCTCATAAAATTACAAAAATATTAGTAATCATTCATGACTTATTTACATGTAAACAAAATTACACATCCTTTATATCTAATCCATATACCAATGACCAAAAACACCTACAAACACTTTCATTCTTCAATTTTCTTTATCTAATTGATCTCTCTCAAGTTCTATCTTCAAGTTCTAAGTGTTCTTCATAAATTCTATAGGTTATAGTTTCATAAAATCACGAATATTTTCAAGTTTGCTAGCTTACTTTCAATCTTGTAAAGTGATCATCAAACCTCAAGAAATCTTTCTTATTTACAGTAAGATATCTTTCTAATACAAGTTAATACTCATATTCAAACTTTGATTCAATTTCTATAACTATAACAATCTTATTTCGAGTAGAAATCTTACTTGAACTTGTTTTTGTGTCATGATTCTGCTTCAAGAACTTTCAAGCCATCCAAGGATCCTTTGAAGCTAGATCTATTTTTCTCATTTCCAGTAGGTTTATCCACAAAACCTGAAGTAGTAATGATGTTCATAACATCACTCGATTCATATATATAAAACTACCTTATTCGAAGGTTTAAACTTGAAATCACTAGAACATAGTTTAGTTAATTCTAAACTTGTTCGCAAACAAAAGTTAATCCTTCTAACTTGACTTTTAAAATCAACTAGACACATGTTCTATATCTATATGATATGCTAACTTAATGATTTAAAACCTAAAAACACGAAAAACACCGTAAAAATGGATATACGCCGTCGTAGTAACACCGCGGGCTGTTTTGGGTTAGTTAATTAAAAACTATGATAAACTTTGATTTAAAAGTTGTTCTTCTGGGAAAATGATTTTTCTTATGAACATGAAACTATATCCAAAAATCATGATTAAACTCAAAGTGGAAGTATGTTTTCCAAAATGGTCATCTAGACGTCGTTCTTTCGACTGAAATGACTACCTTTACAAAAACGACTTGTAACCTGTATTTTTGACACTTTTTCTGTATAGATTCATAAACTTAAGTTCAATGTGAAACCATATCAATTAGATTCACTCAAAACGGATTTAAAACGAAGAAGTTACGGGTAAAACAAGATTGGATATTTTTACTTGTTGTAGCAACGTGAAAATAGGTAACAAATCTATATTAATCATATCCAAGCTAACTTATATTGTATATACATATATTCTAATATATTATGTAATCTTGGGATACCATAGACATGTATACAAATGTTTTGACATATCATATCGACCCATCTATATATATTATTTAGAACAACCATAGACACTCTATATGCAGTAATGTTGGAGTTAGCTATACAGGGTTGAGGTTGATTCCAAAAATATATATACTTTGAGTTGTGATCTAGCCTGAGACGTGTATACACTGGGTCATGGATTGGGTCAAGATAATATATATCAATTTATTTTCTGTACATCTAACTATGGATAATTAGTTGTAGGTTACTAAAGAGGATAGCTGACTTAATAAACTTAAAACACTAAAATGTATTAAAAATGTTGTAAATATATTTTGAACATACTTTGATATATATGTACATATTTGTTATAGGTTCCTGAATCGACCAATGGCCAAGTCTTACTTCCCGACGAAGTAAAAATCTGTGAAAGTGAGTTATAATCCCACTTTTAAAATCTAATATTTTTGGGATGAGAATACATTCAGCTTTATAAATGTTTTACAAAATAAACACAAGTACATGAAACTACTTTCTATGGTTAAATGATCGAAGCCGAATATGCCCCTTTTACTTGGTAACCTAAGAATTAGTAAACCAGTCTACTAATTGACGCGAATCCTAAAGATAGATCTATTGGGCCCAACAAACCCCATCCGTTGTAGCGGATGCTTTAGTACTTCGATGTTGTTTTATCATTTCCGATGGATGTCCCGAAATGATAGGGGATATTCTTATATGCATCTTGTTAATGTCGGTTACCAGGTGTTCAAACCATATGAATGAATTTTATCTATATGTATGGGATATATATTGAAATATGAAATCTTGTGGTCTATTATTATGATTTGATACTATATAGGTTAAACCTATAACTCACCAACATTTTTGTTGACGTTTTAAGCATGTTTATTCTCAGGTGATTATTAAAAGCTTCTGCTGTTGCATACTAAAATAAGAACAAGATTTGGAGTCCATGCTTGTATGATATTGTGTAAAAACTGCATTCAAGAAACTTATTTTTTTTTATGTAATATATTCTTATTGTAAACCATTATGTAATGGTCGTGTGTAAACGGTATATTTTAGATTATCATTATTTGATAATCTACGTAATGCTTTTAAACCTTTATCGATAAAATAAAGGTTATGGTTGTTTTAAAAATGAATGCAGTCTTTGAAAAAAAAAACATCTCATATAAAGTTCAAAACCTCGCGACGAAATCAATTAATATGGAACGTTTATAATCAATATGAACGGGACATTTCAGTTGGTATCCGAGCGTTGGTCTTAGAGAACCAGAAATTTGCATTAGTGTGTCTTATCGAGTTTGTTAGGATACATTAGTGAGTCTGGACTTCGACCGTGTTTTCTTTAAAAACGATTGCTTAACACTTTTGTTGGAAACTATATATTATTAACATGTAAAAATTATGTGATTTATTAACCTCTTAATGTGTTTGATATTGTGTGATAGATGTCTACCACTAGTACAAATCCCATCGATTCACCTATTAATAATGAAGAGTCGAATATATTTTGGAAAGATTCACAAATTCTCGAAGAGGATTCGGAAGAAGAGGAACCGGAAGAGGAGGAACTGGAAGAAGAAGAGGTTCCGGAGGAAGAAATATTGATACCTATAGTAAATCGATTAAATAAAAGAAAATCTTCAACCAACGGACCAAAGTTAAAAATGGTCAATGGTGTTTCCGCCGAGGAAACAAAATATTGGGAAGATTATCAATTTTTTGATGAATCGGATCCCGATGAGGATTCCGATGATGTTATATAAATTACCTCGACCCAATTTAATAAAGCGAAAGAAAATAATAAGGAAAAAGGTATAAAAATAGAGAAACCCGATTCCAACCCCGATGAACTTTATATGTATCGGCAACATCCATATTTCCTAAAATGTAACAATGACCCGGGAACCTCTAAACCACCAGGTTTTTCTAAACCATTGTGGAAAACAACGGCTCGTATTAGAGGAACACCATATATTCCTAGAAAATTAGGAAAATGAACCAAGTCCGAAGAAGAAGAAGAAACCAGTGATTCAGATTAGAGGGTTGTAATCATGTTGTGTATTATATGTATTGTAATGTGCTTGTACTTTTATGTTCTATGTAAAAATTGTTTGTATTATTTGTTATTTATCTTTTACGAATCTAATCCTTATCTATTTTACAGTATAGAAACAAAATGGACGTTAAGGGTAGACAACCGAATATTTTAGAAGACCTACCAGAGGATATGATTAAGGAAATCTTGTCTAGAGTCGGTCAGAATTCATCAGCACATTTAGTTATGGCGAAATTAACTTGTCAAACATTTGAAAGACTTTCTAGAAATGCCTTAGTTTATAAAAGGCTTTCCTTTGATAGGTGGGGTATATCACATTGGGGAGACCGTAAGTTACGCGTGTTTTCTTTAAAGCGTTAAATGCGGGGAACCCAAATGCAATTTTACGCTACGGGTTAAGAACCTATTTTGACTCAACATATCCCAACATAGGATTTTGTGAATTAGAAAGAGCTTCTAACATGCAACATAAAGAAGCATGTTATGCTTACGGGTTAGTGATGTTCGCTTCTTACCAAATTGAGAAAAAGAACATTGGGTTGCAACTTTAAAATAAAACCTTCCCACAAGTGACGGATTCAGTAGTTGGGGTGAGAAACAAGGTTTTTAGATTATTACGGGGCTGTTGGACATTACGAAACCCTCGTCCTTTTGACGACATTACAACATGCTGCCTAGCCAATGGTCATAATGGTTATTTTCCACAAGATCAAGGATGGGAAGTCGTCTTAGTAAAACCTGAATGCATGACTTGTTTCTGGACTTATGAATTACGTGTCTTTATTTCTTTTGCTGAACAACTTGCGTATTAACTAGAATTGCCTCCATAGCTGCCGAGTAGCAAAGTTATTATGTGCAATATTTCATCCTATAGTTATTATAGCGGTATTGTAAGTTTGTAAAATATTGTATAAAGTTTGAACGCGAAATATTATTGTAATAAGTTTCTCATATAGAATCGTAGTAGTTGAATTGTATAATAGCTGCTAAGTATGAACTTAACGGGTAGGTACTACCCGAATTAAAACTATAAAATGCTAATATGAAGAAAAAGCTTTTATAAATAAGTTCATATTATGCTATGAAATACTATTGACTACTCTTAAATTCTATATGATTAACTCAATTCTTTTGGCTATTTTGAAGGAAATGGCACCGGCGACTCGTCAGAACTTGAACATGAGTGAGGAAGACTTCCGTGTTTTCCTTGCTGCGAACATAGCCGCAGTGCAGGCTGCGATGCAAAATAACAATAACTCTGGATCTAGTAGTGGAACTAATTCCGCAAGAAATCGTGTAGGATGCTCCTACAAAGAATTCACTGCCTGCAAACCTTTGGAATTTGATGGAATCGAAGGACCAATTGGATTGAAACGGTGGACCGAGAAGGTCAAATCGGTGTTTGCCATAAGTAAGTGTACTGAAGAGGACAAAGTTAAGTACGCTACGCATACCTTCACAGGTACGACGTTAACATGGTGCAATACCTATCTCGAGCAGGTAGGACAAGATACTGCTTACGCACTACCATGGTCAGCATTCAAGCATTTGATGAACGAGCAGTATCGTCCCAGAAACGAGGTTAATAAGCTCAAGGTAGAGCTTAGAGGATTACGAACGCAAGGTTTCGATATCACCATGTACGAACGACGATTCACAGAATTGTGCCTATTGTGTCCCAGAACGTTTGAAGACGAAGAAGAGAAGATCAACGCATTTGTAAAAGGGTTACCCAAAAGAATTCAAGAAGATGTGAGTTCACACGAGCCCGCCTCCATACAAAAGGCAAGTCGAATGGCTTACAAATTAGTGAACCAGATCGAAGGAAGGATTAAAGAGCAGGCGACCGAAGAGGCTAACATGAAACAAGTAAAGAGAAAGTGGGAAGAAACCAATGACAAGAGTCACCAATACAACAACAACAACAACAATCACAACCAAAATCGCAACAACTATCCCAATAACCGCAACAGCAATCGCAACAACAACTTCAACAAACGTCCCAACAACAACTACAATAATTGGCCCAACAACAATAACAACAACAACAACAACAACAATAACAATCCCAACAATAATCTCAATAACAACAATGGCAACAAAAACCAAAAACAGCCATGCCAAAGATGTGAAGAGCATCACCTGGGGTTCTGCATGACATTTTGCAACAGGTGTAAAAGAAATGGTCATAGCGCGAAGAAGTGCAAAATCTACGGACCAATGCATAACAGAACTAAAGGAACAAATAATGTCGGAACAAATAATACCGCCATAGTTTGTTTTGGATGTGGAAAACTGGGCCACTTTAGTAGAAATTACCCGAATCAGGGGAATACTAATGGGCAGGGCCGCGGAAGAGTTTTCAATATTAATACGGCAGAAGTGCAGGAAGACCCGGAGCTTGTCATGGGTACGTTTCTCATTAACAATAAATCTGTTTATGTTTTATTTGATTCGGGTGCGGATAGAAGCTATATGAGTAGAGATTTTTTTGCTAACCTAAGTTGTTCACCGACGCCCTTGGATAATAAATTTTTACTCGAATTAGCAAACGGTAAATTAATTACAGCAGATAATATATGTCGGAATTGAGAAATTAAACTGGTTAGCGAAACATTTAAGATTGACTTGATACCAGTAGAGTTAGGGAGTTTTGATGTGATAATCGGTATGGACTGGTTGAAAGAAGTAAAAGCAGAGATCATTTGTTACAAAAATGCAATTCGCATTATACGAGAAAAAGGAAAACCCTTAATGGTGTACGGAGAAAAGAGCAACGCGAAGTTAAATCTTATTAGTAACCCGAAGGCACAAAAACTAATAAGAAAAGATTGCTATGCTGTGCTAGCACACGTCGAGAAAGTCAATTCCGAAGAAAAGAACATCAATGATGTTCCAGTCGCAAAAGAATTTCCCAATGTATTTCCGAAAGAATTACCGGGACTACCTCCACACCGATCCGTTGAATTTCAAATAGACCTTGTACCGGGAGCTGCACCAATAGCTCGTGCTCCATACAGACTCGCACCTAGCGAAATGAAGGAACTTCAGAGCCAATTACAAGAACTTTTAGAGCGTGGTTTCATTTGACCAAGTACTTTACCGTGGAGAGCTCCTGTTTTGTTTGTCAAGAAGAAGGATGGTACATTTAGGTTGTGTATCGACTACCGAGAGTTGAACAAACTTACCATCAAGAACCGCTACCCACTACTGAGAATCGATGACTTATTTGATCAACTACAAGGCTCGTCGGTTTATTCGAAGATTGATTTACGTTCTGGGTATCATCAAATGTGGGTGAAGGAGGATGATATTCCAAAGGCTGCTTTTAGGATGCGTTACGGTCATTACGAGTTTATGGTTATGCCGTTTGGATTGACGAATGCACCAGCTGTGTTCATGGACCTCATAAACCGAGTGTATGGGACATATCTTGACAAGTTTGTCATTATTTTCATCGATGACATACTTATTTACTCGAAGAATGATCAAGAGCATGAAGAACATTTAAGAAAAGTGCTAGAGTTGCTGAGAAAAGAAAAACTGTACGGTAAGTTTTCAAAGTGTGCATTTTGGTTGGAAGAAGTTCAATTCCTCAGTCACATAGTGAACAAAGAAGGTATTCAGGTGGATCCAGCAAAGATTGAAACCGTTGAAAAATGGGAAACCCCGAAAACTCCGAAGCATATACGCCAATTTTTAGGACTAGCTGGTTACTACAGAAGGTTCATCCAAGATTTTTCCAGAATAACAAAACCCTTGACTGCATTAACGCATAAAGGGAGGAAATTTGAATGGAAGGATGAACAAGAGTAAGCGTTTCAATTGTTGAAGAAAAAGTTAACTACAGCACCTATATTGTCATTACCTGAAGGGAATGATGATTTTGTGATATATTGTGACGCTTCAAAGCAAGGTCTCGGTTGTGTATTAATGCAACGAACGAAGGTAATTGCTTATACGTCTAGACAATTGAAGATTCATGAGCAGAATTATACGACGCATGATTTGGAATTAGGCGCGGTTGTTTTTGCATTAAAGACTTGGAGGCACTACTTATATGGGGTCAAAAGTATTATATATACCGACCACAAAAGTCTTCAACATATATTTAATCAGAAACAACTAAACATGAGGCAGCGCAGGTGGATTGAATTGTTGAATGATTACGACTTTGAGATTCGTTACCACCCGGGGAAGGCGAATGCGGTAGCCGATGCTTTGAGTAGAAAGGACAGAGAACCCATTCGAGTAAAAGCTATGAATATAATGATTCACAATAACCTTACTACTCAAATAAAGGAGGCGCAACAAGGAGTTTTAAAAGAGGGAAATTTAAAGGATGAAATACCCAAAGGATCGGAGAAGCATCTTAATATTCGGGAAGACGGAACCCGGTATAGGGCTGAAAGAATTTGGGTACCAAAATTTAGAGATATGAGAGAAATGGTACTTAGAGAAGCTCATAAAACCAGATACTCAATGCATCCTGGAACGAGGAAGATGTACAAAGATCTCAAGAAACATTTCTGGTGGCCAGGTATGAAAACCGATGTTGCTAAATACGTAGGGGAATGTTTGACGTGTTCTAAGGTCAAAGCTGAGCATCAGAAACCATCAGGTCTACTTCAATAACCCGAAATTCTAGAATGGAAATGGGAAAACATTACCATGGATTTCATCACAAAATTGCCAAGGACTGCAAGTGGTTTTGATACTATTTGGGTAATAGTTGATCGTCTCACCAAATCAGCACACTTCCTGCCAATAAGAGAAGATGACAAGATGGAGAAGTTAGCATGACTGTATTTGAAGGAAGTAGTCTCCAGACATGGAATACCAATCTCTATTATCTCTGATAGGGATGGCAGATTTATTTCAAGATTCTGGCAGACATTACAGCAAGCATTAGGAACTCGTCTAGACATGAGTACTGCTTATCATCCATAAACCGATGGACAGAGCGAAAGAACGATACAAACGCTTGAAGACATGCTACGAGCATGTGTTATTGTGTCATAACCCGTCCTTAACCATAAGAACGTGTTAGATAACGTATGATTTCATTGCGAGGTATTGACCTCTATATGCGACATTTTTGAAAGAGAAACTGCATATATTATACATTACAAACCATAACCATTATTTTTGTTACAAGCTGTAGACAATAAAAAGATGATTATCGTTTAGCGATAATCTTCGACTTACAAACTTTACATATAATGATAACAACACGATTTCGAGCATATTTTACAACACAAATCCTTGGGTATGCAGTTTTATTTTTGACACAAATATGCGTACGCAAGATCCTGCTCAAATTCAACATAATGCAGCGGAAGCTTTAGTAATCACCTGAGAATAGACATGTTTTAAAAGGTCAACATAAAGTTGGTGAGATATAGGTTTAATGCCGGCAGCAATATATATATACAGACCACAAGATTTCGTATATAAACAGTTTAATAAAAATATTCTAAGTGGTTGAGCACTTGGTAACCATACTTAACATTTAATCACGTCGCATATTCCCTTTATTATGAAATCTTACTACACCGTACCAAGTGTAGTCACGAAACGAAGTACTGTGCAACCGTTGAATACTGGTCGTCCAGACCGGTTGGGGTTGTCAGGCCCGATAGATCTATCAACAGGATTCGCGTTTACAATACCGCTGTAAATAACAGTTACCAAGCTACAGGGAAGTATGCCAGTGGTACAACTCAACGTAGAATATATTTTTCAGTTACTTGTGTCCATAACGTAAAACATAAAATACATGTATTCTCATCCCGAAATATTTAGAGTTTAAAAGTGGGACTATATACTCACTTTCGTCTTGAAGATATATATAATTTGACTTGGTCTCCGGTTGATATCACGAACCTATCCATATATAATATATCAATACCTTTTCTTTTTAAACAAACGTCACATATATATACTTGTTATACTTTTAATACTTTTAATAATTCCTTAGTCCGTAGTTAGCAGTTCGTTGTTAGTAATTCAATTTTAATGGTTCATTTTTAGATGTTTAATATACCCGCAATGAAATAAATAAAACCCCCAACGAAATAAATAAAACCCCATCGTATATGTATTGGTCGAGATTAATCTTGACCCATGGTACCGGTGTTGTCAAATGACGTGTTGCGTACATAAAGTACCGGTATTGTCAAATGACGTGTTGCGTACAATCATGGGATCTTATGATTAATCTTCTCGTGTTGTTTACGGGTGATCCTGAACCATATAAAATTGAATTATAAGTACATATATATAAAATATCATGTTAACTTAAAAAGATGTGATTTATTTAATTTTTTTTCCCAATTATTTTCGTGGCTAAACTAGTCTTGGATATCCGATTTTGTTTCGGTCATAGTTTCTTCGTTACAACTCCGTTTTCGTTGATTCAACTTGCCATCTCCTTGGATCGAGTCCCTCTTTAAGACTATGAACTGTAAATACCTTAGTTTGTATTCAAAATCACACGGCATAGGTCAAACTTTAGTGAAACTTATGAAGTTAATCATTTTCCATCATGTAAACAACCTCAAATGATTATTTTTCTAAAAATACTTATACTTTGAGTTAAATCATGAAATTTTTATGTGTTATCATATTCATAGTAAAAATCATTTTTCCAGAAAATAAACCTCCAATTCAAAGTTTAAGATGGTTTTTAATTATCCAACCCAAAACAGCCCCCGGTTGTACTCCGACGTCGTAAATTCAGTTTTTAAGGTGTTCTTTGAAAAACCAAGTTATACCTTGTTAAGTTAGCATATAATTAAGATATGTTACAGGTCTTGAAGTATTTTAAAAGTTAAGTTAGAAGGATCTATTTAGTTTGCGAACAAGTTTGAAATCATTCAAACTATGTTCTAGTTTATAAACTCTTATATATATAGCTTTAAATATATGAATTGAAAAAGAGTTGAAGTAGAGTTTTTACCTCAAGTTTAAAATGTAAAGTTGCTGGAAAAAAGTAGTAAAATAAAAGTTGAGAGAGTTCTTGCAAGTGTGTGTGAAAATTGGAAGTAAAATTTGGAAAATGAATGTGTAAAAATGAGTTAGAAATGGTGCTTATTTATAGGCTTGAAAATTTGGTTTTTAGTGAAAATATCTAAGATAAGTTAAAATTTATTATGTCATGAATGACATATTATTCCAATAATTGAAGATTTCTATTGGTATATACCAATAGTAAATACTTCTAGAAGCTGTGTATAGTACCCTAGATATACGTATAGGATTATTGAGGAAACGGAACGAGAATTCAAATATAACTATCTTTTGTAAATATACTTATATTGTTTTATGTATAAAAGCCCTTTAAAAATGATTAAATACATTACTTATACGATATATGTATAAACATTATAAATCATCAGTATTTATGTCAAATAACGTTACGTAGGTTATTGTTTTGAAAACTTAAGTTAGTAGTTTCAAAATATACTTATGACTTTTTGTTATTAATACAAAATGAGATATTAAAACATCCTTAGATCATGTTAAATATGTATGTATAATTATCATATATTGTATAGTTCGTGATATCATCGGTCAAACTAGACGGTCAAACGTTGTGTAAAACTCTTTTCAAAAACATAAGTCTCAACAATTTGGATTGCTTATCATGTTGGTAAGGTTTAATTTATGTAAATATTAATCTCATAAGTATAGAACGATCAGAAAAGTGCGGGTCGTTACAGTACCTACCCGTTAAATAAATTTCGTCCCGAAATTTTAAAATTGTACCTATTTTGCGTCATCGAGAAACAAGTGTGGATACTTTTGTTTCATCTGATCCTCCCGTTCCCACGTAAACTCGGGACCTCTTCGAGCATTCCAACGAACCTTAACGATCGGTATGTTGCTCTGCTTGAGCTGTTTAACTTCACGGTCCATGATTTCGATTGGTTCTTCGAGGAATTGTAGTTTCTCGTCGACATGGATTTCTTCAAGAGGAATGGTGAAGTCTTCCTTTGCAAGACACTTCTTAAGGTTCGAGACGTGAAAGGTATTGTGTACTCCGGCGAGTTGTTGTGGTAACTCGAGTCGATAAGCTACCGGTCCAATGCGTTCGATGATCTTGAACGGGCCTACATATCTTGGGTTTAGTTTACCTCTTTTACCGAAACGTATTACACCTTTCCAAGGTGACACCTTTAGCATAACCATGTCCCCAATCTGAAACTCTAATGGTTTCCTTCGGACATCGGCGTAGCTCTTTTGGCGACTTCGGGCTGTTTTCAATCTCTCCTTGATTTGTACTATCTTCTCAGTCGTTTCGTGTATGATCTCGGGACCAGTTAATTGTCGATCTCCTACTTCATTCCAACAGATAGGAGATCTACACTTCCTTCCATACAATGCTTCGAATGGTACAGCTTTAATGCTTGCATGATAACTATTATTATACGAAAATTCTGCTAACGGTAGATACTTATCCCATCCGTTTCCAAAATCGATCACACATGCCCTGAGCATGTCTTCAAGAGTCTGAATCGTTCTTTCACTCTGCCCGTCGGTTTGCGGATGATATGCGGTACTCATATCCAAACGAGTTCCTAGTGCCTCCTGTAGTGATTGCCAGAACTTTGAGGTAAATCTACTATCACGATCGGATATAATGGAAATAGGTATTCCATGTCTTGAAACAATTTCCTTTATATACAATCGTAATAGTTTCTCCATTCTATCCGTTTCCTTTATAGGCAGGAAATGTGCAGACTTGGTGAGACGATCAACAATCACCCAAATGGTGTCGTATCCCCAGGCAGTCTTTGGTAACTTCGTGATGAAATCCATGGTAATACCGTCCCATTTCCATTCTGGAATTTCTGGTTGTTGAAGTAACCCTGACGGCTTCTGGTGTTCTGCTTTGACTTTGGAACAAGTTAAACATTCCCCAACATATGTTGCAACGTCTGTCTTCAAATTAGGCCACCAATAATGCGTCTTAAGATCTTGGTACATCTTTCCAACTCCAGGATGTATCGAATATCTTGTCTTATGTGCCTCGTTCAATATCAACTTCCTTAATCCACCCAACTTCGGTACCCAAATACGATTTGCAAAATATCGAATTCCATCTTCCCGCATAACGAGTTGCTTCTCATACTTCTTCATTATTTCATTTCCTATATTTTCTTTAGTAAGTGCTTCTCGTTGAACTTCTTTGATTTGTGAGTTGAGATTCATGCGAATTTTTATGTTTATCGCTCGTACTCGAATTGGTTCTCGTTCCTTTCTGCTTAGAGCGTCGGCCACCACGTTCGCTTTCCCGGGATGATAACGAATTTCACAATCATAGTCATTTATTAACTCAACCCACCTACGTTGCCTCATGTTCAGCTGTTTTTGATCGAAAATATGTTGAAGGCTTTTATGATCAGTAAACACAGTGCATTTAACCCCATACAAGTAGTGTCTCCATATCTTCAATGCAAACACGACTGCTCCCAGTTCTAGATCATGCGTCGTATAATTCCGCTCGTGAATCTTTAATTGTCGGGATGCGTATGCAATAACTTTCTTTCGTTGCATAAGAACACAACCAAAACCTTGTCGCGAAGCGTCACAATATATTTCAAAATCATCGTTCCCTTCAGGTAACGATAAAATAGGCGCCGTAGTTAACTTCTTCTTCAGTAATTGAAATGCGTTCTCCTGCTCCGAGGTCCATTCGTATTTCTTCCCTTTTTGCGTTAATGCTGTCAACGGCTTAGCTATTCGGGAAAAATCTTGAATAAACCTTCTATAATAACCGGCTAAACCCAAAAATTGGCGTATCTGCATTGGTGTTTTAGGAGTCTCCCATTTTTCAATGGCTTCAATTTTTGCTGGATCAACCTGAATTCCTTTGCTACTAACAACGTGGCCAAGAAATTGCACTTCTTTCAACCAGAAAGCACACTTAGAAAATTTAGCGTATAGCTGTTCTTTTCTCAACAACTCTAATATCAACCTTAAATGCTGCTCATGCTCTTGCTCACTCTTGGAATAGATAAGAATGTCATCAATGAAAACGATAACAAACTTATCTAAATACGGACTACAAACTCGATTCATGAGGTCCATGAATACAGCTGGCGCATTCGTCAATCCAAACGGCATGACCAAAAATTCGTAATGACCATAACGTGTCCGAAAAGCAGTTTTCGGAATGTCCTCTTCTTTGACACGTAGTTGATGATAGTCCGATCTTAGGTCGATTTTCAAATAAACACATGATCCCTGGAGTTGATCAAATAAGTCGTCAATTCTCGGTAGTGGATACCGATTTTTGATAGTTAACTTATTTAATTCACGATAATCTATACACATCCTAAAAGATCCATCTTTCTTTTTAACAAATAGAATCGGAGCTCCCCACGGTGAAGTACTTGGTCGTATGAATCCATGATCCAGTAATTCTTTTAACTGACTCTGAAGTTCTTTTAACTCGGACGGTGCAAGTCTATATGGAGCACGAGCCACTGGTGCGGCTCCTGGTACTAAATCTATTTGAAATTCTACAGATCTAAATGGAGGTAATCCCGGCAACTCTTCCGGAAAAACTTCAGGAAAATCTCTTGCCACAGGCACGTCGTTGATGCACTTCTCTTTTTCTTTCTTTTCGACTTTATTAACATGTGCTAAGATAGCATAGCACCCTTTCTTCAAGCACTTTTGAGCTTTCAAATAACTAATGAGTTTTAGCTTTGAGTTACCCTTCTCTCCATAAATCATCACCGGCATTCTATCCTTACAAGGAATGCGAATTGCCTTCTTGGCACACACAACTTCAGCTCCTACTTTGGACATCCAGTCCATGCCGACTATTACATCAAAACTTCCTAATTCTACGGGTATTAAGTCAATTTTAAATGTTTCTCCGGCTAAATTTATTTTACAATCACGGCAAATTTTATCGGCTTTAATTAGTTTACCATTAGCTAACTCAATCATGTACTTAGCATCTAGAGGTAATGATGAACAATTCAATTTAGCGTAAAAGCCTCTACTCACGTAACTTCTATCGGCACCAGTATCAAATATAATAGATGCGGATAAGTTATTAATGGTAAACGTACCCGTAACAAGCTCCGGGTCTTCACACGCCTCTCTAGCATTAATAACAAATGCTCTTCCACGTGCAGATCCATTATTCTTCTCTGGATTCGGACACTGGCTCTTATAGTGACCTTGTTTTCCACACCCATAACAAGTAATGGTAGCCAAAGCAGTTCTATTTGCATTGGTGGCAGGAGTCTTGGTACCATTTGTATTTGTAACGAGAGCCCTACAATCTTCAGCAAGATGACCCTTTCGATTACATTTGTTGCATACCACATTACAGTAGCCAGAGTGATGTTTATGGCATCGGTTGCATAAAGGATTTTGTCCTTTGTAACCAAAGCTTGAACCACTACCTGCACCTTGTATGGTTTCTTGTTTCTTAAAAGATTGTTGTTGGTTACCTCGATCATAATTTCCATTCCACTTTCTTTTGTTACCTGATACCTTCACATCAGTATTGGATGCTTTCTTATCCATGATGACCTGATCCATTAGCTCATTTGCCATGGTTATAGCTTCATGAATTGTCTTAGGTTTCGATGCTGTAACGTTTGCCTTGATCTTTTTGGGCAAACCATCTTTGTACATTTCAATCTTCCGTTCTTCGGTTGGAACCAATTCAGGACATAGCAAAACTAATTCCATGAATCGCTGATTGTAGTTGGTGATTTCAGTACCAATAACCTTCAGACTTCGTAACTCATCTTCCAACTTCCTAACCTCGTTCCTTGGACAATATTCATTGATTAACATTGTTTTGAATTCTTCCCACGGAGTATCATAAGCTACATCTCCTCCTACAGCCTTCACATAATTTTTCCACCACGTGAGTGCACTATCTTGTAAAGTGCACGATGCATACTTGGTCATGTCCTTTTCAACACAACCACTGATTTTAAACACAGTCTCCATCTTTTCTATCCACCGGGTTAAACCGATTGGTCCTTCTGTTCCACTGAATCATGAGGGCTTGCAAGCTTGAAAAGTTTTGTAAGTGCACCCCACACGAGGATTTGGGTTAACTGCAGCACCTCTTGCAGCCTCGACCCATAACATTCTGTCGTTCACTCGCTGATTGATGAGTTCCTGGATTTCTTGTTCCGTCATTCGATTCAATCGCGCCATTTCCTAATGAAAGAAAATAATTATTCACATGGATTATTATAGATGTAGTGTGTATTTATAGTACATTATAGCTTGTTAATAATATGAACCAGGTATTATTATAAAAGCCTTTTCTTCTTATTAGCATTTTATAATTATATCTAGGGTAGTACCTACCCGTTAATGTCCATACTTAATAGCTTAGTACAGAATCAATTACTACCATCTAAATAATACTTAACCATGGAAAATTATTGCATTTCACACTTCACTATTTTACATATGCTTATCTTACATCGAACATTAAGCAAACCACACTAATAATATTATACAAAACATTATATGATCCCATGGTTTAATACGGCAGCGCATCGTTTGGTCTATTTTCTAGGACGTTTAGGTTCAAAGAATCGTTTAACGCTTATCCTGGCTGTCTGCCTATATTTTGGCTGTGGGGCTGAAGAACTGGATGCCGGGATAGAACGAATAGGAATAGCGGGAATAGGGGTGGTAGTGTCTAGTGGAGTTGGTGCCACATCATCCTTACTAAACTCGGGATTTGAATTTTCTAATCATTAGCCTTTCGTTTCTTTCCTAGTTCGAACTCGTCTTTTGTAATTTCCTGTATTTCTTCCTCGGGTTCACTTTCCTCCTCGAGTTCACTTTCCTCCTCGGGTTCACTTTCCTCCTCGGGTTCACTTTCCGGGTTCTCTATAGTCGGTTCATCCGGAATTTGTGAGTCTTCCCCAAAGATATTATTTTAGTCATCGGATAGGTTAATGACTGGAACACCATCTGAAGATTCTGGTTCGGAGTCGCTGAATGTGATGACAAGTTTTGAGCCCGACATCTATCACACAACAACTAACCCATTAGTACAACATAATATTTACATATAAATTTTAACCAACAATGATAAGCAATGGTTTTTAAATCAGACCCGGTCAAAGTCCAGACTTACTAATGTATCCTAACGACTTATCAGTTAGACACACTAATGCAAACCTGGTTCGCTAAGACCACCGCTCTGATACCACATGTCATAACCCGTCCTTAACCATAAGAACGTGTTAGATAACGTATGATTTCATTGCGAGGTATTGACCTCTATATGCGACATTTTTGAAAGAGAAACTGCATATATTATACATTATAAACCATAACCATTATTTTTGTTACAAGCTGTAGACAATAAAAAGATGATTATCGTTTAGCGATAATCTTCGACTTACAAACTTTACATATAATGATAACAACACGATTTCGAGCATATTTTACAACACAAATCCTTGGGAATGCAGTTTTATTTTTGACACAAATATGCGTACGCAAGATCCTGCTCAAATTCAACATAATGCAGCAGAAGCTTTAGTAATCACCTGAGAATAGACATGTTTTAAAAGGTCAACATAAAGTTGGTGAGATATAGGTTTAATGCCGGCAGCAATATATATATACAGACCACAAGATTTCGTATATAAACAGTTTAATAAAAATATTCTAAGTGGTTGAGCACTTGGTAACCATACTTAACATTTAATCACGTCGCATATTCCCTTTATTATGAAATCTTACTACACCGTACCAAGTGTAGTCACGAAACGAAGTACTGTGCAACCGTTGAATACTGGTCGTCCAGTCCGGTTGGGGTTGTCAGGCCCGATAGATCTATCAACAGGATTCGCGTTTACAATACCGCTGTAAATAACAGTTACCAAGCTACAGGGAAGTATGCCAGTGGTACAACTCAACGTAGAATATATTTTTCAGTTACTTGTGTCCATAACGTAAAACATAAAATACATGTATTCTCATCCCGAAATATTTAGAGTTTAAAAGTGGGACTATATACTCACTTTCGTCTTGAAGATATATATAATTTGACTTGGTCTCCGGTTGATATCACGAACCTATCCATATATAATATATCAATACCTTTTCTTTTTAAACAAACGTCACATATATATACTTGTTATACTTTTAATAGTTTTAATAATTCCTTAGTCCGTAGTTAGCAGTTCGTTGTTAGTAATTCAATTTTAATGGTTCATTTTTAGATGTTTAATATACCCGCAATGAAATAAATAAAACCCCCAACGAAATAAATAAAACCCCATCATATATGTATTGGTCGAGATTAATCTTGACCCATGGTACCGGTGTTGTCAAATGACGTGTTGCGTACATAAAGTACCGGTGTTGTCAAATGACGTGTTGCGTACAATCATGGGATCTTATGATTAATCTTCTCGTGTTGTTTACGGGTGATCCTGAACCATATAAAATTGAATTATAAGTACATATATATAAAATATCATGTTAACTTAAAAAGATGTGATTTATTTAATTTTTTTTCCCAATTATTTTCGTGGCTAAACTAGTCTTGGATATCCGATTTTGTTTCGGTCATAGTTTCTTCGTTACAACTCCGTTTTCGTTGATTCAACTTGCCATCTCCTTGGATCGAGTCCCTCTTTAAGACTATGAACTGTAAATACCTTAGTTTGTATTCAAAATCACACGGCATAGGTCAAACTTTAGTGAAACTTATGAAGTTAATCATTTTCCATCATGTAAACAACCTCAAATGATTATTTTTCTAAAAATACTTATACTTTGAGTTAAATCATGAAATTTTTATGTGTTATCATATTCATAGTAAAAATCATTTTTCCAGAAAATAAACCTCCAATTCAAAGTTTAAGATGGTTTTTAATTATCCAACCCAAAACAGCCCCCGGTTGCACTCCGACGTCGTAAATTCAGTTTTTAAGGTGTTCTTTGAAAAACCAAGTTATACCTTGTTAAGTTAGCATATAATTAAGATATGTTACAGGTCTTGAAGTATTTTAAAAGTTAAGTTAGAAGGATCTATTTAGTTTGCGAACAAGTTTGAAATCATTCAAACTATGTTCTAGTTTATAAACTCTTATATATATAGCTTTAAATATATGAATTGAAAAAGAGTTGAAGTAGAGTTTTTACCTCAAGTTTAAAATGTAAAGTTGCTGGAAAAAAGTAGTAAAATAAAAGTTGAGAGAGTTCTTGCAAGTGTGTGTGAAAATTGGAAGTAAAATTTGGAAAATGAATGTGTAAAAATGAGTTAGAAATGGTGCTTATTTATAGGCTTGAAAATTTGGTTTTTAGTGAAAATATCTAAGATAAGTTAAAATTTATTATGTCATGAATGACATATTATTCCAATAATTGAAGATTTCTATTGGTATATACCAATAGTAAATACTTCTAGAAGCTGTGTATAGTACCCTAGATATACGTATAGGATTATTGAGGAAACGGAACGAGAATTCAAATATAACTATCTTTTGTAAATATACTTATATTGTTTTATGTATAAAAGCCCTTTAAAAATGATTAAATACATTACTTATACGATATATGTATAAACATTATAAATCATCAGTATTTATGTCAAATAACGTTACGTAGGTTATTGTTTTGAAAACTTAAGTTAGTAGTTTCAAAATATACTTATGACTTTTTGTTATTAATACAAAATGAGATATTAAAACATCCTTAGATCATGTTAAATATGTATGTATAATTATCATATATTGTATAGTTCGTGATATCATCGGTCAAACTAGACGGTCAAACGTTGTGTAAAACTCTTTTCAAAAACATAAGTCTCAACAATTTGGATTGCTTATCATGTTGGTAAGGTTTAATTTATGTAAATATTAATCTCATAAGTATAGAACGATCGGAAAAGTGCGGGTCGTTACATATTGTTTTTGGAAACAGTTGGGATCGACACCTTTCATTAGCAGAATTTTCCTAAAACAACAGCTACCATTCAAGCATTGAGATGGTGCCGTTTGAAGCACTTTATTGTAGAAAGTGCAGATCTCCGATTTGTTGGAGTGAAGTGGGGGATAGACAGATTACTGGTCCAGAGATAATACAAGAAACTACCGAGAAGATCATCCAAATTCAACAACGATTGAAAACCGCCCAAAGTCGATAAAAGAGCTACGCTAACATTAAAAGAAAAGATATAGAATTTGAAATTGGAGAGATGGTCATGCTTAAAGTTGCACCTTGGAAAGGCATTGTTCGATTTGGTAAATGGGGGAAATTAAATCCAAGGTATATTGGACCATTCAAAATTATTGATCGTGTCGGACCAGTTGCTTACCGACTTGAATTACCACAACAACTCACGACTGTACATAACACTTTCCACATCTCAAATTTGAAGAAATGTTTTACTAAAGAAGATCTCACTATTCCGTTAGACGAAATCCAAATCAACGAAAAACTTCAATTCATCGAAGAACCCGTCGAAATAATGGATCGTGAGGTTAAAAGACTTAAGCAAAACAAGATACCAATTGTTAAGGTTCGATGTAATGATCGTAGAGGACCCGAGTTCACCTTGGAACGAGAAGATTAGATGAATAAGAATTACCCGCACATGTTTCCAGAAGATACGTCAACACCTCCAACTGCTTAAAATTTCGGGACGAAATTTATTTAATGGGTAGGTACTGTAGTGACCCGAACTTTTCCATGTTTATATATATTAAATGAAATTGATATTTACATGATTAACTGTTTCCAACATGTTAAGTAATCAAACTTGTTAAGACTTGATTAATTGAAATAGGTTTCATATAGACAATTGACCACCCAAGTTGACCGGTGATTCACGAACGTTAAAACTTGTAAGAACTATATGATGACATATATATGGATATATATATATATATATATATATATATATATATATATATATATATATATATATATATATATATATATATATATATATATATATATATATATATATATATATATATATATATATATATATATATATATATATATATATAGTTAACATGCTATTATGATAAGTATGTATCTCATTAAGTATTTTAACAATGAGTTATATACATAAAAATGAGACTATTGAGGTAAGAAACAAACGATATATATAACGATTATCGTTATATCAACGTCTTACTAATTACATATGTATCATTTTAAGATATTGATACACTATATATAAACATGATAAATGATAAGTAAACATATCATTAAGTATATTAACAATGAACTACATATGTAAAAACAAGACTACTAACTTAAGGATTTCGAAACGAGACATATATGTAATGATTATCGTTGTAACAACATTTAACTGTATATATATCATACTAAGATATATTAATATATCATAATATCATGATAATGTAATAATTTAACATCTCTTTAGATATAATAAACAATGGGTTAACAACATTTAACAAGATCGTTAACCTAAAGGTTTCAAAACAACATTTACATGTAACGACTAACGATGACTTAACGACTCAGTTAAAATGTATATACATGTAGTGTTTTAATATGTATTCATACACTTTTGAAAGACTTCAAGAAACTTATCAAAATACTTCTACTTAACAAAAATGCTTACAATTACATCCTCGTTCAGTTTCATCAACAATTCTACGAGCCCGTATTCATACTCTTACAATACACATCTTTTAGATGTATGTACTATTGGTATATACACTCCAATGATCAGCTCTTAGTAGCCCATGTGAGTCACCTAACATATGTGGAAACCATCATTTGGCAACTAGCATGAAATATCTCATAAAATTACAAAAATATTAGTAATCATTCATGACTTATTTACATGTAAACAAAATTACACATCCTTTATATCTCATCCATATACCAACGACCAAAAACACCTATAAACATTTTTATTCTTCAATTTTCTTCATCAAATTGATCTCTCTCAAGTTCTATCTTCAAGTTCTAAGTGTTCTTCATAAATTCTATAAGTTCTAGTTTCATAAAATCAAGAATACTTCCAAGTTTGCTAGCTTACTTCCAATCTTGTAAAGTGATCATCCAACCTCAAGAAATCTTTCTTATTTACAGTAATATATCTTTCTAATACAAGGTAATACTCATATTCAAACTTTGATTCAATTTCTATAACTATAACAATCTTATTTCGAGTGAAAATCTTACTTGAACTTGTTTTCGTGTCATGATTTTGCTTCAAGAACTTTCAAGCCATCCAAGGATCCTTTGAAGCTAGATATATTTTTCTCATTTCCAGTAGGTTTATCCACAAAACTTGAGGTAGTAATGATATTCATAACATCACTCAATTCATATATATAAAATACCTTATTCGAAGGTTTAAACTTGAAATCACTAGAACATAAGTTAATTCTAAACTTGTTCGCAAACAAAAGTTAATCCTTATAACTTGACTTTTAAAATTAACTAGACACATGTTCTATATTATGATATGCTAACTTAATGATTTAAAACCTGAAAACACGAAAAACACCGTAAAACTTGATATACGCTGTCGTAGTAACACCGCGGACTGTTTTGGGTTAGTTAATTAAAAACTATGATAAACTTTGATTTAAAAGTTGTTCTTCTAGGAAAATGATTTTTCTTATGAACATGAAACTATATCCAAAAATCATGATTAAACTCAAAGTGGAAATATGTTTTCCAAAATGGTCATCTAGACGTCGTTCTTTCGACTGAAATGACTACCTTTACAAAAACGACTTGTAACCTGTATTTTTGACACTTTTTCTGTATAGATTCATAAACTTAAGTTCAATATGAAACCATAGCAATTGGATTCACTCAAAACGGATTAAAACGAAGAAGTTATGGGTAAAACAAGATTGGATATTTTTACTTGTTGTAGCTACGTGAAATAGGTAACAAATCTATATTAATCATATCCTAGCTAACTTATACAATACATATATTCTAATATATTATGTAATCTTGGGATACCATAGACATGTATGCAAATGTTTTGACATATCATATCGACCCATCTATATATATTATTTAGAACAACCATAGACACTCTATATGCAGTAATGTTGGAGTTAGCTATACAGGGTTGAGGTTGATTCCAAAAATATATATACTTTGAGTTATGATCTAGCCTGAGACGTGTATACACTGGGTGGTGAATTGGGTCAAGATAATATATATCAATTTATTTTCTGTACATCTAACTATGGACAATTAGTTGTAGGTTACTAACGAGGACAGCTGACTTAATAAACTTAAAACACTAAAATGCATTAAAAATGTTGTAAATATATTTTGAACATACTTTGATATATATGTACATATTTGTTATAGGTTCGTGAATCGACCAGTGGCCAAGTCTTACTTCCCGACCAAGTAAAAATCTGTGAAAGTGAGTTATAGTCCCACTTTTAAAATCTAATATTTTTGGGATGAGAATACATGCAGCTTTATAAATGTTTTACAAAATAGACACAAGTACATGAAACTACTTTCTATGGTTGAACGATCGAAGCCAAATATGCCCCTTTTACTTGGTAACCTAAGAATTAGTAAACCAGTCTACTAATTGACGCGAATCCTAAAGATAGATCTATTGGGCCCAACAAATCCCATCCGTTGTAGCGGATGCTTTAGTTCTTCGATGTTGTTTTATCATTTCCGATGGATGTCCCAGAATGATAGGGGATATTCTTATATGCATCTTGTTAATATCGGTTACCCGGTGTTCAAACCATATGAATGTATTTTATCTCTGTGTATGGGATGTATATTGAAATATGAAACCTTGTGGTCTATTATTATGATTTGATAATATATAGGTTAAACCTATAACTCACCAATATTTTTGTTGACGTTTTAAGCATGTTTATTCTCAGGTGATTATTAAGAGCTTCCGCTGTTGCATACTAAAATAAGGACAAGATTTGGAGTCCACGCTTGTATGATATTGTGTAAAAACTGCATTCAAGAAACTTATTTTTTTTAGGTAATATATTCTTATTGTAAACCATTATGTAATGGTCGTGTGTAAACGGTATATTTTAGATTATCATTATTTGATAATCTACGTAATGCTTTTAAACCTTTATCGATAAAATAAAGGTTATGGTTATTTTAAAAATGAATGCAGTCTTTGAAAAAAACGTCTCATACAGAGGTCAAAACCTCGCGACGAAATCAATTAATATGGAATGTTTATAATCAATATGAATGGGACATTTCACATAACTCATATAACTTTGGGTCTAATCTCACTTCATTAAACATACTTTTTAAATCATTAATATGCGCCACCAGATGGAGTACCATTTGGCAGCGCATAACCTTTGGTTTTATATTGTGCTGAAATTCTCAGGATCACCCTAAAACGGCCCAACGAGCAAGACACTCTGAACGTTCTTGCCATTCAAGGTCGTCTAGATTTCGAAAAAGACATATTTCCTCAGAAACTCACACCACTCACCAAACACCACCGATGGTTCGTAGTGCTTGGTGTTTTCGTCTTTGGCCAAAATGTTAGATCTATCGTATCTTTTGACTCGTAGTTCCGATTTAGTCACCATTTTTTTAAATCGTGTATTTTTTCGAGATCTATCCTCTGGAAAACCGCTGTAGGCCGTTTGTCCCAAATATTTTTTGAAATGAGGCGTCGAAAGCCTTCAATTTTACCTTTTTTGTTTAATTTTAGACGCTCTTTTGACCATATTGAATTTCCATCATATTATTTCTTTTTGTATGCATGACTTAGCATGGTACATATTGTTTTAAGGCCTATTATTTCACTCACAATGTAATTATGTATAACGCATATAATTTTTAATCTAATGTCACTTCATTAAACACGCTTTTTATATCAAAAAGATGCGCCGCCAAATGGAGTATCATTAGGGGCGCATAACTTTTGGTTTCAGATTGTGTTGAAATTCTCAAGATCACCCTAAAATGACCCTAACATCAAGACTCTCGGAAGTTTTATTGCCATTCGAGGTCATCAGGAGGCCAAAAAAAGATATTTTTCTCATTATTAATGTTTTTTTTGAACGTTTTCAATATATATCGTATTATTACTTTTGTGCATACATGACTTAGCATGGTATATATAGTTTTAAGGCCTATTATTTCACTCACAATGTAATTATGTATAACTCATATAATTTTGAGTCTAATGTCACTTCGTTAAACATGATTTTTAAATCATTAATATGCGCCGCCAGATGGAGTACCATTTGGCGGCGCATAACCTTTGGTTTCAGATTGTGCTGAAATTCTCGAGATCACCCTAAAACGGCCCAACGAGCAAGACTCTCTGAACGTTCTTGCCATTCAAGGTCATCTAGATTTCGAAAAGGACATATTTCCTCAAAAATTCACACCACTCACCAAAACACCACCGACGGTTCGTGGTGCTTGGTGTTTTTCGTCTTTGACCAAAATGTTAGAACTAATGTATCTTTTGACACGTAATTCCGATTTAGTCACCGTTTTTTTTAAATCAGGTATTTTTTCATGATTTATCCATTGGCAAACCGCCGTAGGCCGTTTGTCCCAAATATTTTTTGAAACGAGGCCTCGAAAACCTTTAATTTTGCCTTTATGTTTAATTTTAGACGCTCTTTTGACCATATTGAATTTCTATCATATTATTTCTTTTTGTATGCATGACTTAGCATGGTACATATTGTTTTAAGGCATATAATTTTTAATCTAATGTCACTTCATTAAACACGCTTTTTATATCAAAAAGATGCGCCGCCAAATAGAGTACCATTTAGCGGCGCAAAATTTTGGTTTCAGATTGTGTTGAAATTCTCAAGATCACCCTAAAACGACCCTAACATCAAGACTCTTGGAAAGTTTATTGTCATTTGAGGTCATCAGGATGCCAAAAAAGACATTTTTCTCATTATTAATATTTTTTTAAACGTTTTCAATATACATCTTGTTATTACTTTTGTGTATACATGACTTAGCATGGTATATATAGTTTTAAGGTCTATTATTTTACTTACAATGTAATTATGTATAACTCATATAAATTTGAGTCTAATGTCAATTCATTAAACATGATTTTTAAATCATTAATATGCGCCGCCAGATGGCGCGTAACCTTTGGTTTCAGATTGTGCTGAAATTCTCAGCATCACCCTAAAACGGCCCAACGAGCAAGACTCTCTGAACGTTCTTGCCATTCGAGGTCGTCTAGATTTCGAAAAAGACATATTTTCACAAAAATTCATACCACTCACCAAACACCACCGACGGTTCGTGGTGCTTGGTGTTTTTCGTCTTTGGCCAAAATGTTACATCTAACGTATCTTTTGACTCGTAGTTCCGATTTAGTCGCCGTTTGTCCCAAATATTTTTCGAAACGAGGCCTCGAAAGCCTTCAGTTTTGCCTTTTTGTTTAATTTTAGATGCTCTTTTGACCATACTGAATTTCTATCATATTATTTCTTTTTGTATGCATGACTTAGCATGGTACATATTGTTTTAAAGCCTATTATTTCACTCACGGTGTAATTATGTATAACGCATATAATTTTTAATCTAATGTCACTTCATTAAACACGCTTTTTATATCAAAAAGATGCGCCGCCAAATGGAGAACCAGTTGGCGGCACATTACTTTTGGTTTCAGATTGTGTTGAAATTCTTAAGATCACCTTAAAAACGACCCTAACATCAACACTCTCGGAAATTTTATTTCCATTCAAGGTCATTAGGATACCAAAAAAGACATTTTTCTCATTATTAATGTTTTTTTGAACATTTTCAATATAATAAACAATGGATTAACAACATTTAACAAGATCGTTAACCTAAAGGTTTCAAAACAACACTTACATGTAACGACTAACGATGACTTAACGACTCAGTTAAAATGTATATACATGTAGTATTTTAATATGTATTCATACACTTTTGAAAGACTTCAATACACTTATCAAAATACTTCTACTTAACAAAAATGCTTACAATTACATCCTCGTTCAGTTTCATCAACAATTCTACTCGTATGCACCCGTATTCATACTCGTACAATACACAGCTTTTAGATGTATGTACTATTGGTATATACACTCCAATGATCAGTTCTTAGCAGCCCATGTGAGTCACCTAACACATGTGAGAACCATCATTTGGCAAATAGCATGAAATATCTCATAAAATTACAAAAATATTAGTAATCATTCATGACTTATTTACATATAAACAAAATTACACATCCTTTATATCTAATCCATATACCAACGACCAAAAATACCTACAAACACTTTCATTCTTCAATTTTCTTCATCTAATTGATCTCTCTCAAGTTCTATCTTCAAGTTCTAAGTGTTCTTCATAAATTCTATAAGTTCTAGTTTCATAAAATCAAGAATACTTCCAAGTTTGCTAGCTTACTTCCAATCTTGTAAAGTGATCATCCAACCTCAAGAAATCTTTCTTATTTACAGTAATATATCTTTCTAATATAAGGTAATACTCATATTCAAACTTTGATTCAATTTCTATAGCTATAACAATCTTATTTCGAGTGGAAATCTTACTTGAACTTGTTTTCGTGTCATGATTCTGCTTCAAGAACTTTCAAGCCATCCAAGGATCCTTTGAAGCTAAATCTATTTTTCTCATTTCCATTAGGTTTATCCACAAAACCTGAGGTAGTAATGATGTTCATAACATCATTCGATTCATATATATAAAACTACTTTATTCGAAGGTTTAAACTTGAAATCACTAGAACATAGTTTAGTTAATTCTAAACTTGTTCGCAAACAAAAGTTAATCCTTCTAACTTGACTTTTAAAATCAACTAAACACATGTTCTATATCTATATGATATGCTAACTTAATGATTTAAAACCTGGAAACACGAAAAACACCGTAAAACCGGACATACGTCGTCGTAGTAACACCGCGGGCTGTTTTGGGTTTGATAATTAAAAACTATGATAAACTTTGATTTAAAAGTTGTTCTTTTGGGAAAATTATTTTTCTTATGAACATGAAACTATATCCAAAAATCATGGTTAAACTCAAAGTGGAAGTATGTTTTTCAATATGGTCATCAAGACGTCGTTCTTTCGACTGAAATGACTACCTCTTACAAAAACGACTTGTAACTTATGTTTCTGACTATAAACCAATAATTTTTATATTTACATTCATAAAATAGATTTCAATATGAAACCATAGCAATTTGATTCACTCAAAACGGATTTAAAACGAAGAAGTTGTGGGTAAAACAAGATTGGATATTTTTTTAATTGTTGTAGCTACGGGAAATATTGTAACAACTCTATATTAATCATATCCTAGCTAACTTATATTGTATTATACATGTATTCTAATATATTATGTAATCTTGAGATACCATAGACACGTATGCAAATGTTTTGACATATCATATCGACCCATCTATATATATTATTTGGAACAACGATAGACACTCTATATGCAGTAATGTTGGAGTTACCTATACAGGGTTGAGGTTGATTCCAAATATATATATACTTTGAGTTGTGATCTAGCCTAAGACGTGTATACACTGGGTCGTGGATTGATCCAAGATAATATATATCGATTTATTTCTGTACATCTAACTATGGACAACTAGTTGTAGGTTACTAACGAGGACATCTGACTTAATAAACTTAAAACATTAAAACGTATTAAAAATGTTGTAAATATATTTTGAACATACTTTGATATATATGTACATATTTGTTATAGGTTCGTGAATCGACCAGTGGCCAAGTCTTACTTCCCGACGAAGTAAAAGTCTGTGAAAGTGAGTTATAGTCCCACTTTTAAAATCTAATATTTTGGGATGAGAATACATGCAAATTTATAAATGTTTTACGAAATAGACACAAGTAAATGAAACTACTTTATATGGGTGAATGATCGAAGACAAATATGCCCCTTTTTAGCTTGGTAGCCTAAGAATTTGGGAACAGACCACCAAATTGACGCGAATCCTGAAGATAGATCTATCGGGCCCAACAAGCCCCATTCTGGAATTTGGAATGCTTTAGTACTTCGAAATTATCATGTCCGATGGGTGTCCCGGAATGATGGGGATATTCTATATGCATCTTATTAATGTCGGTTACCAGGTGTTCACCATATGAATGATTTTTATCTCTATGTATGGGATGTATATTGAATTATGAAATCTTGTGGTCCATTACTATGATTTGATAATATATAGGTTAAACCTATAACTCACCAACATTTTTGTTGACGTTTTAAGCATGTTTATTCTCAGGTGATTATTAAGAGCTTCTCATGTTGCATACTAAAATAAGGACAAGATTTGGAGCCCATGCTTGTATGATATTATGTAAAAACTGCATTCAAGAAACTTATTTTTGATGTAATATATTCTTATTGTAAACCATTATGTAATGGTCGTGTGTAAACGGTATATTTTAGATTATCATTATTTGATAATCTACGTAATGCTTTTTAAACCTTTATCGATAAAACAAAGGTTATGGTTGTTTTAAAAATAAATGCAGTCTTTGAAAAACGTTTCATATAGAGGTCAAAACCTCTCGACGAAAATAATTAATATGGAACATTTATAATCAATATGAACGGGACATTTCAGTTGGTATCCGAGCGTTGGTCTTAGATTACCAGAAATTTGCATTAGTGTGTCTTATCTAGTTTGTTAGGATACATTAGTGAGTCTGGACTTCGACCGTGTTTACTTTAAAAACGATTGCTTAACACTTTTGTTGGAAACTATATATTATTAACATGTAAATATTATGTGATATATTAATCTCTTAATGTGTTTGATATTGTTTGATAGATGTCTACCACTAGTACAAATCCCATCGACTCACCTAATAATGAAGAGTCGAATATAATTTGGGAGGATTCACAAATTCCAGAAGAGGAACCGAAAGAAGAGGAACCGGAAGAAGAGGAACCGGAAGAAGAGGAACCGGAAGAAGAGGAATCAGAAGAGGAGGAACCGAAAGAGAAGGAACCAGAAGAAGAAGAGGTTCCGAAGGAAGAAATATTGATACCTACAGTAAATCGATTAAATAAAAGAAAATCATCAACCAGCGGACCAAAGTTAAAAATGGTCAATGGTGTTTCCGCCAAGGAAGCAAAATATTGGGAAGATTACCAATTTTCCGATGAATCGGATCCCGATGAGGATTCCGATGATGTTATAGAAATTACCTCAACCCAATTTAATATGGCAAAAGAAAATAATAAGGGAAAAGGTATAAAAATATAGAAACCTGATTCCAACCCCGATGAACTTTATATGTATCGGCAACGTCCGTATTTCCTAAATTGTAACAATAACCCGGGAACCTCTAAACCACCAGGTTTTTCTAAACCATTGTGGAAAACAACGGCTCGTATTAGAGGAGCACCATATATCCCTAGAAAATTAGGAAAACGAACCAAGTCCGAAGAAGAAGAAACCAGTGATTTAGATGAGAGGGTTGTAATCATATTGTGTATTATATGTATTGTAGTGTGCTTGTACTTTTATGTTCTATGTAAAAATTTCTTGTATTGTTTGTTAATTATCTTTTACGAATCTAATCCTTGTCTATTTTACAGTATAAAAATAAAATGGATGTTAAGGGTAGACAACCGAATATTTTAGAAGACCTACCAGAAGATATGATTGAGGAAATATTGTCTAGAGTCGGTCGGAATTCATCAGCACATTTAGTTATGGCGAAATTAACTTGTCAAACATTTGAAAGACTTTCCAGAAATGCCTTAGTTCATAAAAGGCTTTCCTTTGATAGGTGGGGTATATCACATTGGGGAGACTGTAAGTTACGCCGTGTTTTCTTTAAAGCGTTAAATGCGGGGAACCCAAATGCAATTTTACGCTACGGGTTAAGAACCTATTTTGACTCAACATATCCCAACATAGGATTTCGTGAGTTAGAAAGAGCTTATAACATGCAACATAAAGAAGCATGTTATACTTACGGGTTAGTGATGTTCGCTTCTTACCAAAGTGAGAAAAAGAATATCGGGTTACAACTTTTAAATAAAACCTTCCCACAAGTGACGGATTCAGTAGTTGGGGTGAGAAACAAGGTTTTTAGATTATTGCGAGGCTGTTGGACATTACGAAACCCTCGTACTTTTGACGACATTACAACATGCTGCCTAGCCAATGGTCATAACGGTTACTTTCCACAAGACCAAGGATGGGAAGTCATCTTAGTAAAACCTGAATGCATGACTTTTTTCTGGAGTTATGAATTACGTGCCTTTATTTCTTTTGCTGAACAACTTGCGTATTAACTAGAATTGCTTTTATAGCTGTTGAGTAGCAAAGATATTATGTGCTATATTTCATCCTATATATATAATAGTGGTATTGTAAGTTTGTAAAATATTATATAAAGGTTTGAACGCGAAATATTATTGTAATAAGTTTTTTATATAGAAGCGTAGTAGTTGAGTTGTATAGTAGCTAGTAAGTATGAACTTAACGGGTAGGTACTACCCGAATTAAAACTATAAAATGCTAATATGAAGAAAAAGCTTTTATAAATAAGTTCATATAATGCTACGAGATACTATTGACTACTCTTAAATTCTATATGATTAACTCAATTCTTTTGGCTATTTTTGAAGGAAATGGCACCGGCGACTCGTCAGAATTTGAACATGAGCGAGGAAGACTTCCGTGTTTTTCTTGCAGCAAACATAGCCGTAGTACAGGCTGCGATGCAAAATAACAATAACTCTGAATCTAGCAGTGGAACTAATTCCACAAGAAATCGTGTAGGATGCTCCTACAAAGAATTCACTGCCTGCAAACCTTTGGAATTTGATGGAACTGAAGGACCAATTGGATTGAAATGGCGGACCGAGAAAGTCGAATCGGTGTTTGCCATAAGTAAGTGTACTGAAGAGGATAAAGTTAAGTACGCTACGCATACCTTCACAGGTACTGCGTTAACGTGGTGGAACACCTATCTTGAACAGGTAGGACAAAATGCTGCTTACGCACTACCGTGGTCGGCATTCAAGCAATTGATGAACGAGCAGTACCGTCCTAGAAATGAAGTTAATAAGCTTAAGGTAGAGCTTAGAGTGTTACGAACACAAGGGTTCGACATTACCATATATGAACAAAGATTCATAGAGTTGTGCCTATTATGTCCAGGAACGTTCGAAGATGAAGAAGAGAAGATCGACGCATTTATAAAAGGGTTACCAGTAAGGATTCAAGAAGATGTAAGTTCACACGAGCCCACTTCCATACAAAAGGCAAGTCGAATGGCTCATAAACTCATAAATCAGATTGAGGGAAGAATTAAAGAGCAGGCGGCTGAAGAAGCCAACACGAAACAACTCAAGAGAAAGTGGGAAGAAACCAGTGACAAGGGTCACCAATACAACAACAACAACAACAACAATTACAACCACAACCGCAACAACAATCGCACGCAATCCCAACAATAACTACAACAAACGTCCCAACAACAACAACAACTACAACAACTGTTCCAACAACAATAATAATCCCAACAACAACCTCAATAACAATGGCAACAAAAACCAAAAATGCAAAAGGTGTGAAGAGTACCACCAGAATGGGTTCTGTACGATATTTTGCACCAAGTGTAAAAGAACTGGCCATGATGCGAAAAAGTGTGAGGTCTACGGACCAAAGTTTAACAGAACTAAAGGAACAAATAGTGGCGAAACAAGTAATGCCGCCTTTGTTTGTTTTGGATGTGGAAAACCGGGCCACATTAGAAGTAATTGCCCGAATCAGGGGAATACTAATGGGCAGGGCCGTGGAAGAGTTTTCAATATTAATACGGCAGAAGCGCAGGAAGACCCGGAGCTTGTTACGGGTACGTTTCTTATTGATAATAAATCTTCTTATGTTTTATTTGATTCGGGTGCGGATAGAAGCTATATGAGTAGAGATTTTTGTGCTAAGTTAAGTTGCCCATTTACGCCTTTGGATAGTAAATTTTTACTCGAATTAGCAAACGGTAAATTAATTTCAGCAGATAATATATGTCGGGATAGAGAAATTAAACTGGGGGATGAAACGTTTAAAATTGATTTAATACCAGTTGAGTTAGGGAGTTTTGATGTAATAATTGGTATGGACTGTTTGAAAAAGGTGAGAGCAGAGGTCGTTTGTTACAAAAATGCGATTAGCATTATGCGTGAAAAGGGAAAACCTTTAATGGTGTACGGAGAAAAGAACAACGCGAAATTAAACCTTATTAGTAGTTTGAAGGCGCAAAAACTAATAAGAAAAGGTTGTTACGTCATTTTAGCACACATCAAGGAAGTTAAACCTGAAGAAAAGAACATCAGTGATGTTCCCGTCGCAAAAGAATTTCCCGATGTATTTCCGAAAGAATTACCGAGATTACCCCCACATCGATCCGTTGAATTTCAAATAGACCTTGTACCAGGAGCTGCACCAATAGCTCGTGCTCTATACAGACTCGCACCCAGCGAAATGAAAGAATTACAAAGTCAATTACAGGAACTTTTAGAGCGTGGTTTCATTCGACCAAGCACATCACCATGGGGAGCTCCTATTTTGTTTGTTAAGAAGAAGGATGGTACATTTAGGTTTTGTATCGACTATCGAGAGTTGAACAAACTTACCATCAAGAACCATTACCCACTACCGAGAATCGACGACTTATTTGATCAACTACAAGGCTCATCAGTTTATTCAAAGATTGATTTACGTTCTGGGTATCATCAAATGCGGGTGAAGGAGGATAATATTCCAAAGACTGCTTTTAGGACGCGTTACGGTCATTACGAGTTTATGGTTATACCGTTTGGGTTGACTAACGCACCAGCTGTGTTCATGGACCTCATGAACCGAGTGTGTGGACCATACCTTGACAAGTTTGTCATTGTTTTCATTGATGACATACTTATTTACTCAAAGAATGACCAAGAGTATGAAGAACATTTGAGAAAAGCGCTAGAGTTGTTAAGAAAAGAAAAACTGTACGCTAAGTTTTCAAAGTGTGCATTTTGGTTGGAAGAAGTTCAATTCCTCGGTCATATAGTGAACAAAGAAGGTATTCAAGTGGATCCAGCAAAGATTGAAACCGTTGAAAAGTGGGAAACCCCGAAAACTCCGAAACACATACGCCAATTTTTAGGACTAGCTGGTTATTACAGGAGATTCATCCAAGATTTTTCCAAAATAGCAAAACCCTTGACTGCATTAACGTATAAAGGGAGGAAATTTGAATGGAAGGATGAACAAGAAAAAGCGTTTCAATTGTTGAAGAAAAAGTTAACTACGGCACCTATATTGTCATTACCTGAAGGGAATGATGATTTTGTGATATATTGTGACGCCTCAAAGCAAGGTCTCGGTTGTGTATTAATGCAACGAATGAAATTAATTGCTTATGCATCTAGACAATTGAAGATTCACGAGCAGAATTATACGACGCATGATTTGGAATTAGGTGCGATTGTTTTTGCATTAAAGACTTGGAGGCACTACTTATATGGGGTCAAAAGTATTATATATACCGACCACAAAAGTCTTCAACATATATTTAATCAGAAACAACTAAACATGAGGCAGCGCAGATGGATTGAATTGTTGAATGATTACGACTTTGAGATTCGTTACCACCCGGAGAAGGCAAATGTGGTAGCCGACGCCTTGAGTAGAAAGGACAGAGAAACTATTTGAGTAAAAGCTATGAATATAATGATTCACACTAACCTTACTACTCAAATAAAGGAGGTGCAACAAGGAGTTTTAAAAAAGGGAAACTTAAGGGATGAAATACCCAAAGGATCGGAGAAGCATCTTAATATTCGGGAAGACGGAACCCGGTATAAGGCTGAAAGAATTTGGGTACCAAAATTTGGAGATATGAGAGAAATGGTACTTAGAGAAGCTCATAAAACCAGATACTCAATACATCCTGGAACGGGAAAGATGTACAAGGATCTTAAGAAACATTTTTAGTGACCGGGTATGAAAGCCGATGTTGCTAAATACGTAGGGGAATGTTTGGCGTGTTCTAAGGTCAAAGCGGAGCATCAGAAACCAACAGGCCTACTTCAACAACCCAAAATCCCAGAATGGAAATGGGAAAACATTACTGTAACGACCCTACTTTTTTCGTTATCTTTTGCCGTTAATTATTTAATGACCGTCAACTATTATTCGTGCCACGTCATTTCTATGACCTATATTATTATTTTTGTAATAATATATATATTTATTTATTATGAGTTATGTGAATATTTGTATTCATATTTTAAGTTACACGTTTCTACGTGTCGCGGATTTCTATCCGGCGAATCTTTTCGGTTTTCAAACCAACGGTCGAGCTTTTGGGATTTTTAAGTCCTAATTATTTTAAATATGATATTTTAATATCATATGATTATATATAGTGTTTATATATATTTTTCGTCGCGTATTTGTTATCTCTCCGAATTTTCAATCGCGTAGTCGTGTTTTCGCGTTTCGGGTTTCGTTCGGGCGTTCGGGCCACTAGGATTTTATCATTTATCAAATTGGGCCACTATAGGGCCCACCCCATTCAGTTTTTGGCCGAAAATGGGAGGGGTTATAGCCTCCTTGTTTTTCATTTTTGAGATTTCACTTTCATTTACATGTTATCACATAACCTAGCCTTTATAATTTTTCTCCCATCTCCTCCCTTTCTCCTTTTTGGCCGTCACCCACACATCCACCATCATCATCATTTCAACATCAAATCAAGCTTGGAATTTGGGGCTTTTAGCATCAACGGATTGCTCTCGTTCTTCTCTACGCGTCTATATTAATCAATTCTTGATTAGGGTATAAACCCTAACCCTAGCTTTTCAATTTTTATTATATTTTCTGTATTTTGATGTTATATGGATAGTATGATGCTTATATGTTATTGTAATGTTGATTGTATGCGTAGAAATGCTCGATTACATATGTTTTCAGTTTGATTAATTTGGGACAGCAGCATATTCGTTCATTTATGATTATGTAACTGATATAAAAGTGAAATTAAAGTGTTTATATGAGTTCCTCTCATCAAGACATTAATTTTAGACTCCGGATTCATGTCGTTTCGATTCCCGGAGCTTAAGATATGCTTAAATTGGTGTTTTGTTAAGATTAAATCATGAAAACGAATTGGTTCAGTTATGGTCCGACTTTGTGGTCATTTTTAGAGTCCTTAGGGTGTACTAGTGTGTTAGGATTGATAATGGGATGAACTTTCATGTTCGGGTCATCGAAATCCGAGCCACGGATCACCCGTTATGACTAAAACACGTTTTTGAGCGGATTAAAGGTCCAAACTGATTAAGAGCTGTAAGTCACGACTTGGTGACTGTTCTTGGGATGTTCTTGAGCACACTAGTGTGTCGGGTGGGTTGGTTAGGCGAAGATATATATAAGGCTCGCCGAAAACTGATTCCCGGGGCTCAAGTTATGACCCGATGAACTTTTAATTAAAACTTATGGTTATTAAATATGACTTATGATAAAAATAATGATCTTCATTATTAATAAAGTACTTATGAAATAAAAAGTAATTAATTTAATTTAAGACTTATGATATATTTATTATATCATTTATTAATTACTTATGATTTAATTAAACTTATGATTAATAATACTTTTATTATTAATGGAAAAATACTTATGATAAGTATTAAACTTATATTATGAGATTATTATTATTAGACTTATAATAAGGATTAATTAATTATTTAATTATTATAAGGCTTAGTTATTATTTAATTATAATTTAATTATTAAATACTTATGATTTAATAATTATAATTAGAAACTTATGATATGATTAATAATTCATTATTAATTAATAATACTTACGAGGTGATTTAAAATCTATTATTAATTAATAATACTTATATTATGATTAATATTTAATTAATTAATTAAATACTTATGTTATATTAATTATATCATTTAAACTTATGTTAACTTTAATAAATCATTTTAATTTAATTAAACTTATGTTATGACAAAATTGTTCATATTTAACTTTAATAAACATTATAACTTATGTTATTATTATAACTTACACTTTTAAAATTAATGTTGACTACGTTTGACTAAGTTGACTTTTGAGTTGACTTTCGATTGACTTTGACTTTTAGTTGACTTCTGTTGACTTTCTAAATAAGGAAACTTTCCTAACTTAAAACTTTCTAAAAATAGAAACTTTCTAATTTTGGAAACTTTCCAAAAATATAAGCTTTCCTAAAATAGAAACTTTCCTAAAATAGAAACTTTCTAAAAATGGAAACCTCCTAAAAATAGAAACTTTCTATAAATAGAAAGTATGTGTCCGTACTCTGTTCCGATCAAACCGATGCATGTTGAGTGTTGTTCTATGTCTACTTGCAACATGTACAATAGTTATCATACTCAGACTTGACCTAAGTTAGTTATTTATATCAACCTGCTTTATTTATAGGTCGGCGTTGTGATCATTCCTGATCACTATACTTCATTTGCTGTTCGCATATTTGTGTGGTTACTTCTTTTGCTATTAAGGTGAGTTATAGTCCCATTTTTCTATTTTAACTCTTTTGGGATGAGAATACATGCAATTTATTTTATATTTTGGACACAAGTGGAAGTTGATTTAAATTATTCATTGTGAGTTGAACAAAAATATTCCCTAGTCTGGTAACTGTAATCACTAGTTTCTAATGGTGAACACGAATCCTACGGATAGATCTATCGGGTTTGACAACCCCATTTCGAGCTAGTCGCGCTAGCAATTTATAATCGGAATGTTTAGTACTTCGTATTTTGTTGTAGATACACTTGTTCGGTGTATATTATTTATTGTGTTTGGCAAGGGTAAATAAAGGGTTAAGTGGTTACCAGGTGGCTCACGAAAAATGGAATAATGTTTTATTATATGTTTTCTAGCATATAATTTTATGGTCCAAAAAGGAGATTTTATGTTTCAAACATAAATTTTTATTGTTTAAAATTAAATATTGTTTGCAATATTAAACCTATAATTCACTCAATATTTTTGTTGACAGTTACTCGCATGTTTTATTCTCAGGTTCATGATTGATTGCTTCCGCTGTGCTTAGAGAGTCTGCATATTTATGATGGCAGCTTTTGTTAAACATTAACTTGCATTCTATTTTGATACATTTAATAGTGGATGTTGTTGACTTTGTTTTGGTCAACTTTTGGTTAAGTAATAATGTATGGTTTTTCTAAACTTACATATTTTGGTAGGTTTTCTTTATAGGAAATCATTTTTAAATAAAAAAATGCGAGGTTATTTATTAAATTCATATAGAGTTGTGATCAAGCTGTGGGACCAAGATAACGATGGTCGTCAAGTGTAATTTGACGGGTCGTTAAAGTTGGTATCAGAGCGTTGGTTGTAGGGAATTAGGCTGCATTGATGTCGTTACCCGAGTCAATAGGGTGCATTAGTGAGTCTAGTCTACAGCCCGGCCTATAATATATTATTATATGTGATTATTTGTTTCGTATTGGTATGTATATTGTTATCACACATACACCTTTGTTATGTTCTGAATCTGGGAGGAACTCCCATTCCTATTTAAACGTATTTTCTGACGCATGCGAGTTTATCTTTACAAGAACACCTCAGATAGTGAAACCGAGGGGGTGTCATTCTTGACTTCTGAAATTCTCGACATTTCTATGTCATAAATTGTGTTTATTGATATAACGTTTGAGTTACATTACGTGTTCTAGAATTCTCAGCATTTCTATGTCATCTATTATGGTTATGTATATAACATTTGAGTTATATTATGCGAGATGTCATTCTTGACTTCTAAAGGCTCGACATTTCAATGTCAGCTATTATGTTTAGGTATATAACATTCTTGTTATATTACGTGCCCTTGTGCCTTTGTGCGCTGGTGCTTTGGTTTTCGAATCGGAAAAACGTCATTCTTGACTTTTAGAGATTTTTGGTACTTCGAAGACATTTCTATGTCATCGTTACTCCTATTCGTTACTTATGATGCTTTGTCTCTTGTGCTATCCTTAGCACATTGTTTAAGAAATTGTTTTAGGGAAATTGTGTTGAAATTCGAGGTTGACCACCTTTCCTGACCTTATGTAGTGATAATGGAATGGAACTATGAGTTAGTGAAATATAATGGCGTCAGGCCAACGTGATTATATTATGTTAATTCATAAAAAGTCCCAATATTGTGATATGAGGAATAGAAAGCGAGTCAAAGAAAATTTGTACACCACTCATTCGGAAATTCTAACGTTATTACATGAGTAAGGAAGATACTCATTATCTTATTTGTTGATATACGAGAGACTCGTCTTAACCGAACTACCTACCCCATGTTTTATTATTTATAACTCGCTTGTTAGTGACAGCTTCGCACGTGAATAGTTTTGACCCAATGACTTATGTTCTGATAAAAGTCAAAACAACATTTAAATCATTGGTTTTCATGACCTCGTAGCATTTATTGATTAGATGTCGCAAGACGATTCAAGTCCTTCACCCGAGCTTTAACGATCTTACTTCAACTCGTAACCTCTGAAATGCGGATACCCTGCTTTTCATTAAAAATTTTACACATTTGTGTAATTGGGCGGTTCTCACGAGATTTATGGGCGAATAGAAGTAATGAAATATTTTGTCATGTATACAATTTATAAAATCTTATATGTACGTATGGATTCAAATGGATAAATTTACCCTTAGCTATTTTGGCTAGTATACACTAAATTATACCTTCAAAATTATTTTAAAACCACTCTTATTGAGTTGTCTAGCTAACTCAAATTGTTTTACGTAAAATGGTACACGTTGTACATACTTCTAAATTTACTAAGAGATTCGTTCCGTTTATGGGCTTACATCAGACGTTTAAAGCTTTTTCAAAAACTTCTTTGATTGATTACATTAGAATTTTCACATTACTCTACAGAGTTTTTGGATCCCAGTTCTTCTCATCCTCCGTTTAAGGATGAAATTTACCATTAACTTCATTGATAGAAATTCTTACACCAGTTTGGATGCCGGTTTTATAAAATTGTTGGAAAGTCTTTGCGCCCATAAAAATTTTCCCTCTTATGGTTGGACATGGCTGAAACGCAGACCGATAAATCAATTTTTTTTGGGGGTACACTCGGTGTTTACCCTATTGTAGAAAAGACGCTAGGTGGGTTTCTACCCCAACTGTTGTTATAATGGGTATCATGTATATATATTACACTAGACCGTTTGAGGAGTTTCTACTCTCAATATTCGCTGTCAACCGCAACATCAACCCTATGATTCAGTAATTTGAGGTGCACGAAATCATTTTTGAGATTCATCTCACCTGGAGTCGACTATTTTTGCACGTCTTCCTTTCGGAAATATAATGAAAATTTACTTTGAAGTTCATGATCCTCGTTATTCCCTTTGAAGGAATTGTCTTAAACATCATTACCACCGATTGGTTACTCTCTATATTTCTTCCTTTGTTGGCTGCAACTATACCTCATTCATCCTTATACATTCCTCTTGGGAAGCTTCTGTTTTGTTTGTTAAGAAGAAAGATGGTTCGTTTCGTTTGTGCATTGATTATCGTGAATTGAACAAGCTTACGGTTAAGAATCGTTACCCTCTTCTGAGAATTTATGATCTGTTCGATCAGCTTCAAGGTTCGTCCATTTATTCTAAAATTGATCTCCGTTCTGGTATCGCCAATTACGCGTTAAAGAAACCGATATTTTGAAAACCGCTTTTTGTACCCGTTATGGTCACTACAAATTTCTTGTTATGCCGTTCGGATTGACAAATGCACTTGCTGTGTTCATGGACCTCATGAACCGTGTGTGTAGACCCTATCTGGACAAATTTGTTATTGTTTTCATCGACGACATCCTTATTTGTTCTAAGAATGATGAAGAGCACGAAGAACATTTGAGGTTAGTGCTTGATCTATTGAGAAAAGAAGAGTTGTACGCTAAGTTCTCTAAGTGTGCTTCCTGGTTAAGAGAAGTTCAATTCCTTGGACATATTGTTAGTAACCAGGGAATTCAAGTTGATCCCGCCAAGATTGAGGTAATTGAGAAGTGAAAAATTCCGAAAACTCCTACTCAGATTCGTCAGTTCCTAGGTTTGGCAGGCTATTATAGAAGGTTCATTCAAGATTTTTCACGAGTAGGGAAACCTCTGACCGCTTTAACGCATAAGGGGGAGAAGTACGAGTGGAAGAGTGAACAAGAGTCTGCTTTCCAAACTCTGAAGAAGAAGTTAACTTCTGCACCGATATTATCACTACCTGAGGGTAATGATGATTTTGTTATCTATTGTGATGCTTCGTGTCAAGACTTTGGTAATGTTTTGATGCAACGAAAGAAAGTCATTGCTTACGCGTCATGTCAGTTGAAGATTGATAAACAGAATTATACAACTCATGATGTAGAATTGGGAGCTGTTGTGTTCGCACTCAAGAGTTGGAGACATTACTTATATGGGGTCAAATGTACAGTGTACACGGATCACAAAAGTCTTCAACATATCTTTGATCAAAGACGGTGGAATATGAAGTAGTGAAGATGGGTTGAATGGTTGAACGATTATGATTGTGAACACCTTTAGCCATTCCGGGGAAAAAGCCAATGTCGTGGCTGATGCTTTGTGAAAGGACCCGTTCATATACTTTATAAACGATTCACAATAGTTGATTACATCGCGAGGTATTTGACCTCTATATGATACATTTTACAAACATTGCATTCGTTTTTAAAAGACAAACTTTCTTTACAATGAAAGTTGACGGCATGCACACCATTTCATAATACATCCAACTATAATTGACATAATAATAATCTTGATGAACTCAATGACTTGAATGCAACGTCTTTCAAAATATGCCATGAATGACTCCAAGTAATATCCTTAAAATAAGCTAATGCACAGCGGAAGATTTCTTTAATACCTGAGAATAAACATGCTTAAAAGTGTCAACCAAAAGGTTGGTGAGTTCATAGGTTTATCATATCAATCATTTCAATATATTAATAGACCACAAGATTTCCGTTTATAAATATATGTACACTCGCAAGTGTATAAAAGTATTCTATAAGTTGTAGGCACCCAGTAACAAGCCTTAACGTTCATGTTTTACCCTCTGAAGTACACCAGATCAGGTGTGTTTAAAATAACCTCGAAGTACTAAAGCATCCCATAGTCAGGATGGGGTTTGTCAGGCCCAATAGATCTATTTTTAGGATTCGCGCCTACCGTACATAGACAAGTAGTTTAATGTTACCAAGCTAAGGGTATATTTCTGGTTTAAACCCACGTAGAATTAGTTTTAGTACTTGTGCCTATTTCGTAAAACATTTATAAAAACAGCGCATGTATTCTCAGTCCCAAAAATATATATAAAAGGGAGCAAATGAAACTCACCATACTGTATTTCGTAGTAAAAATACATATAACGTCATTTAACAAGTGCAAGGTTGGCCTCAGATTCACGAACCTATATTAATTATATATATTTATATGTTGGTCAATATTTGTCTAACAATTTTTGGTCAAGTCATAGTGTACCACAATCCTAATGCTCGAGACTAATATGCAAAAGTCAACAAAAGTCAACTTGACCCAAAATGACTTCTAAAATTTATACGTGTTTATTATATAACTTAACTATAGTCGTTTTATATATTTAAATATATTTATTAGATTTTATAATAATAAAAGTCATTTATTAATAACAATTTATATTAACGTTTATATATGATAAAATATACTTTTATATATCTTAAGTAGTAAAATTTATAAAGTTCACTTAATATCGTAAAACTATAGTGGTAAGTATTATTAATGTAATTATATTGCGCGTGGTGAAAAATATCTTTGTATCCCCTATTTATTTGATAAAATAATATTGATCATAATAATAATAAGTAAAAGTTGTATTATTTTGTAATAATAATTATTATTATTCTATAAAAAAATAACAATATTTATATTTACTAAAAATGTTATTATGATAAAATGATAATACTAACATAATAGTAATAATGATATTTTATAATAACAATGATATTTCTATTAAAATAATAACGACGATAGTAATAATAATCATTTTAACAATAATACTAAAATTCAGTTGACTATAACTTCTAATCCGTTCATCGAAACCATTCGATATCTAAATGAAATGTTCTTAATTTTTCGCTAGCTTTCCAATGACATGCATATCATATACCCTATCTCAGTAGCATATGTATCTAATTCAGGTTCAACAAACCTATCTAAGGACAATATCGAATGTACAAGCATGCATAATCCTATATACTCGAGCACTAGTCAGGGATACACTATTGATATATAAAAGTTAAGTTATGAGTGCTCACGTATCAATATTGAGATTCAATATTGCAGGAAAGTACGTAGACGCAACGGAGATGATAAACACTAGATTGACCTCACGAGCATACCCATGAACCATACCCATCACTTCCATAGCTATAACCCATAATTTCCTTAGCTTCGACTCATTCAAAAAACTATTTTGAAATCACTCGAACATCACTCCGTCGTAATATTTTATGTATATTAATAATATCTTGAAAGAATACAGAGCAAATATATATATATATATATATATATATATATATATATATATATATATATATATATATATATATATATATATATATATGTGTGTGTGTGTGTGTGTAAATCGATTGAGAGAGTTTAGAGAAATATATTTTCAAGTTTCTATGAAATAATGAAACCTATTGAATTCTATTTATAATAGATTTTTGAATTATTAAAGTGAATTATTAAAGTATGAATTATTAAAGTGAATTATTAAAGTATGAATTATTAAAGTGAATTATTAAAGTGAATTATTAAAGTATGAATTATTAAAGTGAATTATTAAAGTATGAATTATTAAAGTGAATTATTAAAGTATGAATTATTAAAGTAAATTATTAAAGTATGAATTATTAAAGTAAATTATTAAAGTATGAATTATTAAAGTGAATTATTAAAGTTAAAGTAAAGTAAAAGTAAAGTAAAGGTAAAGTTAAGGTATAGTAAAAACATAAAAACTATGTATGTATAATACGCGTATAAATATATATAATATTAATTTAAATCGTTATATATATTTAATGAAATAAAATATAAATATCGTTATATTTATTATACTGGTAAGTAATGAGTTGTCAAAAGTGGTTCTAGATATTTATAAAAGTTATATACGTTTTAATAATAAAGTTCTTTTTAAACTGAAAACGTTTTTGTACGTTTGAAAATAGATTAATAGAATATTATGGAAACCAATTCTCCACTAGCTTTTGTCTAACTTTCGTAAATGACACTTTTTATTTTTATTTATAAATAGCTTTACAAATTATTCCGAATATCGTTAAGAGGAATAGATTTTCTCAAATCATAGTGGACCTCTCAACAGAGACTTGTAATCATAATTCAATGTTTCTGATAATTCAATCATTTAATATATTTTTTTTAATTTTGTCAATAATCATATTGAAACAAATACGTTCATATAAAGCATTATATGTTTAAATACTTTGTTGACATTTTCAATTTATAACATATACACATATACATACATATTCATATATGGTCATTTAATGGTTCGTGAATCATTGGAATTTGGTCGAGGTTTAAATGAATGTATAAACATAGTTTAAAATCCTTGAGATTTAACTTAACAAACATTTCTTATCGTGTCAGAATAATATAAAGATAAAGTTTAAATTTAGTCGAAAATTTTCGGGTCGTCACAGTACCTACCCGTTAAAGAAATTTCGTCCCCGAAATTTGATAGAGGTCGTTATGGCTAACAATGAGAATGTTATTATGACGATTATGAAGTTTTATCATGTCTAAGAAGTATGGATAAAATAATTCGATTACTCGAAGCGTATGAGGGAAGTTATCGTAAATGAAGGAAATAAGATTATAGTGATTCGTCATATCTTTTGACGTCATCACAATTGATCTCCGAATTTAAAGAAAATCTTTATAATCTATGTTGGATTTGATGCTTCGGTGATTAAGGAGATTATGATTCTCTTCGAATTAATACGATAATCCATCTTGATTTCTCTGTCGGGTATTTCACTATAAATCCACCTCCTTCGTTTCCTTACAACTCACACCTTCTATTCTTTCTCCCTCAACTCATATTTTAAAGTATTTGTCAATATGCTTCATCCAGTACTGATTCTCGATATACTCCTCACTTTCATATCTGTCGTTCTTCTTTTTCATCTGCCTCCGAAAGAATCTATTTACTTCTACTATACTCTCGGTTTTATAGTGTTTTTAGTTCTTCCGTGTCTTTATATTGCTATATGCATCGATATATACGATTTATAATTTTTGGGTGGTTGTTGGGTTTTATATCGTCCCTTATATTTCAAAGCCCCTGCTTTTGTCTTCTATAATCATTGACATCCACAGTTAATGCTCCCTTTTATTTGTCGCGATTTATACTCCAATTTCTATTTTGGAGTTTTGTCCTTTTGTTTCTTCTTCTTACGATTAAGCAACGTTTGTAATGGTCCAGTATTCGCAGATATGAATTTCAGAATGAACATAGTTAATGTTCTAAGAAGGAAATGGTAATGGCACGATCTTGATTTGTTAATTTACCAGAATACCCTGAAAAGACCGAATCATCAAGAAAATATATTCTTGATATTTTTAGAGATTAAATAGAATACAAGAGTCATGTAACATGGAACATGATGACGGCATGGTCTGTGAATCGTCATGTCCCATTAGAAACTCAGCATGACTTACTGTAATATAATCACATTGATCAAATGTCATTATATTATACTAACTCATGCTTCAGTTCCCAACACTACTTCAAAACATTCATAATTTAAACTCGAAAGTTTATAGAATATAGAAACTAATAGTTTCTTATATGATGTAACACTGATAGTGCAAAGAGATAAATGACTTTAGATAAGATTAGTTGTGAAAATATCTTCAGAAATATCGCGGATATTTATAATGAAAGATATGATAATATCTTAGAATTCTTAACATAGATGGATGATGAAGAAGATTTGTCTGTGAAGGTTTAGAATAAGAAGTAAGGTGTTTGCTAACTATTTCAGTAGACACTGAATCATTTGGATCCTTTGAAGGCAGGTTTAGTCTTTGTGATTTGTCCACAGCCTCCTTCATGGTCTGCTCAATCCGTTTTCCAGTTTCAAACCTTCTCTTTTTCTCAGCTTTACCACCATACTATTCTTTATCATCAAACTTTTGACTGTTAAAGTCGTTTACAGTTTTTGCTGCTTCATCAGCATTTTTCCAATTTCGGAGAACTAGTTCATAGTTTGGGATGTTTTTCAGAAAATTCACATTCGAAGTATGTAAGTCTAGGAGATAGACGTTATATGTATACATATAACTTTTGACGTAAAATTGTCGCGAAATTCAAAATACTGATTGCTAATTTCCAGTAGTTGGTGTGATAATTATTGTTACAGGATGTAGGTGAGTACATGATGGGGTTTTGATAAATATAAAGATTTTTTGAAAAGTCAAAGATCAATGAAGTTGTTAATAAGTTTACTGCTAATGTGGCGAGATATGAAAGGTTCCCCGGTAATAATGATGAAGGGGTAATCATTATAATAAGGCTTATTCGAATGAACAATTGAAGTTGGTTTGCTGGAGCTGTGACAAAATCGTCTATTTTTAGAAGGGATTGAAAAGTTATTTTAGCTAGTAAATGCCAAAAGGTCTGACATGGATATATGTTAAATTATGACTTTGGTTTCAAGAGTTTTTCAGGTACGTAACTGTGGATAACATGTGGTTGGATCATTATCTCGATTGTTCATTATTTGAAGTGTCTTCAGGTATTTCGAAGGGCTTGAACACAGATTATAATCATTAATATACATACGGTGTTCTAACACAGTTTTGAAGTTAAAGTATAGCTTTGAAAGATGTAAGAATCTAAGAGTGATGATATCGTTTATAACTTGAATTGAATTCAGCGATTTCAAAATCAGAATATGTAATTAGATTTTTGAATGAGTATGGTTGTTTTGATTTCTATAAAAGAATGTATATTGTTGTGAAAGTAGGGAGTATAATGGATGATTTGCTGAATCAGATTCGAAGAATGTAACATATTAATTGTGAATTTATATATCTCTTGGGTATTAACTACCCGTTAAAAAAAAATGTCACAATTAATATTTTGTACAAAAGAATTTTATTACAGTCTTTATGGAAATATATGTGTATATTTCTTCAGATGTAATATAGATTTAATGAGTTAATATTAAATTAAACTCACTTGATTTATGGTTAAGGCTAGGATAGATAATTTCTAAACTTTAGAAATTACATAATCGTCGTAGAATGTTTTCCCAATGAAGTTAGGAATCAATACTTCATCGTTGTTGTATTCCTTAGTATCTACAGGGCGTATGACGTCGATGCTCATGGGACAGATTGTGAAGTTGAGGTTTGCGATGCGGTTGTTGTTGGTGGTGGTAATGGTACTGTTGGTGTTGCTGATGGTGGTACTGTTTATGCTGATGGTGCTGCTGCTGGTGTTTGTAACCTTTGCACCATATTCTCCAAAGCCACTACCCGAGCGCGAAGCTCGTTGACTTCTTCTATTACACCGGGGTGATTATCAGTTCGGACGAGCGGATAAATAAAATCTAGAATTTGGTGTAGTATGTAATCGTGACGAGATACTCTATAAATAAGAGAGAAAATGGTGTTTCAGATAGGTTCGCCGGTAAGTGCTTCAGGTTCTTCGCCAAGAGGGCAATGTGGTGGATGGAAGGGATCACCTTCTTCTTGTCTCCAATGATTAAGGAGGCTACGAACTCATCCCCAATTCATCCAGAATAGATGATGACTAATTGGTTGATCCATTCCGGTCACACTGCTTTCGGAACTTGAGTGGGATTCCATTTCGGAATCCGAGGGACTTGAACTAATGATGAATTCCATTTTGTACGATTGAATAAAGAATTTTTGGATATGAAATGATTTTCCGGCTATCGGGTGGTATTCTGATTATATAAAGCAAAAGGTTTCGTAGATTACGTAGGAATTTACGGAATATGTCAGGCAAAGTTTACAGTAACAGATACGCTAAGATATGAATTAGCAGATACGCTAAGATATGAATTTTGTCTATACACTATTCATGTAATCAATGCAATAAGATGTGTCTAGACTAAGAATGATAAGCAGGTAATTTCCTAAGGATGGTAAGTAGATGATTTCCGACTAAAAATGATAAACAAAACTTTTGACATGCAGACACGGTCGAAGTCCAGACTCACTAATGCATCTTAACAACTATCAGTTAGACACACTAATGCAAGACCTGGTTCGCTAAGACCACCGCTCTGATACCAACTGAAAGGACCCGTTCATATACATTATAAACGATTCACAATAGTTGATTACATCGCGAGGTATTTTACCTCTATATGATACATTTTACAAACATTGCATTCGTTTTTAAAAGACAAACTTTCTTTACAATGAAAGTTGACGGCATGCACACCATTTCATAATACATCCAACTATAATTGACATAATAATAATCTTGATGAACTCAATGACTTGAATGCAACGTCTTTCAAAATATGCCATGAATGACTCCAAGTAATATCCTTAAAATAAGCTAATGCACAGCGGAAGATTTCTTTAATACCTGAGAATAAACATGCTTAAAAGTGTCAACCAAAAGGTTGGTGAGTTCATAGGTTTATCATATCAATCATTTCAATATATTAATAGACCACAAGATTTCCGTTTATAAATATATGTACACTCGCAAGTGTATAAAAGTATTCTATAAGTTGTAGGCACCCAGTAACAAGCCTTAACGTTCATGTTTTACCCTCTGAAGTACACCAGATCAGGTATGTTTAAAATAACCTCGAAGTACTAAAGCATCCCATAGTCAGGATGGGGTTTGTCAGGCCCAATAGATCTATCTTTAGGATTCGCGCCTACCGTACATAGACAAGTAGTTTAATGTTACCAAGCTAAGGGTATATTTCTGGTTTAAACCCACGTAGAATTAGTTTTAGTACTTGTGCCTATTTCGTAAAACATTTATAAAAACAGCGCATGTATTCTCAGTCCCAAAAATATATATAAAAGGGAGCAAATGAAACTCACCATACTGTATTTCGTAGTAAAAATACATATAACGTCATTTAACAAGTGCAAGGTTGGCCTCAGATTCACGAACCTATATTAATTATATATATTTATATGTTGGTCAATATTTGTCTAACAATTTTTGGTCAAGTCATAGTGTACCACAATCCTAATGCTCGAGACTAATATGCAAAAGTCAACAAAAGTCAACTTGACCCAAAATGACTTCTAAAATTTATACGTGTTTATTATATAACTTAACTATAGTCGTTTTATATATTTAAATATATTTATTAGATTTTATAATAATAAAAGTCATTTATTAATAACAATTTATATTAACGTTTATATATGATAAAATATACTTTTATATATCTTAAGTAGTAAAATTTATAAAGTTCACTTAATATCGTAAAACTATAGTGGTAAGTATTATTAATGTAATTATATTACGCGTGGTGAAAAATATCTTTGTATCCCCTATTTATTTGATAAAATAATATTGATCATAATAATAATAAGTAAAAGTTGTATTATTTTGTAATAATAATTATTATTATTCTATAAAAAAATAACAATATTTATATTTACTAAAAATGTTATTATGATAAAATGATAATACTAACATAATAGTAATAATGATATTTTATAATAACAATGATATTTCTATTAAAATAATAACGACGATAGTAATAATAATCATTTTAACAATAATACTAAAATTCAGTTGACTATAACTTCTAATCCGTTCATCGAAACCATTCGATATCTAAATGAAATGTTCTTAATTTTTCGCTAGCTTTCCAATGACATGCATATCATATACCCTATCTCAGTAGCATATGTATCTAATTCAGGTTCAACAAACCTATCTAAGGACAATATCGAATGTACAAGCATGCATAATCCTATATACTCGAGCACTAGTCAGGGATACACTATTGATATATAAAAGTTAAGTTATGAGTGCTCACGTATCAATATTGAGATTCAATATTGCAGGAAAGTACGTAGACGCAACGGAGATGATAAACACTAGATTGACCTCACGAGCATACCCATGAACCATACCCATCACTTCCATAGCTATAACCCATAATTTCCTTAGCTTCGACTCATTCAAAAAACTATTTTGAAATCACTCGGACATCACTCCGTCGTAATATTTTATGTATATTAATAATATCTTGAAAGAATACAGAGCAAATATATATATATATATATATATATATATATATATATATATATATATATATATATATATATATATATATATATATATATATATGTGTGTGTGTGTGTGTGTAAATCGATTGAGAGAGTTTAGAGAAATATATTTTCAAGTTTCTATGAAATAATGAAACCTATTGAATTCTATTTATAATAGATTTTTGAATTATTAAAGTGAATTATTAAAGTATGAATTATTAAAGTGAATTATTAAAGTATGAATTATTAAAGTGAATTATTAAAGTGAATTATTAAAGTATGAATTATTAAAGTGAATTATTAAAGTATGAATTATTAAAGTGAATTATTAAAGTATGAATTATTAAAGTAAATTATTAAAGTATGAATTATTAAAGTAAATTATTAAAGTATGAATTATTAAAGTGAATTATTAAAGTTAAAGTAAAGTAAAAGTAAAGTAAAGGTAAAGTTAAGGTATAGTAAAAACATAAAAACTATGTATGTATAATACGCGTATAAATATATATAATATTAATTTAAATCGTTATATATATTTAATGAAATAAAATATAAATATCGTTATATTTATTATACTGGTAAGTAATGAGTTGTCAAAAGTGGTTCTAGATATTTATAAAAGTTATATACGTTTTAATAATAAAGTTCTTTTTAAACTGAAAACGTTTTTGTACGTTTGAAAATAGATTAATAGAATATTATGGAAACCAATTCTCCACTAGCTTTTGTCTAACTTTTGTAAATGACACTTTTTATTTTTATTTATAAATAGCTTTACAAATTATTCCGAATATCGTTAAGAGGAATAGATTTTCTCAAATCATAGTGGACCTCTCAACAGAGACTTGTAATCATAATTCAATGTTTCTGATAATTCAATCATTTAATATATTTTTTTTAATTTTGTCAATAATCATATTGAAACAAATACGTTCATATAAAGCATTATATGTTTAAATACTTTGTTGACATTTTCAATTTATAACATATACACATATACATACATATTCATATATGTTCATTTAATGGTTCGTGAATCATTGGAATTTGGTTGAGGTTTAAATGAATGTATAAACATAGTTTAAAATCCTTGAGATTTAACTTAACAAACATTTCTTATCGTGTCAGAATAATATAAAGATAAAGTTTAAATTTAGTCGAAAATTTTCGGGTCGTCACACTTTGAGTCGAAAAGATAAATTTGAACCTCGTAGGTTTAGAGCCTTAAATATGACCATTCGAACATACCTCGCATGGCAGATTCTTGCAGCTCAACAAGAAGCCTTGAAGGAGGAGAATTTTGTAACGGGAAGGTGCGAGGCTTGAGTAAACAGTTAGAGGTACGAACCGATGGTACTCGGTATTTTGCGGGACGCCTTTGGGTTCCGAAGTTTGGTGATCTGCGACAACTTTTTTTTCTAGAGGAGGCTCATAAGTCTAGGTACACTATTTATCCTGGTTCAGGAAAGATGTATCATGATCTTAAGGAGCTGAATTGGTGGCCTAATTTGAAAGCTGATGTGGCTACTTATGTGGCTAAGTGTTTGACATGTGCTAAGGTTGAAGCCGAACATCAGAAACCGTCCGGACCTTTGGTGCAACCTGAAATTCCCGAGTGGAAGTGGGAAGGTATTACGATGGAATTTATTACAAAATTACCGAGACTTGTGGGTAGTTATGATACTATTTGGGTGATTGTAGATCGACTCACTAAGTCAACTCATTTCTTGCCAATTAAGGAAACTGATTCAATGAATAAGCTTACTCATTTGTAAGTGAGGGACATTGTTTTGAGACATGGTGTTCCCATATTGATTATTTTGGACCGAGACAGTCGATTTACTTCGAGCTTTTGGCAGTCCTTACAAGATGCTTTAGGAACTAAATTGGATATGAGCACCGCTTATCATTCACAGTCGAATGGTCAGAATGAAAGGACCATCCAAACGTTGGAAGGCATGTTGAGGGCATGCGTAATTGATTTGGTAATGGTTGGGATAGATACTTGCCGTTGGCTTAAAATATCTCATGATAACAGCTATCCTGCAAGTATTAAGCCTCACCTTTTGAAGCGCTGTATGGTAGAAAGAGTAGGTCTCTTGTCTGCTGGAATGAGGTTGGGGATGCTCAACTCACAGGTCCAGGAAAATTCATTAGACTACTGAGAAGATCATACAGATTAAGGAAGGATTGAGAACCGCCAGAAGTCGGCAAAAGAGTTATGCCGATAAGAGAAGGAAAACTCAGGTCGGTGACCGTGTTATGTTGAAAGTATCACCTTGGAAGGGTGTGGTACGATTTGGTAAGAGAGGAAAGTTGAATCCTCGTTTTGTTGGACCTTTTTGAGATTATTGAGAGAGTTGGACTCGTGGCTTATCGTTTGAAATTACCATAATAACTCAGTACTGCTCATGACGTTTTTCATGTATCGAATTTGAAGAAGTGTTTGGCCGAGGCCGATGAGACTATTCCTTTGGAGGAACTTCAAGTTGATAAGCAACTTCATTTTACCGAGGAATCTGTTGAATTTATGGGTCGAGAGGTTAAGACACTTAAGCAGAGTAGAATTCCTATTGTTCGAGTTAGATGGAACACCAGACGCGGTCCCGAGTTCACTTGGGAGCGTGAAGTTCAGATGAGGCAGAAGTATCCACATTTGTTCTCAGATGCCGAGTCAACCCCAGCACCTGCTTAAATTTCGGGACGAAATTTCCGTAACGGGAAGGTACTGTTGAAATGTCCCGTTCTTATTGATTAAAAACGTTCCATATTAATTGATTTCGTTGCGAGGTTTTGACCTCTATATGAGACGTTTTTCAAAGACTGCATTCATTTTTAAAACAAACCATAACCTTTATTTCATAAATAAAGGTTTAAAAAGCTTTACGTAGATTATCAAATAATGATAATCTAAAATATCCTGTTTACACACGACCATTACATAATGGTTTACAATACAAATATGTTACATCGAAATCAGTTTCTTGAATGCAGTTTTTACACAATATCATACAAACATGGACTCCAAATCTTGTCCTTATTTTAGTATGCAACAGCGGAAGCTCTTAATATTCACCTGAGAATAAACATGCTTTAAACGTCAACAAAAATGTTGGTGAGTTATAGGTTTAACCTATATATATCAAATCGTAACAATAGACCACAAGATTTCATATTTCAATACACATCCCATACATAGAGATAAAAATCATTCATATGGTGAACACCTGGTAACCGACATTAACAAGATGCATATATAAGAATATTCCCATCATTTCGGGATACCCTTCGGATATGATATAAATTTCGAAGTACTAAAGCATCCGGTACTTTGGATGGGGTTTGTTAAGCCCAATAGATCTATCTTTAGGATTCGCGTCAATTAGGGTGTCTGTTCCCTAATTCTCAGATTACCAGACTTAATAAAAAGGGGCATATTCGATTTCGATAATTCAACCATAGAATGTAGTTTCACGTACTTGTGTCTATTTTGTAAATCATTTATAAAATCTGCATGTATTCTCATCCCAAAAATATTAGATTTTAAAAGTGGGACTATAACTCACTTTCACAGATTTTTTTACTTCGTCGGGAAGTAAGACTTGGCCACTGGTTGATTCACGAACCTATAACAATATATACATGTATATTAAAGTATGTTCAAAATATATTTACAACACTTTTAATATATTTTGATGTTTTAATTTTATTAAGTCAGCTGTCCTCGTTAGTAACCTACAACTAGTTGTCCACAGTTAGATGTACAGAAATAAATCGATAAATATTATCTTGAATCAATCCACGACCCAGTGTATACGTATCTCAGTATTGATCACAACTCAAACTATATATAATTTGGAATCAACCTCAACCCTGTATAGCTAACTCCAACATTCACATATAGAGTGTCTATGGTTGTTCCGAAATATATATAGATGTGTCGACATGATAGGTCGAAACATTGTATACGTGTCTATGGTATCTCAAGATTACATAATATACAATACAAGTTGATTAAGTTATGGTTGGAATAGATTTGTTACCAATTTTCACGTAGCTAAAATGAGAAAAATTATCCAATCTTGTTTTACCCATAACTTCTTTATTTTAAATCCGTTTTGAGTGAATCAAATTGCTATGGTTTCATATTGAACTCTATTTTATGAATCTAAACAGAAAAAGTATAGGTTTATAGTCGGAAAATAAGTTACAAGTCATTTTTGTAAAGGTAGTCATTTCAGTCGAAAGAACGACGTCTAGATGACCATTTTAGAAAACATACTTTCACTTTGAGTTTAACCATAATTTTTGGATATAGTTTCATGTTCATAATAAAAATCATTTTCTCAGAATAACAACTTTTAAATCAAAGTTTATCATAGTTTTTAATTAACTAACCCAAAACAGCCCGCGGTGTTACTACGACGGCGTAAATCCGGTTTTACGGTGTTTTTTCGTGTTTCCAGGTTTTATATCATTAAGTTAGCATATCATATAGATATAGAACATGTGTTTAGTTGATTTTAAAAGTCAAGTTAGAAGGATTAACTTTTGTTTGCGAACAAGTTTAGAATTAACTAAACTATGTTCTAGTGATTACAAGTTTAAACCTTCGAATAAGATAGCTTTATATGTATGAATCGAATGATGTTATGAACATCATTACTACCTTAAGTTCCTTGGATAAACCTACTGGAAAAGAGAAAAATGGATCTAGCTTCAACGGATCCTTGGATGGCTCGAAGTTCTTGAAGCAGAATCATGACACGAAAACAAGTTCATGTAAGATCATCACTTGAAATAAGATTGTTATAGTTATAGAAATTGAACCAAAGTTTGAATATGATTATTACCTTGTATTAGAATGATAACCTACTGTAAGAAACAAAGATTTCTTGAGGTTGGATGATCACCTTACAAGATTGGAAGTGAGCTAGCAAACTTGAAAGTATTCTTGATTTTATGTAACTAGAACTTGTAGAATTTATGAAGAACACTTAGAACTTGAAGATAGAACTTGAGAGAGATCAATTAGATGAAGAAAATTGAAGAATGAAAGTGTTTGAAGGTGTTTTTGGTCGTTGGTGTATGGATTAGATATAAAGGATATGTAATTTTGTTTTCATGTAAATAAGTCATGAATGATTACTCATATTTTTGTAATTTTATGAGATATTTTATGCTAGTTGCCAAATGATGGTTCTCACATGTGTTAGGTGACTCACATGGGCTGCTAAGAGCTGATCATTGGAGTGTATATACCAATCGTACATACATCTAAAAGCTGTGTATTGTACGAGTACGAATACGGGTGCATACGAGTAGAATTGTTGATGAAACTGAACGAGGATGTAATTGTAAGCATTTTCGTTAAGTAGAAGTATTTTGATAAGTGTCTTGAAGTCTTTCAAAAGTGTATGAATACATAATAAAACACTACATGTATATACATTTTAACTGAGTCGTTAAGTCATCGTTAGTCGTTACATGTAAATGTTGTTTTGAAACCTTTAGGTTAACGATCTTGTTGAATGTTGTTAACCCATTGTTTATTATAACAAATGAGATGTTAAATTATTATATTATCATGATATTATGATATATAATATATCTTAGTATGATGTATATACAGTTAAATGTCGTTACAACGATAATCGTTACATATATGTCTCGTTTCGAAATCATTAAGTTAGTAGTCTTATTTTTACATATGTATTTCATTGTTAATACACTTAATAATATATTTACTTATCATTTAACATAATTAACCAAGTGTATCAATATCTTAATATGATTCATATGTACCTAGTAAGACGTTGTTATAACGATAATCGTTATATATATCGTTTTCGAGTTTCTTAAATTAATAGTCTCATTTTTATGTATATAACTCATTGTTAAAATACCTAATGAGATACATACTTATAATAAAAACATGTTAACTATATATATAACCATATATATGTCATTGTATAGTTTTTACAAGTTTTAACGTTCGTGAATCACCGGTCAACTTGGGTGGTCAATTGTCTATATGAAACATATTTCAATTAATCAAGTCTTAACAAGTTTGATTGCTTAACATGTTGGAAACATTTAATCATGTAAATATCAATCTCAATTAATATATATAAACATGGAAAAGTTCGGGTCACTATAGTACCTACCCGTTAAATAAATTTCGTCCCGAAATTTTAAGCTGTTGAAGGTGTTGACGAATCTTCTGGAAATAGATGCGGGTATTTCTTCTTCATCTGATCTTCACGCTCCCAGGTGAACTCGGGTCCTCTACGAGCATTCCATCGAACCTTAACAATTGGTATCTTGTTTTGCTTAAGTCTTTTAACCTCACGATCCATTATTTCGACGGGTTCTTCGATGAATTGAAGTTTTTTGTTGATTTGGATTTCATCTAACGGAATAGTGAGATCTTCTTTAGCAAAACATTTCTTCAAATTCGAGACGTGGAAAGTGTTATGTACAGCCGCGAGTTGTTGAGGTAACTCAAGTCGGTAAGCTACTGGTCCGACACGATCAATAATCTTGAATGGTCCAATATACCTTGGATTTAATTTCCCTCGTTTACCAAATCGAACAACGCCTTTCCAAGGTGCAACTTTAAGCATGACCATCTCTCCAATTTCAAATTCTATATCTTTTCTTTTAATGTCAGCGTAGCTCTTTTGTCGACTTTGGGCGGTTTTCAACCGTTGTTGAATTTGGATGATCTTCTCGGTAGTTTCTTGTATAATCTCCGGACCCGTAATCTGTCTATCCCCCACTTCACTCCAACAAATCGGAGACCTGCACTTTCTACCATAAAGTGCTTCAAACGGCGCCATCTCAATGCTTGAATGGTAGCTGTTGTTGTAGGAAAATTCTGCTAACGGTAGATGTCGATCCCAACTGTTTCCGAAATCAATAACACATGCTCGTAGCATGTCTTCAAGCGTTTGTATCGTCCTTTCGCTCTGCCCATCAGTTTGTGGATGATAGGTAGTACTCATGTCTAGACGAGTTCCTAATGCTTGCTGTAATGTCTGCCAGAATCTTGAAATAAATCTGCCATCCCTATTAGAGATAATAGAGATTGGTATTCCATGTCTGGAGACGACTTCCTTCAAATACAGTCGTGCTAACTTCTCCATCTTGTCATCTTCTCTTATTGGCAGGAAGTGTGCTGATTTGGTGAGACGATCAACTATTACCCAAATAGTATCAAAACCACTTGCAGTCCTTGGCAATTTAGTGATGAAATCCATGGTAATGTTTTCCCATTTCCATTCCGGGATTTCGGGTTGTTGAAGTAGACCTGATGGTTTCTGATGCTCAGCTTTGACCTTTGAACACGTCAAACATTCTCCTACGTATTTAGCAACATCGGCTTTCATACCCGGCCACCAAAAATGTTTCTTGAGATCCTTGTACATCTTCCCCGTTCCAGCATGTATTGAGTATCTGGTTTTATGAGCTTCTCTAAGTACCATTTCTCTCATATCTCCAAATTTTGGTACCCAAATCCTTTCAGCCCTATACCGGGTTCCGTCTTCCCGAATATTAAGATGCTTCTCCGATCCTTTGGGTATTTCATCCTTTAAATTTCCCTCTTTTAAAACTCCTTGTTGCGCCTCCTTTATTTGAGTAGTAATGTTATTATGAATCATTATATTCATAGATTTTACTCGAATGGGTTCTCTGTCCTTCCTGCTCAAGGCATCGGCTACCACATTTGCCTTCCCTGGGTGGTAACGAATCTCAAAGTCGTAATCATTCAATAATTCAATCCACCTACGCTGCCTCATATTCAGTTGTTTCTGATTAAATATGTGTTGAAGACTTTTGTGGTCGGTATATATAATACTTTTGACCCCATATAAGTAGTGCCTCCAAGTCTTTAATGCAAAAACAACTGCGCCTAATTCCAAATCATGCGTCGTATAATTTTGTTCGTGAATCTTCAATTGTCTAGACGTATAAGCAATCACCTTCGTTCGTTGCATTAATACACAACCGAGACCTTGCTTTGATGCATCACAATAAATCACAAAATCATCATTCCCTTCAGGCAATGACAATATAGGTGCCGTAGTTAGCTTTTTCTTCAATAACTGAAACGCTTTCTCTTGTTCATCATTCCATTCAAATTTCTTCCCTTTATGCGTTAATGCAGTCAAGGGTTTTGCTATTCTGGAAAAGTCTTGGATGAACCTTCTGTAGTAACCAGCTAGTCCTAAAAACTGGCGTATGTGTTTCGGAGTTTTCGGGGTTTCCCACTTTTCAACAGTTTCTATCTTTGCCGGATCCACCTTAATACCTTCTTTGTTCACTATGTGACCGAGGAATTGAACTTCTTTCAACCAAAATGCACACTTTGAAAACTTAGCGTACAATTCTTCCTTCCTCAATACTTCTAACACCTTTCTCAAATGTTCACCGTGTTCTTGGTCATTCTTTGAGTAAATAAGTATGTCATCAATGAAAACAATGACAAACTTGTCAAGGTATGGTCCACACACTCGATTCATAAGGTCCATGAACACAGCTGGTGCATTAGTTAAACCAAACGGCATGACCATAAACTCATAATGACCGTAACGTGTTCTGAAAGCAGTCTTTGGAATATCATCTTCTTTCACCCGCATTTGATGATACCCGGAACGTAAGTCAATCTTTGAATAAACAGACAAGCCTTGTAGTTGATCAAATAAGTCGTCGATTCTCGGTAGTGGGTAGCGGTTCTTGATGGTAAGTTTGTTCAACTCTCGGTAGTCGATACACAACCTGAATGTACCATCTTTCTTCTTGACAAACAAAACAGGAGCTCCCCACGGTGATGTGCTTGGTCGAATGAAACCACGCTCTAAAAGTTCTTGTAATTGGCTTTGCAGTTCTTTCATCTCGCTGGGTGCCAGTCTATAAGGAGCACGAGCTATTGGTGCAGCTCCTGGTACAAGATCTATTTGAAATTCAACGGATCGATGTGGGGGTAATCCCGGTAATTCTTTCGGAAATACATCAGGAAATTCTTTTGCGACGGGAACATCATTGATGCTCTTTTCTTCAGTTTGTACTTTCTCGACGTGTGCTAGAACAGCATAGCAACCTTTTCTTATTAGTTTTTGTGCTTTCAAATTACTAATAAGATGTAGCTTCGTGTTGCCCTTTTCTCCGTACACCATTAAGGGTTTTCCTTTTTCTCGTATAATGCGAATTGCATTTTTGTAACAGACGATCTCTGCTTTCACTTCTTTCAACCAGTCCATACCGATTATCACATCAAAACTCCCTAACTCTACTGGTATCAAATCAATCTTAAATGTTTCGCTAACCAGTTTAATTTCTCGATTCCGACATATATTATCTGCTGAAATTAATTTACCATTTGCTAATTCGAGTAAAAATTTACTATCCAAAGGCGTCAATGGACAACTTAATTTAGCACAAAAATCTCTACTCATATAGCCTCTATCCGCACCCGAATCAAATAAAACGTAAGCAGATTTATTGTCAATAAGAAACGTACCCGTAACAAGCTCCGGGTCTTCCTGTGCCTCTGCCGCATTAATATTGAAAACTCTTCCACGGCCTTGTCCATTCGTGTTCTCCTGGTTCGGGCAATTTCTAATAATGTGGCTCGGTTTTCCACATTTATAACAAACTACATTGGCATAACTTGCTTCGACACTACTTGCTCCGCCATTACTCGTTCCGACACCATTTGTTCCTTTCGTTCTATTAACCCCTGGTCCGTAGACCTCACACTTCGCCGCGCTATGACCATTTCTTTTACACTTGTTGCAAAATTTGGTGCAGAACCCCGAGTGATACTTTTCACACCTTTGGCATAGCTGCTTCTGATTGTTGTTGTTGTTGCGGTTATTATTGTTGTTGGGATGATTGTTGTAGTTGTTGTTGTTGTTGGGCCGTTTGTTGTAGTTGCGATTGATGTTGCGATTGTTGGGATAATTGTTGCGATTATTGTTGTAATTGCTGTTGTTGTTGTATTGGTGATTCTTATCACCGTTTTCCTCCCACTTTCTTTTGACTTGCTTCACATTGGCCTCTTCAGTAGTCTGTTCTTTAATTCTTTCTTCAATCTGGTTCACTAGTTTGTGAGCCATTCTACATGCCTGTTGTATGGAGGCGGGCTCGTGTGAACTTATATCTTCTTGGATTCTTTCCGGTAATCCTTTCACAAACGCGTCGATCTTCTCTTCCTCATCTTCGAATGCTCCCGGACACAATAGGCACAATTCTGTGAATCGTCTTTCGTACGTGGTAATATCAAATCCTTGGGTTCGTAACCCTCTAAGTTCTGTCTTGAGCTTATTGACCTCGGTTCTGGGACGGTACTTCTCGTTCATCAAGTGCTTGAATGCTGACCACGGTAGTGCGTACGCATCGTCTTGTCCCACTTGCTCTAGATAGGTATTCCACCATGTTAACGCAGAACCTGTGAAGGTATGCGTAGCGTACTTTACTTTGTCCTCTTCAGTACACTTACTTATGGCAAACACCGATTCGACCTTCTCGGTCCACCGTTTCAATCCGATCGGTCCTTCGGTTCCATCAAATTCCAAAGGTTTGCAGGCAGTGAATTCTTTGTAGGTGCATCCTACACGATTTCCTGTACTGCTAGATCCAAGGTTATTGTTGGTATGTAGCGCAGCCTGTACTGCGGCTATGTTTGAAGCTAGAAAAGTACGAAATTCCTCTTCATTCATATTCACGGTGTGTCGAGTAGTCGGTGCCATTTCCTTCAAAATAGTCAAATGGAACAAGTTAATCATACAGAATATTAAGAGTAGTTAATAGTATTTCGTAGCATAATATGAACTCATTTATAAAAGCTTTTTCTTCATATTAGCGTTTTATAAGTTTAAATTCGGGTAGTACCTACCCGTTAAGTTCATACTTAGTAGCTAATATACAATTCAACTACTACAATTCTATATGAAAAACTGATTATAATAATATTTCGCGTTCAAACTTTTATACAATATTTTACAAACTTACAATACCGCTTATTTTACATAAAGCATGAAATATAGCACACAATAACTTTGATACAAGATAGTTGTGAAGATAATTCTAGCTGGTACACAAGTCGTTCAGCAAAGGCAATAAAGACACGTAATTCATACGTCCAGAAACAAGTCATGCATTCTGGTTTTACTAGGACTACTTCCCATCCTTGGTCTTGTGCAACATAACCGTTATGGCCGTTGATAAGATAGCGTGTTGTAACGTCGTCAAAGGGACGAGGGTTATGTAATGTCCAACAGTCCCGTAATAATCTAAAAACCTCATTTCTTACCCCAATTACCGACTCCGTCACTTGTGGAAACGTTTTGTTTAATAGTTGTAGCCCGATGTTCTTGTTCTCACTTTGGTGAGAAGCGAACATTACTAATCCGTAAGCATAACATGCTTCTTTATGTTGCATGTTAGCCGCTTTTTCTAAATCACGAAGTCCAATATTCGGATATATTGAGTCAAAATAATTTCTTAACCCGTTGCGTAAAATAGCATTTGGGTTCCCCGCAATATATGCGTCAAAGTAAACATATCGTAACTTATGGGTTTCCCAATGTGATATCCCCCATCTTTCAAACGAAAGTCTCTTATAAACCAAGACATTCTTGGAACGTTCTTCGAATGTCTTACAAACTGATCTCGCCTTAAATAGTTGTGCCGAGGAATTCTGGCCGACTCTAGACAAGATTTCATCAATCATGTCTCCGGGTAGGTCTCTTAAAATATTGGGTTGTCTATCCATTTTGTGTTTTTAAACTGTAAAATAGACAAGAGTTAGATTCATAAAAAAATACTTATTAATACAAGCAATTTTTACATATATCATAAAGCATACGAACACTATATTACATATATTACACCACACGAATACAACTATCTTATTCCGACTCGCTTGTTTCTTCTTCTTCGGTTTTGGTTCGTTTTGCCAAGTTTCTAGGGATATATGATGTTCCCCTAATACGAGCCGTCGTGATCCACATTGGTTTAGAAAAACCTGGTGGTTTAGAGGTTCCCGGGTCATTGTTACAACTTAAGGACTTCGGGGGTTGACGATACATATAAAGTTCATCGGGGTTGGAATTAGATTTCTCTATTTTTATGCCCTTTCCCTTATTATTTTCTTTTGCCTTTTTAAATTCAGTTGGGGTAATTTCTATAACATCATCGGAATTCTCGTCGGAATCCGATTCATCGGAGAATTGGTAATCCTCCCAATATTTTGCTTCCTTGGCGGAAACACCATTGACCATAATTAACCTTGGTCGGTTGGTTGAGGATTTTCATTTACTTAACCGTTTTATTATTTCCCCCACCGGTTATATTTCTTCATCCGGTTCCGATTCTTCTTCCGGTTCCGATTCTTCTTCCGGTTCCGACTCTTCTTCCGGTTCCTCTTCGGGAACTTGTGAATCAGTCCACAAATCATTCCAATTTACATTTGACTCTTCATTATTATTAGGTGAGTTAATGGGACTTGTTCTAGAGGTAGACATCTATCACATAATATCAAACGCGTTAAGAGATTAATATATCACATAATATTCACATGTTAAAAATATATAGTTTCCAACAAAATTTGTTAAGCAATCATTTTTCAAGTAAACACGGTCGAAGTCCAGACTCACTAATGCATCCTAACAAACTCGATAAGACACACTAATGCAAAATTCTGGTTCTCTAAGACCAACGCTCTGATACCAACTGAAATGTCCCGTTCTTATTGATTAAAAACGTTCCATATTAATTGATTTCGTTGCGAGGTTTTGACCTCTATATGAGACGTTTTTCAAAGACTGCATTCATTTTTAAAACAAACCATAACCTTTATTTCATAAATAAAAGTTTAAAAAGTTTTACGTAGATTATCAAATAATGATAATCTAAAATATCCTGTTTACACACGACCATTACATAATGGTTTACAATACAAATATGTTACATCGAAATCAGTTTCTTGAATGCAGTTTTTACACAATATCATACAAACATGGACTCCAAATCTTGTCCTTATTTTAGTATGCAACAGCGGAAGCTCTTAATATTCACCTGAGAATAAACATGCTTTAAACGTCAACAAAAATGTTGGTGAGTTATAGGTTTAACCTATATATATCAAATCGTAACAATAGACCACAAGATTTCATATTTCAATACACATCCCATACATAGAGATAAAAATCATTCATATGGTGAACACCTGGTAACCGACATTAACAAGATGCATATATAAGAATATTCCCATCATTCCGGGACACCCTTCGGATATGATATAAATTTCGAAGTACTAAAGCATCCGGTACTTTGGATGGGGTTTGTTAAGCCCAATAGATCTATCTTTAGGATTCGCGTCAATTAGGGTGTCTGTTCCCTAATTCTTAGATTACCAGACTTAATAAAAAGGGGCATATTCGATTTCGATAATTCAACCATAGAATGTAGTTTCACGTACTTGTGTCTATTTTGTAAATCATTTATAAAATCTGCATGTATTCTCATCCCAAAAATATTAGATTTTGAAAGTGGGACTATAACTCACTTTCACAGATTTTTTTACTTCGTCGGGAAGTAAGACTTGGCCACTGGTTGATTCACGAACCTATAACAATATATACATGTATATTAAAGTATGTTCAAAATATATTTACAACACTTTTAATATATTTTGATGTTTTAATTTTATTAAGTCAGCTGTCCTCGTTAGTAACCTACAACTAGTTGTCCACAGTTAGATGTACAGAAATAAATCGATAAATATTATCTTGAATCAATCCACGACCCAGTGTATACGTATCTCAGTATTGATCACAACTCAAACTATATATATTTTGGAATCAACCTCAACCCTGTATAGCTAACTCCAACATTCACATATAGAGTGTCTATGGTTGTTCCGAAATATATATAGATGTGTCGATATGATAGGTCGAAACATTGTATACGTGTCTATGGTATCTCAAGATTACATAATATACAATACAAGTTGATTAAGTTATGGTTGGAATAGATTTGTTACCAATTTTCACGTAGCTAAAATGAGAAAAATTATCCAATCTTGTTTTACCCATAACTTCTTTATTTTAAATCCGTTTTGAGTGAATCAAATTGCTATGGTTTCATATTGAACTCTATTTTATGAATCTAAACAGAAAAAGTATAGGTTTATAGTCGGAAAAATAAGTTACAAGTCATTTTTGTAAAGGTAGTCATTTCAGTCGAAAGAACGACGTCTAGATGACCATTTTAGAAAACATACTTTCACTTTGAGTTTAACCATAATTTTTGGATATAGTTTCATGTTCATAATAAAAATCATTTTCTCAGAATAACAACTTTTAAATCAAAGTTTATCATAGTTTTTAATTAACTAACCCAAAACAGCCCGCGGTGTTACTACGACGGCTTAAATCCGGTTTTACGGTGTTTTTTCGTGTTTCCAGGTTTTATATCATTAAGTTAGCATATCATATAGATATAGAACATGTGTTTAGTTAATTTTAAAAGTCAAGTTAGAAGGATTAACTTTTGTTTGCGAACAAGTTTAGAATTAACTAAACTATGTTCTAGTGATTACAAGTTTAAACCTTCGAATAAGATAGCTTTATATGTATGAATCGAATGATGTTATGAACATCATTACTACCTTAAGTTCCTTGGATAAACCTACTGAAAAAGAGAAAAATGGATCTAGCTTCAACGGATCCTTGGATGGCTCGAAGTTCTTGAAGCAGAATCATGACACGAAAACAAGTTCAAGTAAGATCATCACTTGAAATAAGATTGTTATAGTTATAGAAATTGAACCAAAGTTTGAATATGATTATTACCTTGTATTAGAATGATAACCTACTGTAAGAAACAAAGATTTCTTGAGGTTGGATGATCACCTTACAAGATTGGAAGTGAGCTAGCAAACTTGAAAGTATTCTTGATTTTATATAACTAGAACTTGTAGAATTTATGAAGAACACTTAGAACTTGAAGATAGAACTTGAGAGAGATCAATTAGATGAAGAAAATTGAAGAATGAAAGTGTTTGAAGGTGTTTTTGGTCGTTGGTGTATGGATTAGATATAAAGGATATGTAATTTTGTTTTCATGTAAATAAGTCATGAATGATTACTCATATTTTTGTAATTTTATGAGATATTTCATGCTAGTTGCCAAATGATGGTTCCCACATGTGTTAGGTGACTCACATGGGCTGGTAAGAGATGATCATTGGAGTGTATATACCAATAGTACATACATCTAAAAGCTGTGTATTGTACGAGTACGAATACGGGTGCATACAAGTAGAATTGTTGATGAAACTGAACGAGGATGTAATTGTAAGCATTTTCGTTAAGTAGAAGTATTTTGATAAGTGTCTTGAAGTCTTTAAAAAGTGTATGAATACATAATAAAACACTACATGTATATACATTTTAACTGAGTCGTTAAGTCATCGTTAGTCGTTACATGTAAATGTTGTTTTGAAACCTTTAGGTTAACGATCTTGTTGAATGTTGTTAACCCATTGTTTATTATAACAAATGAGATGTTAAATTATTATATTATCATGATATTATGATATATAATATATCTTAGTATGATGTATATACAGTTAAATGTCGTTACAACGATAATCGTTACATATATGTCTCGTTTCGAAATCATTAAGTTAGTAGTCTTATTTTTACATATGTATTTCATTGTTAATACACTTAATAATATATTTACTTATCATTTAACATAATTAACCAAGTGTATCAATATCTTAATATGATTCATATGTACCTAGTAAGACGTTGTTATAACGATAATCGTTATATATATCGTTTTCGAGTTTCTTAAATTAATAGTCTCATTTTTATGTATATAACTCATTGTTAAAATACCTAATGAGATACATACTTATAATAAAAACATGTTAACTATATATATAACCATATATATGTCATTGTATAGTTTTTACAAGTTTTAACGTTCGTGAATCACCGGTCAACTTGGGTGGTCAATTGTCTATATGAAACATATTTCAATTAATCAAGTCTTAACAAGTTTGATTGCTTAACATGTTGGAAACATTTAATCATGTAAATATCAATCTCAATTAATATATATAAACATGGAAAAGTTCGGGTCACTACAACTGTAACGACCCTACTTTTTTCGTTATCTTTTGCTGTTAATTATTTAATGACCGTCAACTATTATTCGTGCCACATCATTTCTATGACCTATATTATTATTTTTGTAATAATATATATATTTATTTATTATGAGTTATGTGAATATTTGTATTCATATTTTAAGTTACACGTTTCTACGTGTCGCGGATTTCTATCCGGCGAATCTTTTCGGTTTTCAAACCAACGGTCGAGCTTTTGGGATTTTTAAGTCCTAATTATTTTAAATATGATATTTTAATATCATATGATTATATATAGTGTTTATATATATTTTTCGTCGCGTATTTGTTATCTCTCCGAATTTTCAATCGCGTAGTCGTGTTTTCGCGTTTCGGGTTTCGTTCGGGCGTTCGGGCCACTAGGATTTTATCATTTATCAAATTGGGCCACTATGGGGCCCACCCCATTCAGTTTTTGGCCGAAAATGGGAGGGGTTATAGCCTCCTTGTTTTTCATTTTTGAGATTTCACTTTCATTTACATGTTATCACATAACCTAGCCTTTATAATTTTTCTCCCATCTCCTCCCTTTCTCCTTTTTGGCCGTCACCCACACATCCACCATCATCATCATCATTTCAACATCAAATCAAGCTTGGAATTTGGGGCTTTTAGCATCAACGGATTGCTCTCGTTCTTCTCTGCGCGTCTATATTAATCAATTCTTGATTAGGGTATAAACCCTAACCCTAGCTTTTCAATTTTTCTTATATTTTCTGTATTTTGATGTTATATGGATAGTATGATGCTTATTTGTTATTGTAATGTTGATTGTATGCGTAGAAATGCTCGATTACATATGTTTTCGGTTTGATTAATTTGGGACAGCAGCATATTCGTTCATTTCTGATTATGTAACTGATATAAAAGTGAAATTAAAGTGTTTAGATGAGTTCCTCTCATCAAGACATTAATTTTAGACTCCGGATTCATGTCGTTTCGATTCCCGGAGCTTAAGATATGCTTAAATTGGTGTTTTGTTAAGATTAAATCATGAAAACGAATTGGTTCAGTTATGGTCCGACTTTGTGGTCATTTTTAGAGTCCTTAGGGTGTACTAGTGTGTTAGGATTGATGATGGGATAAACTTTCATGTTCGGGTCATCGAAATCCGAGCCACGGATCACCCGTTATGACTAAAACACGTTTTTGAGCGGATTAAAGGTCCAAACTGATTAAGAGCTGTAAGTCACGACTTGGTGACTGTTCTTGGGATGTTCTTGAGCACACTAGTGTGTCAGGTGGGTTGGTTAGGTGAAGATATATATAAGGCTCGCCGAAAACTGATTCCCGGGGCTCAAGTTATGACCCGATGAACTTTTAATTAAAACTTATGGTTATTAAATATGACTTATGATAAAAATAATGATCTTCATTATTAATAAATTACTTATGATATAAAAAGTAATTAATTTAATTTAAGACTTATGATATATTTATTATATCATTTATTAATTACTTATGATTTAATTAAACTTATGATTAATAATACTTTTATTATTAATGGGAAAATACTTATGATAAGTATTAAACTTATATTATGAGATTATTATTATTAGACTTATAATAAGGATTAATTAATAATTTAATTATTATAAGGCTTAGTTATTATTTAATTATAATTTAATTATTAAATACTTATGATTTAATAATTATAATTAGAAACTTATGATATGATTAATAATTCATTATTAATTAATAATACTTACGAGGTGATTTAAAATCTATTATTAATTAATAATACTTATATTATGATTAATATTTAATTAATTAATTAAATACTTATGTTATATTAATTATATCATTTAAACTTATGTTAACTTTAATAAATCATTTTAATTTAATTAAACTTATGTTATGACAAAATTGTTCATATTTAACTTTAATAAACATTATAACTTATGTTATTATTATAACTTACACTTTTAAAATTAATGTTGACTACGTTTGACTAAGTTGACTTTTGAGTTGACTTTCGGTTGACTTTGACTTTTAGTTGACTTCTGTTGACTTTCTAAATAAGGAAACTTTCCTAACTTAAAACTTTCTAAAAATAGAAACTTTCTAATTTTGGAAACTTTCCAAAAATAGAAACTTTCCTAAAATAGAAACTTTCCTAAAATAGAAACTTTCTAAAAATGGAAACCTCCTAAAAATAGAAACTTTCTATAAATAGAAAGTATGTGTCTGTACTCTGTTCCGATCAAACCGATGCATGTTGAGTGTTGTTCTATGTCTACTTGCAACATGTACAATAGTTATCATACTCAGACTTGACCTAAGTTAGTTATTTATATCGACCTGCTTTATTTATAGGTCGGCGTTGTGATCATTCCTGATCACTATACTTCGTTTGCTGTTCGCATATTTGTGTGGTTACTTCTTTTGCTATTAAGGTGAGTTATAGTCCCATTTTTCTATTTTAACTCTTTTGGGATGAGAATACATGCAATTTATTTTATATCTTGGACACAAGTGGAAGTTGATTTAAAGTATTCATTGTGAGTTGAACAAAAATATTCCCTAGTCTGGTAACTGTAATCACTAGTTTCTAATGGTGAACACGAATCCTACGGATAGATCTATCGGGTTTGACAACCCCATTTCGAGCTAGTCGCGCTAGCAATTTATAATCGGAATGTTTAGTACTTCGTATTTTGTTGTAGATACACTTGTTCGGTGTATATTATTTATTGTGTTTGGCAAGGGTAAATAAAGGGTTAAGTGGTTACCAGGTGGCTCACGGAAAATGGAATAATGTTTTATTATATGTTTTCTAGCATATAATTTTATGGTCCAAAAAGGAGATTTTATGTTTCAAACATAAATTTTTATTGTTTAAAATTAAATATTGTTTGCAATATTAAACCTATAATTCACTCAACATTTTTGTTGACAGTTACTCGCATGTTTTATTCTCAGGTTCATGATTGATTGCTTCCGCTGTGCTTAGAGAGTCTGCATATTTATGATGGCAGCTTTTGTTAAACATTAACTTGCATTCTATTTTGATACATTTAATAGTGGATGTTGTTGACTTTGTTTTGGTCAACTTTTGGTTAAGTAATAATGTATGGTTTTTCTAAACTTACATATTTTGGTAGGTTTTCTTTATAGGAAATCATTTTTAAATAAAAAAATGCGAGGTTATTTATTAAATTCATATAGAGTTGTGATCAAGCTGTGGGACCAAGATAACGATGGTCGTCAAGTGTACTTTGACGGGTCGTTAAAATTACCATGGATTTCATCACTAAATTTCCAAGAACTGCAAGTGGTTTTGATACTATTTGGGTAATAGTTGATCGTCTCACCAAATCAGCACACTTCCTGCCAATAAGAGAAGATGACAAGATGGAGAAGTTAGCACGACTGTATTTGAAGAAAGTCATCTCCAGACATGGAATACCAATCTCTATTATCTCTGATAGGGATGGCAGATTTATTTCAAGATTCTGGCAGACATTACATCAAGCATTAGGAACTCGTCTAGACATGAGTACTGCCTATCATCCACAAACTGATGGGCAGAGCGAAAGGACGATACAAACGCTTGAAGACATGCTACGAGCATGTGTTATTGATTTCAGAAACAGTTGGGATCGACATCTACCGTTAGCAGAATTTTCCTACAACAACAGCTACCATTCAAGCATTGAGATGGCACCATTTGAAGCACTTTATGGTAGAAAGTGCAGGTCTCCGATTTGTTGGAGTGAAGTGGGGATAGACAGATTACGGGTCCGGAGATAATACAAGAAACTACCGAGAAGATCATCCAAATTCAACAACGGTTGAAAACTGCCCAAAGTAGACAAAAGAGCTACGCTGACATTAAAAGAAAAGATATAGAATTTGAAATTGGAGAGATGGTCATGCTTAAAGTTACAGCTTGGAAAGGCGTTGTTCGATTTGGTAAACGAGGGAAATTAAATCCAAGGTATATTAGACCATTCAAGGTTATTGATCGTGTCGGACCAGTAGCTTACCGACTTGAGTTACCTCAACAACTCGCGGCTGTACATAACACTTTCCACTTCTCGAATTTGAAGAAATGTTTTGCTAAATAAGATCTTACTATTCCGTTAGACGAAATCCAAATCAACGAAAAACTTCAATTCATCGAAGAACCCGTCGAAATAATGGATCGTGAGGTTAAAAGACTTAAGCTAAACAAGATACCAATTGTTAAGGTTTGATAGAATGCTCGTAGAGGGCCCGAGTTCACCTGGGAATGAGAAGATCAGATGAAAAAGAAATACCCGCACTTATTTCCAGAAGATACGTCAACACCTCCAACTGCATAAAATTTCGGGACGAAATTTATTTAACGGGTAGGTACTGTAGTGACCCGAACTTTTCCATGTTTATATATATTAAATGAAATTGTTATTTACATGATTAAGTGTTTCCAACATGTTAAGCAATCAAACTTGTTAAGACTTGATTAAGTGAAATAGATTTCATATAGACAATTGACCACCCAAGTTGACCGGTGATTCACGAACGTTAAAACTTGTAAAAACTATATGATGTCATATATATGGATATATATATATAGTTAACATGATATTATGATAAGTAAAAATATCATTAAGTATATAACCAATGAACTACATATGTAAAAAAACAAGACTACTAACTTAATGATTTCGAAACGAGACATATATGTAACGATTATCGTTGTAACAACATTTAACTGTATATATATCATACTAAGATATATTAATATATCATAATATCATGATAATGTAATAATTTAACATATCTTTAGATATAATAAACAATGGGTTAACAACATTTAACAAGATCGTTAATCTAAAGGTTTCAAAACAACACTTACATGTAACGACTAACGATGACTTAACGACTCAGTTAAAATGTATATACATGTAGTGTTTTAATATGTATTCATACACTTTTGAAAGACTTCAAGACACTTATCAAAATACTTCTACTTAACAAAAATGCTTACAATTACATCCTCGTTCAGTTTCATCAACAATTCTACTCGTATGCACCCGTATTTGTACTCGTACAATACACAGCTTTTAGATGTATGTACTATTGGTATATACACTCCAATGATCAGCTCTTAGCAGCTCATTTGAGTCACCTAACACATGTGGGAACCATCATTTGACAACTAGCATGAAATATCTCATAAAATTATAAAAATATTAGTAATCATTCATGACTTATTTACATGTAAACAAAATTACACATCCTTTATATCTAATCCATATACCAACTACCAAAAACACCTACAAACACTTTAATTCTTCAATTTTCTTCATCTAATTTATCTCTCTCTAGTTCTATCTTCAAGTTCTAAGTGTTCTTCATAAATTCTATAAGTTCTAGTTTCATAAAATCAAGAATACTTCCAAGTTTGCTAGCTTACTTCCAATCTTGTAAAGTGATCATCAAACCTCAAGAAATCTTTCTTATTTATAGTAAGATATCTTTTTAATACAAGGTAATACTCATATTCAAACTTTGATTCAATTTCTATAACTATAACAATCTTATTTCGAGTGAAAATCTTACTTGAACTTGTTTTCGTGTCATGATTCTGCTTCAAGAACTTTCAAGCCATCCAAGGATCCTTTGAAGCTAGATCTACTTTTCTCATTTCCAGTAAGTTTATCCACAAAACCTGAGGTAGTAATGATGTTCATAACATCATTCGATTCATATATATAAAACTAGCTTAATCGAAGGTTTAAACTTGAAATCACTAGAACATAGTTTAGTTAATTCTTAACTTGTTCGCAAATAAAAGTTAATCCTTCTAACTTGACTTTTAAAATCAACTAAGCACATGTTCTATATCTATATTATATGCTAACTTAATGATTTAAAATCGGAAAACACGAAAAACACCGTAAAACCGGATATACGCCGTCGTAGTAACACCGCGGGCTGTTTTGGGTTTGATAATTAAAAACTATGATAAACTTTGATTTAAAAGTTGTTCTTCTGGGAAAATGATTTTTCTTATGAACATGAAACTATATCCAAAAATCATGGTTAAACTCAAAGTGGAAGTATGTTTTTCAAAATGGTCATCAAGACGTCGTTCTTTCGACTAAAATGACTACCTCTTACAAAAATGACTTGTAACTTATATTTCTGACTATAAACCTATACTTTTTCTGTTTAGATTCATAAAATAGAGTTCAATATGAAACCATAGCAATTTAATTCACTCAAAACGGATTTAAAACGAAGAAGTTATGGGTAAAACAAGATTGAATATTTTTTTGATTGTTGTAGCTACGGGAAATATTGTAACAAATATATATTAATCATATCCTAGCTAACTTATATTGTATTATACATGTATTCTAATATATTATGTAATCTTGGGATACCATAGACACGTATGCAAATGTTTTGACATATCATATCGACCCATCTATATATATTAATTGGAACAACCATATACACTCTATATGCAGTAATGTTGGAGTTAGCTATACAGGGTTGAGGTTGATTCCAAAAATATATATACTTTGAGTTGTGATCTAGCCTAAGACTGAAAGGACCCGTCCTAATCCATCCGGACGAAGTCCATATCGATTATAAACAATTCACAACAGTTGATTACATCGCGAGGTACTTGACCTCTATATGATACATTTTACAAACATTGCATTCGTTTTTGAAAAGACAATCTTTCATTACATCAAAAGTTGACAACATGCATACCATTTTGTAATATATCTTACTATAATTACTTAATAATAATCTTGATGAACTCAACGACTCGAATGCAACGTGTTTTGAAATATGTCATGAATGACTCAAAGTAATATCTCTAAGAAGAGCAAATGCACAGCGGAAGATTTCTTTCGTACCTGAGAATAAACATGCTTTCAAGTGTCAACTAAAAGGTTGGTGAGTTCATTAGTTTAACATAAATAATCATTTCATAATTTTTAATAGACCACAAGATTTCATATTTCCATTTCTCATAAACATACGTCCCATGCATAGAGACAAAAATATCATTCATATAGATTGAACACCTGGTAACCGACATTCACAATATGCATATAAGAATATCCCCATCATTCCGGGATCCTCCTTCGGACATGATATAAATTTTGAAGTACTAAAGCATCCGTTACTTTGGATGGGGCTTGTTGGACCCAATAGATCTATCTTTAGAGTTCGCGTCAATTAGGGTTTCTGTTCCCTAATTCTTAGATTACCAGACTATATAATAAGGGCATATTCGATTAGATAATCCAACCATAGAATGTAGTTTCGATCACTTGTGTCCATTTCGTAAAACATTTATAAAAGCAGCGCATGCATTCTCAGTCCCAAAAATATATATTGCGAAAGCATTTAAAAAGGGATTAATGAAACTCACGCATATAAATATTGTAAATCAGTTAATAAAGCATTTGCATGTATTCTCAGCCCAAAAACGTAAAGAGTAAAAGGGATCAAATGAAACTCACCATGATGTATTTTGTAGTAAAAATACATATAACGACATTAACAACTGAACAATGCAGGGTTGGCCTCGGATTCACGATCCTATATCATTTATATATATTAACACATATATTTATAATCGAACGGATTTAATATATCTTAAATTATATATTATATATATTCAATTTGTATGTATCTTTAAAAGTGACTAATATTTATATAGTTATATTAATATTTATATATGATTAATATTATATTTAAAAATACATCATTTGTTAAATATGAATGTTTATATAAAAACATATGTTTATTATAAGTTTAACTTTATATTCAAAATATTTATTTGTTGTAAAAATAATAATAATGATAATACTAGTAATAAAAATAATGATGATAATAATAATGATTATAATTTTTAATAATAATAATTCTTATGTTCATAATAATAATAGTAATAATAATAATAATGAATATAAGTGTGTATACCCTTTTGAAAACTTTCCTAAAAACAATTGCGCACGACGGGGCTCGAACCCGCGACCTCTCGTTAACACAAACATCACATAACCACTCAGCTATTCACATGTTTCTTTGATTTACACCCCAAGATTAAATATATAACCCGTATGTTTCCTGTTCCATCTGCAGCCCAACAGAGTAATACGGCCCAGCTGGCTTTTTGAAATTGATCTCGGCCCAATCACCAAAATAAGAAACTCTCGGCCCGTACTCAAATCCCATAACATAACCGACCCTCAATTAGGTTTAAAGGATAACACAAATTAGGTTTCCTCTGCAGATTCCTTTCGTTCCAACAAAATTCAGAAACAAGATCAAGTTGTCGATGGTGGATCGAGGTTTACAGAGGCCTTCGATGATGCTGGGTAGCCGGATCATAAACAGATTAGCATCAATCACTCTTCTTCATCGTTATCAGGTTCATAGTATCATCATCCCTCATCAATCGATCACTTAATCAATCAATCAAATGATTCAAGTAAGTATTCGATTTATTAATTAATCTTTTAATTTCTTCATATCTTTATATGTACTCTGTATCGTTTTAATTGAATCGAGTAGAAATAGGAATAAATGCTTTTGAATAGCGAAGAAGAAACAGGAACACAGTTGCAGCAAGTGTGAGGGTTTGAAGATAGTAGTTATTGTTTGGTCTCGAGTTTAACTTAGTAGAACAAATACGTACAGCTGAAATTTCGTGAATGTTTGGTTCGTAACAGAAAAACAGAAAAGAAGCAGGTGGGGTGTTCTGTTTATGGTGGATTCAGATGATGGCCGATGATGATCAGGGTCTGAAGGTTATAGTGGTCGTTGGTTCTTGATGGTGGTGATGTCGATAACAACACAGCAATAGCAGTATAACGGTAGTAATTAACAGAATTTATTGATATCCTTAATGATGGTGTTACAGTGGTTTTCCTTGGGCTTTATTTCTTTATGAACTGCAGTTTGGGTATATGTAATATGATTGAATACAGTCAATTTGATCATAATTTATTTGTATTGTGATTGGAAGTCGACATTTAACAACTTGGAGACAGGAACTGTTCGAACGATAAATAAAAAGTAATAGAGCATCAAGATTGATTACAAAGTCTAACTGCTTTTGTAGTCTTGTGTTTTGGTCTGAGCAGGAAACAGAAATAGCAGTAGCAGTCTGTGGTGGTGTAAGGTGGCTGTGGAAGAGGTAATTTTTGATTTCTTTAGGTGTTTATCATGTATATAATGTATATATGTAAATTAGAGATATAGATAGATATGGATGATGGTGATTAAGGATGGTCTGATGTTTTGTTCCCATCATACACAGGAAACGTACCATATTATTTGCAGTGTACTTGGTTATGTTGCAGGTATAATGATGGTGAAGGTCTTTGAATGGAACAAGAATATAGCAGCTTGGTGATGATGGTGGCGATTATGAGTAGCTGAAAATGGCAGCAGCAGTATCACTAGTTGATGGTGATTACCGGATTGTTTATCGTGGTGATGGAGGTGAAGGCTGCAGTTGATAGTCGTGGTATTTCATAGAAGACAGGAAATACCAATTAAAAACAACAAGTCATTCAGGTCATTTTGGGTTTTGGTTTAATGGCGGTTTAGAGGTAGTTATAGGTGTTGAGTGGCGGGTTATGATTTGAGTGTTGGGGTTGCTTGAATAGCAATTAATCTCGGTTGATTTGCAACAACAGATCGTGCAGCTAGTGGCAGTAGGTGTAGTTGCATTTTAGATGGTTTTCTTTTAGTTGCAGTAACAAACCATAATATGGTGTTCTTGGGTGAGTTTAGCCAAACCAAAATGATATTTGGGTGCAGGCTGCAGTGGTGATCGTTTAGATAGTGATGTAAATCACAAAATAGAAAGTAGACTAGATAGATAGTGGTGGTTGTGGTTTTGAGTGAATGTTCCCAGTACATCATGTATATATCTTATATTATAGAGAAATTTGATCATTGGTGTTGGAATGATAGTGTTTGGAAATGGAATATTACATAAAGGAGATGTGGATAGATAACAAAAAGGACTAGTATCTCAATTGAAATTATAGAAGAAACAAGAAGTGGATGTTGATTGGAAACAGAACACGTACAGATAAAGTTAGAAATAATTAGATGGTGATGATTAATCTACATGCTATATATATATATATATATATATATATATATATATATATATATATATATATATATATATATATATATATATATATATATATGATTTAGAGGAATTAAATCCCAACTAACACAGTACTTTTAACAATTAATAATTATAATATAATAATTATAATATAATTTAAAATATAAACGTGCGCGAGAAGTTAGCCGTCGTCTACTATTTCATTCACGGACTGAAATTCGTACTCCATTGATAAATAAGTGGCGGACTAAAAGTCTTCGGAAAAATCCCAAATTTTAATATTAATTATCTTTATTTATTTCAGTCATTATGGTATAAAATTCGGTCATTAACTATTAAATAAAAATTACATTAATTATTCACTCCCAACCCTAAGTAAAATATAAAAAGTTTTAAAATTCAACAATTAGTTCTTAAATACATTTTTAATAAGCTTAAATTTTATAGAACTATTTTCGGATCACCATTTATTTTAAAATCATATAAGTTCGCATTAAACTTCTCTAAATAATAATCGTTACAATTTTTTTTAAATAATTATATTTGATATACTCTATATATATATATATATATATATATATATATATATATATATATATATATATATATATATATATATATATAGATTTATTTTAATAATAATTTAATTATATTGTATATTATTATTTTAAGTTATTATATATATTCATATAGTTATATTTATATTTATATGTATACATATTTATTTACAAATAATGGTTCGTGAATCGTCGGGAATGGTCGAAGTTAAATGAATGCAAGAAAACAGTTCAAAAATTTTAAGACTCAATATTATATACTTTGCTTATCGTGTCGAAATCATATAAAGATTAAGTTTAAATTTGGTCGAAAATTCCCGGGTCGTCACAGTACCTACCCGTTAAAGAAATTTCGTCCCGAAATTTGAGTGAGGTGGTCATGGCTAACAATAAAAATGTTTTCATGACAATTATGAGTTGATAATGGAGTTTTATCATCATTGAGTAATATAGAGAAAACAAATTGATTATACGAAGAGTATAAGTGAAGCTATCGCAAGAGAGTGCAATGAATAAATGTATACTCGTTTTAACCGATGACGTAGTTATGATTTATTTCCGGGATTCATGGGATTTAAAAAAAAAATCTTCGTAATAAGATTTGGTTCTTCGGCGATTAAGGAAATCAGGATCTTCTTTGATTAAATGCGATAATCAGTCTCGATTTCTCTGTCGGATATTTCACTATAAATCCACCCCTTTCGTTTTCTTACAAATCATACCTTCTATTCTTTCTTCTTTAATTCATATTTCTAAAACATTCGCCAATATGCTCCATCCAGTTCTAATTCTTGATATATTCCTAACTTTCATATCTGTCATTCTTCTCTTTGATCTATCACCGGAGGATTTTATTTACTTCTACTATTATCTTGGGGTTATAGTGTTGTTAATTTTCCCGTGTCTTTATGTTGCAATACGTATTGATATACACGGTTTGAAATTTCTGGGTTGTTGTTTGGTTTTATATCTTCCCTTATATTTCGAATCTCTTTGCCTTTTTATTCTCCTCTCGATCTCTAGTAAAGCGAGTAATGGTCCGGAATTTGTAAGTATGAATTTTGAAATGAACATAGTAATATTCTAAGAAGGGAATCGTAATGGCAAAATCTTGATTTGTCAAATTACCAAAATATCCCGAAAAAGACCGAATCATCAAGAAAATATTTTCTTGACATGTTTAGAGATTAGATAGAATATAAGAGTCGTGTAAATGGCACATGACGATGGTACTGAGAATCATCACGTTCCATTAGAAACTCAGCATGAATTACTGTAATATAATCACGTTGATTAAATGTCATTATATTATACTAACTCATGCATCAGTTCCCAACATTACTTCAATAACATTCATATTTTAAGCTCGAAAGTTTACAGAATATAGAAACTAACAGTTTCTATATGATGTAACATTGATAGCACGAAGAGATTAATGATTTCAGACAAGAATAGTTATGAAAATATCTTCAGAAATATGTAAGATATTTATAATGAAAGATACGATAATATCTTGAAATTTCTAATATCGAAGGATGGTGAAGAAAATTTGTCCGCAAGAGTTTGGAGTCGGAAGCAAGGTATTCGCTAAAGATTTCATCAGAAATCATCAGGATTCTTAATGTACAAGTTTAGTCCTTGTAATTTATTCAAAGAATCCTTCGTAGTTTGCTCAATCAGTTTTTCAATTTCAAACTTTTTCTGAGCTTTGCCAACATACAATTCTTTATCATCAACTTTTGGCTGTTGAAGTCGTTTACAGTTTTTGTTGCTTCATTCAACTTTCTAAAATTCAGAGTATTAATTTGCAGACTGGGTGCTTTTCAGAATTTCAGAAAGGAAGATCATAGTTCTAAGAGATGAATGTTATATGGATACATATAACTGTTGTTGTGGAAACGTTGCGAGACTCACAATACAGATTTGCTGATTTCCGGTAATTGGTATTACAATTCTTGTTACAAGATGCGGATGAGTACATGATGAGACTTCAATAGATAAATATATTGATTTGTCAGAGAGATTTAACCCAAAGAGCAACGAGGTTGCTGGTACGTCTGCTGGTAATTAGATGGAATATAAAAAGTTCCCCGGTAATAACAAAAGAGCACACATATATATCAAGGTTATAATAAGGTAGTTTCGAACGAAAAATCGAAGTTGACTTGCTGGAGCTGTAACAAATTTGGCTAATTTGGAAAGAGATTGCAAAGTTATTTTCGGTAATGATAACGCTAAAGGAATTAGCACAGCTACGCGTTAAACGTTTACTCAGTTTTTGAGAGTTTTCAGGTGCATAACTATATGTATAAATCCTTCCTTCTGTAGCTAAAGTGTGGTTGGTTCATCCTCTTGGTTGAGGTGTTTTCAAGAATAATGAAAGGGTTGAACGCAGAATGTAATCGTGAAGATACAAATGAGGTTTAAGGTGAAATCAAGTGGCAAATTTGAAGAATTGTTTAGTTTCATATGTTATAGTCAGTATTTTAATTCATTTTAATTGTCGAATGTTATTAGTCTACAGTCGGCAGTCCACAGTTGACAGTCCAATAATTCATTTTCATATATAATATTCGAATTAATTAATACGTGTCATGACCCGTATACGTCTCAGACTCGATCACAACTCAAAGTATATATATTATTATAGAATCAACCTCAACCCTGTATAGAGAACTCGATCATTACTACATATAGAGTGTCTATGGTGATTCCAAATAATATATATAGATGCGTCAATATGATATGCCAAAACCTTGTATACGTGTCCCGATATTTAAAGTGCGTAAAATAAATACAGAAATTAAATGACGATAAATAAAATGCGTAAAGTAAATAACAGAAATTAAATAACGATATATAAAATTGCGAGAATTAAAATTGCGATGAAATAAATTGCGATAATTAAATTGCAATAAATAAAATGTAATATGGAATTAACAGTTAGCTAGGAACAGTTAGCTAGGATTTTGTTAGCGTGGTTTCTTAACAAAATTTCATATTGTCAATTTGTCTGTTTCTAATCAATTTTTATTGTGTCCATTATTTCTTCATTATGCCACTTGTTGGATTCTGATAAATCAAAATCCAAATATGAAATTGGATGAATATGGTTATTCTGTGGAGAATGGATTTGTATATCGTGGATGTAAGTAGGATAGTAAACGACTGTTGAATCAGCTTCGAAGAATGTACAGTGTAATTTATTATTGTGAAATCTAATTATTCTTCGGGTATTACCTACCCGTTAAAATATTTTCACAATTAACACTTTGTACGAACGAATTTTTAATTACAATCTTTATGAAAACATATATACATATATATTTTCTTCAGATGTAATCATGGATTCATTGAGTTAATATGATATTAAACTCATTTGGTTTACCGTTAGAACTAGAATACATAATCTCTAAAACATTTAGAGATTACTTAATCTCCATGAAGAACGAAGATAATCTATGTAGAGCGATACGTAAAACGATGATTATGCTTGAGGTATAGATTGTGATGTGTGATGATGTTGTTGTTGTTGGTTCTAGTTATGTTGCTGGTGCTGCTGATGATGATACTGTTGGTGCCGGTGATGTTGCTGAAGCTGGTACATTTTGCACCATATTCTCAGAATTGATTATTCGAGCGCGAAGTTCGTTGACTTATTACTCCAGGATGATTGTCGGTTGGAACAAGCGGATGAATAAGGTTCAAAATTGTGGATAGAATATAATCTTGTCGAGTTACCCTGGAAATGAGACTGAAAATGGTGTCTCGAACAGGTTCGCCGGTAAACGCTTCAGGTTCTTTGTCAAGAGGTGAATTCGGTTGGTGGAAGGGATTACCTTCTGCGCGTTTCCATTAATTAAGTCGACTACGAACCCATCAGATGAATTGATAATGGCTGATTGGTCGATTCATGCCGATGATGCTGTTTTCGGAGCTTAGGTGAAACTCCATGTCGGAATAGTTGTCTGAATATCTATCGGAATAGCTATCGAAATCTGAGGAACTCGAACTGGTTGTAGGATTCATCTCGTATGATCAGATGAAGGATTTTTGATAAGAAATAGATTATATGATGTAGATTAGTACCCTGTTAATACATAATTTACATATGCATATTTAATACTAAAATCCTATAAGCTGCGGAGGAATCTAAGGAATCTGTCAGGCAAAGTCTACAGTAGCAGATATGCTAAGATATGATTTTTTGTCTATACACTATTCATGCAGTCAATGCAGTAAAACGTGTCTAGACTAAGAATGATAAGCAAGTGATTCTCTAAGAATGATAAACAGATGATTTCCGAAAAAAATGATAAGCAAAACTTTTGACATGCAAACACGGTCGAAGTCCAGACTTTCTAATGCATTCTAATGACTATCATTTAGACACACTAATGCAAGACCTGGTTCACTAAGACCACCGCTCTGATACCAACTGAAAGGACCCGTCCTAATCCATCCGGACGAAGTCCATATCGATTATAAACAATTCACAACAGTTGATTACATCGCGAGGTACTTGACCTCTATATGATACATTTTACAAACATTGCATTCGTTTTTGAAAAGACAATCTTTCATTACATCAAAAGTTGACAACATGCATACCATTTTGTAATATATCTTACTATAATTGACTTAATAATAATCTTGATGAACTCAACGACTCGAATGCAACGTCTTTTGAAATATGTCATGAATGACTCAAAGTAATATCTCTAAGAAGAGCAAATGCACAGCGGAAGATTTCGTTCGTACCTGAGAATAAACATGCTTTCAAGTGTCAACCAAAAGGTTGGTGAGTTCATTAGTTTAACATAAATAATCATTTCATAATTTTTAATAGACCACAAGATTTCATATTTCCATTTCTCATAAACATACGTCCCATGCATAGAGACAAAAATATCATTCATATGGATTGAACACCTGGTAACCGACATTCACAATATGCATATAAGAATATCCCCATCATTCCGGGATCCTCCTTCGGACATGATATAAATTTCGAAGTACTAAAGCATCCGTTACTTTGGATGGGGCTTGTTGAACCCAATAGATCTATCTTTAGAGTTCGCGTCAATTAGGGTTTCTGTTCCCTAATTCTTAGATTACCAGACTATATAATAAGGGCATATTCGATTAGATAATCCAACCATAGAATGTAGTTTCGATCACTTGTGTCCATTTCGTAAAACATTTATAAAAGCAGCGCATGCATTCTCAGTCCCAAAAATATATATTGCGAAAGCATTTAAAAAGGGATTAATGAAACTCACGCATATAAATATTGTAAATCAGTTAATAAAGCATTTGCATGTATTCTCAGCCCAAAAACGTAAAGAGTAAAAGGGATCAAATGAAACTCACCATGATGTATTTTGTAGTAAAAATACATATAACGACATTAACAACTGAACAATGCAGGGTTGGCCTCGGATTCACGATCCTATATCATTTATATATATTAACACATATATTTATAATCGAACGGATTTAATATATCTTAAATTATATATTATATATATTCAATTTGTATGTATCTTTAAAAGTGACTAATATTTATATAGTTATATTAATATTTATATATGATTAATATTATATTTAAAAATACATCATTTGTTAAATATGAATGTTTATATAAAAACATATGTTTATTATAAGTTTAACTTTATATTCAAAATATTTATTTGTTGTAAAAATAATAATAATGATAATACTAGTAATAAAAATAATGATGATAATAATAATGATTATAATTTTTAATAATAATAATTCTTATGTTCATAATAATAATAGTAATAATAATAATAATGAATATAAGTGTGTATACCCTTTTGAAAACTTTCCTAAAAACAATTGCGCACGATGGGGCTCGAACCCGCGACCTCTCATTAACACAAACATCACATAACCACTCAGCTATTCACATGTTTCTTTGATTTACACCCCAAGATTAAATATATAACCCGTATGTTTCCTGTTCCATCTGCAGCCCAACAGAGTAATACGGCCCAGCTGGCTTTTTGAAATTGATCTCGGCCCAATCACCAAAATAAGAAACTCTCGGCCCGTACTGAAATCCCATAACATAACCGACCCTCAATTAGGTTTAAAGGATAACACAAATTAGGTTTCCTCTGCAGATTCCTTTCGTTCCAACAAAATTCAGAAACAAGATCAAGTTGTCGATGGTGGATCGAGGTTTACAGAGGCCTTCGATGATGCTGGGTAGCCGGATCATAAATAGATTAGCATCAATCACTCTTCTTCATCGTTATCAGGTTCATAGTATCATCATCCCTCATCAATCGATCACTTAATCAATCAATCAAATGATTCAAGTAAGTATTCGATTCATTAATTAATCTTTTAATTTCTTCATCTCTTTATATGTACTCTGTATTGTTTTAATTGAATCGAGTAGAAATAGGAATAAATGCTTTTGAATAGCGAAGAAGAAACAGGAACACAGTTGCAGCAAGTGTGAGGGTTTGAAGATAGTAGTTATTGTTTGGTCTCGAGTTTAACTTAGTAGAACAAATACGTACAGCTGAAATTTCGTGAATGTTTGGTTCGTAACAGAAAAACAGAAAAGAAGCAGGTGGGGTGTTCTGTTTATGGTGGATTCAGATGATGGCCGATGATGATCAGGGTCTGAAGGTTATAGTGGTCGTTGGTTCTTGATGGTGGTGATGTCGATAACAACACAGCAATAGCAGTATAACGGTAGTAATTAACAGAATTTATTGATATCCTTAATGATGGTGTTACAGTGGTTTTCCTTGGGCTTTATTTCTTTATGAACTGCAGTTTGGGTATATGTAATATGATTGAATACAGTCAATTTGATCATAATTTATTTGTATTGTGATTGGAAGTCGACATTTAACAACTTGGAGACAGGAACTGTTCGAACGATAAATAAAAAGTAATAGAGCATCAAGATTGATTACAAAGTCTAACTGCTTTTGTAGTCTTGTGTTTTGGTCTGAGCAGGAAACAGAAATAGCAGTAGCAGTCTGTGGTGGTGTAAGGTGGCTGTGGAAGAGGTAATTTTTGATTTCTTTAGGTGTTTATCATGTATATAATGTATATATGTAAATTAGAGATATAGATAGATATGGATGATGGTGATTAAGGATGGTCTGATGTTTTGTTCCCATCATACACAGGAAACGTACCATATTATTTGCAGTGTACTTGGTTATGTTGCAGGTATAATGATGGTGAAGGTCTTCGAATGGAACAAGAATATAGCAGCTTGGTGATGATGGTGGCGATTATGAGTAGCTGAAAATGGCAGCAGCAGTATCACTAGTTGATGGTGATTACCGGATTGTTTCTCGTGGTGATGGAGGTGAAGGCTGCAGTTGATAGTCGTGGTATTTCATAGAAGACAGGAAATACCAATTAAAAACAACAAGTCATTCAGGTCATTTTGGGTTTTGGTTTAATGGCGGTTTAGAGGTAGTTATAGGTGTTGAGTGGCGGGTTATGATTTGAGTGTTGGGGCTGCTTGAATAGCAATTAATCTCGGTTGATTTGCAACAACAGATCGTGCAGCTAGTGGCAGTAGGTGTAGTTGCATTTTAGATGGTTTTCTTTTAGTTGCAGTAACAAACCATAATATGGTGTTCTTGGGTGAGTTTAGCCAAACCAAAATGATATTTGGGTGCAGGCTGCAGTGGTGATCGTTTAGATAGTGATGTAAATCACAAAATAGAAAGTAGACTAGATAGATAGTGGTGGTTGTGGTTTTGAGTGAATGTTCCCAGTACATCATGTATATATCTTATATTATAGAGAAATTTGATCATTGGTGTTGGAATGATGGTGTTTGGAAATGGAATATTACATAAAGGAGATGTGGATAGATAACAAAAAGGACTAGTATCTCAATTGAAATTATAGAAGAAACAAGAAGTGGATGTTGATTGGAAACAGAACACGTACAGATAAAGTTAGAAATAATTAGATGGTGATGATTAATCTACATGCGATATATATATATATATATATATATATATATATATATATATATATATATATATATATATATATATATATATATATATATATATATATATATGATTTAGAGGAATCAAATCCCAACTAACACAGTACTTTTAACAATTAATAATTATAATATAATAATTATAATATAATTTAAAATATAAACGTGCGCGAGAAGTTAGCCGTCGTCTACTATTTCATTCACGGACTGAAATTCGTACTCCATTGATAAATAAGTGGCGGACTAAAAGTCTTCGGAAAAATCCCAAATTTTAATATTAATTATCTTTATTTATTTGAGTCATTATGGTATAAAATTCGGTCATTAACTATTAAATAAAAATTACATTAATTATTCACTCCCAACCCTAAGTAAAATATAAAAAGTTTTAAAATTCAACAATTAGTTCTTAAATACATTTTTAATAAGCTTAAATTTTATAGAACTATTTTCGGATCACCATTTATTTTAAAATCATATAAGTTCGCATTAAACTTCTCTAAATAATAATCGTTACAATTTTTTTTAAATAATTATATTTGATATACTCTATATATATATATATATATATATATATATATATATATATATATATATATATATATATATATATATATATATATATATATATATATATATATAGATTTATTTTAATAATAATTTAATTATATTGTATATTATTATTTTAAGTTATTATATATATTCATATAGTTATATTTATATTTATATGTATACATATTTATTTACAAATAATGGTTCGTGAATCGTCGGGAATGGTCGAAGTTAAATGAATGCAAGAAAACAGTTCAAAAATTTTAAGACTCAATATTATAGACTTTGCTTATCGTGTCGAAATCATATAAAGATTAAGTTTAAATTTGGTCGAAAATTCCCGGGTCGTCACAAAGACATGCATACACTGGGTCGTGGATTGATCCAAGATAATATATATCGATTTATTTCTGTACATCTAACTATGAACAACTAGTTGTAGGTTACTAACGAGGACAGCTGACTTAATAAACTTAAAACATTAAAACGTATTAAAAATGTTGTAAATATATTTTGAACATACTTTGATATATATGTACATATTTGTTATAGGTTCGTGAATCGACCAGTGGTCAAGTCTTACTTCCCGGCGAAGTAAAAATCTGTGAAAGTGAGTTATAGTCCCACTTTTAAAATCTAATATTTTGGGATGAGAATACATGCAAATTTATAAATGTTTTATGAAATAGACACAAGTAAATGAAACTACTTTATGTGGGTGAATGATCGAAGCCGAATATGCCCCTTTTTAGCTTGGTAGCCTAAGAATTTGGGAACAGACTCCCAAATTGATGCGAATCCTAAAGATAGATCTATCGGGCCCAACAAGCCCCATTCTGGAATTTGGAATGCTTTAGTACTTCGAAATTATCATGTCCGATGGGTGTCCCGGAATGATGGGGATATTCTATATGCATCTTGTTAATGTCGGTTACCAGGTGTTCACCATATGAATGATTTTTATCTCTATGTATGGGATGTATATTGAATTATGAAATCTTGTGGTCCATTACTATGATTTGATAATATATAGGTTAAACCTATAACTCACCAACATTTTTGTTGACGTTTTAAGCATGTTTATTCTTAGGTGATTATTAAGAGCTTCCGCTATTGCATGCTAAAATAAGGACAAGATTTGGAGTCCATGCTTGTATGATATTATGTAAAAACTGCATTCAAGAAACTTATTTTTGATGTAATATATTCTTATTGTAAACCATTATGTAATGGTCTTGTGTAAACGGTATATTTTAGATTATCATTATTTGATAATCTACGTAATGCTTTTTAAACCTTTATCGATAAAATAAAGGTTATGATTGTTTTAAAAATAAATGCAGTCTTTGAAAAACGTTTCATATAGAGGTCAAAACCTCGCGACGAAATCAATTAATATGGAACGTTTATAATCAATATGAGCAAGACATTTCACAAATTGTGCTGAAATTCTCAAGATCACCCTAAAACGACCCTAATATCAAGATTCTAGCAAAATTTTATTGCCATTCGAGGTCATCAGAAGGACAAAAAAAGACATTTTTCTCATTATTAATGTATTTTTGAACGTTTTCAATATACATCGTATTTTTACTTTTGTGTATACATGACTTAGCATGGTATATATAGTTTTAAGGCCTATTATTTCACTCACAATGTAATTATGTATAACTCATATAATTTTGAGTCTATATAATTTTGAGTCTAATGTCACTTCATTAAACATGCTTTTTAAATCATTAATATGCGCCGCCAGATAGAGTACCATTTGGTTTCAGATTGTGCTGAAATTCTCAGGATCACCCTAAAACGGCCCAACGAGCAAGACTCTCTGAACGTTCTTGTCATTCGAGGTCATCTAGATTTCAAAAAAGACATATTTCCTCAAAACCTCACACCACTCACCAAACACCACCGACAGTTCGTGGTGCTTGGTGTTTTTCGTCTTTGGCCAAAATGTTAGATCTATCGTATATTTTGACTCGTAGTTCCGATTTAGTCACCGTTTTTTTTAAATCGTGTATTTTTTCGATATCTATCCATTGGCAAACCACCTTAGGCCATTTGTCCCAAATATTTTTCGAAACGAGGCGTCAAAAGCCTTCAATTTTGCCTTTTTTGTTTAATTTTAGACGCTCTTTTGACCATTTTGAATTTCTATCATATTATTTCTTTTTGTATGTATGACTTAGCATGGTACATATTGTTTTAAGGCCTATTATTTCACTCACAATATAATTATGTATAACGCATATATTTTTTAATCTAATGTCATTTCATTAAACACGCTTTTTATATCAAAAAGATGCACCGCCAAATGGAGTACCATTTGGCGTCGCAAAACTTTTGGTTTCAGATTGTGTTGAAATTTTCAAGATCACCCTAAAACGACCCTAACATCAAGACTCTCAGAAATTTAATTGTCATTCGAGGTAATCAGGAGGCCAAAAAAAGACATTTTTCTCATTATTAATGTTTTTTTTGAACGTTTTCAATATATATCATATTATTACTTTTATGTATCCTGACTTAGCATGGTATATATAGTTTTAAGGCCTATTATTTCACTCACAATGTGATTATGCATAACTCATATAATTTTGAGCCTAATGTCACTTCATTAAACATGTTTTATAAATCATTAATATGCGCCGCAAGATGGAGTACCATTTGGCGGCGCATAACCTTTGGTTTCGGATTGTGCTGAAATTTTCAGGATCACCCTAAAACGGCCCAACGAGCAAGACACTCTTAACGTTCTTGTCATTCGAGGTCGTCTAGATTTCAAAAAAGACATATTTCCTCAAAAATTCTCACCATTCACCAAAACACCACCGACGGTTCGTGGTGCTTGGTGTTTTTCGTCTTTGGAAAAAATGTTAGATCTATCGTGTGACGACCCGGAAATTTTCAACCAAATTTAAATTTAAAATTTATATGATTTTGACCGACGATTCGCGAACAAATATTTGTAACTAGACATGAATATATATATATATATATATATATATATATATATATATATATATATATATATATATATATATATATATATATATTTATTTATTTATTTATTTATTTATTTATTTTATAATGTGATAAAAATATAATAATAACTTAGTCATAAAACGTTTAAATTTAAAATAATATATTTTGATAAACAACGAGTCACTGATTTATAGAAGCAAATGACCACAATGCTCAATTTTATAAGTTACATTTTTTATAAGATAATTTATTGATGAGTAAGTCAAATTATTAATAAGGGTACACTCTCGTAACGTAAAAGGCTAGTTTTCTAAACGTACGAAAGTGCGTTCGAAAAACTGAAAGTGGTACATGAGTCGAGTGACAACGTACGAGTCATTTGAACAAAAATTACATTTTTACTACGCACGTAAATATAATATAATATTTAATTAATTCTAAAGATTAAATATATTATATATTAAATAATATATAATATAAAACTATGTATCATATGAAACGAGTGTCGGCAGGGGAATATAATGGATCCCAGCTGGTACATGCTATCATGCGATTGCATGATTAAATACCACAAACCCCATGCGATCACATGGGGTGTGGTTGGCCAACATATGCTTAAAGCTTGACGAGTTTTTAGTTTAGGAATTCATTTTTCATTCTTCTGTCTCTCGTACTCCCTCTCTATACACATATATATATCATAATTAAAATTATTATTATTAAGATTAATATTATTATTAATCGTATTATTATTATTATTAGTAATATTATTATTAGTATTATTAGGAGCAATATTTTTAGTATTATACATAAAATACTACAAGGGGTACGCGCGAGCTATTGCAACATGGGTTTTATGAGGGGATAGGGCTAAGGAAATTATGGGTTATAGCTATGGAGGTGATGGGTATGGTTCATGGGTATGCTCGTGAGATCAATCTAGTGTTTATCATCTCCGTTGCGTCTACGTACCTTTCCTGCAATATTGAATCTCAATATTGATACGTAAGCACTTATAATTTAATTTTTACATATTAATAGTGTATCCCTGACTAGTGCTCGAGTATATAGGATTATGTATGCTTGTACTTTTGATATTGCCATTAGATAGATTATGTTGAATCCTTAGCTAGTTACATATGCGGTCGAGAAAAGGTATAAGATATGCATGTCGTTGGAAAGCTAGCGAAAAATTGATAACTTTTCATTTAGAAATCGCTTGATTTCGATGAATGGATTAAAAGATATGGTCCACTGAATTATGATTAACATTAATTGAAATTGCTTTTGAATCTACAATAGATACTTAAACAACTAGATTATAAGATTGATAAATTGGATTTTCAAATATTACTAATCGAGTAAATGAATTTCTATATAAAGCACGTCTTGTCTTGTTGAACAATTGTCAAAGTTAACTGTCTTATCATGTTTTAAAGCTTTATAAACACTATAATATGATTTTACAAGTATTGAAAAGCTATGTGAAATAATAAAACATTTTCGATTGCCATGATAATTCAAATATAATATAGCTCCTGAAATAAATAATACTTTGAGCTTAATAAACTATAAATTCATTCAATTATCAAGACTTATATTATGTTAATAAACATGTATAGATTTAAAAATCATATTGGGTCAGGTTGAATTTTGATATGACTTTTGTTAACATTTTCGAGCATTAGGACTGTGATACACTATGACCCAACCTAGCTTGTTAGACATGTATTGACCAACATATGTTCTCGAGGTTGAGATCTACGGTTATTTTGCATTCCGAGTTTCGGTCACATTTCGGTGAATGACCTTATGTGCTGCTAAGGTGAGTTTCATTTGCTCCCTTTTTAATTGCTTTTGCAATATATATTTTTGGGCTGAGAATACATGCAATTTATTTTAAACATAATGGATACAAGTACATACTAAATTCTACACCGATTTTGAACTGAAAATCTCTTAGCTTTGGTAACTAGTAACTGCCGGTTATAAGAACTGGTGGGCACGAGTAGTAGTATATGGATCCATAGGGCTTGATATCCCCGTCCGAGCTAGAGCGCTAGCCTTTTAACGGACGTATGCTATTTGAGAAGCATACATGTTGGTTTGCGTGTATTATTAAGATGGTTATACAAAGGGTATAAATTATATATACGTTAAGTTTAGTTACCAGGGTGCTCAATTTCGTAGAATATTTTGATAAACGTTTCTGGATGAAACAACTGAAAACTTGTGATTCACCTTTATATACAAATTATGCGCAATATTAAAACTATGAACTCACCAACCTTTGTGTTGACACTTTTAAGCATGTTTATTCTCAGGTTTCTAGAAGTCTTCCGCTGTTTGCTTATACGTTATACAAGCTATGTGCATGGAGTCATACATGCTTTATTCAAGAAAACTTTGCATTCACAAAATTATCACCATGTATCTTATTTTGACTGCATTATCAACGGATGTAGGATTATAAACTATTATATACAGTGATTGTCAATACGTAGAAATCATCAGACGTCGAAAACCTTGGATTTATATATATTCATTTATGGTGTGTCTTTTCAAAAGAATGCAATATTTACAAAACGTATCATATAGAGGTCAAAACCTCACTATGAAATCGATGAATGATGTATTCGTCCAAATGGATTTGGACGGGTCATCACATATCGTATCTTTTGACTCGTAGTTCCGATTTAGTCACCATTTTTTTTAAATCGTGTATTTTTCGAGATCTATCCGTTGGCAAACTGCCGTAGGCTGTTTGTCCCAAATATTATTCGAAACGAGACCTCGAAAGCATTCAATTTTGCCTTTTTTTTGTTTAATTTTAGACGCTCTTTTGACCATTTTGAATTTCTATCATATATTATTTTTGTATGCATGACTTAGCATAGTACATATTGTTTTAAGGGCTATTATTTCACTCACAATGTAATTATGTATAACGCATATAATTTTTAATCTAACGTCACTTCACTAAACACGCTTTTTATATCAAAAAGATGTGCCGCCAAATGGAGTACCATTTGTCGGCGCATAACTTTTGGTTTCAGATTGTGTTAAAGTTCTCAAGATCACCCTAAAACGACCCTAACATCAAGACTCTCGAAAATTTTATTGCCATTCGAGGTCATCAGGATGCCAAAAAAAGACATTTTTCTCATTATTAATGTTTTTTTGAACGTTTTCAATATATATCATATTATTACTTTTATGTATACATAACTTAACATGGTATATATAGTTTTAAGACCTATTATTTCACTCACAATATAATTATGTATAACTCATATAATTTTGAGTCTAATGTCACTTCATTAAACATGCTTTTTAAATCATTAATATGCGCCGCCAGACGGAGTACCATTTGGCGGCGCATAATCTTTGGTTTCAGATTGTGCTGAAATTCTCAGGATCACTCTAAAACGGCCCAACGAGCAAGGCTCTCTGGAAGTTCTGTAACGACCCAAACCAAAACACAAACGAACCCGCGGAAAATAAAAAAAAAATTGTTTGATCAGCAAATGGCGCGGCGCGCCATTCTGGTCTGTCCCAAAAGTCTTGAAATGCGAAAAAGATTGGCCACTTCCCGACATAATTAGACAAAACGCTTTTAACAACATATTCAAATATGTAAAACTAACACATTCCATTAATAAAATGAGTTTTACGAAGCGGGGCCCACATCGGCCATTTTACGAGTTTAATACAAAATATGAGTTTCGACCATCAAAAAGTTTAAGTACCAAACTACACTACGAGCATGGTGTTTGGGATTAAACTACCCAAGTCTCGGTCAAACTCCAAAAGCTAAATATCCCAAAAGCGTTCTCTAACAACGACGGGATCTTTAATCCAAGATGATGCCCTTACCCTTGTCCACAACCGAACCTATAAAAAGGTAAACAACGAGAGGGTAAGCAAAGCTTAGTGAATGCAATAATTACAGATACATATATATAACTCATCTATTTGCAATCACATTCACCAAATACCTCATACGAACTTGTAACTCAATTAGCATGTCATCGTACCCAAAACACTTAACAATGTAGTGACCCGAACTTTTCCATGTTTATATATATTAATTGAGATTGATATTTACATGATTAAATGTTTCCAACATGTTAAGCAATCAAACTTGTTAAGACTTGATTAATTGAAATATGTTTCATATAGACAATTGACCACCCAAGTTGACCGGTGATTCACGAACGTTAAAACTTGTAAAAACTATATGATGACATATATATGGATATATATATATAGTTAACATGATACTATGATAAGTAAACATATCATTAAGTATATTAACAATGAACTACATATGTAAAAACAAGACTACTAACTTAATGATTTTTAAACGAGACATATATGTAACGATTATCGTTGTAAAGACATTTAATGTATATATATCATATTAAGAGATATTCATACATGATAATATCATGATAATATAATAATTTAAAATCTCATTTGATATTATAAACATTGGGTTAACAACATTTAACAAGATCGTTAACCTAAAAGTTTCAAAACAACACTTACATGTAACGACTAACGATGACTTAACGACTCAGTTAAAATGTATATACATGTAGTGTTTTAATATGTATTTATACACTTTTGAAAGACTTCAATACATTTATCAAAATACTTCTACTTAACAAAAATGCTTACAATTACATCCTCGTTCAGTTTCATCAACAATTCTACTCGTATGCACCCGTATTCGTACTCGTACAATACACAGCTTTTAGATGTATGTACTATTGGTATATACACTCCAATGATCAGCTCTTAGCAGCCCATGTGAGTCACCTAACACATGTGGGAACCATCATTTGGCAACTAGCATGAAATATCTCATAAAATTACAAAAATATGAGTAATCATTCATGACTTATTTACATGAAAACAAAATAACATATCCTTTATATCTAATCCATACATCAACGACCAAAAACACCTACAAACACTTTCATTCTTCAATTTTCTTCATCTAATTGATCTCTCTCAAGTTCTATCTTCAAGTTCTAAGTGTTCTTCATAAATTCCAAAAGTTCTAGTTTCATAAAATCAACAATACTTTCAAGTTTGCTAGCTCACTTCCAATCTTGTAAGGTGATCATCCAACCTCAAGAAATCTTTGTTTCTTACAGTAGGTTATCATTCTAATACAAGGTAATAATCATATTCAGACTTTGGTTCAATTTCTATAACTATAACAATCTTATTTTAAGTGATGATCTTACTTGAACTTGTTTTCGTGTCATGATTCTGCTTCAAGAACTTCGAGCCATCCAAGGATCCATTGAAGCTAGATCCATTTTTCTCTTTTCCAGTAGGTTTATCCAAGGAACTTAAGGTAGTAATGATGTTCATAACATCATTCGATTCATACATATAAAGCTATCTTATTCGAAGGTTTAAACTTGTAATCACTAGAACATAGTTTAGTTAATTCTAAACTTGTTCGCAAACAAAAGTTAATCCTTCTAACTTGACTTTTAAAATAAACTAAACACATGTTCTATATCTATATTATATGGTAACTTAATGATTTAAAACCTAGAAACACGAAAAACACCGTAAAACCGGATTTACGCCGTCGTAGTAACACCGCGGGCTGTTTTGGGTTAGTTAATTAAAAACTATGATAAACTTTGATTTAAAAGTTGTTATTCTGAGAAAATGATTTTTATTATGAACATGAAACTATATCCAAAAATTATGGTTAAACTCAAAGTGGAAGTATGTTTTCTAAAATGGTCATCTAGACGTCGTTCTTTCGACTGAAATGACTACCTTTACAAAAATGACTTGTAACTTATTTTTCCGACTATAAACCTATACTTTTTCTGTTTAGATTCATAAAATAGAGTTCAATATGAAACCATAGCAATTTGATTCACTCAAAACGGATTTAAAATGAAGAAGTTATGGGTAAAACAAGATTGGATAATTTTTCTCATTTTAGCTACGTGAAAATTGGTAACAAATATATTCCAACCATAACTTAATCAACTTGTATTGTATATTATGTAATCTTGAGATACCATAGACACGTATACAATGTTTCGACCTATCATGTCGACACATCTATATATATTTCGGAACAACCATAGACACTCTATATGTGAATGTTGGAGTTAGCTATACAGGGTTGAGGTTGATTCCAAAATATGTATAGTTTGAGTTGTGATCAATACTGAGATACGTATACACTGGGTCGTGGATTGATTCAAGATAATATTTATCGATTTATTTCTGTATATCTAACTGTGGACAACTAGTTATAGGTTACTAACGAGGACAGCTGACTTAATAAACTTAAAACATCAAAATATATTAAAAGTGTTGTAAATATATTTTGAACATACTTTGATATATATGTATATATTGTTATAGGTTCGTGAATCAACCAGTGGCCAAGTCTTACTTCCCGACGAAGTAAAAATCTGTGAAAGTGAGTTATAGTCCCACTTTTAAAATCTAATATTTTTGGGATGAGAATACATGCAGGTTTTATAAATGATTTACAAAATAGACACAAGTACGTGAAACTACATTCTATGGTTGAATTATCGAAATCGAATATGCCCCTTTTTATTAAGTCTGGTAATCTAAGAATTAGGGAACAGACACCCTAATTGACGCGAATCCTAAAGATAGATCTATTGGGCCTAACAAACCCCATCCAAAGTACCGGATACTTTAGTACTTCGAAATTTATATCATATCCGAAGGGTGTCCCGGAATGATGGGGATATTCTTATATATATGCATCTTGTTAATGTCGGTTACCAGGTGTTCACCATATGAATGATTTTTATCTCTATGTATGGGATGTGTATTGAAATATGAAATCTTGTGGTCTATTGTTACGATTTGATATATATAGGTTAAACCTATAACTCACCAACATTTTTGTTGACGTTTTAAGCATGTTTATTCTCAGGTGATTATTAAGAGCTTCCGCTGTCGCATACTTAAATAAGGACAAGATTTGGAGTCCATGCTTGTATGATATTGTGTAAAAACTGCATTCAAGAAACTTATTTTGTTGTAACATATTTGTATTGTAAACCATTATGTAATGGTCGTGTGTAAACAGGATATTTTAGATTATCATTATTTGATAATCTACGTAAAGCTTTTTAAACCTTTATTGATGAAATAAAGGTTATGGTTTGTTTAAAAATGAATGCAGTCTTTGAAAAACGTCTCATATAGAGGTCAAAACCTCGCAACGAAATCAATTAATATGGAACGTTTTTAATCAATAAGAACGGGACATTTCAGTTGGTATCCGAGCGTTGGTCTTAGAGAACCAGAATTTTGCATTAGTGTGTCTTATCGAGTTTGTTAGGATGCATTAGTGAGTCTGGACTTCGACCGTGTTTACTTGAAAAATGATTGCTTAACAAATTTTGTTGGAAACTATATATTTTTAACATGTGAATATTATGTGATATATTAATCTCTTAACGCGTTTGATATTATGTGATAGATGTCTACCTCTAGAACAAGTCCCATTGACTCACCTAATAATAATGAAGAGTCAAATGTAAATTGGAATGATTCGTGGACTGATTCACAAGTTCCCGAAGAGGAACCGGAAGAAGAGTCGGAACCGGAAGAAGAATCGGAACCGGAAGAAGAATCGGAACCGGATGAAGAAATAGAACCGGTGGGGGAAATAATAAAACGGTTAAGTAAAAGAAAATCCTCAACCAACCGACCAAGGTTAATTATGGTCAATGGTGTTTCCGCCAAGGAAGCAAAATATTGGGAGGATTACCAATTCTCCGATGAATCGGATTCCGACGAGAATTCCGATGATGTTATAGAAATTACCCCAACTGAATTTAAAAAGGCAAAAGAAAATAATAAGGGAAAGGGCATAAAAATAGAGAAATCTAATTCCAACCCCGATGAACTTTATATGTATCGTCAACCCCCGAAGTCCTTAAGTTGTAACAATGACCCGGGAACCTCTAAACCACCAGGTTTTTCTAAACCAATGTGGAAAATTACGGCTCGTATTAGGGGAACATCATATATCCCTAGAAACTTGGCAAAACGAACCAAAACCGAAGAAGAAGAAACGAGCGAGTCGGAATAAGATAGTTGTATTCGTGTGGTGTAATATATGTAATATAGTGTGCTTATGCTTTATGACATATGTAAAAATTGCTTGTATTAATAAGTATTTTTTTTATGAATCTAACTCTTGTCTATTTTACAGTTTAAAAACACAAAATGGATAGACAACCCAATATTTTAAGAGACCTACCCGGAGACATGATTGATGAAATCTTGTCTAGAGTCGGTCAGAATTCCTCGGCACAACTCTTTAAGGCGAGATCAGTTTGTAAGACATTCGAAGAACGTTCCAAGAATGTCTTGGTTTATAAGAGACTTTCATTTGAAAGATGGGGGATATCACATTGGGAAACCCATAAGTTACGATGTGTTTACTTTGACGCATATATTGCGGGGAACCCAAATGCTATTTTACGGAACGGGTTAAGAAATTATTTTGACTCAATATATCCGAATATTGGACTTCGTGATTTAGAAAAAGCGGCTAACATGCAACATAAAGAAGCATGTTATGCTTACGGATTAGTAATGTTCGCTTCTCACCAAAGTGAGAACAAGAACATCGGGCTACAACTATTAAACAAAACGTTTCCACAAGTGACGGAGTCGGTAATTGGGGTAAGAAATGAGGTTTTTAGATTGTTACGGGACTATTGGACATTACGTAACCCTCGTCCCTTTGACGACGTTACAACACGCTGTCTTATCAACGGCCATAACGGTTATGTTGCACAAGACCAAGGATGGGAAGTAGTCCTAGTAAAACCAGAATGCATGACTTGTTTCTGGACGTATGAATTACGTGTCTTTATTGCCTTTGCTGAACGACTTGTGTACTAACTAGAATTATCTTCACAACTATCTTGTATCAAAGTTATTGTGTGCTATATTTCATGCTTTATGTAAAATAAGCGGTATTGTAAGTTTGTAAAATATTGTATAAAAGTTTGAACGCGAAATATTATTATAATCAGTTTTTCATATAGAATTGTAGTAGTTGAATTGTATATTAGCTACTAAGTATGAACTTAACGGGTATGTACTACCCGAATTTAAACTTATAAAACGCTAATATGAAGAAAAAGCTTTTATAAATGAGTTCATATTATGCTACGAAATACTATTAACTACTCTTAATATTCTGTATGATTAACTTGTTCCATTTGACTATTTTGAAGGAAATGGCACCGACTACTCGACACACAGTGAATATGAATGAAGAGGAATTCCGTACTTTTCTAGCTTCAAACATAGCCGCAGTACAGGCTGCGCTACATACCAACAATAACCTTGGATCTAGCAGTACAGGAAATCGTGTAGGATGCACCTACAAAGAATTCACTGCCTGCAAACCTTTGGAATTTGATGGAACCGAAGGACCGATCGGATTGAAACGGTGGACCGAGAAGGTCGAATCGGTGTTTGCCATAAGTAAGTGTACTGAAGAGGACAAAGTGAAGTACGCTACGCATACCTTCACAGGTTCTGCGTTAACATGGTGGAATACCTATCTAGAGCAAGTGGGACAAGACGATGCGTACGCACTACCGTGGTCAGCATTCAAGCACTTGATGAACGAGAAGTACCGTCCCAGAACCGAGGTTAATAAGCTCAAGACAGAACTTAGAGGGTTACGAACCCAAGGATTTGATATTACCACGTATGAGAGACGATTCACAGAATTGTGCCTATTGTGTCCGGGAGCATTCGAAGATGAGAAAGAGAAGATCGACGCGTTTGTGAAAGGATTACCGGAAAGAATCCAAGAAGATATAAGTTCACACGAGCCCGCCTCCATACAACAGGCATGTAGAATGGCTCACAAACTAGTGAACCAGATTGAAGAAAGAATTAAAGAACAGACTGCTGAAGAGGCCAATGTGAAGCAAGTCAAAAGAAAGTGGGAGGAAAATGGTGATAAGAATCACCAATACAACAACAACAGCAATCGCAACAATTATCCCAACAATCGCAACATCAATCGCAACTACAACAAACGGCCCAACAACAACAACAACAACAACAACAACAACAACTACAACAATCATCCCAACAACAATAATAACCGCAACAACAACAACAATCAGAAGCAGCTATGCCAAAGGTGTGAAAAGTATCACTCGGGGTTCTGCACCAAATTTTGCAACAAGTGTAAAAGAAATGGTCATAGCGCGGCGAAGTGTGAGGTCTACGGACCAGGGGTTAATAGAACGAAAGGAACAAATGGTGTCGGAACGAGTAATGGTGGAGCAAGTAGTGTCGGAGCAAGCTATGCCAATGTAGTTTGTTATAAATGTGGAAAACCGGGCCACATTATTAGAAATTGCCCGAACCAGGAGAACACGAATGGACAAGGCCGCGGAAGAGTTTTCAATATTAATGCGGCAGAGGCACAGGAAGACCCGGAGCTTGTTACGGGTACGTTTCTTATTGATAATAAATCTGCTTACGTTTTATTTGATTCGGGTGCGGATAGAAGCTATATGAGTAGAGATTTTTGTGCTAAATTAAGTTGCCCATTGACGCCTTTGGATAGTAAATTTTTACTCGAATTAGCAAATGGTAAATTAATTTCAGCAGATAATATATGTCGGAATCGAGAAATTAAACTGGTTAGCGAAATATTTAAGATTGATTTAATACCAGTAGAGTTAGGGAGTTTTGATGTGATAATCGGTATGGACTGGTTGAAAGAAGTGAAAGCAGAGATCGTTTGTTACAAAAATGCAATTCGCATTATACGAGAAAAAGGAAAACCCTTAATGGTGTACGGAGAAAAGGGCAACATGAAGCTACATCTTATTAGTAATTTGAAGGCACAAAAACTAATAAGAAAAGGTTGCTATGCTGTTCTAGCACACATCGAGAAAGTACAAACTGAAGAAAAGAGCATCAATGATGTTCCCATTGCAAAAGAATTTCCCGATGTATTTCCGAAAGAATTACCGGGATTACCCCCACATCGATCCGTTGAATTTCAAATAGATCTTGTACCAGAAGCTGCACCAATAGCTCGTGCTCCTTACAGACTCGCACCCAGCGAGATGAAAGAACTGCAAAGCCAATTACAAGAACTTTTAGAGCGTGGTTTCATTCGACCAAGCACATCACCGTGGGGAGCTCCTGTTTTGTTTGTCAAGAAGAAAGATGGTACATTCAGGTTGTGTATCGACTACCGAGAGTTGAACAAACTTACCATCAAGAACCGCTACCCACTACCGAGAATCGACGACTTATTTGATCAACTACAAGGCTCGTCTGTTTATTCAAAGATTGACTTACGTTCCGGGTATCATCAAATGCGGGTGAAAGAAGATGATATTCCAAAGACTGCTTTTAGAACACGTTATGGTCATTACGAGTTTATGGTCATGCCGTTTGGTTTAACTAATGCACCAGCTGTGTTCATGGACCTTATGAACCGAGTGTGTGGACCATACCTTGACAAGTTTGTCATTGTTTTCATTGATGACATACTTATTTACTCAAAGAATGACCAAGAACACGGTGAACATTTGAGAAAGGTGTTAGAAGTATTGAGAAAGGAAGAATTGTACGCTAAGTTTTCAAAGTGTGCATTTTGGTTGGAAGAAGTTCAATTCCTCGGTCACATAGTGAACAAAGAAGGTATTAAGGTGGATCCGGCAAAGATAGAAACTGTTGAAAAGTGGGAAACCCCGAAAACTCCGAAACACATACGCCAGTTTTTAGGACTAGCTGGTTACTACAGAAGGTTCATCCAAGACTTTTCCAGAATAGCAAAACCCTTGACTGCATTAACACATAAAGGGAAGAAATTTGAATGGAATGATGAACAAGAGAAAGTGTTTTAGTTATTGAAGAAAAAGCTAACTACGGCACCTATATTGTCATTGCCTGAAGGGAATGATGATTTTGTGATTTATTGTGATGCATCAAAGCAAGGTCTCGGTTGTGTATTAATGCAACGAACGAAGGTGATTGCTTATGCGTCTAGACAATTGAAGATTCACGAACAAAATTATACGACGCATGATTTGGAATTAGGCGCGGTTGTTTTTGCATTAAAGACTTGGAGGCACTACTTATATGGGGTCAAAAGTATTATATATACCGACCACAAAAGTCTTCAACACATATTTAATCAGAAACAACTGAATATGAGGCAGCGTAGGTGGATTGAATTATTGAATGATTACGACTTTGAGATTCGTTACCACCCGGGGAAGGCAAATGTGGTAGCCGATGCCTTGAGAAGGAAGGACAGAGAACCCATTCGAGTAAAATCTATGAATATAATGATTCATAATAACCTTACTACTCAAATAAAGGAGGCGCAACAAGGAGTTTTAAAAGAGGGAAATTTAAAGGATGAAATACCCAAAGGATCTGAGAAGCATCTTAATATTCGGGAAGACGGAACCCGGTATAGGGCTGAAAGGATTTGGGTACCAAAATTTGGAGATATGAGAGAAATGGTACTTAGAGAAGCTCATAAAACCAGATACTCAATACATCCTGGAACGGGGAAGATGTACAAGGATCTCAAGAAACATTTTTGGTGGCTGGGTATGAAAGCCGATGTTGCTAAATACGTAGGAGAATGTTTGATGTGTTCTAAGGTCAAAGCTGAGCATCAGAAACCATCAGGTCTACTTCAACAACCCGAAATCCCGGAATGGAAATGGGAAAACATTACCATGGATTTCATCACTAAATTGCCAAGGACTGCAAGTGGTTTTGATACTATTTGGGTAATAGTTGATCGTCTCACCAAATCTGCACACTTCCTACCAATAAGAGAAGATGACAAGATGGAGAAGTTAGCACGACTGTATTTGAAGGAAGTCATCTCCAGACATGGAATACCAATCTCTATTATCTCTGATAGGGATGGCAGATTTATTTCAAGATTCTGGCAGACATTACAGCAAGCATTAGGAACTCGTCTAGACATGAGTACTGCCTATCATCCACAAACTGATGGGCAGAGCGAAAGGACGATACAAACGCTTGAAGACATGCTACGAGCATGTGTTATTGATTTCGGAAACAGTTGGGATCGACATCTACCGTTAGCAGAATTTTCCTACAACAACAGCTACCATTCAAGCATTGAGATGGCGCCGTTTGAAGCACTTTATGGTAGAAAGTGCAGGTCTCCAATTTGTTGGAGTGAGGTGGGGGATAGACAGATTATGTAACGACCCGACCAAATCGTCATTGACGGCGCCGCTACTTAGGTCCCGTTGCGTGGTCATAGTCTCTATATGAGACGCGTTTGACCAAAATTATGTCGCATTCATTTGAAACGTGCATGACTTGCAAAGTTTAGTTCACCAAACGGATCGACAACAAGTTTAAGTTTACAAAAGTAGTAAAGTACAAATGAAATATCTTGCGACATAATTAGTTTAAAATCACAGTTGCTATAAATAGCGTAAGTATGTAAACAATATGTTTGAATCCAAAGATGCTATCACTAGCGTATGCATGTATGTATGCTTGACTCCAAGCAAGTATGAATGTACGCGGAAGCATGTATCAAATAGCCATGTATGAACCTGAGAAACATATAGAAAACTGTCAACGAAAAACGTTGGTGAAATCATAGGTGTATTAGTAAATGTTATATTTTGAACCACAAGATTTAGTATTTCCATAAATTGATCATCCAAAAGTTGCATTCCAAAAGTTGGTTCGCGAGCACCCAATTATCAAGACTTAACGTTTCCTCCCATTGTATACCCCATCACTTAGTACTAGAACAAACACTGATTCTCGAAAATATATTTCATCCGTAGACGGTAGCGAACCGTCCGAATGAGGGTTTGTCAAACCCGTATGGCCACACAATATAAGTTCTCGCTTACACCCTGCAAGTGTAACTAATGATAATCGAATTGAGGATTTTTGTTCTAACTCGCTGTGGAATGTTTGTTTCCTTGTACTTGTGTTCAAAGTATAAAAGTATGTATTATAAAACTGTATATGTTTCTCATCCCATAATTTAAAAGTATAAAAGTTGTTGAAAGATGGGACTATGATCTCACCTCTAGTGCACGAGTATAAAGGTACTTCAACAAGTAAACGTGTGCATGAAAGTTGCTTAGCCTTGACCTAAACAAGTAAGTTGTATCAATTAACCGGTTACGACACAAGGTCGGGTGAAATGTGTTCAATTAGTCCTATGGCTCGTTAAGACTCGAAAAGTATAGCATGTGAATCACGTTGTCAAGTTTCATGCGAGAATGAAGTATAAAAACATGTTAGAACGATTGCATAAACGTTTGGTTAAGTTTGGCTAAAAGTCAAACTTGGTCAGAGTCAAAGTCAATGATGTCGGGTCGGGTATCCGACAATTTTTCTAAGTTATATAATCATATATGAGCATGTTGGCCAAGTTTCATGTTAATCGGAGGTCCGTAGCATATCAAACATTTTACGTCAAATGACCAAGCAAAACAGCCAGTTTTAGTACAATGGGACGGCGTCCCAAATGGCTAGACGGCGTCCCACATTGAAGGGTGGGACGGCGTCCTGATAACCTAGACGGCGTCTAGGTTCAAAAGGTGGGACGGCGTCTAGGAGGTTGGGACGGCGTCCCAAGAGGCTTACAGGTCCTGTTTGCAGAAAACACAAGGCACGAGCCAAACTTCAATCAATCTTAGTTTATGATCCGCAAACAATCAAGACATGTATTTTATATCACCGGAAAGCTCTTTCGACAAGGAACACAACTAGATACATTTCCTAAATCAAATTTATCATTTTAGACAACAAAAATCTCGTCGAAAGTTCGTTAAACGTTCCAAAACAAGGTTTCAAGTTCCTCAATTGCAATTCAAGTTTCGGGAATCCGATTTATACATATGATATGCCGTTTTGAAGGTAATGAAACATGTAATACAACTAAACACTTATCAATAACATTAATAAGCATTCAACGCATCAAAAGTTCGTTTTAAGAGTTGTCAAACCCTAACCAAACCTCAAAATCACTAATCATGTTAATGTAAGGTTTTCATGTCAATCAACACACCAAAACGAAGCTATTGAAGTAACTAACACTTTGAACACACAAACATTAACATCTAAACACATTTCATCATCCAAAATCAAAGATTAAGCATACACTTTTCATTTTCAAGCTAGTTACACCAAAACATCAAGATCGAGCATACAAATCATATAATCATGCTAGACACGAGCCATAGACACTAACTAACAACATTTCAAGTCAAAAACACGAATTTAAAGAAATTTAGTGTTTTAGAAATGTTACCCAAAATGGATGAAATTGGTACCAAATCGAAGAGGATGATGAGAGGATCACGAATATGTAATTTGTTTTGAAGTTTGCTTCCCGATCCGAATTTAGATGATGAATTATGTTTGTGTTCTTGAGAGAAAAAGAAAGAAAGAGAGAGATGGAGGGATTGAATGGTGGTGATTGGGGTGGACTAGTTGACCTAGTCAACTAGTTTGCCCCGTGTCAATTTTAGTCCCTCGAGTTTAGAAGCGAGTGCGGGATTTAACCAAACGAATATTTTAAAAACGCTCGAGTAGACGAGTGATGTTATAATTAAATAACGGGAATATTATAAACGTTAGTCAACGGAAATTGGGAATTTAAATAGCGAAAGATATTATTTAAAAAAAAGACGGTGTTAAAAATAAATTTAACGGAAAAACGCGGGATGTTACATTATCCACACCTCAAAAGAAATTTCGTCCCGAAATTTAGTTGGAAGTAGTAGTTGTTGAATCTTACTCGAGATCTTGCGTTGTAAATTCTACGAATAAGTGAAGGTACGTCCTTGAGTATTTCCACGAATTTTGACGGTCGGGATCATATGTTGTTTTAAGGTTTGGCTTCCATGATTCATGGTTTCAATCGGTCCTCCTAGGAAGTGAGGTTTATCGTCGATAGTGAGTTCATCAAAGGAGATAACAAGTTCTCGTTTCGCAAAACACGTCTTTGAGTTGATACATCGAATGTAGGATAAACGAAGACTCAAAATGGGTCGGAAAATCTAAACGGTTAGCAACGGGTCCAAAACTCCCCAAGATTTCAAAAGGATTAAAATATCACGAATTTAGCTTCCTACGTTTTCCCGAAACGGATTTCACCTTCCCAAGGTGCGACTCTTAACGTGACGCGGTTTCCCACGTGGAATTTGAAACGTTTACGTCTAACATCGGCGTAGCTCTTGGTGATTACGAGTCGCGTAGGGTTTTGCCTGAATATGAATAAATTTTCTCAGTTGTTCATGAATAACCTCGGCCCCGGTGAATTGATCATCGTTTACTTGGTTCGACAAAGGAGAATGACGTTTCCGGTCACATGTGGTTTCAAAAGGAGTGACGTTAAAACTCGAATGAAAATCATTGTAGTACGAGGATTCGGTTAAAGGAAAATACTTTTTTTTTTTTTTTTTTTTTCAAGTAAATTTGAAGTTGGTAATACAAACTTGTATTATGGTTTCCAAGGTTTAAATCGCATGTTTGTTTGGTCCGTCGGGTTGTGGATGGTACGCGGTACTCATGTCTAAACGCGGTCCCGAGGCTTTTTGTAAGGTACTCCAAAATCTAGAAGTGAAACGAGGATCTCGATCCGAAACGGGGTACATTTCCCTAAGGCATAGTGAACAAGTTTGCTAGGAATTGAAAACGTTAGCTAGGACAAGTTTCTCAAGAAAATTCGCGTCGCGGAAGATTTATCGGTTTCCAAAAACGTTCGTCGGGGCAAGTTCTTATCGGGTTTTGAAAACGATTGTTAGGACTATCCACCCTCGCGGCGAATATTTGTACGACGTGAAGAGTCGCTCTCCATTGCGAATTTAGAATAAGGACCTCCTGAACCGGAAGTACGAGGGTGATGCAAGAGAAGTTTCCGTCCCGATGTGAGCATAACGAGTAAATTGTAGTTAGTCAATAAGACTGCGCGAGAACGAGCTAGTATACCCGTGTGACATACGGTTGAAGTCGAATGGAATCGGTAATTCATTCGGAAGCATAAATATAATTTGACAATAATTGAAGGTGTGTCCCCGGTATGGTTGTTATAAATATTCTCGGAGTTTTCGGATGTCCAACCATGAAAAGATGAAGTCATGTACATGGCACATGGTGGTGTTTAGGTTGATCGAGTCTAACCACCATCACGTGTCACTAGAACTTTGGTATGTCTTACCGTAATATAACCACGTTGATCGAGTGTCGTTATATTACGCTAACTCATACCTCCATTCCCACATCACTCTATAGATTCAAGTTCGTGTCATCGCGAAAATCTAAAATGAACAAAATGTAACGACGTCTCAAACGTGACTTGTATTAAATCGAAATAGTTTCTACAACTCTAAAGAAGCGTTTCCCCGCGGGAAGGGTATAAACGATTCAAACAATAATGTATTTAGGTATGAAAAGAGTAACAAGTCATGATAACAAGTACTACGCAACCGTAGCGATAAATGGTGATGACGATACTCATCTAGAGTAGTGACAGTGACTTTACAATATTCATGGATAGTAAGATGAGACGGGGGAAATAACAACCAAGGAGTCAGAGTTCCCGAACTAAAGTGGCAGGATACGAGTTCGTATAATGAAGGTTGGGTACCATTAAAAAGTTTGCCTAAGAATGATTCAAGTATAATGCACAAGTAGTCAAGTAAGTGCTATCTATAGCAAATGTATGTCAGAATGCAATGGCTAACTATCCGGTTGTAGTCTAGACTCACTAATGCGTCCTAACGACTCTGTTAGACACACTAATGCATCCTAGTTCTCTACAACCAACGCTCTGATACCATCTGTAACGACAGATGGGGTAGAAACCCACCCAGTGCCTTTCCAGCTAACCGCTTGGTGACCACTGAGTGTACCTCAGACACTGATTTTACGGCCCGCATTTCTGCCAAACTGCCAACCCTCAAATTCCAAGGGATCGCAAGGGGTAAGAGCCAATGCTTCGTCACAGGTAACACTGTGAGAACCCCCTCTACGATTAACCCGCCAAAAAGCATAGTCCGTATGAGTGCCCGGCCTAACAGCCGGCGCGCGTGACTACCTTTACGGCTAAGGTTAAACCAGCTCTGATACCATCTGTAACGACCCGACCAAATCGTCATTGACGGCGCCGCTACTTAGGTCCCGTTGCGTGGTCATAGTCTCTATATGAGACGCGTTTGACCAAAATTATGTCGCATTCATTTGAAACGTGCATGACTTGCAAAGTTTAGTTCACCAAACGGATCGACAACAAGTTTAAGTTTACAAAAGTAGTAAAGTACAAATGAAATATCTTGCGACATAATTAGTTTAAAATCACAGTTGCTATAAATAGCGTAAGTATGTAAACAATATGTTTGAATCCAAAGATGCTATCACTAGCGTATGCATGTATGTATGCTTGACTCCAAGCAAGTATGAATGTACGCGGAAGCATGTATCAAATAGCCATGTATGAACCTGAGAAACATATAGAAAACTGTCAACGAAAAACGTTGGTGAAATCATAGGTGTATTAGTAAATGTTATATTTTGAACCACAAGATTTAGTATTTCCATAAATTGATCATCCAAAAGTTGCATTCCAAAAGTTGGTTCGCGAGCACCCAATTATCAAGACTTAACGTTTCCTCCCATTGTATACCCCATCACTTAGTGCTAGAACAAACACTGATTCTCGAAAATATATTTCATCCGTAGACGGTAGCGAACCGTCCGAATGAGGGTTTGTCAAACCCGTATGGCCACACAATATAAGTTCTCGCTTACACCCTGCAAGTGTAACTAATGATAATCGAATTGAGGATTTTTGTTCTAACTCGCTGTGGAATGTTTGTTTCCTTGTACTTGTGTTCAAAGTATAAAAGTATGTATTATAAAACTGTATATGTTTCTCATCCCATAATTTAAAAGTATAAAAGTTGTTGAAAGATGGGACTATGATCTCACCTCTAGTGCACGAGTATAAAGGTACTTCAACAAGTAAACGTGTGCATGAAAGTTGCTTAGCCTTGACCTAAACAAGTAAGTTGTATCAATTAACCGGTTACGACACAAGGTCGGGTGAAATGTGTTCAATTAGTCCTATGGCTCGTTAAGACTCGAAAAGTATAGCATGTGAATCACGTTGTCAAGTTTCATGCGAGAATGAAGTATAAAAACATGTTAGAACGATTGCATAAACGTTTGGTTAAGTTTGGCTAAAAGTCAAACTTGGTCAGAGTCAAAGTCAACGATGTCGGGTCGGGTATCCGACAATTTTTCTAAGTTATATAATCATATATGAGCATGTTGGCCAAGTTTCATGTTAATCGGAGGTCCGTAGCATATCAAACATTTTACGTCAAATGACCAAGCAAAACAGCCAGTTTTAGTACAATGGGACGGCGTCCCAAATGGCTAGACGGCGTCCCACATTGAAGGGTGGGACGGCGTCCTGATAACCTAGACGGCGTCTAGGTTCAAAAGGTGGGACGGCGTCTAGGAGGTTGGGACGGCGTCCCAAGAGGCTTACAGGTCCTGTTTGCAGAAAACACAAGGCACGAGCCAAACTTCAATCAATCTTAGTTTATGATCCGCAAACAATCAAGACATGTATTTTATATCACCGGAAAGCTCTTTCGACAAGGAACACAACTAGATACATTTCCTAAATCAAATTTATCATTTTAGACAACAAAAATCTCGTCGAAAGTTCGTTAAACGTTCCAAAACAAGGTTTCAAGTTCCTCAATTGCAATTCAAGTTTCGGGAATCCGATTTATACATATGATATGCCGTTTTGAAGGTAATGAAACATGTAATACAACTAAACACTTATCAATAACATTAATAAGCATTCACCGCATCAAAAGTTCGTTTTAAGAGTTGTCAAACCCTAACCAAACCTCAAAATCACTAATCATGTTAATGTAAGGTTTTCATGTCAATCAACACACCAAAATGAAGCTATTGAAGTAACTAACACTTTGAACACACAAACATTAACATCTAAACACATTTCATCATCCAAAATCAAAGATTAAGCATACACTTTTCATTTTCAAGCTAGTTACACCAAAACATCAAGATCGAGCATACAAATCATATAATCATGCTAGACACGAGCCATAGACACTAACTAACAACATTTCAAGTCAAAAACACGAATTTAAAGAAATTTAGTGTTTTAGAAATGTTACCCAAAATGGATGAAATTGGTACCAAATCGAAGAGGATGATGAGAGGATCACGAATATGTAATTTGTTTTGAAGTTTGCTTCCCGATCCGAATTTAGATGATGAATTATGTTTGTGTTCTTGAGAGAAAAAGAAAGAAAGAGAGAGATGGAGGGATTGAATGGTGGTGATTGGGGTGGACTAGTTGACCTAGTCAACTAGTTTGCCCCGTGTCAATTTTAGTCCCTCGAGTTTAGAAGCGGGTGCGGGATTTAACCAAACGAATATTTTAAAAACGCTCGAGTAGACGAGTGATGTTATAATTAAATAACGGGAATATTATAAACGTTAGTCAACGGAAATTGGGAATTTAAATAGCGAAAGATATTATTTAAAAAAAAGACGGTGTTAAAAATAAATTTAACGGAAAAACGCGGGATGTTACAGATTACGGGTCCGGAGATTATACAAGAAACTACCGAGAAGATCATCCAAATTCAACAACGGTTGAAAACTGCCCAAAGTCGACAAAAGAGCTACGCTGACATTAAAAGAAAAGATATAGAATTTGAAATTGGAGAGATGGTCATGCTTAAAGTTGCACCTTGGAAAGGCGTTGTTCGATTTGGTAAACGAGGGAAATTAAATCCAAGGTATATTGGACCATTCAAGATTATTGATCGTGTCGGACCAGTAGCTTACCGACTTGAGTTACCTCAACAACTCGCGGCTGTACATAACACTTTCCACGTCTCGAATTTGAAGAAATGTTTTGCTAAAGAAGATCTCACTATTCCGTTAGATGAAATCCAAATCAACGAAAAACTTCAATTCATCGAAGAACCCGTCGAAATAATGGATCGTGAGGTTAAAAGACTTAAGCAAAACAAGATACCAATTGTTAAGGTTCGATGGAATGCTCGTAGAGGACCCGAGTTCACCTGGGAGCGTGAAGATCAGATGAAGAAGAAATACCCGCATCTATTTCCAGAAGATTCATCAACACCTTCAACAGCTTAAAATTTCGGGACGAAATTTATTTAACGGGTAGGTACTGTAGTGACCCGAACTTTTCCATGTTTATATATATTAATTGAGATTGATATTTACATGATTAAATGTTTCCAACATGTTAAGCAATCAAACTTGTTAAGACTTGATTAATTGAAATATGTTTCATATAGACAATTGACCACCCAAGTTGACCGGTGATTCACGAACGTTAAAACTTGTAAAAACTATATGATGACATATATATGGATATATATATAGTTAACATGATACTATGATAAGTAAACATATCATTAAGTATATTAACAATGAACTACATATGTAAAAACAAGACTACTAACTTAATGATTTTTAAACGAGACATATATGTAACGATTATCGTTGTAAAGACATTTAATGTATATATATCATATTAAGAGATATTCATACATGATAATATCATGATAATATAATAATTTAAAATCTCATTTGATATTATAAACATTGGGTTAACAACATTTAACAAGATCGTTAACCTAAAAGTTTCAAAACAACACTTACATGTAACGACTAACGATGACTTAACGACTCAGTTAAAATGTATATACATGTAGTGTTTTAATATGTATTTATACACTTTTGAAAGACTTCAATACATTTATCAAAATACTTCTACTTAACAAAAATGCTTACAATTACATCCTCGTTCAGTTTCATCAACAATTCTACTCGTATGCACCCGTATTCGTACTCGTACAATACACAGCTTTTAGATGTATGTACTATTGGTATATACACTCCAATGATCAGCTCTTAGCAGCCCATGTGAGTCACCTAACACATGTGGGAACCATCATTTGGCAACTAGCATGAAATATCTCATAAAATTACAAAAATATGAGTAATCATTCATGACTTATTTACATGAAAACAAAATAACATATCCTTTATATCTAATCCATACATCAACGACCAAAAACACCTACAAACACTTTCATTCTTCAATTTTCTTCATCTAATTGATCTCTCTCAAGTTCTATCTTCAAGTTCTAAGTGTTCTTCATAAATTCCAAAAGTTCTAGTTTCATAAAATCAACAATACTTTCAAGTTTGCTAGCTCACTTCCAATCTTGTAAGGTGATCATCCAACCTCAAGAAATCTTTGTTTCTTACAGTAGGTTATCATTCTAATACAAGGTAATAATCATATTCAGACTTTGGTTCAATTTCTATAACTATAACAATCTTATTTTAAGTGATGATCTTACTTGAACTTGTTTTCGTGTCATGATTCTGCTTCAAGAACTTCGAGCCATCCAAGGATCCATTGAAGCTAGATCCATTTTTCTATTTTCCAGTAGGTTTATCCAAGGAACTTAAGGTAGTAATGATGTTCATAACATCATTCGATTCATACATATAAAGCTATCTTATTCGAAGGTTTAAACTTGTAATCACTAGAACATAGTTTAGTTAATTCTAAACTTGTTCGCAAACAAAAGTTAATCCTTCTAACTTGACTTTTAAAATAAACTAAACACATGTTCTATATCTATATTATATGGTAACTTAATGATTTAAAACCTAGAAACACGAAAAACACCGTAAAACCGGATTTACGCCATCGTAGTAACACCGCGGGCTGTTTTGGGTTAGTTAATTAAAAACTATGATAAACTTTGATTTAAAAGTTGTTATTCTGAGAAAATGATTTTTATTATGAACATGAAACTATATCCAAAAATTATGGTTAAACTCAAAGTGGAAGTATGTTTTCTAAAATGGTCATCTAGACGTCGTTCTTTCGACTGAAATGACTACCTTTACAAAAATGACTTGTAACTTATTTTTCCGACTATAAACCTATAATTTTTCTGTTTAGATTCATAAAATAGAGTTCAATATGAAACCATAGCAATTTGATTCACTCAAAACGGATTTAAAATGAAGAAGTTATGGGTAAAACAAGATTGGATAATTTTTCTCATTTTAGCTACGTGAAAATTGGTAACAAATATATTCCAACCATAACTTAATCAACTTGTATTGTATATTATGTAATCTTGAGATATCATAGACACGTATACAATGTTTCGACCTATCATGTCGACACATCTATATATATTTCGGAACAACCATAGACACTCTATATGTGAATGTTGGAGTTAGCTATACAGGGTTGAGGTTGATTCCAAAATATGTATAGTTTGAGTTGTGATCAATACTGAGATACGTATACACTGGGTCGTGGATTGATTCAAGATAATATTTATCGATTTATTTCTGTATATCTAACTGTGGACAACTAGTTATAGGTTACTAACGAGGACAGCTGACTTAATAAACTTAAAACATCAAAATATATTAAAAGTGTTGTAAATATATTTTGAACATACTTTGATATATATGTATATATTGTTATAGGTTCGTGAATCAACCAGTGGCCAAGTCTTACTTCCCGACGAAGTAAAAATCTGTGAAAGTGAGTTATAGTCCCACTTTTAAAATCTAATATTTTTGGGATGAGAATACATGCAGGTTTTATAAATGATTTACAAAATAGACACAAGTACGTGAAACTACATTCTATGGTTGAATTATCGAAATCGAATATGCCCCTTTTTATTAAGTCTGGTAATCTAAGAATTAGGGAACAGACACCCTAATTGACGCGAATCCTAAAGATAGATCTATTGGGCCTAAAAAACCCCATCCAAAGTACCGGATGCTTTAGTACTTCGAAATTTATATCATATCCGAAGGGTGTCCCGGAATGATGGGGATATTCTTATATATATGCATCTTGTTAATGTCGGTTACCAGGTGTTCACCATATGAATGATTTTTATCTCTATGTATGGGATGTGTATTGAAATATGAAATCTTGTGGTCTATTGTTACGATTTGATATATATAGGTTAAACCTATAACTCACCAACATTTTTGTTGACGTTTTAAGCATGTTTATTCTCAGGTGATTATTAAGAGCTTCCGCTGTCGCATACTTAAATAAGGACAAGATTTGGAGTCCATGCTTGTATGATATTGTGTAAAAACTGCATTCAAGAAACTTATTTTGTTGTAACATATTTGTATTGTAAACCATTATGTAATGGTCGTGTGTAAACAGGATATTTTAGATTATCATTATTTGATAATCTACGTAAAGCTTTTTAAACCTTTATTGATGAAATAAAGGTTATGGTTTGTTTAAAAATGAATGCAGTCTTTGAAAAACGTCTCATATAGAGGTCAAAACCTCGCAACGAAATCAATTAATATGGAACGTTTTTAATCAATAAGAACGGGACATTTCAAACAAGTCGTACATTAACACAAAACCGCATTAGCATATACTCAACACAATATATATATATATATATATATATATATATATATATATATATATATATATATATATATATATATATATATATATATATATATATATATAAATAAATAATATGCTAAATAAACGACAATCTCAATATGGTTAACCATAAACGCTATGGTGCTACCGGCTCGTGGTTCACACCATACGCAATTGAGTCATACTCTTTTATAGTGCTACCAGCTCGTGGTTCACACTCGATGCTACCGGCTCGTGGTTCACATCTTATTTTATAGTGCTACCGGCTCGTGGTTCACACTCGATGCTACCGGCTCGTGGTTCACATCTAGTTTATAGTGCTACCGGCTCGTGGTTCACACTCGATGCTACCGGCTCGTGGTTCACATCTTATCGCATACATGTTATGGCACTACCGGCTCGATGGTTCATACCATAACACCCACAAATAAACGCGTCATATACACATACGTATAATTACTCCACTCACCTCAAAATCTCTTGTGAAAGATAATCAAGCTCGAAAATCTTCAATGTAACGTACCTATTACATTATACATAATATCAATCACAAACTCAAGTTGGTCAACCAACTAAAACTCCATTCTAGGGTTATCTTGCCCCATGGTGTAATTTTGACCCATTTGCAACCCTAACCCTATTATTTGGGTTAACATCCCTAAAACCCTAATCATTAACCAAGTTAGGTCCTAAGACACTTTCCAATACAAAGTTTATGCATCAAACACATACATTTACCCACTTAGGTCCATCATGACCCATTTGACCATTTAAAGTCAATACACCCATTTCGGGTCACCCACTAACCCACTTAACACCCATTTACATATATATAAGCGTGCTAGTACTTTAACTAACCAATTTAGGCTCATAAACATAGTTTAATACTTTGAAAACCCTAGTTAATAATCTTTGGGTCTACATGACCCAAATTCACCCAAAACATCCAATTTACTAACAAATGGGTTTTAGGTTCATCACTTACCCCAAACCCTAACCCATAATCAAATTAAAATCAAGAAATCAAGATTAGAGTATACCACTACCACCAAAATGTAGCTAGAGGAAAGATGAACAACTTTGAAACTCGCACTAAGACCCTATTCAAACTCCTTCTTCCTTTAACGGAGCTTTCTCACTCTAGAACCTCCTCTCTCTCTAGAATTTAATGAAAGATGATTAAGTGGGTGGAAATGAAGTAAATGAGGCTCCAACAACTGGTTTAGGGCCTTAAAGTTGGACCCCATGTGATTTTACCAATTTACCCCCAAAATATCTAATTTTAAAAGGAAGTGAGCTGTCACAGCATATCGGCGCGGCGCGCCAAAGGGCTGCGCGACGCGCCAGTCGCCCAGTCCAGATTCTGCCTTTTATTTAAAATATGAAACGAACACCCACTCAACCCATACCGTATTTACACATATGTACGATGAAATAATAGGGTCTTACAACTCTCCCCCACTTATTCGGATTGCGTCCTCGCAATCCAAGCAGCATGACAAGAGGGAAGATAAACCAACACGAACTCTTCGGGCTCCCAAGTAAACTCGGAACCTTTACTACGATGCCATTGAACTTTAAAGGTCCTAACCTCTTTATATCTCAACCTTTTGACCTTCTCATCGAGTATGGCAATCGGTTCCTCAATATACTCTAACTTATTATTTAGCTCAATCTCGTCTAATGGTGAAATGTCCCATTCTTATTGATTAAAAACGTTCCATATTAATTGATTTCGTTGCGAGGTTTTGACCTCTATATGAGACGTTTTTCAAAGACTGCATTCATTTTAAAACAAACCATAACCTTTATTTCATCAATAAAGGTTTAAAAAGCTTTACGTAGATTATCAAATAATGATAATCTAAAATATCCTGTTTACACACGACCATTACATAATGGTTTACAATACAAATATGTTACAACAAAATAAGTTTCTTGAATGCAGTTTTTACACAATATCATACAAGCATGGACTCCAAATCTCGTCCTTATTTAAGTATGCGACAGCGGAAGCTCTTAATAATCACCTGAGAATAAACATGCTTAAAACGTCAACAAAAATGTTGGTGAGTTATAGGTTTAACCTATATATATCAAACCGTAACAATAGACCACAAGATTTCATATTTCAATACACATCCCATACATAGAGATAAAAATCATTCATATGGTGAACACCTGGTAACCGACATTAACAAGATGCATATATAATAATATCCCCATCATTCCGGTACACCCTTCGGATATGATATAAATTTCGAAGTACTAAAGCATCCGGTACTTTGGATGGGGTTTGTTAGGCCCAATAGATCTATCTTTAGGATTCGCGTCAATTAGGGTGTCTGTTCCCTAATTCTTAGATTACCAGACTTAATAAAAAGGGGCATATTCGATTTCGATAATTCAACCATAGAATGTAGTTTCACGTACTTGTGTCTATTTTGTAAATTATTTATAAAACCTGCATGTATTCTCATCCCAAAAATATTAGATTTTAAAAGTGGGACTATAACTCACTTTCACAGATTTTTACTTCGTCGGGAAGTAAGACTTGGCCACTGGTTGATTCACGAACCTATAACAATATATACATATATATCAAAGTATGTTCAAAATATATTTACAACACTTTTAATATATTTTGATGTTTTAAGTTTATTAAGTCAGCTGTCCTCGTTAGTAACCTACAACTAGTTGTCCACAGTTAGATATACAGAAATAATTCGATAAATATTATCTTCAATTAATCCACGACCCAGTGTATACGTATCTCAGTATTGATCACAACTCAAACTATACATATTTTGGAATCAACCTCAACCCTGTATAGCTAACTCCAACATTCACATATAGAGTGTCTATGGTTGTTCCGAAATATATATAGATGTGTCGACATGATAGGTCGAAACATTGTATACGTGTCTATGGTATCTCAAGATTACATAATATACAATACAAGTTGAATAAGTTATGGTTGGAATAGATTTGTTACCAATTTTCACGTAGCTAAAATGAGAAAAATTATCCAATCTTGTTTTACCCATAACTTCTTCATTTTAAATCCGTTTTGAGTGAATCAAATTGCTATGGTTTCATATTGAACTCTATTTTATGAATCTAAATAGAAAAAGTATAGGTTTAGAATCGCAAAAATAAGTTACAATTAGTTTTTGTAAAGGTAGTCATTTCAGTCGAAAGAACGACGTCTAGATGACCATTTTAGAAAACATACTTCCACTTTGAGTATAACCATAATTTTTGGATATAGTTTCATGTTCATAATAAAAATAATTTTCTCAGAATAACAACTTTTAAATCAAAGTTTATCATAGTTTTTAATTAACTAACCCAAAACAGACCGCGGTGTTACTACGACGGCGTAAATCCGGTTTTACGGTGTTTTTCGTGTTTCCAGGTTTTAAATCATTAAGTTAGCATATCATATAGATATAGAACATATGTTTAGTTAATTTTAAAAGTCAATTTAGAAGGATTAACTTTTGTTTGCGAACAAGTTTAGAATTAACTAAACTATGTTCTAGTGATTACGAGTTTAAACCTTCGAATAAGATAGTTTTATATATATGAATCGAATGATGTTATTAACATCATTACTACCTCAAGTTTAGTAGGTAAACCTACTGGAAGTGACAAGAAATGATCTAGCTTCAAAGGATCTTGGATGGCTTGAAAGTTCTTGAAGTAGGATCATGACACAAAAACAAGTTCAAGTAAGATTTTTACTCGAATTAAGATAGTTTATAGTTATAGAAATTGAATCAAAGTTTGAATATGAATATTACCTTGAATAAGAAAGATAACCTACTGTATATAACAAAGGTTTCTTGATCTTAGATGATTACTTGGAATGGATTAGAAAGCTTGGAAGTAAATTAGTAAACTTGAAGGGATTTTTAAAGTGTTCTTGAAGTGTTCTTCCTATGATGATTATAGCTTGATTCTTGAAGTGATTTTTGATGAAGATGATGATTAACTACTGGAAAAATACATTCATAATAGTGTGTGTGTGTTGAGAGAGAATTAGAAAGCGAATTGAAAGTGAAATGGAGTGAATGATGAGTGGTAATTGGTGAGTGGTGAGTGGGGTTAAAAGGAGTTCTAGTTAGTTGACTAGCTCATGGTAGAAGTTAAAATTTATTAGTCATACATGACATAATCAAGAGTGGAATCCCATGCTAGTTCCTATTGGTATATACCCATAGTAAGTACGTTTTGAAGCTGTGTATAATACGGGTAAGAATACGACTAGAATTCTTGATGAAAGAAAAGAATGAGAAAGTAACTGTAACCATTTTCGTTAAGTATGAGTGTTTTGATATATGTCTTGAAGTCTTCCAAAAGTATTTTAATACATCTAAATACACTACATGTATATACATTTTAACTGAGTCGTTAAGTCATCGTTAGTCGTTACATGTAAGTGTTGTTTTGAAACCTTTAAGTTAACGATCTCAATTAATGTTGTTAACCCACTGTTTATTATATCTAATGAGATGTTAAATTATTAGATTATCATGATATTATGATATATTAATATATCTTAATATGATATATATACATTTAAATGTCGTTACAACGATAATCGTTACATATATGTCTCGTTTCGAAATCCTTAAGTTAGTAGTCTTGTTTATATGTATATAACTCATTGTTAATATACTTATGGAGATACTTACTTATCATAATCTCATGTTAACCATATGTATATCCATATATATATCATCATGTCATTTTTACAAGTTTTAACGTTCGTGAATCGCCAGTCAACTTGGGTGGTCAATTGTCTACATGAAACATATTTCAATTAATCAAGTCTTAACAAGTTTGATTGCTTAACATGTTGGAAACATTTAATCATGTAAATATCAATCTCAATTAATATATATAAACATGGAAAAGTTCGGGTCACTACAGTACCTACCCGTTAAATAAATTTCGTCCCGAAATTTTAAGCTGTTGAAGGTGTTGACGAATCTTCTGGAAATAGATGCGGGTATTTCTTCTTCATCTGATCTTCACGCTCCCAGGTGAACTCGGGTCCTCTACGAGCATTCCATCGAACCTTAACAATTGGTATCTTGTTTTGCTTAAGTCTTTTAACCTCACGATCCATTATTTCGACTGGTTCTTCGATGAATTGGAGTTTTTCGTTGATTTGGATTTCATCTAACGGAATAGTGAGATCTTCTTTAGCAAAACATTTCTTCAAATTCGAGACGTGGAAAGTGTTATGTACAACCGCGAGTTGTTGAGGTAACTCAAGTCGGTAAGCTACTGGTCCGACACGATCAATAATCTTGAATGGTCCAATATACCTTGGATTTAATTTCCCTCGTTTACCAAATCGAACAACGCCTTTCCAAGGTGCAACTTTAAGCATGACCATCTCTCCAATTTCAAATTCTATATCTTTTCTTTTAATGTCAGCGTAGCTCTTTTGTCGACTTTGGGCGGTTTTCAACCGTTGTTGAATTTGGATGATCTTCTCGGTAGTTTCTTGTATAATCTTCGGACCCGTAATCTGTCTATCCCCCACTTCACTCCAACAAATCGGAGACCTGCACTTTCTACCATAAAGTGCTTCAAACGGCGCCATCTCAATGCTTGAATGGTAGCTGTTGTTGTAGGAAAATTCTGCTAACGGTAGATGTCGATCCCAACTGTTTCCGAAATCAATAACACATGCTCGTAGCATGTCTTCAAGCGTTTGTATCGTCCTTTCACTCTGCCCATCAATTTGTGGATGATAGGCAGTACTCATGTCTAGACGAGTTCTTAATGCTTGCTGTAATGTCTGCCAGAATCTTGAAATAAATCTGCCATCCCTATCAGAGATAATAGAGATTGGTATTCCATGTCTGGAGACGACTTCCTTCAAATACAGTCGTGCTAACTTCTCCATCTTGTCATCTTCTCTTATTGGCAGGAAGTGTGCTGATTTGGTGAGACGATCAACTATTACCCAAATAGTATCAAAACCACTTGCAGTCCTTGGCAATTTAGTGATGAAATCTATGGTAATGTTTTCCCATTTCCATTCTGGGATTTCGGGTTGTTGAAGTAGACCTGATGGTTTCTGATGCTCAGCTTTGACCTTAGAACACGTCAAACATTCTCCTACGTATTTAGCAACATCGGCTTTCATACCCGGCCACCAAAAATGTTTCTTGAGATCCTTGTACATCTTCCCCGTTCCAGGATGTATTGAGTATCTGGTTTTATGAGCTTCTCTAAGTACCATTTCTCTCATATCTCCAAATTTTGGTACCCAAATCCTTTCAGCCCTATACCGGATTCCGTCTTCCCGAATATTAAGATGCTGCTCCGATCCTTTGGGTATTTCATCCTTTAAATTTCCTTCTTTTAAAACTCCTTGTTGCGCCTCCTTTATTTGAGTAGTAAGGTTATTATGAATCATTATATTCATAGATTTTACTTGAATGGGTTCTCTGTCCTTCCTGCTCAAGGCATCGGCTACCACATTTGCCTTCCCGGGTGGTAACGAATCTCAAAGTCATAATCATTCAACAATTCAATCCACCTACGCTGCCTCATATTCAGTTGTTTCTGATTAAATATGTGTTGAAGACTTTTGTGGTCGGTATATATAATACTTTTGACCCCATATAAGTAGTGCCTCCAAGTCTTTAATGCAAAAACAACCGCGCCTAATTCCAAATCATGCGTCGTATAATTTTGCTCGTGAATCTTCAATTTTCTAGACGCATAAGCAATCACCTTCGTTCGTTGCATTAATACACAACCGAGACCTTGCTTTGATGCGTCACAATAAATCACAAAATCATCATTCCCTTCAGGCAATGATAATATAGGTGCCGTAGTTAGCTTTTTCTTCAATAACTGAAACGCTTTCTCTTGTTCATCATTCCATTCAAATTTCTTCCCGTTATGCGTTAATGCAGTCAAGGGTTTCGCTATTCTGGAAAAGTCTTGGATGAACCTTCTGTAGTAAGCAGCTAGTCCTAAAAACTGGCGTATGTATTTCGGAGTTTTCGGGGTTTCCCACTTTTCAACAGTTTCTATCTTTGCCGGATCCACCTTAATACCTTTTTTGTTCACTATGTGACCGAGGAATTGAACTTCTTCCAACTAAAATGCACACTTTGAAAATTTAGCGTACAATTCTTCCTTCCTCAATACTTCTAACACCTTTCTCAAATGTTCACCGTGTTCTTGATCATTCTTTGAGTAAATAAGTATGTCATCAATGAAAACAATGACAAACTTATCAAGGTATGGTCCACACACTCGGTTCATAAGGTTCATGAACACAGCTGGTGCATTAGTTAAACCAAATGGCATGACCATAAACTCGTAATGACCGTAACGTGTTCTGAAAGCAGTCTTTGGAATATCATCTTCTTTCACCTGCATTTGATGATACCCGGAACGTAAGTCAATCTTTGAATAAACAGACGAGCCTTGTAGTTGATCAAATAAGTCGTCGATTCTCGGTAGTGGGTAGCGGTTCTTGATGGTAAGTTTGTTCAACTCTCGGTATTCGATACACAACCTGAATGTACCATCTTTCTTCTTGACAAACAAAACAGGAGCTCCCCACGGTGATGTGCTTTGTCGAATGAAACCATGCTCTAAAAGTTCTTGTAATTGGCTTTGCAGTTCTTTCATCTCGCTGGGTGCGAGTCTGTAAGGAGCACGAGCTATTGGTGCAGCTCCTGGTACAAGATCTATTTAAAATTCAACGGATCGATGTGGGGGTAATCCCGGTAATTCTTTCGAAAATACATCGGGAAATTCTTTTGCGACGGGAACATCATTGATGCTCTTTTCTTCAGTTTGTACTTTCTCGACGTGTGCTAGAACAGCATAGCAACCTTTTCTTATTAGTTTTTGTGCCTTCAAATTACTAATAAGATGTAGCTTCGTGTTGCCCTTTTCTCCGTACACCATTAAGGGTTTTCCTTTTTCTCGTATAATGCGAATTGCATTTTTGTAACAAACGATCTCTGCTTTCACTTCTTTCAACCAGTCCATACCGATTATCACATCAAAACTCCCTAACTCTACTGGTATCAAGTCAATCTTAAATGTTTCGCTAACCAGTTTAATTTCTCGATTCCGACATATATTATCTGCTGAAATTAATTTACCATTTGCTAATTCGAGTAAAAATTTACTATCCAAAGGCGTCAATGTGTAGTGACCCGAACTTTTCCATGTTTATATATATTAATTGAGATTGATGTTTACATGATTAAATGTTTCCAACATGTTAAGCAATCAAACTTGTTAAGACTTGATTAATTGAAATAGGTTTCATATAGACAATTGACCACCCAAGTTGACCGGTGATTCACGAACGTTAAAACTTGTAAAAAACTATATGATGATATATATATGGTTATATATATAGTTAACATGATATTATGATAAGTAAACATATCATTAATTATATTAACAATGAACTACATATGTAAAAACAAGACTACTAACTTAATGATTTTGAAACGAGACATATATGTAACGTTTATCGTTGTAACGACATTTAATGTATATATATCATATTAAGAGATATTCGTACATCATAATATCATGATAATATAATAATTTAAAATCTCTTTTGTTATTATAAACATTGGGTTAACAACATTTAACAAGATCGTTAACCTAAAGGTTTCAAAACAACACTTACATGTAACGACTAACGATGACTTAACGACTCAGTTAAAATGTATATACATATAGTGTTTTAATATGTATTTATACACTTTTGAAAGACTTCAATACACTTATCAAAATACTTCTACTTAACAAAAATGCTTACAATTACATTCTCGTTCAGTTTCATCAACAATTCTACTCGTATGCACCCGTATTCGTACTCGTACAATACACAGCTTTTAGATGTATGTACTATTGGTATATACACTCCAATGATCAGCTCTTAGCAGCCCATGTGAGTCACCTAACACATGTGGGAACCATCATTTGGCAACTAGCATGAAATATCTCATAAGATTACAAAAATATGAGTAATCATTCATGACTTATTTACATGAAAACAAAATTACATATCCTTTATATCTAATCCATACACCAACGACCAAAAACACCTACAAACACTTTCATTCTTCAATTTTCTTCATCTAATTGAACTCTCTCAAGTTCTATCTTCAAGTTCTAAGTGTTCTTCATAAATTCCAAAAGTTCTAGTTTCATAAAATCAAGAATACTTTCAAGTTTGCTAGCTCACTTCCAATCTTGTAAGGTGATCATCCAACCTCAAGAAATCTTTGTTTCTTACAGTAGGTTATCATTCTAATACAAGGTAATAATCATATTCAAACTTTGGTTCAATTTCTATAACTATAACAATCTTATTTCAAGTGATGATCTTACTTGAACTTGTTTTCGTGTCATGATTTTGCTTCAAGAACTTTGAGCCATCCAAGGATCCATTGAAGCTAGATCCATTTTTCTCTTTTCCAGTAGGTTCATCCAAGGAACTTAAGGTAGTAATGATGTTCATAACATCATTCGATTCATACATATAAAGCTATCTTATTCGAAGGTTTAAACTTGTAATCACTAGAACATAGTTTAGTTAATTCTAAACTTGTTCGCAAACAAAAGTTAATCCTTCTAACTTGACTTTTAAAATCAACTAAACACATGTTCTATATCTATATGATATGCTAACTTAATGATTTAAAACCTGGAAACACGAAAAACACCGTAAAACCGGATTTACGCCGTCGTAGTAACACCGCGGGCTGTTTTGGGTTAGTTAATTAAAAACTATGATAAACTTTGATTTAAAAGTTTTTATTCTGAGAAAATGATTTTTATTATGAACATGAAACTATATCCAAAAATTATGGTTAAACTCAAAGTGGAAGTATGTTTTCTAAAATGGTCATCTAGACGTCGTTCTTTCGACTGAAATGACTACCTTTACAAAAACGACTTGTAACTTATTTTTCTGACTAGAAACCTATACTTTTTTTGTTTAGATTCATAAAATAGAGTTCAATATGAAACCATAGCAATTTGATTCACTCAAAACGGATTTAAAATGAAGAAGTTATGGGTAAAACAAGATTGGATAATTTTTCTCATTTTAGCTACGTGAAAATTGGTAACAAATCTATTCCAACCATAACTTAATCAACTTGTATTATATATTATGTAATCTTGAGATACCATAGACACGTATACAATGTTTCGACCTATCATGTCGACACATCTATATATATTTCGGAACAACCATAGACACTCTATATGTGAATGTTGGAGTTAGCTATACAGGGTTGAGGTTGATTCCAAAATATATATAGTTTGAGTTGTGATCAATACTGAGATACGTATACACTGGGTCGTGGATTGATTCAAGATAATATTTATCGATTTATTTCTGTACATCTAACTGTGGACAACTAGTTGTAGGTTACTAACGAGGACAGCTGACTTAATAAACTTAAAACATCAAAATATATTAAAAGTGTTGTAAATATATTTTGAACATACTTTGATATATATGTATATATTGTTATAGGTTCGTGAATCAACCAGTGGCCAAGTCTTACTTCCCGACGAAGTAAAAATCTGTGAAAGTGAGTTATAGTCCCACTTTTAAAATCTAATATTTTTGGGATGAGAATACATGCAGGTTTTATAAATGATTTACAAAATAGACACAAGTACGTGAAACTACATTCTATGGTTGAATTATCGAAATCGAATATGCCCCTTTTTATTAAGTCTGGTAATCTAAGAATTAGGGAACAGACACCCTAATTGACGCGAATCCTAAAGATAGATCTATTGGGCCTAACAAACCCCATCCAAAGTACCGGATGCTTTAGTACTTCGAAATTTATATCATATCCGAAGGGTGTCCCGGAATGATGGGGATATTCTTATATATGCATCTTGTTAATGTCGGTTACCAGGTGTTCACCATATGAATGATTTTTATCTCTATGTATGGGATGTGTATTGAAATATGAAATCTTGTGGTCTATTATTATGATTTGATATATATAGGTTAAACCTATAACTCACCAACATTTTTGTTGACGTTTTAAGCATGTTTATTCTCAGGTGATTATTAAGAGCTTCCGCTGTTGCATACTTAAATAAGGACGAGATTTGGAGTCCATGCTTGTATGATATTGTGTAAAAACTGCATTCAAGAAACTTATTTTCTTGTAACATATTTGTATTGTAAACCATTATGTAATGGTCGTGTGTAAACAGGATATTTTAGATTATCATTATTTGATAATCTACGTAAAGCTTTTTAAACCTTTATTGATGAAATAAAGGTTATGGTTTGTTTTAAAATGAATGCAGTCTTTGAAAAACGTCTCATATAGAGGTCAAAACCTCGCAACGAAATCAATTAATATGGAACGTTTTTAATCAATAAGAACGGGACATTTCAGTTGGTATCCGAGCGTTGGTCTTAGAGAACCAGAAAATTTGCATTAGTGTGTCTTATCGAGTTTGTTAGGATGCATTAGTGAGTCTGGACTTCGACCGTGTTTTCTTTAAAAACGATTGCTTAACATTTTTGTTGGAAACTATATATTTTTAACATATGAATATTATGTGATATATTAATCTCTTAACGTGTTTGATATTATGTGATAGATGTCTACCTCTAGAACAAGTCCCATTGACTCACCTAATAATAATGAAGAGTCAAATGTAAATTGGAATGATTTGTGGACTGATTCACAAGTTCCCGAAGAGGAACCGGAAGAAGAGTCGGAACCGGAAGAAGAATCGGAACCGGAAGAAGAATCGGAACCGGATGAAGAAATAGAACCGGTGGGGGAAATAATAAAACGGTTAAGTAAAAGAAAATCCTCAACCAACCGACCAAAGTTAATTATGGTCAATGGTGTTTCCGCCAAGGAAGCAAAATATTGGGAGGATTACCAATTCTCCGATGAATCGGATTCCGACGAGAATTCCGATGATGTTATAGAAATTAACCCAACTGAATTTAAAAAGGCAAAAGAAAATAATAAGGGAAAGGGCATAAAAATAGAGAAATCTAATTCCAACCCCGATGAACTTTATATGTATCGTCAACCCCCGAAGTCCTTAAGTTGTAAGAATGACCCGGGAACCTCTAAACCACCAGGTTTTTCTAAACCAATGTGGACAACGACGGCTCGTATTAGGGGAACATCATATATCCCTAGAAACTTGGCAAAACGAACCAAAACCGAAGAAGAAGAAACGATCGAGTCGGAATAAGATAGTTGTATTCGTGTGGTGTAATATATGGAATATAGTGTTCTTATGCTTTATGATATATGTAAAAATTGCTTGTATTAATAAGTATTTTTTTTATGAATCTAACTCTTGTCTATTTTACAGTTTAAAAACACAAAATGGATAGACAACCCAATATTTTAAGAGACCTACCCGGAGACATGATTGATGAAATCTTGTCTAGAGTCGGCCAGAATTCTTCGGCACAACTATTTAAGGCGAGATCAGTTTGTAAGACATTCGAAGAACGTTCCAAGAATGTCTTGGTTTATAAGAGACTTTCGTTTGAAAGATGGGGGATATCACATTGGGAAACCCATAAGTTACGATGTGTTTACTTTGACGCATATATTGCGGGGAACCCAAATGCTATTTTACGCAACGGGTTAAGAAATTATTTTGACTCAATATATCCGAATATTGGACTTCGTGATTTAGAAAAAGCGGCTAACATGCAACATAAAGAAGCATGTTATGCTTACGGATTAGTAATGTTCGCTTCTCACCAAAGTGAGAACAAGAACATCGGGCTACAACTATTAAACAAAACGTTTCCACAAGTGACGGAGTCGGTAATTGGGGTAAGAAATGAGGTTTTTAGATTATTACGGGACTGTTGGACATTACGTAACCCTCGTCCCTTTGATGACGTTACAACACGCTGTCTTATCAACGGCCATAACGGTTATGTTGCACAAGACCAAGGATGGGAAGTAGTCCTAGTAAAACCAGAATGCATGACTTGTTTCTGGACGTATGAATTACGTGTCTTTATTGCCTTTGCTGAACGACTTGTGTACTAGCTAGAATTGTCTTCACAACTATCTTGTATCAAAGTTATTGTGTGCTATATTTCAAGCTTTATGTAAAATAAGCGGTATTGTAAGTTTGTAAAATATTGTATAAAAGTTTGAACGCGAAATATTATTATAATCAGTTTTTCATATAGAATTGTAGTAGTTGAATTGTATATTAGCTACTAAGTATGAACTTAACGGGTAGGTACTACCCGAATTTAAACTTATAAAATGCTAATATGAAGAAAAAGCTTTTATAAATGAGTTCATATTATGCTACGAAATACTATTAACTACTCTTAATATTCTGTATGATTAACTTGTTCCATTTAACTATTTTGAAGGAAATGGCACCGACTACTCGACACACCGTGAATATGAATGAAGAGGAATTCCGTACTTTTCTAGCTTCAAACATAGCCGCAGTACAGGCTGCGCTACATACCAACAATAACCTTGGATCTAGCAGTACAGGAAATCGTGTAGGATGCACCTACAAAGAATTCACTGCCTGCAAACCTTTGGAATTTGATGGAACCGAAGGACCGATCGGATTGAAACGGTGGACCGAGAAGGTCGAATCGGTGTTTGCCATAAGTAAGTGTACTGAAGAGGACAAAGTAAAGTACGCTACGCATACCTTCACAGGTTCTGCGTTAACATGGTGGAATACCTATCTAGAGCAAGTGGGACAAGACGATGCGTACGCACTACCGTGGTCAGCATTCAAGCACTTGATGAACGAGAAGTACCGTCCCAGAACCGAGGTCAATAAGCTCAAGACAGAACTTAGAGGGTTACGAACCCAAGGATTTGATATTACCACGTACGAAAGACGATTCACAGAATTGTGCCTATTGTGTCCGGGAGCATTCGAAGATGAGGAAGAGAAGATCGACGCGTTTGTGAAAGGATTACCGGAAAGAATCCAAGAAGATATAAGTTCACACGAGCCCGCCTCCATACAACAGGCATGTAGAATGGCTCACAAACTCGTGAACCAAATTGAAGAAAGAATTAAAGAACAGACTGCTGAAGAGGCCAATGTGAAGCAAGTCAAAAGAAAGTGGGAGGAAAACGGTGATAAGAATCACCAATACAACAACAACAACAATTACAACAATAATCGCAACAATTATCCCAACAATCGCAACATCAATCGCAACTACAACAAACGGCCCAACAACAACAACAACAACAACAGCAACTACAACAATCTTCCCAATAACAATAATAACCGCAACAACAACAACAATCAGAAGCAGCTATGCCAAAGGTGTGAAAAGAATCACTCAGGGTTCTGCACCAAATTTTGCAACAAGTGTAAAAGAAATGGTCATAGCGCGGCGAAGTGTGAGGTCTACGGACCAGGGGTTAATAGAACGAAAGGAACAAATGATGTCGGAACGAGTAATGGCGGAGCAAGTAGTGTCGGAGCAAGTTATGCCAATGTAGTTTGTTATAAATGTGGAAAACCAGGCCACATTATTAGAAATTGCCCGAACCAGGAGAACACGAATGGACAAGGCCGTGGAAGAGTTTTCAATATTAATGCGGCAGAGGCACAGGAAGACCCGGAGCTTGTTACGGGTACGTTTCTTATTGACAATAAATCTGCTTACGTTTTATTTGATTCGGGTGCGGATAGAAGCTATATGAGTAGAGATTTTTGTGCTAAATTAAGTTGTCCATTGACGCCTTTGGATAGTAAATTTTTACTCAAATTAGCAAATGGTAAATTAATTTCAGCAGATAATATATGTCGGAATCGAGAAATTAAACTGGTTAGCGAAACATTTAAGATTGATTTGATACCAGTAGAGTTAGGGAGTTTTGATGTGATAATCGGTATGGACTGGTTGAAAGAAGTGAAAGCGGAGATCGTTTGTTACAAAAATGCAATTCGCATTATACGAGAAAAAGGAAAACCCTTAATGGTGTACGGAGAAAAGGGCAACACGAAGCTACATCTTATTAGTAATTTGAAGGCACAAAAACTAATAAGAAAAGGTTGCTATGCTGTTCTAGCACACGTCGAGAAAGTACAAACTGAAGAAAAGAGCATCAATGATGTTCCCATTGCAAAAGAATTTCCCGATGTATTTCCGAAAGAATTACCGGGATTACCCCCACATCGATCCGTTGAATTTCAAATAGATCTTGTACCAGGAGCTGCACCAATAGCTCGTGCTCCTTACAGACTCGCACCCAGCGAGATGAAAGAACTGCAAAGCCAATTACAAGAACTTTTAGAGCGTGGTTTCATTCGACCAAGCACATCACCGTGGGGAGCTCCTGTTTTGTTTGTCAAGAAGAAAGATGGTACATTCAGGTTGTGTATCGACTACCGAGAGTTGAACAAACTTACCATCAAGAACCGCTACCCACTACCGAGAATCGACGACTTATTTGATCAACTACAAGGCTCGTCTGTTTATTCAAAGATTGACTTACGTTCCGGGTATCATCAAATGCGGGTGAAAGAAGATGATATTCCAAAGACTGCTTTCAGAACACGTTACGGTCATTACGAGTTTATGGTCATGCCGTTTGGTTTAACTAATGCACCAGCTGTGTTCATGGACCTTATGAACCGAGTGTGTGGACCATACCTTGACAAGTTTGTCATTGTTTTCATTGATGACATACTTATTTACTCAAAGAATGACCAAGAACATGGTGAACATTTGAGAAAGGTGTTAGAAGTATTGAGGAAGGAAGAATTGTACGCTAAGTTTTCAAAGTGTGCATTTTGGTTGGAAGAAGTTCAATTCCTCGGTCACATAGTGAACAAAGAAGGTATTAAGGTGGATCCGGCAAAGATAGAAACTGTTGAAAAGTGGGAAACCCCGAAAACTCCGAAACACATACGCCAGTTTTTAGGACTAGCTGGTTACTACAGAAGGTTCATCCAAGACTTTTCCAGAATAGCAAAACCCTTGACTGCATTAACGCATAAAGGGAAGAAATTTGAATGGAATGATGAACAAGAGAAAGCATTTCAGTTATTGAAGAAAAAGCTAACTACGGCACCTATATTGTCATTGCCTGAAGGGAATGATGATTTTGTGATTTATTGTGACGCATCAAAGCAAGGTCTCGGTTGTGTATTAATGCAACGAACGAAGGTGATTGCTTATGCGTCTAGACAATTGAAGATTCACGAACAAAATTATACGACGCATGATTTGGAATTAGGCGCGGTTGTTTTTGCATTAAAGACTTGGAGGCACTACTTATATGGGGTCAAAAGTATTATATATACCGACCACAAAAGTCTTCAACACATATTTAATCAGAAACAACTGAATATGAGGCAGCGTAGGTGGATTGAATTATTGAATGATTACGATTTTGAGATTCGTTACCACCCGGGGAAGGCAAATGTGGTAGCCGATGCCTTGAGCAGGAAGGATAGAGAACCCATTCGAGTAAAATCTATGAATATAATGATTCATAATAACATTACTACTCAAATAAAGGAGGCGCAACAAGGAGTTTTAAAAGAGGGAAATTTAAAGGATGAAATACCCAAAGGATCGGAGAAGCATCTTAATATTCGGGAAGACGGAACCCGGTATAGGGCTGAAAGGATTTGGGTACCAAAATTTGGAGATATGAGAGAAATGGTACTTAGAGAAGCTCATAAAACCAGATACTCAATACATCCTGGAACGGGGAAGATGTACAAGGATCTCAAGAAACATTTTTGGTGGCCGGGTATGAAAGCCGATGTTGCTAAATACGTAGGAGAATGTTTGACGTGTTCTAAGGTCAAAGCTGAGCATCAGAAACCATCAGGTCTACTTCAACAACCCGAAATCCCGGAATGGAAATGGGAAAACATTACCATGGATTTCATCACTAAATTGCCAAGGACTGCAAGTGGTTTTGATACTATTTGGGTAATAGTTGATCGTCTCACCAAATCAGCACACTTCCTACCAATAAGAGAAGATGACAAGATGGAGAAGTTAGCACGACTGTATTTGAAGGAAGTCGTCTCCAGACATGGAATACCAATCTCTATTATCTCTGATAGGGATGGCAGATTTATTTCAAGATTCTGGCAGACATTACAGCAAGCATTAGGAACTCGTCTAGACATGAGTACTGCCTATCATCCACAAACTGATGGGCAGAGCGAAAGGACGATACAAACGCTTGAAGACATGCTACGAGCATGTGTTATTGATTTCGGAAACAGTTGGGATCGACATCTACCGTTAGCAGAATTTTCCTACAACAACAGCTACCATTCAAGCATTGAGATGGCGCCGTTTGAAGCACTTTATGGTAGAAAGTGCAGGTCTCCGATTTGTTGGAGTGAGGTGGGGGATAGACAGATTACGGGTCCGGAGATTATACAAGAAACTACCGAGAAGATCATCCAAATTCAAAAACGGTTGAAAACCGCCCAAAGTCGACAAAAGAGCTACGCTGACATTAAAAGAAAAGATATAGAATTTGAAATTGGAGAGATGGTCATGCTTAAAGTTTCACCTTGGAAAGGCGTTGTTCGATTTGGTAAACGAGGGAAATTAAATCCAAGGTATATTGGACCATTCAAGATTATTGATCGTGTCGGACCAGTAGCTTACCGACTTGAGTTACCTCAACAACTCGCGGCTGTACATAACACTTTCCACGTCTCGAATTTGAAGAAATGTTTTGCTAAAGAAGATCTCACTATTCCGTTAGATGAAATCCAAATCAACGAAAAACTCCAATTCATCGAAGAACCCGTCGAAATAATGGATCGTGAGGTTAAAAGACTTAAGCAAAACAAGATACCAATTGTTAAGGTTCGATGGAATGCTCGTAGAGGACCCGAGTTCACCTGGGAGAGTGAAGATCAGATGAAGAAGAAATACCCGCATCTATTTCCAGAAGATTCGTCAACACCTTCAACAACTTAAAATTTCGGGACGAAATTTATTTAACGGGTAGGTACTGTAGTGACCCGAACTTTTCCATGTTTATATATATTAATTGAGATTGATGTTTACATGATTAAATGTTTCCAACATGTTAAGCAATCAAACTTGTTAAGACTTGATTAATTGAAATAGGTTTCATATAGACAATTGACCACCCAAGTTGACCGGTGATTCACGAACGTTAAAACTTGTAAAAAACTATATGATGATATATATATGGTTATATATATAGTTAACATGATATTATGATAAGTAAACATATCATTAATTATATTAACAATGAACTACATATGTAAAAACAAGACTACTAACTTAATGATTTTGAAACGAGACATATATGTAACGTTTATCGTTGTAACGACATTTAATGTATATATATCATATTAAGAGATATTCGTACATCATAATATCATGATAATATAATAATTTAAAATCTCTTTTGTTATTATAAACATTGGGTTAACAACATTTAACAAGATCGTTAACCTAAAGGTTTCAAAACAACACTTACATGTAACGACTAACGATGACTTAACGACTCAGTTAAAATGTATATACATATAGTGTTTTAATATGTATTTATACACTTTTGAAAGACTTCAATACACTTATCAAAATACTTCTACTTAACAAAAATGCTTACAATTACATTCTCGTTCAGTTTCATCAACAATTCTACTCGTATGCACCCGTATTCGTACTCGTACAATACACAGCTTTTAGATGTATGTACTATTGGTATATACACTCCAATGATCAGCTCTTAGCAGCCCATGTGAGTCACCTAACACATGTGGGAACCATCATTTGGCAACTAGCATGAAATATCTCATAAGATTACAAAAATATGAGTAATCATTCATGACTTATTTACATGAAAACAAAATTACATATCCTTTATATCTAATCCATACACCAACGACCAAAAACACCTACAAACACTTTCATTCTTCAATTTTCTTCATCTAATTGAACTCTCTCAAGTTCTATCTTCAAGTTCTAAGTGTTCTTCATAAATTCCAAAAGTTCTAGTTTCATAAAATCAAGAATACTTTCAAGTTTGCTAGCTCACTTCCAATCTTGTAAGGTGATCATCCAACCTCAAGAAATCTTTGTTTCTTACAGTAGGTTATCATTCTAATACAAGGTAATAATCATATTCAAACTTTGGTTCAATTTCTATAACTATAACAATCTTATTTCAAGTGATGATCTTACTTGAACTTGTTTTCGTGTCATGATTTTGCTTCAAGAACTTTGAGCCATCCAAGGATCCATTGAAGCTAGATCCATTTTTCTCTTTTCCAGTAGGTTCATCCAAGGAACTTAAGGTAGTAATGATGTTCATAACATCATTCGATTCATACATATAAAGCTATCTTATTCGAAGGTTTAAACTTGTAATCACTAGAACATAGTTTAGTTAATTCTAAACTTGTTCGCAAACAAAAGTTAATCCTTCTAACTTGACTTTTAAAATCAACTAAACACATGTTCTATATCTATATGATATGCTAACTTAATGATTTAAAACCTGGAAACACGAAAAACACCGTAAAACCGGATTTACGCCGTCGTAGTAACACCGCGGGCTGTTTTGGGTTAGTTAATTAAAAACTATGATAAACTTTGATTTAAAAGTTTTTATTCTGAGAAAATGATTTTTATTATGAACATGAAACTATATCCAAAAATTATGGTTAAACTCAAAGTGGAAGTATGTTTTCTAAAATGGTCATCTAGACGTCGTTCTTTCGACTGAAATGACTACCTTTACAAAAACGACTTGTAACTTATTTTTCTGACTAGAAACCTATACTTTTTTTGTTTAGATTCATAAAATAGAGTTCAATATGAAACCATAGCAATTTGATTCACTCAAAACGGATTTAAAATGAAGAAGTTATGGGTAAAACAAGATTGGATAATTTTTCTCATTTTAGCTACGTGAAAATTGGTAACAAATCTATTCCAACCATAACTTAATCAACTTGTATTATATATTATGTAATCTTGAGATACCATAGACACGTATACAATGTTTCGACCTATCATGTCGACACATCTATATATATTTCGGAACAACCATAGACACTCTATATGTGAATGTTGGAGTTAGCTATACAGGGTTGAGGTTGATTCCAAAATATATATAGTTTGAGTTGTGATCAATACTGAGATACGTATACACTGGGTCGTGGATTGATTCAAGATAATATTTATCGATTTATTTCTGTACATCTAACTGTGGACAACTAGTTGTAGGTTACTAACGAGGACAGCTGACTTAATAAACTTAAAACATCAAAATATATTAAAAGTGTTGTAAATATATTTTGAACATACTTTGATATATATGTATATATTGTTATAGGTTCGTGAATCAACCAGTGGCCAAGTCTTACTTCCCGACGAAGTAAAAATCTGTGAAAGTGAGTTATAGTCCCACTTTTAAAATCTAATATTTTTGGGATGAGAATACATGCAGGTTTTATAAATGATTTACAAAATAGACACAAGTACGTGAAACTACATTCTATGGTTGAATTATCGAAATCGAATATGCCCCTTTTTATTAAGTCTGGTAATCTAAGAATTAGGGAACAGACACCCTAATTGACGCGAATCCTAAAGATAGATCTATTGGGCCTAACAAACCCCATCCAAAGTACCGGATGCTTTAGTACTTCGAAATTTATATCATATCCGAAGGGTGTCCCGGAATGATGGGGATATTCTTATATATGCATCTTGTTAATGTCGGTTACCAGGTGTTCACCATATGAATGATTTTTATCTCTATGTATGGGATGTGTATTGAAATATGAAATCTTGTGGTCTATTATTATGATTTGATATATATAGGTTAAACCTATAACTCACCAACATTTTTGTTGACGTTTTAAGCATGTTTATTCTCAGGTGATTATTAAGAGCTTCCGCTGTTGCATACTTAAATAAGGACGAGATTTGGAGTCCATGCTTGTATGATATTGTGTAAAAACTGCATTCAAGAAACTTATTTTCTTGTAACATATTTGTATTGTAAACCATTATGTAATGGTCGTGTGTAAACAGGATATTTTAGATTATCATTATTTGATAATCTACGTAAAGCTTTTTAAACCTTTATTGATGAAATAAAGGTTATGGTTTGTTTTAAAATGAATGCAGTCTTTGAAAAACGTCTCATATAGAGGTCAAAACCTCGCAACGAAATCAATTAATATGGAACGTTTTTAATCAATAAGAACGGGACATTTCACAATGGACAACTTAATTTAGCACAAAAATCTCTACTCATATAGCTTCTATCCGCACCCGAATCAAATAAAACGTAAGCAGATTTATTGTCAATAAGAAACGTACCCGTAACAAGCTCCGGGTCTTCCTGTGCCTCTGCTGCATTAATATTGAAAACTCTTCCGCGGCCTTGTCCATTCGTGTTCTCCTGGTTCGGGAAATTTCTAATAATGTGGCCCAGTTTTCCACATTTATAACAAACTACATTGGCATAACTTGCTCCGACACTACTTGCTCCGCCATTACTCATTCCGACACCATTTGTTCCTTTCGTTCTATTAACCCCTGGTCCGTAGACCTCACACTTTGCCGCGCTATGACCGTTTCTTTTACACTTGTTGCAAAATTTGGTGCAGAACCCCGAGTGATACTTTTCACACCTTTGGCATAGCTGCTTCTGATTGTTGTTGTTGTTGCGGTTATTATTGTTGTTGGGATTATTGTTGTAGTTGCTGTTGTTGTTGTTGTTGTTGTTGTTGTTGTTGTTGTTGTTGTTGTTGTTGGGCCGTTTGTTGTAGTTGCGATTGATGTTGCGATTGTTGGGATAATTATTGCGATTATTGTTGTAATTGCTGTTGTTGTTGTATTGGTGATTCTTATCACCGTTTTCCTCCCACTTTCTTTTGACTTGCTTCACATTGGCCTCTTCAGCAGTCTGTTCTTTAATTCTTTCTTCAATCTGGTTCACTAGTTTGTGAGCCATTCTACATGCCTGTTGTATGGAGGCGGGCTCGTGTGAACTTATATCTTCTTGGATTCTTTCCGGTAATCCTTTCACAAACGCGTCGATCTTCTCTTCCTCATCTTCGAATGCTCCCGGACACAATAGGCACAATTCTGTGAATCGTCTTTCGTACGTGGTAATATCAAATCCTTGGGTTCGTAACCCTCTAAGTTCTGTCTTGAGCTTATTGACCTCGGTTCTGGGACGGTACTTCTCGTTCATCAAGTGCTTGAATACTGACCACGGTAGTGCGTACGCATCGTCTTGTCCCACTTGCTCTAGATAGGTATTCCACCATGTTAACGCAGAACCTGTGAAGGTATGCGTAGCGTACTTCACTTTGTCCTCTTCAGTACACTTACTTATGGCAAACACCGATTCGACCTTCTCGGTCCACCGTTTCAATCCGATCGGTCCTTCGGTTCCATCAAATTCCAAAGGTTTGCAGGCAGTGAATTCTTTGTAGGTGCATCCTACACGATTTCCTGTACTGCTAGATCCAAGGTTATTGTTGGTATGTAGCGCAGCCTGTACTGCGGCTATGTTTGAAGCTAGAAAAGTACGAAATTCCTCTTCATTCATATTCACGGTGTGTCGAGTAGTCGGTGCCATTTCCTTCAAAATAGTCAAATGGAACAAGTTAATCATACAGAATATTAAGAGTAGTTAATAGTATTTCGTAGCATAATATGAACTCATTTATAAAAGCTTTTTCTTCATATTAGCGTTTTATAAGTTTAAATTCGGGTAGTACCTACCCGTTAAGTTCATACTTAGTAGCTAATATACAATTCAACTACTACAATTCTATATGAAAAACTGATTATAATAATATTTCGTGTTCAAACTTTTACACAATATTTTACAAACTTACAATACCGCTTATTTTACATATAGCATGAAATATAGCACACAATAAATTTGATACAAGATGGTTGTGAAGATAATTCTAGCTAGTACACAAGTCATTCAGCAAAGGCAATAAAGACACGTAATTCATACGTCCAGAAACAAGTCATGCATTCTAATTTTACTAGGATTACTTCCCATCCTTGGTCTTATGGAACATAACCGTTATGGCCGTTGATAAGACAGTGTGTTGTAACGTCGTCAAAGGGACGAGGGTTACGTAATGTCCAACAGTCCCGTAACAACTAAAAACCTCATTTCTTACCCCAATTACCGACTCCGTCACTTGTGGGAACGTTTTGTTTAATAGTTGTAGCCCGATGTTCTTGTTCTCACTTTGGTGAGAAGCGAACATTACTAATCCGTAAGCATAACATGCTTCTTTATGTTGCATGTTAGCCGCTTTTTCTAAATCACGAAGTCCAATATTCGGATATATTGAGTCAAAATAATTTCTTAACCCATTGCGTAAAATAGCATTTGGGATCCCCACAATATATGCGTCAAAGTAAACACATCGTAACTTATGGATTTCCCAATGTGATATCCCCCATCTTTCGAACGAAAGCCTTTTATAAACCAAGGCTTTCTTGGAACATTCTTCGAATGTCTTACAAACTGATCTCGCCTTAAATAGTTGTGCCGAAGAATTCTGACCGACTCTAGACAAGATTTCATCAATCATGTCTCCGGGTAGGTCTCTTAAAATATTGGGTTGTCTATCCATTTTGTGTTTTTATACTGTAAAATAGACAAGAGTTAGATTCATAAAAAAAATACTTATTAATACAAGAAATTTTTACATATATCATAAAGCATAAGCACACTATATTACATATATTACACCACACGAATACAACTATCTTATTCCGACTCGCTTGTTTCTTCTTCTTCGGTTTTGGTTCGTTTTGCCAAGTTTCTAGGGATATATGATGTTCCCCTAATACGAGCCGTCGTTTTCCACATTGGTTTAGAAAAACCTGGTGGTTTAGAGGTTCCCGGATCATTGTTACAACTTAAGGATTTCGGGGGTTGACGATACATATAAAGTTCATCGGGGTTGGAATTAGATTTCTCTATTTTTATGCCCTTTTCCTTATTATTTTCTTTTGCCTTTTTAAATTCAGTTGGGGCAATTTCTATAACATCATCGGAATTCTCGTCAGAATCCGATTCATCGGAGAATTGGTAATCCTCCCAATATTTTGCTTCCTTAGCGGAAACACCATTGACCATTATTAACCTTGGTCGGTTGGTTGAGGATTTTATTTTACTCAACCGTTTTATTATTTCCCCCACCGGTTCTATTTCTTCATCCGGTTCCGATTCTTCTTCCGGTTCCGATTCTTCTTCTGGTTCCGACTCTTCTTCCGGTTCCTCTTCGGGAACTTGTGAATCAGTCCACGAATCATTCCAATTTACATTTGACTCTTCATTATTATTAGGTGAGTCAATGGGACTTGTTCTAGAGGTAGACATCTATCACATAATATCAAACGCGTTAAGAGATTAATATATCAAATAATATTCACACGTTAAAAATATATAGTTTCCAACAAAATTTGTTAAGCAATCATTTTTCAAGTAAACACGGTCGAAGTCCAGACTCACTAATGCATCCTAACAAACTCGATAAGACACACTAATGCAAAATTCTGGTTCTCTAAGACCAACGCTCTGATACCAACTGAAATGTCCCGTTCTTATTGATTAAAAACGTTCCATATTAATTGATTTCGTTGCGAGATTTTGACCTCTATATGAGACGTTTTTCAAAGACTGCATTCATTTTAAAACAAACCATAACCTTTATTTCATCAATAAAGGTTTAAAAAGCTTTACGTAGATTATCAAATAATGATAATCTAAAATATCCTGTTTACACACGACCATTACATAATGGTTTACAATACAAATATGTTACAACAAAATAAGTTTCTTGAATGCAGTTTTTACACAATATCATACAAGCATGGACTCCAAATCTCGTCCTTATTTAAGTATGCGATAGCGGAAGCTCTTAATAATCACCTGAGAATAAACATGCTTAAAACGTCAACAAAAATGTTGGTGAGTTATAGGTTTAACCTATATATATCAAATCGTAACAATAGACCACAAGATTTCATATTTCAATATACATCTCATACATAGAGATAAAAATCATTCATATGGTGAACACCTGGTAACCGACATTAACAAGATGCATATATAAGAATATCCCCATCATTCCGGGACACCCTTCGGATATGATATAAATTTCGAAGTACTAAAGCATCCGGTACTTTAGATGGGGTTTGTTAGGCCCAATAGATCTATCTTTAGGATTCGCGTCAATTAGGGTGTCTGTTCCCTAATTCTTAGATTACCAGACTTAATAAAAAGGGGCATATTCGATTTCGATAATTCAACCATAGAATGTAGTTTCACGTACTTGTGTCTATTTTGTAAATCATTTATAAAACCTGCATGTATTCTCATCCCAAAAATATTAGATTTTAAAAGTGGGACTATAACTCACTTTCACAGATTTTTACTTCGTCGGAAAGTAAGACTTGGCCACTGGTTGATTCACGAACCTATAACAATATATACATATATATCAAAGTATGTTCAAAATATATTTACAACACTTTTAATATATTTTGATGTTTTAAGTTTATTAAGTCAGCTGTCCTCGTTAGTAACCTACAACTAGTTGTCCACAGTTAGATATACAGAAATAAATCGATAAATATTATCTTGAATCAATCCACGACCCAGTGTATACGTATCTCAGTATTGATCACAACTCAAACTATACATATTTTGGAATCAACCTCAACCCTGTATAGCTAACTCCAACATTCACATATAGAGTGTCTATGGTTGTTCCGAAATATATATAGATGTGTCGACATGATAGGTCGAAACATTGTATACGTGTCTATGGTATCTCAAGATTACATAATATACAATACAAGTTGATTAAGTTATGGTTGGAATAGATTTGTTACCAATTTTCACGTAGCTAAAATGAGAAAAATTATCCAATCTTGTTTTACCCATAACTTCTTCATTTTAAATCCGTTTTGAGTGAATCAAATTGCTATGGTTTCATATTGAACTCTATTTTATGAATCTAAATATAAAAAGTATAGGTTTATAGTCAGAAAAATAAGTTACAAGTCGTTTTTGTAAAGGTAGTCATTTCAGTCGAAAGAACGACGTCTAGATGACCATTTTAGAAAACATACTTCCACTTTGAGTTTAACCATAATTTTTGGATATAGTTTCATGTTCATAATAAAAATAATTTTCTCAGAATAACAACTTTTAAATCAAAGTTTATCATAGTTTTTAATTAACTAACCCAAAACAGCCCGCGGTGTTACTACGACGGCGTAAATCCGGTTTTACGGTGTTTTTCGTGTTTCCAGGTTTTAAATCATTAAGTTAGCATATCATATAGATATAGAAAATGTGTTTAGTTAATTTTAAAAGTCAAGTTAGAAGGATTAAATTTTGTTTGCGAACAAGTTTAGAATTAACTAAACTATGTTCTAGTGATTACGAGTTTAAACCTTCGAATAAGATAGTTTTATATATATGAATCGAATGATGTTATGAACATCATTACTACCTCAAGTTTAGTAGGTAAACCTACTGGAAGTGACAAGAAATGATCTAGCTTCAAAGGATCTTGGATGGCTTGAAAGTTCTTGAAGTAGGATCATGACACAAAAACAAGTTCAAGTAAGATTTTTACTCGAATTAAGATAGTTTATAGTTATAGAAATTGAATCAAAGTTTGAATATGAATATTACCTTGAATAAGAAAGATAACCTACTGTATATAACAAAGGTTTCTTGATCTTAGATGATTACTTGGAATGGATTAGAAAGCTTGGAAGTAAATTAGTAAACTTGAAGGGATTTTTGAAGTGTTCTTGAAGTGTTCTTCCTATGATGATTATAGCTTGATTCTTGAAGTGATTTTTGATTAATATGATGATTAACTACTGGAAAAATACGTTCATAATAGTGTGTGTGTGTTGAGAGAGAATTAGAAAGAGAATTGGAAGTGAAATGGAGTGAATGATGAGTGGTAATTGGTGAGTGGTGAGTGGGGTTAAAAGGAGTTCTAGTTAGTTAACTAGCTCATGGTAGAAGTTAAAATTGATTAGTCATACATGACATAATCAAGAGTGGAATCCCATGCTAGTTCCTATTGGCATATACCCATAGTAAGTACGTTTTGAAGCTGTGTATAATACGGGTAAGAATACGACTAGAATTCTTGATGAAAGAAAAGAATGAGAAAGTAACTGTAACCATTTTCGTTAAGTATGAGTGTTTTGATATATGTCTTGAAGTCTTCCAAAAGTATTTTAATACATATAAATACACTACATGTATATACATTTTAACTGGGTCGTTAAGTCATCGTTAGTCGTTACATGTAAGTGTTGTTTTGAAACCTTTAAGTTAACGATCTCAATTAATGTTGTTAACCCATTGTTTATTATATCTAATGAGATGTTAAATTATTATATTATCATGATATTATGATATATTAATATATCTTAATATGATATATATACATTTAAATGTCGTTACAACGATAATCGTTACATATATGTCTCGTTTCGAAATCCTTAAGTTAGTAGTCTTGTTTATATGTATATAACTCATTGTTAATATATTTATGGAGATACTTACTTATCATAATCTCATGTTAACCATATGTATATCCATATATATATCGTCATGTCGTTTTTACAAGTTTTAACGTTCGTGAATCGCCGGTCAACTTGGGTGGTCAATTGTCTATATGAAACATATTTCAATTAATCAAGTCTTAACAAGTTTGATTGCTTAACATGTTGGAAACATTTAATCATGTAAATATCAATCTCAATTAATATATATAAACATGGAAAAGTTCGGGTCACTACAAATGGTACCCAAGATGAATCATCCGCGAGACACTTACGGAGATGGGAAACATGAAATGTATTATAGATCCCCGCAAGCTCTTCGGGTAATTCCAAACGATACGCGACTTCACCAACCCGAGCTAAAACCTTAAATGGTCCAATAAACCGAGGAGCTAACTTTCCCCATTTTCGAAATCGAATAATACCTTTCCATGGCGAAACCTTAAGCATCACCATGTCACCTTCTTGAAATTCGATCGTTCGTCTACGTTTGTCGGCATACGACTTTTGCCTATCTTGAGCCTTTTTCAAATGCTCTCGAATCACATCAATCTTGCTATTCGTCTCTAGGACTAAATCGGTACCCCCGATTTCCTTTTGTCCCACTTCAACCCAACAAATCGGGGTTCGACACCTACGCCCATAAAGCATCTCATAAGGTGGCATCCCAATACTAGTATGATAGCTATTATTGTACGAGAATTCCACCAAAGGTAAGTGCTCGTCCCAACTACCACCGAAATCAATAATACACGCCTGTAACATATCCTCCAAAGTTTGATTCGTACATTCGGTTTGACCGTCCGTTTGAGGATGATACGCCGTGCTCAACTTCAATTGTGTACCCATATCTTCGTGAAACTTTTCCCAAAACCGAGATGTAAAACGAGTATCTCGATACGAAATAATCGATATAGGAACTCCGTGTCGAGAGATGACTTCCTTGATAAACAACTTATCCAAGGTCTCCGACGATATCGCTTCCTTAATGGGAAGAAACAAAGCACTTTTCGTCAATCGATCAACTATCACCCAAATTGAATCAAATTGGGTTCTCGCCGTTTTAGGTAACTTTGTAATAAAATCCATGGTAATGTGCTCCCATTTCCATTTCGGGATTTCTAACGGTTGTAACTTACCATACGGCTTTTGGTGCTCGGCCTTAACTTGCAAACACGTGACACATTGCTCAACATACTTTACAACATCACGTTTCATGCCCGGCCACCAATAATCCTTCCTCAAATCAAGATACATCTTCGTTGCGCCCGGATGAATGGAATACTTTGACTTATGTGCTTCATCAAGTAGCACTTGTCGATACTCACCCATCTTAGGCACCCACACTCTTCCTTGAAAGGACAACAAACCACGCGAGCCCACAGTAATGAACTCCGATTGTCCCATGATTCGTTTCGCATGCTTGTTGTGGACGTAAGCCTCAATTTGAATCACACCAAGTTTTTCAAGAAAATCGTTAGTAATAATCATACGTAACAATCCCAATCGTAACGCCGGGTGGTGACTCTTTCGACTTAATGCATCCGCGACCACATTCGCCTTGCCCGGATGATAAAGTATTTCACAATCATAATCTTTTACCACATCCATTCATCTACGTTGACGATAATTTAAATCTCGTTGATTGAAGAGATGTTTCAAACTCTTATGATCCGAATAAATCGTACTCTTGACACCATACAAGTAATGGCGCCAAATTTTCAACGCATGCACAACCGCCGCCAACTCAAGATCATGAGTCGGATATCTCGTTTCGTGTTCCTTTAGTTGTCGAGAGGCATAAGCGATGACTTTACCTCTTTGCATTAGAACACACCCGAGCCCATTTAACGAAGCATCACAATAAACCGTCATGCCTTCCACTCCTTCCGGCAACACTAACACCGGAGTTTGACACAATTTCTCTTTTAGCAATTGAAAAGCAATTTCTTGCTCGTTCTCCCAAGTAAATCTTGCGTTCTTCCTCGTCAATTTCGTCAACGAATAAGCGATCTTAGAAAAGTCTTGGATAAACCGACGATAATAACCGGCGAATCTGAGAAAACTTCGGATTTTCGTAGGCGTAGTCGGTCGTTCCCAACTCTTCACCGTCTCTATCTTCCCCGGATCTACTTGAATACCGTCTTTGTTCACAATGTGGCCAAGGAATTGAACCTCCCTTAGCCAAAATTCACATTTGGAGAACTTAGCATACAACTTCTCCTTTCGTAACGTCTTCAATACTTCGCGCAAATGACGCTCATGTTCGTTCATACTTTTCGAGTAGACTAGTATGTCGTCAATGAACACAATCATTGACTTGTCCAACGTAGGTTGGCACACTCGGTTCATAAGATCCATGAATGCCGTCGGTGCATTCGTAAGACCAAAAGGCATAACCACAAACTCAAAATGCCCATAACGCGTTCGAAAAGCCGTTTTCTCGATATCTTCCTCACGGACCCGCATTTGGTGATAGCCGGATCATAGGTCGATTTTAGAGAAATACGTTGCACCTTGGAGTTGGTCAAACAAATCGTCGATCCGAGGTAATGGATAACGTTTCTTGATCGTCACTTTATTTAACTCCCGATAATCGATGCACATCCGCATACCACCATTCTTTTTTTTTACGAATAAAACCAGAGCGCCCCATGGAGAAGCACTCGGTCGAATAAAACCCTTCTCGAGCAACTATTGGGTTTGATTTAACAACTCTTGCATTTCCGTCGGTGCTAAACGATAAGGAGTTTTAGAAATGGGGTAGCCCCCGGAACCAACTCAATGCGAAATTCAACTTGTCTTTCAGCCGGAACACCCGGTAAATCGTCCGGAAAAACGTCTTCGAATTCACTAACCACCGGAATTTCACGAATGGGTGATGGCTCATCACGAGTATCAACAACATGGGCAAGAAAAGCCATGCCACCACTATCGAGGAGACGACGTGTCCGTACAAAAGTGCATATCGGCACAAGTCTTCTACGCTTATCACCGTGAATAATTAACTCTCCCCCACTTGGGGCCTTTACACGAATAAATTTTTCATGGCATGCAATATCGGCTCTATTATGATCGAGCCAATCCATACCAACAACGATATCGAAATCGCCCAAAGTCATCGGGATAAGATCAATCTTAAAGTTTTCGGCACCAAAAACGACATCACAATTTTTACACACATCAACCACTAGCACCGTCTTGCCGTCCGCTATTTTGACTTCTACCGGACGACTTAACTTAGCTAACGGTCTATTAAGTCTAGGCACAAATTTTGGTGACACAAACGACAAGTTTGCACCACTATCAAAGAGTATCCTTGCCGGATTAGAGTTAACCATAAAAGTACCTGAAACGACTTCGTTGGATTTCTTGGCCTCATCATTGGTCATCAAGTAATTGCGACCCCTAGCCGTACCCGCCGCTCTCCAACTTCTTCACCTGATCATTATTCAAATCGGGACATTCCGGCCTCTTGTGTCCCTCTTTACCACAATTAAAACAAGTAAGCTTGGTCGTCGCCTTGGTACAATCACGGGCAATGTGCCCTCTTTGATTACAATTATAACACGTGGGTCCGAAACCTCTGGAAGCACCCTTCTTCACACTATTAACGCTTTCGGAGCCTTTCTTGTTCTTTTTATTTGAAAAGTTCAAATAACTCGAACCTTCAAACTTTCTCTTCGAAAAAGTGAAATCGCTTTTCCTTAGAACCTCCGGCTCAAAACCCCTAGCCAATTCGTATAAATCTTCAAAAGACTTAGCCATACCCCGGCTAATCTTACCCTTCAACTCATCACTTAAAGTACGGTAGAAATCTAGCATCAACTTGTGATCATCACCAACGTACTCCGGACAAAAACGAGTCTTTGCCAAGAAGGTAGACTTGAGAGTAACCAAGTCCATTGAACCTTGTCGCAAATGGTGCAACTCGTCCCGGATTTTATCAAGATCGGAAGAAGTTCGGTATTCTTGGAAAAATTCCTTCTTAAACTACTCCCATGTCAAGCACATGCATTGCTCTTCACCATATAATTTGATTTTATCGTCCCACCACAACTTGCCCTCTTCGCGCAACATGCTAGACCCATACCTCGTCTTCTTCTCGGGAGGACACTCCGCGGTACGGAACGCTCCCTCGATATCGGAAATCCAACAAGTGCTTTTCAATGGATCCCTCACCCCATTAAACATCGGAGGTTGAGTATCCTTGAAATTTTTGTAGTGGAAGTCCCGCCTTCCACCCCCACCATTACCTTCACCCCCCTTCGCCTCGAGGATAAATGTTTCTAGCCTCTAAAGCCTCCTCTATTGCTGCTTTCATTCGATCATTGATCATTTCGGTCACTTGTCCATCGACCAACTCTTGGAAGACCTTTCGGACATCGTCAAGAAAATCCTTCTTTAGCCTTTTAAAGATGGCCCCAACCTTGGCCGTGAGTTCAACGTCTTCATTCGTACTTCCGTCATTGGTGTCGTGTCCATTTCTCATCTTCATTCTATAAAACGAAGTAAATTAAGCAACAAAACGAAAGGACTTAACACATATGTATATATATACACCACACTACCCCATCTTGCTCAACAATCGTCGTACATCGCTTGTTTGACACGATTTGAACCCGTAACAATGGTAGCTAATCATTGTTACGCGAGCACATCGTCTATTTCGCTTGACGATTTCAAATGCCACACAAAACAATAGCGCATGATTAGTTCACATAAACCTATGCACTAACCAAAACCCGATTCGATCCAAAGTCCTACAAGTCCCGCATAATGCGCACACAAAAAGTTTAAGTCTAGGCGCCTATCTCAAGTCACCTAAATCCCTTAGACCATGCTCTGATACCACTTGTAATGACCCAAACCAAAACACAAACGAACCCGCGAAAAATATAAAAAAAAAAAAAAAATTTGTTTGATCAGCAAATGGCGCAGCGCGCCAGAAGGCCGCGCGGCGCGCCATTCTGGTCTGTCCCAAAAGTCTTGAAATGCGAAAAAGATTGGCCACTTCCCGACATAATTAGACAAAACGCTTTTAACAACATATTCAAATATGTAAAACTAACACATTCCATTAATAAAATGAGTTTTACGAAGCGGGGCCCACATCAGCCGTTTTACGAGTTTAATACAAAATATGAGTTTCGACCATCAAAAAGTTTAAGTATCAAACTACACTACGAGCATGGTGTTTGGGATTAAACTACCCAAGTCTCGGTCAAACTCCAAAAGCTAAATATCCCAAAAGCGTTCTCTAACAACGACGGGATCTTTAATCCAAGATGATGCCCTTACCCTTGTCCACAACCGAACCTATAAAAAGGTAAACAACGAGAGGGTAAGCAAAGCTTAGTGAATGCAATAATTACACATACATATATATAACTCATCTATTTGCAATCACATTCACCAAATACCTCATACGAACTTGTAACTCAATTAGCATGTCATCGTACCCAAAACACTTAACAAGTCGTACATTAACACAAAACCGCATTAGCATATACTCAACACAATATATATATATATATATATATATATATATATATATATATATATATATATATATATATATATATATATATATATATATATATATATATATATATATATATATATATATATATATATATATATAAACAATATGCTAAATAAACGACAATCTCAATATGGTTAACCATAAACGCTATGGTGCTACCGGCTCGTGGTTCACACCATACGCAATTGAGTCATACTCTTTTATAGTGCTACCGGCTCGTGGTTCACACTCGATGCTACCGGCTCGTGGTTCACATCTTATTTTATAGTGCTACCGGCTCGTGGTTCACACTCGATGCTACCAGCTCGTGGTTCACATCTAGTTTATAGTGCTACCGGCTCGTGGTTCACACTCGATGCTACCGGCTCGTGGTTCACATCTTATCGCACACATGTTATGGCACTACCGGCTCGATGGTTCATACCATAACACCCACAAATAAACGCGTCATATACACATACGTATAATTACTCCACTCACCTCAAAATCTCTTGTGAAAGATAATCAAGCTCGAAAATCTTCAATGTAACGTACCTATTACATTATACATAATATCAATCACAAACTCAAGTTGGTCAACCAACTAAAACTCTATTCTAGGGTTATCTTGCCCCATGGTGCAATTTTGACCCATTTGCAACCCTAACCCTATTATTTGGGTTAACATCCCTAAAACCCTAATCATTAACCAAGTTAGGTCCTAAGACACTTTCCAATACAAAGTTTATGCATCAAACACATATATTTACCCACTTAGGTCCATCATGACCCATTTGACCATTTAAAGTCAATACACCCATTTCGAGTCACCCACTAACCCACTTAACACCCATTTACATATATATAAGTGTGCTAGTACTTTAACTAACCAATTTAGGCTCATAAACATAGTTTAATACTTAGAAAACCCTAGTTAATCATCTTTGGGTCTACATGACCCAAATTCACCCAAAACACCCAATTTACTAACAAATGGGTTTTAGGTTCATCACTTACCCCAAACCCTAACCCATAATCAAATTAAAATCAAGAAATCAAGATTAGAGCATACCACTACCACCAAAACGTAGCTAGAGGAAAGATGAACAATTTTGAAACTCGCACTAAGACCCGATTCAAACTCCTTCTTCCTTTAATGGAGCTTTCTCACTCTAGAACCTCCTCTCTCTCTAGGATTTAATGGAAGATGATTAAGTGGGTGGAAATGGAGTAAATGAGGCTCCAACAACTGGTTTAGGGCCTTAAAGTCGGACCCCATGTGATTTTACCAATTTACCCCCAAAATATCTAATTTTAAAAGGAAGTGAGCTGTCACATCATATCGGCGCGGCGCGCCAGTCGTCCAGTCCAGATTCTGCCTTTTATTTAAAATATGAAACGAACACCCACTCAACCCATACCGTATTTACACATATGTACGATGAAATAATAGGGTCTTACAAGTTCTTGCCATTCGAGGTCTTCAAGATTTCGAAAAAGACATATTTCCTCAAAAATTCACACCACTCACCAAACACCACCGACGGTTCGTGGTGTTTGGTGTTTTTCGTCTTTGGTCAAAATGTTACATCTATCGTATCTTTTGACTCGTAGTTCCGATTTAGTCACCGTTTCTTTTTAAATCGTGTATTTTTTCGAGATCTATCCGCTGGCAAACGGTCGTAGTCTGTTTTGCCAAAATATTTTTCGAAAAGAGGCGTCGAAAGCCTTCAATTTTGCCTTTTTTGTTTAATTTTAGACGCTCTTTTGACCATTTTGAATTTCTATCATATTATTTCTCTTTGTATGCATGACTTAGCATGGTATATATTGTTTTAAGGCATATTATTTCACTCACAATGTAATTATGTATAACGCATATAATTTTTAATCTAATGTCACTTCATTAAACACGCTTTTTATATCAAAAAGATGCGCCGCCAAATGGAGTATCATTTGGCGGCGCATAAATTTTGGTTTTAGATTGTGTTGAAATAATACCCCTCTTCCATTGAAAAAAAAGGACGAGTTACACTCCATATCTATCTATCTATAGTTTCTATTAAAATCCTATAATGATGATGTCATTATTAGGCTATTTCCTTTGTTAAGAAAAAAATCAAAAATAAAAAGAAAAAAATCTAAGCCATCTTGATGATGTCATTAATATTAATTAAATATTTTATTATTTTATTTAGAGTTTTTATCATATATGCCCTTCTTAACTTTAATAATAACATATTTATCCACTTAAATATGATTATATCATATGAGCTCATTTTAAACATACAAACTCATCATATTTACTCATTTATTCAATCTTAATGTGATACGTCATTATGCCCTAATTTTTTTAGCGGCAATTATTCATGTTTGCTTTTTTTTTTAAAATAATAATTGTGATCAAAATTGAAAGTAAGTTGTGGGAGAATATATGTAGTTCATTTATTCTGACTAAGTTAAGTATATGAATATGTTTGTAAAAACAATGACAAGTTTTTTAGTCGGAATATGTGGTTCCACGGGTCATTAAACTAAATGACTTTAGCATTTACGTTCACTTAATAAATAAAACACATCGTTAAACTGTTTCATTTAAACAAACCCGTGATTCCACGGTCATTTCACTAGTTATCATAGTTTCAATAAAGGGAGTTGATCCGTACACTACCTTATTTTTGCCATATACCACCAAAACAATTATTTAGACAGTTTTACCCTTCCTGTGAGAAGTTAAGGGGAGTTTGTGGTGAAAAAAGAAAGGGTAAAAATGTTCAAAAAATTTATTTAGTGGTATACGGAAAAATAGAGCAGGTGTACCTTCAATAAACCATACTCCACAAACAATAGCCGCCAAGTGCAATCAAACTTAGGTTTAAAGATCTTACATGCGAAATCGTGTTCCCTCTCCAATTAAAATTAGGGCTTCTTAAAACTGAACCCCGTCTATAATCTGATATGCGGAGATGAAGACAGGTTGAAACACGGGATGCATCTCGGTAATCGATCCTGCAATATGTAAGTGACGATATATGATTAGGTTAACCGATTGTAATTGTTTATTCTCTGAGGATCGATACAATCCATTCATCAAGATTTATTCGTGAAGATTTGTATAATATAAAGTAATCTTTAATACTTTTAACAGAAATGTAACACTAAAATTTGTAATCCTAAAATTTACGATTGGTTTTTATAATGTACTTCGCCACAAATCCAATGATTTAAATTATATTTTCGAATTGTATGCTTTGTTTTCGAACTTTGTAATGCGTAACTAAAATTATGGAATTTATCATTGATATGTGCAGTTTATTCAATTTTTTTGTTTAGTTATCTGTGAGTATAAGTTTTAACTTTGCGAATAAGAGGCCTTACATGAAATTGAATTTAAATTTTGGTATATATTGGATTTGCAGGTGTGACAAGTCTGTGATGAATGGTGATTGTAAAAATACAAGAAAGTTGTTTGATTAGGTCGGTTATTATAAGTACCATATAAGCATGTATCACAAAAGATGTCAAAAATTCTATTCAAGAATCTTCATTTGAAATTATTCTCATCGGCAGTTACGGTATTACACCAATAAAATTACTAAAATTTGCATTATAGTCTTTATAGCTTTATGTTATTACTATAACAAATCAGAAGTTGCATATAGTAGTTTAAACAACTTTTAGTCACTTTATTTTGCACAGGAAAATGTAAAAATATAGATTAATATGGTTCAAAATATAGATCATTGTGGTTTGTAAATGATGTACCTACTGCTGCAGTGAATCAAACATGACCTTTAGATATAATATAGATATAGATTCTTATATATATGCGATGTTAAAGCGAAGAGAAAAATGCAGTTTTCTCATTGAAAAAAATCAAACAAGATACATTATGATACTATCTGATATCGTCATTTTATTTATTTTGTGTTTTCTTTTTTTGATTTTGAGTTACAGGGTGTGGAACTACCTGCGGTGTGGGAGTGATTTTTGAGTTTGTAATGCTAATGCTTATATTGACTTAGTTTGTTTGTGTCTTATTAGATTTGTGGCATTCTCTTGCTGTCGGACTAAGGTAATCTTTTTTAAGTACGTGTTGAAACTTGAACGTATTTTGATGAATGTTTTTTTTTTAAGTTTCTTATGTTTTTAAGATTTCTGTTGTATTACATTGTTACTGATTCTTGCTCATGTAATGATAGTTTTTATCTTCTGAATTACTGTTTTATTGTTTCATATTAAGTGTTCCCTTGGTTTTGGGATTAGTGATAGAGCATCTAAGTTGAATTCTATGTTGCATATACTGCCTGGTAGGGGAATAGTAATGAGTAGTAGTAGTGTAGTTCGTTTTGTTTCTCAAAAATATCTAGCTGACATGCGCAGGTTTTCGACTCTGGTTGCTTCTGACTGATCTGCTCAGACAGCTACAAATGCAATGTTGTTTTGTGAAGCCTATTAAAATGTAGAAGGTACAATCTGATGTTGTTTTTACCTTCTTTTTGTATTTATTGATACGTCATATTGCTTTTAGTATATGACTATTTATTTGCATTTCGAAAGTGTTTATTGAATATTGTGGTACTTCAGTAGGTACTTCTGGATCTATCAGTTTGGTCTCTCTTATATTCGTGGCACACATTCTCGACATCGGTTACCATGCCCATATATAATATTATTGACTCTATTTAGGGGATCTTCCTGGTTCATATAGAGAATATATGTTTATATTTTCCGTTTGTACTCACAAAAAAAAAAAAAAAATTTCAATGGTTTTATATAAGACACTATCATTAACATATATGACTATGATGCACAACAACGTGATTACACTAATCTTTTGGAATGAACAAGCAAGACCATTTGACATTGCAGCTTACGAATCATTAGAAAAACCAGTGATTATTGCCACATCTTCCCGCTGGGCCACTAAATACAGAGGTAATGCAACTGATACTGCTATTATTATACCTGGAAAATGGGTTAGGTTGAGTCAGTTTGGGTAACGGTTAAAAATGCTTTTGGGTTGAAATGAGTCATGGGTCAGATTTTTATACGGTTTCAAATTGGTCGGGTAGTGTCGGGTTGGGTAACGGGTCAAAACGGATCATGGGTCAAAACTAAACGAGTCTTTCTTAATTCCAAATGTTGTTGTATGGGCAACTACCTGACATGGAAGGTTATATATAGTCTCATCAACCAACTCGATGGAGACATGGGATCTATGGACTCTTATCTAACAAAACTTCAACAGCCATGTACAAAACTATATCGCATGAACATTACCTTTGATGCAGATGATGATTGCAATAAACTGAAGAAAGCAGAATACCTTCATCAACAACCCTTTTGGAGACATGGAAACCATTGACTCTTAACTTACTTTACTTCAATAGCCATGTACAAAACTTGATACTGTAATTATTTTGCATGTACAAAACCCCTTAGTTAGCCAAAAAAAAAAAAACTATTAATATTGTCAAGCAACTAACGACAAGTACAAACTTATAACTATACATATTGTGTTATGATCATTGTTCTTTTTGTCCAAAACATAAGACATTATGTAACATTGTTATATGTCATTTATAACTAAATGATACTAACTTTACGAGGATCCAACATCATTCATAAAAACCAACAATTTTTTTTCCTTTGGTTGATTGTTGTATGCCTCGACACATAATTTTTTTTAATAAATCAATTGCAGTGATCATTATCTGTTTGAGTTTAATTTTGTGGGTTATTGTACTATAAACCATTCGTGATATAAGTTGAATTGAATTTGGTCAAGTATTATTAGGATCTATCTATGCTCATCAAATCATTTTTACACATATGTTACGAGTCTCAAAGTCAAAGAATTTGACTTTTATTGCATATAACTCAAAAAACGTATTATATAGTTAATTTGGAAACAAATTTTGAAATTGACAACAATTTTTGCAAAAGTAATTACTTCAATTCTAACTAAAAGAAATAATAGGAATTTTTTCCCTAAAAAAATATTTTTTAAATAACCCCGCGAAATCGCGAGTTATAAACTATAATAATAATAATAATAATAATAATAATAATAATAATATTATTATTATTATTATTATTATTATTATTAATTAATAATAATTAATTAATAATAACTTTAATATTGAAATAATAAATGTGGATTCATGTGATGATATGTTATGGTTGGAAATGAGTTGTGATGAATTAGTGATTTAAAAGATTTAAGAAAGAAATGTTGACGTAGTGTTGATGTGACAGTGTATTAATATGAAGAAAGAGGTCATGGTTGGGAATGCTCTTACAAAACAACAAATTTGACTTAATGTAATAATAATCATTGTAACAAGTGGTCTTTGTGAAAGTCTCTAGCAATATCATTATATATAAACTTTTATTTGTAAAATTTACTTAAGTTCAGCATTTATTTTGTATCATTTATTTAAGTTAGTTAATCAATTTAATTATTTATTTAAATTTAATGCCGATAAATCGACGTGGATAGAAGATAACCAGAATACCAACTGTCATCTTCCTGTGCAACTCATAAAATCACCACAACCACAACTGAAAAATGTATACATACAAATACAAATTTGCGTACGATTGGATTCTCTACACGACAAAACAAACAGGATTTAGTTTTCAGATGAAATCCTTTAGTTAATCAGCTCTCATAATTTCAACACATGGCGTTAACGACTCCAATTTCATCATCATCCTCATCTTCACAGCTGTTTCAGTTACCACTAATTCATCCTCCGTCTCCATCGACTAACGTTCCGGTTATCAGATACGCTTTGATCCGGTCAAAATGTCAATTGATCGCTGTACGAAACACAGGCGATTTTATGTTTCCGGTTCAATCGAGATTTGTTAGGTTTAAATTGTGTTGTACGAAATCAACGGAGGAGAGAACGCCGGAGGCGACAACTAGTGATGATAACGACGGTGATGAGGATGATTACCGTGAAGAGACTCAACGGAGCTCTGAAGATAAGGTGGAGAATGGTGGCTTACGGAGGAATGTGACGTCATTGTCCGATGGTTTAAATTTAGGGATTCGTGAACCGGTCTATGAGGTTTGTTAGAATTTGGGAAATACAGCATTGTTTAGTTAATTATATTGGAGTATTAATTTAATACGATAGTTTGATAATGTATGTACTAATGTACATGATGTCATCTTGTATATAATCCGTACTACAGATCTATTTTATTACAATATAATACAATAAAGTTCTGTAATATGTTATTGTATGATTGTTTATTATATAGGTTGTAGAAGTGAGTTCAAGTGGAACAGTGTCAACCAGAAAAATTAGTAGAAGGCATCTGCTAAAGTCAAGTGGTGAGCTGAAACTTTGGATAAATTAGTTATATGCTGCAGAGTTTGTTATTTATAATGTCATGAATCATAAATGTTAAATGATGTGTTGATTTATTATTATGTGCATTGTCATTTAATAAATGAGGTATTGATATCAGGTCTTCGGCCTAGAGACATTCGTAGTGTTGATCCTTCACTGTGGTTGACTAACACAATGCCTTCCCTGCTGGTATGAGACCAAGTGTAGTTAACGTTATGGTGTTTAGTTCATGCTTATCAAATCGAAACCTAATTCACATGTGAATATTTGGTTTGTTTACAGGTTCGTGAGAATGCCATACTATTGAACTTAGGCTCACTGCGGGCAATTGCCATGTTAGAAAGCGTCTTTATCTTCAATTACAATCGGTGAGCATTGGTATATGAACATATTTCTGTTCAATTTTAACACCATTTTATTAATCATTGGAAAATGGTAGTAAAGACTTTTTCTCTTACTTTATATGTTGGGTATCTTAGGCGAGCAGGAAAAGCTTTTATTGATGCATTATTACCTCGCTTGGATCCTAAAAATCAGAATGGAGGTCCTGTAATGCCATTTGAACTTGAGGTTGGTTCAGGCCTTTGTATATGATATTTCGAACGGCTAAATTCTCCACCTGAGTTTTCTTACAATAATTTGAACTTGCATTTTCAGGTAGTTGAAGCAGCCCTACATTCAAGAATACAGAGGTTTGAGGATAAACTCATGGATTTAGAACCACGTGTGAGTATGAAAACATTGTGAGTATATACAAACCAATTAATGCATTATACACATGTTCATTGGTTATGACAAGTAGCCTTTTATGGTATGGTTCAGGTTCAAGCTTTACTTGAGGTTTTGCCAAACCGATTAACAGCTGACATATTGGAGCAACTCCGTATTAGCAAACAAACCTTGGTACCATTCGTTATATCATATACTTGGCTCGGTTGTATGTATATGTGACTCAAAATTTGATATGTTTTTGCATTGAAGGTTGAATTGGGATCTAAGGCAGGAGCACTTAAGCAAATGTTGCTTGATATACTTGAAGATTCTCATGAAATACGTCGCATCTGTATCGTGGGGAGAAATTGCATCTTGAGTAGAAATGATGATCTAGAATGTACCATTCCCCATGAGAAACAGATTGCTGAGGGTATATGTGTCACATTATTTGTAACGCTTAAGCATATGAAAATTTAATTATAATATGTCAGGACATGCATAGTGTGTATCGAACTATTGGGGGGCATCCTTTGTGTTCAATGAACACAAATAATAGCAATAAATTAAGAGTTCATTACATACAATGTAACCCTGAGCAAATTGTTGCGCATTATGAATGTCGTAGTATAAATAATTACATTTCAGTGCACTTAAGCCTATTTGAAAAAGTGAACGCATTGTTAATTTTTTTTTATTATGCTAACTTTTAGTGATTATATATGCAGAAGAAGAGGAAGAAATTGAAATGCTACTGGAAAATTATCTTCAAAGGTAATATTGTGGACCCTAAAAGCACTAGAAGATGGGAGTGTTTGCTAGTAATTTTTATTTGTGGTGTCTGGTTATGGTTGCAGATGTGAATCATGTCATAACCAAGCAGAAAGGCTTCTTGAGTCAGCAAGAGAAATGGAAGATTCTATATCTGTGAACTTAAGGTTTGCATGAGTATGAAACTTTGTTGATTTTTAGAATTATTAGTATTCTACAAATGCTCAATTTAATTCTTGTGTGAATGTGATCTGGTTTCTTATCAGCTCTCGGAGACTCGAGGTGAGCAGATTTGAATTGCTTCTTCAGGTTGGGACTTTTTGTGTTGCAGTTGGTGCTCTAGTTGCAGGTTAAACCCTACAACTTTCTTAACTTAACCATAATTTGGATACCTGTAAAAGTGAAACGGGACTACAAGAGGGTATCATTTTGTACAATAGTGACTGCAGGCTTTTTGGTTTTCCTTATAACGTTTTATTTTGGCAAAAAAAAAACAATAATATAAATATACGAATCTGAAGATCAATATAACCATTTGTAATGCTGTCAAAATTGTCATTAATTATACTAGAACGCATGGAGGAACTTGCTGATGTTCTGAAGTTTGATGAGTGTTAGATTCAACAAGTGTTATCCTCTTCCAACGAATCTTCTTTTCTTGTCTTTGTAGGTATATTTGGCATGAATCTAAAATCCTATCTCGAAGAACACGTGGTACGCAATTCTTAACTTCCTTATGGCATACTTAATAATGCTAATATAAGGGGCACACTATATCGCTTGTTTCGTATAAGCTAATGGATAGAGTTTAGCTTCTCGACTCTTTAAATCTGATCATTATGTTGTGGGGCTGGAGTTGGGTACTGTAAGCATAATAATCACATAATAATAATACGTTTTGTTTTGCAGTTTGCATTTTGGCTGACAACAGGAGGGATTATTTTTGGTGCGGTCATGGCATTTTTTCTCATGTACTCGTACCTCAGAGCAAGAAAAATATTCTAGGCTTTGTGAATATAGCTAATAACTTGTACATCTTCGTCCGCTTCTTATTGTGACTTCTAAGAGGGGATTAGTTAGTAATGATACAAGAACAAGAGATAAAGAACATATGAACATGGGCAATCAGACAGATATGTGATTATTTAGGCAGTATTAGTATAGCACATTCAGGAATTTAAAGATTGCATATCCTATACACTTTGGGAATTCGTGGCTGAAGTTCAGATTGACATGGTGTATGAAATGTAATTAGTGCAATAGAACATTATGAACAATATGAATATATAACTATTAATGCCTTGATATAAGGTAGTCTTACGTACATCATAAACATGCTTATATGCTCTTGGGAATAATAACGGCTGTTTCTCAAGATTCTGTGTGTATCGGCATGCGAAGATTGAAACAATGACAATGCAAGTTCGTTTATTGGGCCTGGCATGCTGTGGGGAAATGGGTGATGGTGTTTCGCCAGGCTCCAGTGGGCTACCGGGGACCGCTGGATGGGTTGACAAAGTCAACACAGGGTTAACATGTCCCTGCCGATACACATGTTTTTTGAAACAATCTATCACAGACAACATTACACCAAGCAACTACAAAAATCATACAATTAAAAATCTCTGTGTCACTTATATAGAGTTAACTAGAAAGAGTTCGATCGCGCGTTGCAGCGGTTGCATTTGGATACACGTTGCTTCATACATGTTTGTAGTATCAGATGATATTTATGTAAAAAATGCTTATGTGTATGTTTACTACTTATTAAATACATACATAATATTGTACATTTGAAAATTATGAAAACACGATATTTTTGACACCATGATGCATTACAGTGTTTTCTTTAACTCTCTCAAAAAAAAACAAAGATACCTAATGGCATGCGTGTTGCGGTGGAACATTTCAACATCTTTTATGAAACTAATATTGAGTGAGAATTGAGAAAAAAAATTGCGAACAAAAAGGAAAAAAAAAAAAAAAAGGTAAGAGGACTCTAACCTAGGGTATTTTCTCTTACAAACTTACGAACTTACCACTTCCTCTAGTCATCCACTTGATGTAAAAAAAAATTCATTATATTGATAAAAAAATAAAAATACAAACAATTTTTTTTAATAATTTAGTGAAAGAAAGAAAATATGAGTTAATTTAAAAAAAGTGGGAAAATTTAATTTAAAATTGATAAAGAAAAAAGAAATTATAGAATATAGTGTGAAAGCAATTTTAAAACTACAATCTTAAATAACTAAAACTATAAAATCCTAGGTGTCTATTATTATATATGTAAAAATAAAAATAAATAAATGTAAATGTAAATAATAAAGAAAATAATAAATTAATCAAAATGAATAAAGTGCAGTGATGTGACATTTATAAAGATCACACTTGTAATCATGGTACATAATTTTGCTATTTGCTATTAAAAGAGAAAATAATCCATTAAGACTTTAGGAAATCCGCAAATGTAATGTGAAATAAATCCACAATATGGCACGCATTCTCTCATTTTGTTTGGTAACAAAAGGAAAAATTACTGATCCAATAAGATGTACAAGTCCGATAATCACAGCATCAAAGCCAATTGTAATATCATTCCCACAATATAAATGCTTCTAATACATAAATTGTACAAAAGAATATTAGCAATGTTTTTCCTTTTGCAACAAGCCCACGGGCAAAAAATGAATCAGCAAGTGTGCACTTCATCTCTGAAAAAAAAAAAAAAAAAAAAAAAAACAAATGAATAAGTATTAAGAGATAATTTGCAACTTTTTAACCAAACACTTTAGCATCAAAGATTCAAAACTGATAGTAGTGTCCAAAATTTTTAAAACACTATCTCATGTTTAAACTATATATGTCTGCAAGCACATGCTGCATATAACAAATTTCCAAACAGAACAAGTTCAACATCTCTATATCAACCAACCCAATGTGACCTTTATTGATAGAACTACTTGTGACCCAACCGCCCATTTTGCAACAATCATCAGGGAAAGAATCAGGAGATAAAACTTACCTATTAAAACTCAAGAAACTTGTTTTGATGGTGACTTTGAAACTCCTGTAATAGCCATGTTTCCCACTCCAACCTCCATAGCTTCCCTATCATCTTTTTCTTTAGTTTTCTCGGGAGTCTTATTATCATTGGCTTGCGGAGTAGAATTAGGAACGGGACTAAGTTCCCGAGATGGTCCAACTGTGAACCACGGATGATTAAGGCATTCAGCAGCTGTAGGCCTTTTTTCGGGAACAAAATCAAGTATAGGAACAAGAAAATCAGCCAAATCAGTTGCATCTTGTTCACTGAACTCGTATTTCTCCTTAAGCACCTTATGCAAAGGCCAAAAACGTAGTCGTCGGATATGCCTTAAATCACCATGTCTGTTGAAAAAATCACGAGAGTAACGCCCACCTAAAGCTATCTGCATTAAGCTTGTTAAGTTATAAGCCTACACAGGCATTATTTAATATTTATATAGATCTAAACAAAAAATTGAAAATAAACCTTTCGAGGCATCATTCCAAGAAGCTCCATCATTAAGGCCAAGTGATCCTGTACAGTACATACATAATATAGATATAGATAAGGCAGTATAGTAAAGAACTTATAATTCAAGAACTAATTAAAACTTTTCAAATATAATATAACAGCACAGTTTATCACAACCAAGATTGAGTTTTTTTACGTCATCAATGAAATCAAATTGAATACTTCTAATCTTTGGAGGCACATCTAGCACGTAAATAGGAACGGCAAACGAAAAACTATTAAATACATAAGTAACCATAACATCATAAAGTATATTTATGAAGTTTTGTTACTCATAACCTCAAAGTTCACTGAAAGATACTTCAAGCTACTTCACAGATAAGACAAAAATTCAACCTAAGTAGCAATTTTCAAACAATGAGTTCCTATTCTGCTAAACCATAGCACCATCTGATAATTTCAATACCGTATATATACCGCTAAAATGACAAATAAATCAAAGCATAGTTGTCGGAAAACATATTTTTTTGGCACGTAACACAAAATTTTGCACAGGAATATAAGAGGGCACAGAGAATTAGAAATCTCGCACGGGATAAAAACAACCGCACATGAAAAGACCAAAACTGTAGCATGGAATCATATTTTTGGCAGATAATTTACAATTTAGAGTGAAGTGTGAAAGTAACAAATTTCGCATGGAATCATATTTTTGGCATGGAATCATATCACTGAGAATCCGAAAATAACAAATTTCGCAAAGAATCATAACAATAGCACATAGAAAGAAAAAACGTCGCACAAATTTTTTTGAAAAAAGAAATACCTCATCTCTGTCATAGTTGTCACCACTGTGAGGATCAAAAAGAACATCACCAGTTGCCAGCTCAAAACATATGCATGCGAACGACCACAAATCAGCAGATGTCGAGTATTTAGATCCTAGTAAAACCTCAGGACACCTGTATTGTCTAGTTTGAATATCACCAGTAAATTGCTTATAAGTCCAACATGCATTTCCAAAATCAACCAACTTGCACTTAACATCAACCTCTGCCAATAGCTTCTGTCTTGTTGACCGACTCCCTCTTCCACGAAGTTCAATTCCTTGGCGAGTTTGAGTTTCAGAACGATTATTAGACTCGGATTTGACAACCGATGACGTGGCATGTTCTGGTAAATCCCCGTTCAATTTTGAATCAGCGCCAGCTGTCTCATTGTCAACTTCAACTTCTTCAAAGTCTTCTTTACCGGTACCATTTTGAGCAGCCTTCTTAGCCTTTTTCTTGATTTTCTTTTTCTGATTCTTGGTAAGATCACTGTTATAAACCTTAACTTCTTTAGAAGAACCCGAATCGGTCAATTTGGGTGGACCTGTTTTTGTTCTATCTCTTTCTGGATCAATCATTGACAGAAGTAAAATGTTTTCCGGCTTAAGATCCGTATGAATAATAGAAAGCTGACGATGCAAGTAGTCCAAACCCCCTAACACATGGTAGCAAATTTCCTTCACCTTTTGTAATGGAACCCCTCTGTAATCCGAATACTTGATTAACGTCAAAAGATTATCACCCAAATACTCAAAAACCATACAAACATGCTGCCCGTTCGGTCCAGAATGTTTAAAATGATCCAAAAGCTTCACCACACTTTTTTGGTCATCTGGATCCCCTTCTGCTATCTGCTTCAATATCGTAATTTCATCCATTGCAGCTTCAGTATAATGTTGAGCACTCTTTTGTACTTTCAAAGCTACATATCTCTACACACCAAACACCAATCTTGCTTCAATTCATCCACTCAAAATAATCACAAGCAACAATACTAATTTTTGCATATGATTAATTAACAACAAATAGCCTTTCAACTAATCATTCTCTAATTTAATTTTAGTTAATTATCGAGCAAACACCTTGTATATATAGATAGATACATACATGCATACAGATAATAATAAGAGAAGAAAACATACAGATTTATGAGTGTCCCAAGCGAGCCAAACAGTGGAAAAATGGCCCCAACCGAGCTTACTTTGAACAATATATCTCGAATGCTTAAATTTATCACCTATACGAACAGCATGATAACCACCACGCCTGTAATCTTCAGTTCCTTCATCCTCCGATGAGTAATCACTTGTTTCGCTTCGATCGTCACCGTTGCCGCCATTTCTTCTGCTAGTGTTGTTATTGTCTTCCGCCATTGAGCAGAATACGGCTAGGGTTTCTAATTGAAGCTCGGGTTGAAACAATTGGATTGCGTGTTGGATAGATCTGGAAGTGAAACCCTAAAAGGAATAGAGAGTGTGTTTTTGTATCTGGAAGGTTCAAACTAGGGTTTCAACTTGCGTTGGTACTCTTGGCTGTTCTTTTTGTTCTCATCTAACACAAATATTTACAACTTTTTTGTACAGAAGACTAAATAATACGGACTAGATAATACAGTAGATACAATAGATAATAAACAGTGGAGTAGCCATCGCTCCGCGTCGGGATTCTGTTTCGGATATAATTTGTTGTGTTTGGTTCGTAAAATTATTTCGTGTTTAATGGTTATGTCGGTTAAACCTATCCCAAGTCGTACGAAAATTTAAAGGCTGTTAAAAATATAGGTGGATTGTTGGGGAGTTTTATGGAAAATAAAGAAGTTATGATTTGACCCTTGAACTTTAACTTTAGACCCCTATGGAGTTTACATTTTTAACCCTAGAAATTTACATTTGACGCCCTAAAGTTTATAATGGTTCTCAATGTTTAGTGTAGTGTCATTGTGGGTACAAGCTTTTTGCACGACGTATAAACGATTAAAGCATGGAGAAAAACTATTCATAAAATATTTGTCTTTTAGAGATGTAGAGAATAATATATATATATATATATATATATATATATATATATATATATATATATATATATATATATATATATATATATATATATATATATATATATATATATATATATATATATATATATATATATATATATATAATGAGTTACGTAGTTAATTTATAATAAGAAAAAAAGTTAAACAATAATAAAGTGAAAAATTATGTGGTTGATTTAATAATAATAATAATAATAATAATAATAATAATAATAATAATAATATTGAATAGTTGTTAGTTAGTAAAAATTATGGGATCGCTTTATAATGAATGAGAAGTTGAATGGTTAAAGTATAAAATGTGAAAACTATGTGGTAAGTTTGTAAAAGCTATAAAGTTAAATGTTATAAAGGGCGGGATTGAATTGTGAAAATATAAAAAGTTTGAGGGGTGTTTGTGAAACTATTGAGGGCTAATATTCATTTGCTCTATTAAAGTATAAAATGTGAAAACTATGTGGTAAGTTTGTAGAAGCTATAAAGGGCGGGATTGAATTGTGAAAATATAAAAAGTTTGAGGGGTGTTTGTGAAACTATTGAGGGCTAATATTCATTTGCTCTATTAAAGTATAAAATGTGAAAACTATGTGGTAAGTTTGTAGAAGCTATAAAGTTAAGTGTTATAAAGGGCGTGATTGAATTGTGAAAATATAAAAAGTTTGAGGGGTGTTTGTGAAACTATTGAGGGCTACTATTCATTTAATAATAATAATAATAATATTGAATAGTTGTTAGTTAGTAAAAATTATGAGATCGCTTTATAATGAATGAGAAGTTGAATGGTTAAAGTATAAAATGTGAAAACTATGTGGTAAGTTTGTAAAAGCTATAAAGTTAAATGTTATAAAGGGCGGGATTGAATTGTGAAAATATAAAAAGTTTGAGGGGTGTTTGTGAAACTATTGAGGGCTAATATTCATTTGCTCTATTAAAGTATAAAATGTGAAAACTATGTGGTAAGTTTGTAGAAGCTATAAAGGGCGGGATTGAATTGTGAAAATATAAAAAATTTGAGGGGTGTTTGTGAAACTATTGAGGGCTAATATTCATTTGCTCTATTAAAGTATAAAATGTGAAAACTATGTGGTAAGTTTGTAGAAGCTATAAAGTTAAGTGTTATAAAGGGCGTGATTGAATTGTGAAAATATAAAAAGTTTGAGGGATGTTTGTGAAACTATTGAGGGCTACTATTCATTTGCTCTATATCATTTAGATATATAGAGTAATATTGGATTTTTTATATGAGACAGGATGAAAGGTGAAAGTTTTAGAACACCTTGGGAAAAACATTTGTGGGCTTTATGGTAAGTTAAAAAGTAAAAGTGTAAATAATATGGAGGGTGGAGTTGAATTGTAAAAAAATAATAAGTTTGGTGTGGGTTTGTGAAGAGTATGAAGTATACTATTCATTTATCCTATATCATTTAGATATATAGAGTAATAATATAATATAATAATAATAACTAGAAAAAAATTTGACCGTGCGTTGTTGCGGTTGTATTCAACGCGCGGTCGAATTTGGATATACGTTGTTTGGTAACTAATATATCTAATAGATTGTGTTGTGTGTTGTACGTGCATGTATATGTATGGAATATAGCCCGAAATATTTGATGTTTTTTTAACGTTGTCCGTTTCGCGTATAGTTAGTCCCGTTGGGTTCGTTAGATTTTTCCGAGTTGAAGGGTGGTCTCGGAAAAATTTAATTGGCAGCGAGCGAGAAGATGGGGCCCGGTAAAAATTCGAGTGGAATTAGTTTATTTTATTTTAATAAAATTATGTATTTACACTTTCTACCTCGAGAAAAGTGTAAACTTGAGGGATCGTTGTGTAAATTGGGTGAAACTTAAGGGACCGGTTGTAGTGTGAACGGGAACTCAAAATTCGAAAACAACTAAAACTACAAATTTTGGGGTGCATTTTAGTATATAATAATAATAATAATAATAATAATAATAATAATAATAATAATAATAATAATAATAATAATAATAATAATAAAATAATAATAATAATAATAATAATAATAAAATAAAATAATAATAATAATAATAATAATAATAATAATAATAATAATAATAATAATAATAAAATAATAATAATAATAATAATAATAATAATAATTAATAATACTAATAATAATAATAACTAGTTTTTTGGCCCGCGCTTTCGCTGCGGGTTGGTTTCGAAAAAAAAGGTACTGTAGCTACAGTAACGGGTATTCGGGTCGGGTTGGTGGAGCGGGTCGGGTTGGTGGAGCGGGTCAGGAGATCCAGATGGTATTGGGTTAGTGGTTTGGGGGTGTTGGGCAAATCATGTTTTGGAAAAAAAAAAGTTACTATTAACGAATGGTGTTAACCAATCATAGGTTGACACCATTTACCACAATTTATATATATATAAATAATAATAATAATAATAATAAATATAAAAAATATTTTACAATTTAAATTAATAGTAGTTGAATTGAATTGAATATTTAAAATTTAATAATATTATAATAATAATAGTATAATAACAAAAATAATAATAATAATAATAAATGTTTACCTAAAATAATATATAATATTTTTATAATAATAATGGTATCATGATATTATTGATGTTTTTTATAATAATAATGGTATCATGATATTATTGATGTTCCATTTATCTTCCTTTATTTAAAGGGAATTGATATCTAATATATTCGTCACTTCACCAATCGATATCCTTATTGAAAATATTGACCTTAAACTCATCATCATATCAACAAAAAAGCTAAATAAAGAGTAAATTATAAGTATGGGTACTTCATTTTTTGAACTTCACACTTAAATTAAAATTTTGTTATTTAATCAACACAAAGATTTTTAGTTTTATATGAATATAAATATAAATATAAATATTACTAAAATATAAAATATCACATTATTGATGTAAAAAGTATGTTACATTAATTATTTAATATGAAGTAAATATAATTATTAATGATAATAACTGCATTTAGTGTGAGTATTTGTATTTCTAAAAAAAAAAAAACATATTAATAACTAATTTCATTAATTAACTGTATGTATTAATATAATTAAAACTACGTAATTGATCATTATTTCAAATATGAAATTTGATGAGAGGATTCAAAGATTCAAAGATGTTTGATAAGATGCTTATGAAGTAATTGGTAAATTTCATATTATGGGAATGATGGTGAATAAAAAAATTAGTTGTATCACAAACACTCGTTGGTGTCTAGACAACTTCCATGCAATCTACGTGATTTCGTCTTTCAGCTACATTTCTTCGTCGTTTTAGTGTTCCAAATATATTTGTTTTATAGCTAGCAATACTTGCTTAAGTTTTTAGATCAAAATCTTAGTTGAAAATGTGGAAGTGATCCACTTACCGTTTGATATATGCATGTAATATGTAATTGAATTTAAATTATACAAGGTATGAATAAAAAAACGATCGTTATCTATATATGTATACATTAGTTGGAATGAAATAATTGGTTGCCTATTAAACACACAATCATCATTAGCTCATCCTTTTGTTAAGTTGGCCTTTAAATAATGGAGTATACTTTTGTTACTTAAATGATTAATATAGTAGTGTACAGAGGGAGGTGTTTTTAAGCAATATATAAAGTGATGGAGATGTAACTCGGAAACTGAGACCTTCAAAGATAAATATAAATAAATATTTTATACTATAAGAAAATAAAAAATTGTTGTTGGTTCGGAGAACAATGCAACTAACATGGCTTTGTTGGGACACAAGTCCTTTAACTCAAATATAAAGATGAATTTACTTAACTCAAATATAAAGATGAATTTAACAGAAAGAAACAAAGCTATATGTTTTTACGGAAAAAAAAATAAAGGAGCAAATATTTTATAGAACTACATTTTTACTTATCTCATATGAAAACGTTACAATACAATGACATCTTAAATACTAGAAGCTAGCAACTAAAACCAATAAAATAGCACAACCACTCTCTACGTGACCCACTTTCATATGCATGAAGTTCGGTCAAAATTACTACCCATTCAAATCACTAAACAATTTAATAATAAAACTATTGTTATAATTCAGTAGGCTTATAACTATCTTTAGTGGTTTGATTCTTGATGTTATAATTCAGTAAGCTTATAACTACCTTTAGTGATTTGATTCTTGATTAAGAATACTAATAATGAAGTGTAAGAACAAAGATGATAATGGAGAGAAAGAAAGAAACACTTTGTAAGTGTGAGAAATGGTGCAAGTTTAATGCTTGCATTCATGGCTATTTATAGCAAAAATATCACAAGTTTAGGTAATACAATAATATTACTTTTGTGTATCAATAATTGACTATCCATTATATATATATATATATATATATATATATATATATATATATATATATATATATATATATATATATATATATATATTTATATATTATAACACTCCCCCTTGGATAGTAATTTTGTTTGTTGAAGATCAACTGTAAGTTACTGCCTCGTTAAAAACCTTGCTAAAGAAAACCCAGTGGGAAAAACTTTAGCTAAGGAAAAAAGAGTGCAGCATGGAGTTGATTCCCCCTCAAGTAGACATCGCTTCGGTTGTTACATCTTTTGAACATGTCTCATGTGACGACCCGGAGATTTCCGATCAAATTTAAACTTAAGCTTTATAAGATTTCGACACGATAAGTAAAGTCTGTTAGGTTAAGTCTCAAGAATTTTGAACTGTTTCATATATGCATTTGACTATCGACCGTTTCCGACGATTCACTAACAACTATGTGTACCTTGATATGTATAGATAATATATAGTCATATTAACTGAAAAACGTTATGTGATATAATGAATTCTATTACTTAAACGATTTTAAATCAGAAACTTTGAAATAAAAGTTATTGTGGAAAATTAAATATTATATTATTAAATAAATATTACTAAAATATATATACAAACTTATAGTTTTAAATGAATATATATATATATATATATATAGATACATAAAGTATATGGAACATAACTATTAATTAATTTTAACATTCGTTTGTCACCTTCTATGATATTAAACAAGTTAATAACAATAAATTATATGTATAGTTATTATATTATTATCATTAATAACACTAATATTAAAATCAGTATTATTAATATTATTATATAATGCATAATATGAAATTGATACATGTAATTTGTTATATTATTATTATTATTACTAATATATTTATTATCATTGTTTTATAATTATTATTATTATTGTTATAGTTATCATTATTTTTATTTTTATTTATTATTTTCTTTATCAATAAGATTAATATTATTATTAATATTATTCTTATTTATAAGTATTATTACCATTATCATTAAAAAGGATTATATTTATTATTATTATTATTATTATTATTATTATTATCATTATTTTATTTTTATTTTTATTATTAATATAATAATAATTATTATTAATATTATTATTTATATATTAATTATATATGAATGTTATGTATACAGATATTGATATAGATAGATGGGAAATTAGATTCCATCTTTTTTGACAGCTTCCCAACTTTCTTCCACGTCCCTATTTCTTCTCCCATCCGTGTTCCCCAATTGTCACTAGAAAACAACTTAGAATTGACCCTAGGTATCGATTTATATCACGGGTGATTGATTTCAGTTGATCATCACAACAAAGATATCAGAATAAATCTTTATACAGTAGAAATCTTGTGAAGATGAAGATGATTTACGATTTTGCAATTGGATAGTTATATTGCTCGATCACTTCATGAAGTACTTGTTAAATCTTCCTTAAAACTTTCGTCAATCATCAATTTCATATGAAACATTCACTTAATTTCGAATTTGAATCTTAAACAGATGGTTGACTTTTTGGTTTTAACATTTGACTCCGAAATTCATCATCCAATTCTTCGATTCAGCCTTTCAAAATTCATATATAGTTTCACGAATATATTTAGAACATCTTTTCATTTTCAATTTGCTGCAATTCGTTTCCAATCAACCCGGGGCTCAAAACAGTTGAAGTGATGCAGAATGAAGAACTTGATTTAATTTTATCCAGAATTGTTATTGTAAATCAACTTGGATTTGAACGAGAGTTAGGAACAGGTATAGAATCACATATCTAAGCTCTATTAGTTATAATAATCACTGGTGTTGAATATCATTTTTTTTAGCATGATAATGATTTCGATTATGATGAAGATGATAAATAAAATGATGTTGTGATAATAAAAATAATGTGTACGGTTTTCTAATTGATGATGATGATATTAGGCGCTGTTGAGTAGATTAGGATGATAGATAATGATATAGATGATGATGGTAGAATGTCATTTGATGATATGAATTGATGAGGAAGAAGATGAAACCAGGAAACTAGATAAAAGGATTTAAAATTCTAGTGAATACAAAATGAAACGAATTGTTCAATGGTTAGGGGTGTTGGTGATTTTCGAGAGGTCCTTAGTTCGATTCTTGGCGGCACCATTTTTTTTTTTCAAGAGAAACTGTTGGGCTGAGAAATTGTTGTCGGGCCAAAAAATATTAAGGCTGAGATGTTGGGCCGAGACATGGGTTTGCAGCTGAGTTAGAACAATATTGATATACTAGTTAAATATAATTGTTATGGGTAACATTATAGATAGATGGGATGGAGCAGATGGTTTAAGGGTAGTGTTGGGTAGCGAGAGGTCATGGATTTGATTCCGGTTGCCTTCTTTTTGGAAAATATTTAAGGTAGCCTCCTTAATATTATTATTATTATTAATATTATCATTTTTATTATTATTGTGATTATTATTGTTGTGTTTATTATTAGTAATTGTTATTACAAGTATTATTATTATTATTATTATTATTATTATTATTATTATTATTATTATTATGTACTAATTATTAAGTATTAGTAATATTATTATCATTAGTATTATTATTATTAGAATCACCATTATTATAATTATCAATATTATTATTATTAGTCTTATATCTAATATTACTATTATTATAAGTATTAATTATGTCATTACAATTAAATTTAAAACTCTAATATGATTATCATTAATGCTAGTATTAGTAACATTTAGAATTTTTATTATTATTAACAAAAGTATTATTATTAAGGTTATCACTAGTAACAAGATTGTTATAATAATTATTATTAATATTAAGTATTAAGTACTAATAACAAAAATTATTATTTTCACTACCATTAATATTAAATTATGTATTTTATCAAAAACTACTGATACCACCATTATAAGATTTATAATTAAAGACTATCATTAATAGTATTATTAATAAAATTACTAACTTTAATAGTTTTAGTTAAGTATTATCATTATTATCATTTTAACATTACAAATAATATTTTAGTATTAATATAATTACTAATTTTGACAAACAAAGGTTATCAATATATAAAACTATATAATATAATAAGTTTTAATATTTTTGAATATAAGTTATTAATATAAATAATTATACCATTAATAATAATATATATATTTATTCGATTACAAGGATATGTATTAATATATATATATACAAATGATATAGGTTCGTGAATCCGAGGCCAACCCTGCATTATTCAGTTGTTCAATGTCATTATATGTATTTTTACTACAAAATACAATACGGTGAGTTTCATTTGCCCTTTTTACTCTTTACGTTTTTGGGCTGAGAATACATGCAAATGCTTTATTAACTGTTTTACAATATTTACATGCGTGAGTTTCATTTACCTTTTTACCCTTTATATTTTTGGGCTGAGAATACATGCGCAATTTTTATAAATGTTTTACGAAATAGACACAAGTACGTGAAACTACATTCTATGGTTGAATTATCGAAATCAAATATGCCCCTTTTTTATTAAGTCTGGTAATCTAAGAATTAGGGAACAGACACCCTAATTGACGCGAACTCTAAAGATAGATCTATCGGGCCCAACAAGCCCCATCCAAAGTACCGGATGCTTTAGTACTTCGAAATTTATATCATGTCCGAAGGAGGATCCCGGAATGATGGGGATATTCTTATATGCATATTGTGAATGTCGGTTACCAGGTGTTCAATCCATATGAATGATATTTTTGTCTCTATGCATGGGACGTATATTTATGAGTACTGAAAACGAAAATCTTGTGGTCTATTAAAATGATGGAAATGATTATTTATGTTAAACTAATAAACTCACCAACCTTTTGGTTGACACTTTAAAGCATGTTTATTCTCAGGTACGAAAGAAATCTTCCGCTGTGCATTTGCTCATTTTAGGGATATTACTTGGAGTCATTCATGACATATTTCAAAAGATGTTGCATTCGAGTCGTTGAGTTCATCAAGATTATTATTAAGTCAATTATATTTGGATATATTATGAAATGCTTTACATGCCTGTCAACTGTCGATGTAACGAAAGTTTGTCTTTTAAAAACGAATGCAATGTTTGTAAAATTTATCATATAGAGGTCAATTACCTCGCGATGTAATCAACTGTTGTGAATCGTTTGTAATCGATATGGACTTCGTCCGGATGGATTAGGACGGGTCCTTTCAGTTGGTATCAGAGCGGTGGTCTTAGCGAACCAGTTCTGCATTAGTGTGTCTAACCGATAAGTCGTTAGGATGCATTAGTGAGTCTGGACTCCGACCGTGTCTGCATGTCAAAAGTTTTGCTTATCATTTCGTGTCAAAAATTTCTTGCTTATCATTCTTAGGGAATCACTTGCTTATCATTCTTAATCTAGACACGTTTTACTGCATAGACTGCATGAATAGTGTATAGACAAAATTCATATCTTCGCGTATCTGCTACTTTATATCTTAGCGTATCTGTTACTTTAACTTTGCCTGACAACTTCCGTAGATTCCTCCGTAACTTATGGGATTTTAGTATTATATAAGCATATGTAAATTATGTATTGCAGGGTACTAATCTACATCCTATAATCTATTTCTTATCGAAAATCCTCCATCTGATCGTACGAAATGAATCCTGCAACCAGTTCGAGTCCCTCAGATTCCGATAGCTATTCCGATAGTTATTCCGACAGCTATTCCGACATAGATGTTCACCTAAGCTCCGAAAACAGCGTCATCGGCATGAATCAACCAATCAGCCATTATCAATTCATCTGATGGGTTTGTAGTCGACTGAATTAATGGAAACGCGCAGAAGGCAATCTCTTCCACCAACCGAATTTACCTCTTGGCGATGAACCTGAAGCACTTACCAGCGAACCTGTTCGTAATACTATTTTCTCTCTCATTTCCCGAATATCTCGTCAAGATTATATTCTATCTAAAATTTTAAACCTTATTCATTCTCTCGTTCCAACCGACAATCATCCCGGTATAATAGAAGAAGTCAACAAACTTCGCGCTCGAAAAATAAATTTGAAGAATATGGTGCAAAACGTACCAGCTTCAGCAACATCAACAGCATCAACAGTACCACCAACAGCAACATAAACCATCAACAATCCATGCCTCAACATCTCATTCTGTACATCGATTATAATCATCAATCTACGTATCGTTCTACATCAATTATTTTCGTTCTTCATGACAGTTATGTAATCTCTAAAGTCTTAGAGATTATTTATTCTAGCTCAAACCGAAAAGCAAATGAGATTGATATCATATAAACTCATTAAATCCATGATTACATCTGAAGAGAATATATATGTAAGTATATTTTCATAAAGATTGTAATTAAAAATTCTTTTGTACAAACAATTAATGGTGAAAATATTTTAACGGGTAGGTAATACCCGAGAAATATTTAAATTTCACATTAATAAGATACACTGTACATTCTTTAAATCTGATTCAACAGTCACTTACTATCCTACTTACATCCACCGATATACAAATCCGTTCACCACAGAATAACCATACTCATACAATTTCATATCGGGATTTTGATTTATCAGAATCCAACAAGTGGCATAATAAAGAAAACATTTGACAAAATAAAATTTGTTAGAAACAAACAAATTAACTATGAGAAATTTTGTTAAGAATCCACGCTAACTGTTCCTAGCTAATTGTTCCTAGCTAACTGATTACATTTTATTTATCACAATTTAATTATCGCAATTTACATTCTCGCAATTTTATTTATCGTCATTTAATTTCTGTTATTTACTTTACGCACTTTATTTATCGTTATTTAATTTCTGTTATTTATTTTACGCACTTTAAATATTGGGACACGTATACAAGGTTTTGACATATCATATCGACGCATCTATATATATTATTTGGAATCACCATAGACACTCTATATGCAGTAATGATCGAGTTCTCTATACAGGGTTGAGGTTGATTCTACAATAATATATATACTTTGAGTTGTGATCGAGTCTGAGACATGTACACGGGTCACGATACATATTAATTCGAATATTATATATATAATTATATATGAATTAGTGTATTGCTAACTGTGGACAATCAACTGAGGACTATCAACATTGAACAATTAAAATGAATTAAAATATTGATTATAACTTATGAAACTAAACAATTCTTCAAGTTTGCCACTTGATTTCATCTTAAACCTCATTTGTATTTTGATGATTACAATCTGCATTTAAACCTTTCAAGATTCTTGAAAACACCTCAATCGAGAGGATGAACCAACCGAACTTCATCTACAGAAGAAAAATTTATGCATATAGTTATGCACCTGAGAAACTCTCGACAACTGAGTAAAAGTTTAACACGTAGCCGCGTCAGATCCTTTGGCATTTATTAGCAAAAATAACTTTGCGATCCCTTTTCAAGGTAGCCAATTTTGTCACAGCTCCAGCAAGTCAACTTTGACTTTTCATTCGAAGTAGCCTTACTATAATCCTGATATATACGATTACCCTTTTGATACCGGAGAATTCTTTTATATTCCACCATATTACCAGCAGACATACCAGCAACCTCGTTACTTCTTGGCTTAAATCTCTCTAACCAATCATTATATTTATTCATTGAAACCCTATCATATACTCATCCGCATCTGGTAACGAGAACTGCCATACCAATTACCGGGAATCTGCAATCAGTACTTTGAAAACTCACAGCATAGCTACATCAACAGTTATATGTATGACATTTATCTCTAAGAATTACGATTTCTCATTCTGAAATTCTGAAAAGCACTCAGTCACAAATCAATACTCTGAATGTTGAAAAAGCTGAATGAAGCAGCAGAAACCATAGACAACCGTAAACGAACTTAATCATCGAAAATTTGATGATAAAGAATAGTATGTTGGAAAAGCTCAGAAAAGTTGAAACTGGAAAACGAATTGAGCTAACCATGAAGGAGACCAAGGACAAATACAAGGACCATACCATATATTCAAAGAATCCAGGTAATTCTAAAACCAATGAAACCTTCAACGAATTTCTTGCTCCGTACTCATGTTAAAATCTTGCGAAAAATCTTTATCCATCAACCATCGAACTTAGAAATTCCAAAATATCATCATCAATATCTTCAATATTTCTGAGGATATTTTCATAAATATTCTCGTCCGAAATTATATACTTCTTCGTGCTTCCTGTGTATCATTATATTGGAAACATTCAAGAGAAAATTTCGTACCGAAAAGCAGATTATACGAAACTATTAAGAAAGCCGTGGACAAATCACAAAGAATAAGTTTGACTTCAAAGAATCCAAATGATTCTGGTTCAGATGAAATCTTTAACGAATACCTTGCTTCCGAATCTAAATCCTTACGGATAAATATTCTTCATCATCCATCGATATTAGAAATTCCAAGATACCATCGTATCTTTCATTATAAATATCCTTCATATTTTTGAAGATATTTTCATAACTATTCTTATCCGAAATCATTAATCTATTTGTGCTATCAGTGTTACATCATATAGAAACTGTTAGTTTCTATATTCTGTAAACTTTCAAGCTTAAGATATGAATGTTATTGAAGTAATGTTGGGAACTGATGCATGAGTTAGTATAATATAATGACCCTTGATCAACGTGATTATATTACAGTAAGTCATGCTGAGTTCTAATGGGACATGATGGTTCACAGTAGATCATACCACCATCATGTATCATGTTACATAACTCTTTCATTCTAATTAACTTCTGAACATATCAAGAAAGTATATTTTTGATAGCTCTATTCTCAATGATCTTGGTAATTTGACGAATCAAATCGTGCTATTACGTTCTTTCTTGATTATAACATTAAATTCATTCGAAACTCCATACTTACAAATTCTAGACCATTACTCGTTTTACTAGAGATCGAGAGGAGATTAAAAAGACGAAGAGCTTCGAAACATAAAGGAAGATATAAAACTCGACAACAACACCGAAATTACAATAATTAAAAATTTAAAACATCACGACAATTAAAAATTAAAAGATTACAATCAAACTACTCGTCGTCGTCAATTGTCATCTACAAAGTAGCGTTCACCAGTCATTTCACCATCCGTGAGGTACTTTGGAGACATCGGTATTTCTCTTGATGCCTCAACTACTGTTTCAGCTGATTCATCGAGGTAACGATAACCCAACGTCTCTTCATCTTCAAGAACCGCATACAAAGAAATGCGTTTACCGCGATCTTCAATGGTATCTTTTATAAAGTACCATTGATCATCGGTACACAGAAAACTTGCCCTACAATCCGCATCATAATCGTCTTTATAAAAGAACACAGACGTGAATTCACACGGAACTTTTTCCTTCAGAAAGGATAGCAAGTCTTGTAAACCAACATCACGAATGTCGATATCTTCAAACGAAATACTGTCGCCCCACTTATATTCCTTCATTTAATTACGGAAATCACCTCCGTAATGAACGTTGAATGAAACAATCATTGGGGGAAGTGTTAACATTTTGCAGTTTGGGAGTGTTTGATTTTGATTTTGAGAAAGGTGGAAATATAAAAGAAATATATGTTTGAGTGTATAAAATGATGTATATGGTTGGTGTTTTTATAGTGTAAAAGTGACCGTTGGGATAGCCGTTGGAATTTTTTTTTATTTTACTAACGGCTAAAAATTTGGGCAAGTTTTTGGGCGAAGGTGGACGATGCCCGTTGGGACCTCTCTCATGATAGTTTCATTCGTGCTCTTCGAATAATCGAATTATTTTATCTGTATTATTCTGTAATGATGAAAACTCTATTTATCAGCTCATATTCGTCATGAAAACATTTTTATTGTTAGCCATGACCACCTCACTCAAATTTCGGGACGAAATTTCTTTAACGGGTAGGTACTGTGACGACCCGGAGATTTTCAATCAAATTTAAACTTAAGCTTTATAAGATTTCGACACGATAAGTAAAGTCTGTTAGGTTAAGTCTCAAGAATTTTGAACTGTTTCATATATGCATTTGACTATCGACCGTTTCCGACGATTCACTAACAACTATGTGTACCTTGATATGTATAGATAATATATAGTCATATTAACTGAAAAACGTTATGTGATATAATGAATTCTATTACTTAAACGATTTTAAATCAAAAACTTTGAAATAAAAGTTATTGTGGAAAATTAAATATTATATTATTAAATAAATATTACTAAAATATATATACAAACTTATAGTTTTAAATGAATATATATATATATATATATATATATATATATATATATATATATATATATATATATATATATATATATATATATATATATATATATAGATACATAAAGTATATGGAACATAACTATTAATTAATTTTAACATTCGTTTGTCACCTTCTATGATATTAAACAAGTTAATAACAATAAATTATATGTATAGTTATTATATTATTATCATTAATAACACTAATATTAAAATCGGCATTATTAATATTATTATATAACGCATAATATGAAATTGATACATGTAATTTGTTATATTATTATTATTATTACTAATATATTTATTATCATTGTTTTATAATTATTATTATTATTGTTATAGTTATCATTATTTTTATTTTTATTTATTATTTTCTTTATCAATAAGATTAATATTATTATTAATATTATTCTTATTTATAAGTATTATTACCATTATCATTAAAAAGGATTATATTTATTATTATTATTATTATTATTATTATTATTATTATTATTATTATTATTATTATTATTATTATTATTATTATTATTATCATTATTTTATTTTTATTTTTATTATTAATATAATAATAATAATTATTAATATTATTATTTATATATTAATTATATATGAATGTTATGTATACAGATATTGATATAGATAGATGGGAAATTAAATTCCATCTTTTTTGACAGCTTCCCAACTTTCTTCCACGTCCCTATTTCTTCTCCCATTCGTGTTCCTCAATTGTCACTAGAAAACAACTTAGAATTGACCCTAGGTATCGATTTATATCACGGGTGATTGATTTCAGTCGATCATAACAACAAAGATATCAGAATAAATCTTTATACTGTAGAAATCTTGTGAAGATGAAGATGATTTACGATTTTGCAATTGGATAGTTATATTGCTCGATCACTTCATGAAGTACTTGTTAAATCTTCCTTAAAACTTTCGTCAATCATCAATTTCATATGAAACATTCACTTAATTTTGAATTTGAATCTTAAACAGATGGTTGACTTTTTGGTTTTAACATTTGACTCCGAAATTCATCATCCAATTCTTCGATTCAGCCTTTCAAAATTCATATATAGTTTCACGAATATATTTAGAACATCTTTTCATTTTCAATTTGCTGCAATTTGTTTCCAATCAACCCGGGGCTCAAAACAGTTGAAGTGATGCAGAATGAAGAACTTGATTTAATTTTATCCAGAATTGTTATTGTAAATCAACTTGGATTTGAACGAGAGTTAGGAACAGGTATAGAATCACATATCTAAGCTCTATTAGTTATAATAATCACTGGTGTTGAATATCATTTTTTTTAGCATGATAATGATTTCGATTATGATGAAGATGATAAATAAAATGATGTTGTGATAATAAAAATAATGTGTACGGTTTTCTAATTGATGATGATGATATTAGGCGCTGTTGAGTAGATTAGGATGATAGATAATGATATAGATGATGATGGTAGAATGTCATTTGATGATATGAATTGATGAGGAAGAAGATGAAACCAGGAAACTAGATAAAAGGATTTAAAATTCTAGTGAATACAAAATGAAACGAATTGTTCAATGGTTAGGGGTGTTGGTGATTTTCGAGAGGTCCTTAGTTCGATTCTTGGCGGCACCATTTTTTTTTCAAGAGAAACTGTTGGGCTGAGAAATTATTGTCGGGCCGAAAAATATTAAGGCTGAGATGTTGGGCCGAGACATGGGTTTGCAGCTGAGTTAGAACAATATTGATATACTAGTTAAATATAATTGTTATGGGTAACATTATAGATAGATGGGATGGAGCAGATGGTTTAAGGGTAGTGTTGGGTAGCGAGAGGTCATGGGTTTGATTCTGGTTGCCTTCTTTTTGGAAAATATTTAAGGTAGCCTCCTTAATATTATTATTATTATTATTATTATTATTATTATTATTATCATTTTTATTATTATTGTGATTATTATTGTTGTGTTTATTATTAGTAATTGTTATTACAAGTATTATTATTATTATTATTATTATTATGTACTAATTATTAAGTATTAGTAATATTATTATCATTAGTATTATTATTATTAGAATCACCATTATTATAATTATCAAAATTATTATTATTAGTCTTATATCTAATATTACTATTATTATAAGTATTAATTATGTCATTACAATTAAATTTAAAACTCTAATATGATTATCATTAATACTAGTATTAGTAACATTTAGAATTTTTATTATTATTAACAAAAGTATTATTATTAAGGTTATCACTAGTAACAAGATTGTTATAATAATTATTATTAATATTAAGTATTAAGTACTAATAACAAAAATTATTATTTTCACTACCATTAATATTAAATTATGTATTTTATCAAAAACTACTGATACCACCATTATAAGATTTATAATTAAAAACTATCATTAATAGTATTATTAATAAAATTACTAACTTTAATAGTTTTAGTTAAGTATTATCATTATTATCATTTTAACATTACAAATAATATTTTAGTATTAATATAATTACTAATTTTGACAAACAAAGGTTATCAATATATAAAACTATATAATATAATAAGTTTTAATATTTTTGAATATAAGTTATTAATATAAATAATTATACCATTAATAATAATATATATATTTATTCGATTACAAGGATATGTATTAATATATATATATATATATATATATATATATATATATATATGTATATATATATATATATATATATATATATATATAAATGATATAGGTTAGTGAATCCGAGACCAACCCTGCATTATTCATTTGTTCAATGTCATTATATGTATTTTTACTACAAAATACAATACGGTGAGTTTCATTTTCCCTTTTTACTCTTTACGTTTTTGGGCTGAGAATACATGCAAATGCTTTATTAATTGTTTTACAATATTTACATGCGTGAGTTTCATTTACCTTTTTACCCTTTATATTTTTGGGCTGAGAATACATGCGCAATTTTTATAAATGTTTTACGAAATAGACACAAGTACGTGAAACTACATTCTATGGTTGAATTATCGAAATCGAATATGCCCCTTTTTTATTAAGTCTGGTAATCTAAGAATTAGGGAACAGACACCCTAATTGACGCGAACTCTAAAGATAGATCTATCGGGCCCAACAAGCCCCATCCAAAGTACCGGATGCTTTAGTACTTCGAAATTTATATCATGTCCGAAGGAGGATCCCGAAATGATGGGGATATTCTTATATGCATATTGTGAATGTCGGTTACCAGGTGTTCAATCCATATGAATGATATTTTTGTCTCTATGCATGGGACGTATATTTATGAGTACTGAAAACGAAAATCTTGTGGTCTATTAAAATGATGGAAATGATTATTTATGTTAAACTAATAAACTCACCAACCTTTTGGTTGACACTTTAAAGCATGTTTATTCTCAGGTACGAAAGAAATCTTCCGCTGTGCATTTGCTCATTTTAGGGATATTACTTGGAGTCATTCATGACATATTTCAAAAGATGTTGCATTCGAGTCGTTGAGTTCATCAAGATTATTATTAAGTCAATTATATTTGGATATATTATGAAATGCTTTACATGCCTGTCAACTGTCGATGTAACGAAAGTTTGTCTTTTAAAAACGAATGCAATATTTGTAAAATTTATCATATAGAGGTCAATTACCTCGCGATGTAATCAACTGTTGTGAATCATTTGTAATCGATATGGACTTCGTCCGGATGGATTAGGACGGGTCCTTTCATCTCATGCCAATGTTATGAACGTGTGTTCTGAAAATAGCAGTTGGAAGTGCTTTCGTGAAAAGATCAGCAGAGTTTTTGCTGGATTGAACATATCTCATTTCAATCTCGTTGTCCTTAATGAGATTTTGAGTGTATGAGAAGAATCTAGGAGGTATGTGTTTGGTTCGGTCACATTTGATATACTCTTCTTTCATATGTGCTATGCAAGCTGCATTATCTTCATAGATAATTGTTGGACTTTTATATCGTTCTAGTCCACAAGAATCAGTAATGATTTGTGTCATTGATCTCAACCAAAAACATTCCCGAGTAGCTTCATGTAATGCAATCACTTCGGCATGATTTGATGATGTAGCAACAAGTGTTTGTTTTTGAGAACGCCATGATATTGCACTACCTCCATTTAGGAATACATATCCAGTTTGAGATTTAGCTTTATGTGGATCAGATAAATAACCTGCATCAGCATAACCAACCAAATCTTGTTTTGATTCGTTAAAATAAAATAATCCTAAATCAGTAGTTCCTCGAAGGTATCGAAATATGTGTTTGATCCCATTCCAGTGTCTTTTGGTAGGAGTAGAGCTGAACCTTGCCAACAAATTAACTGCAAAAGAAATGTCAGGTCTTGTACAATTTGTAAGATACATAAGAGCTCCAATTGCACTAAGATATGGTACTTCTGGTCCAAGAATATCTTCATGATCTTCACATGGACGAAATGGATCAGTTTCAACATTGAGTGATCTAACAACCATAGGAGTACTTAATGGTTTTGCCTTGTCCATATTGAAACGTTTCAAAATCTTTTCAGTATATGTTGTTTGATGTACAAGTAAACCATTAGGCATATGCTCAATTTTTAAACCAAGGCAATACTTGGTTTTTCCGAGATCTTTCATTTCAAATTCTTTCTTTAGAAGTTGAATGGCTTCATAGATCTCTTTATTTGTGAAATGTCCCGTTCTTATTGATTAAAAACGTTCCATATTAATTGATTTCGTTGCGAGGTTTTGACCTCTATATGAGACGTTTTTCAAAGACTGCATTCATTTTTAAACAAACCATAACCTTTATTTCATCAATAAAGGTTTAAAAAGCTTTACGTAGATTATCAAATAATGATAATCTAATATATCCTGTTTACACACGACCATTACATAATGGTTTACAATACAAATATGTTACAACAAAATAAGTTTCTTGAATGCAGTTTTTACACAATATCATACAAGCATGGACTCCAAATCTTGTCCTTATTTAACTATGCGACAGCGGAAGCTCTTAATAATCACCTGAGAATAAACATGCTTAAAACGTCAACAAAAATGTTGGTGAGTTATAGGTTTAACCTATATATATCAAATCGTAACAATAGACCACAAGATTTCATATTTCAATACACATCCCATACATAGAGATAAAAATCATTCATATGGTGAACACCTGGTAACCGACAATAACAAGATGCATATATAAGAATATCCCCATCATTCCGGGACACCCTTCGGATATGATATAAATTTCGAAGTACTAAAGCATCCGGTACTTTGGATGGGGTTTGTTAGGCCCAATAGATCTATCTTTAGGATTCGCGTCAATTAGGGTGTCTGTTCCCTAATTCTTAGATTACCAGACTTAATAAAAAGGGGCATATTCGATTTCGATAATTCAACCATAGAATGTAGTTTCACGTACTTGTGTCTATTTTGTAAATCATTTATAAAACCTGCATGTATTCTCATCCCAAAAATATTAGATTTTAAAAGTGGGACTATAACTCACTTTCACAGATTTTTACTTCGCCGGGAAGTAAGACTTGGCCACTGGTTGATTCACGAACCTATAACAATATATACATATATATCAAAGTATGTTCAAAATATATTTACAACACTTTTAATATATTTTGATGTTTTAAGTTTATTAAGTCAGCTGTCCTCGTTAGTAACCTACAACTAGTTGTCCACAGTTAGATGTACAGAAATAAATCGATAAATATTATCTTGAATCAATCCACGACCCAGTATATACGTATCTCAGTATTGATCACAACTCAAACTATATATATTTTGGAATCAACCTCAACCCTGTATAGCTAACTCCAACATTCACATATAGAGTGTCTATGGTTGTTCCGAAATATATATAGATGTGTCGACATGATAGGTCGAAACATTGTATACGTGTCTATGGTATCTCAAGATTACATAATATATAATACAAGTTGATTAAGTTATGGTTGGAATAGATTTGTTACCAATTTTCACGTAGCTAAAATGAGAAAAATTATCCAATCTTGTTTTACCCATAACTTCTTCATTTTAAATCCGTTTTGAGTGAATCAAATTGCTATGGTTTCATATTGAACTCTATTTTATGAATCTAAACAAAAAAAGTATAGGTTTCTAGTCGGAAAAATAAGTTACAAGTCGTTTTTGTAAAGGTAGTCATTTCAGTCGAAAGAACGACGTCTAGATGACCATTTTAGAAAACATACTTCCACTTTGAGTTTAACCATAATTTTTGGATATAGTTTCATGTTCATAATAAAAATCATTTTCTCAGAATAACAACTTTTAAATCAAAGTTTATCATAGTTTTTAATTAACTAACCCAAAACAGCCCGCGGTGTTACTACGACGGCGTAAATCCGGTTTTACGGTGTTTTTCGTGTTTCCAGGTTTTAAATCATTAAGTTAGCATATCATATAGATATAGAACATGTGTTTAGGTAATTTTAAAAGTCAAGTTAGAAGGATTAACTTTTGTTTGCGAACAAGTTTAGAATTAACTAAACTATGTTCTAGTGATTACAAGTTTAAACCTTCGAATAAGATAGCTTTATATGTATGAATCGAATGATGTTATGAACATCATTACTACCTTAAGTTCCTTGAATGAACCTACTGGAAAAGAGAAAAATGAATCTAGCTTCAATGGATCCTTGGATGGCTCAAAGTTCTTGAAGCAAAATCATGACACGAAAACAAGTTCAAGTAAGATCATCACTTGAAATAAGATTGTTATAGTTATAGAAATTGAACCAAAGTTTGAATATGATTATTACCTTGTATTAGAATGATAACCTACTGTAAGAAACAAAGATTTCTTGAGGTTGGATGATCACCTTACAAGATTGGAAGTGAGCTAGCAAACTTGAAAGTATTCTTGATTTTATGAAACTAGAACTTTTGGAATTTATGAAGAACACTTAGAACTTGAAGATAGAACTTGAGAGAGTTCAATTAGATGAAGAAAATTGAAGAATGAAAGTGTTTGTAGGTGTTTTTGGTCGTTGGTGTATGGATTAGATATAAAGGATATGTAATTTTGTTTTCATGTAAATAAGTCATGAATGATTACTCATATTTTTGTAATCTTATGAGATATTTCATGCTAGTTGCCAAATGATGGTTCCCACATGTGTTAGGTGACTCACATGGGCTGCTAAGAGCTGATCATTGGAGTGTATATACCAATAGTACATACATCTAAAAGCTGTGTATTGTACGAGTACGAATACGGGTGCATACGAGTAGAATTGTTGATGAAACTGAACGAGAATGTAATTGTAAGCATTTTTGTTAAGTAGAAGTATTTTGATAAGTGTATTGAAGTCTTTCAAAAGTGTATAAATACATATTAAAACACTACATGTATATACATTTTAACTGAGTCGTTAAGTCATCGTTAGTCGTTACATGTAAGTGTTGTTTTGAAACCTTTAGGTTAACGATCTTGTTAAATGTTGTTAACCCAATGTTTATAATATCAAAAGAGATTTTAAATTATTATATTATCATGATATTATGATGTACGAATATCTCTTAATATGATATATATACATTAAATGTCGTTACAACGATAAACGTTACATATATGTCTCGTTTCAAAATCATTAAGTTAGTAGTCTTGTTTTTACATATGTAGTTCATTGTTAATATAATTAATGATATGTTTACTTATCATAATATCATGTTAACTATATATATAACCATATATATGTCATCATATAGTTTTTTACAAGTTTTAACGTTCGTGAATCACCGGTCAACTTGGGTGGTCAATTGTCTATATGAAACCTATTTCAATTAATCAAGTCTTAACAAGTTTGATTGCTTAACATGTTGGAAACATTTAATCATGTAAACATCAATCTCAATTAATATATATAAACATGGAAAAGTTCGGGTCACTACAGTACCTACCCGTTAAATAAATTTCGTCCCGAAATTTTAAGCTGTTGAAGGTGTTGACGAATCTTCTGGAAATAGATGCGGGTATTTCTTCTTCATCTGATCTTCACGCTCCCAGGTGAACTCGGGTCCTCTACGAGCATTCCATCGAACCTTAACAATTGGTATCTTGTTTTGCTTAAGTCTTTTAACCTCACGATCCATTATTTCGACGGGTTCTTCGATGAATTGGAGTTTTTCGTTGATTTGGATTTCATCTAACGGAATAGTGAGATCTTCTTTAGCAAAACATTTCTTCAAATTCGAGACGTGGAAAGTGTTATGTACAGCCGCGAGTTGTTGAGGTAACTCAAATCGGTAAGCTACTGGTCCGACACGATCAATAATCTTGAATGGTCCAATATACCTTGGATTTAATTTCCCTCGTTTACCAAATCGAACAACGCCTTTCCAAGGTGAAACTTTAAGCATGACCATCTCTCCAATTTCAAATTCTATATCTTTTCTTTTAATGTCAGCGTAGCTCTTTTGTCGACTTTGGGCGGTTTTCAACCGTTGTTGAATTTGGATGATCTTCTCGGTAGTTTCTTGTATAATCTCTGGACCCGTAATCTGTCTATCCCCCACCTCACTCCAACAAATCGGAGACCTGCACTTTCTACCATAAAGTGCTTCAAACGGCGCCATCTCAATGCTTGAATGGTAGCTGTTGTTGTAGGAAAATTCTGCTAACGGTAGATGTCGATCCCAACTGTTTCCGAAATCAATAACACATGCTCGTAGCATGTCTTCAAGTGTTTGTATCGTCCTTTCGCTCTGCCCATCAGTTTGTGGATGATAGGCAGTACTCATGTCTAGACGAGTTCCTAATGCTTGCTGTAATGTCTGCCAGAATCTTGAAATAAATCTGCCATCCCTATCAGAGATAATAGAGATTGGTATTCCATGTCTAGAGACGACTTCCTTCAAATACAGTCGTGCTAACTTCTCCATCTTGTCATCTTCTCTTATTGGTAGGAAGTGTGCTGATTTGGTGAGACGATCAACTATTACCCAAATAGTATCAAAACCACTTGCAGTCCTTGGCAATTTAGTGATGAAATCCATGGTAATGTTTTCCCATTTCCATTCCGGGATTTCGGGTTGTTGAAGTAGACCTGATGGTTTCTGATGCTCAGCTTTGACCTTAGAACACGTCAAACATTCTCCTACGTATTTAGCAACATCGGCTTTCATACCCGGCCACCAAAAATGTTTCTTGAGATCCTTGTACATCTTCCCCGTTCCAGGATGTATTGAGTATCTGGTTTTATGAGCTTCTCTAAGTACCATTTCTCTCATATCTCCAAATTTTGGTACCCAAATCCTTTCAGCCCTATACCGGGTTCCGTCTTCCCGAATATTAAGATGCTTCTCCGATCCTTTGGGTATTTCATCCTTTAAATTTCCCTCTTTTAAAACTCCTTGTTGCGCCTCCTTTATTTGAGTAGTAATGTTATTATGAATCATTATATTCATAGATTTTACTCGAATGGGTTCTCTATCCTTCCTGCTCAAGGCATCGGCTACCACATTTGCCTTCCCCGGGTGGTAACGAATCTCAAAATCGTAATCATTCAATAATTCAATCCACCTACGCTGCCTCATATTCAGTTGTTTCTGATTAAATATGTGTTGAAGACTTTTGTGGTCGGTATATATAATACTTTTGACCCCATATAAGTAGTGCCTCCAAGTCTTTAATGCAAAAACAACCGCGCCTAATTCCAAATCATGCGTCGTATAATTTTGTTCGTGAATCTTCAATTGTCTAGACGCATAAGCAATCACCTTCGTTCGTTGCATTAATACACAACCGAGACCTTGCTTTGATGCGTCACAATAAATCACAAAATCATCATTCCCTTCAGGCAATGACAATATAGGTGCCGTAGTTAGCTTTTTCTTCAATAACTGAAACGCTTTCTCTTGTTCATCATTCCATTCAAATTTCTTCCCTTTATGCGTTAATGCAGTCAAGGGTTTTGCTATTCTGGAAAAGTCTTGGATGAACCTTCTGTAGTAACCAGCTAGTCCTAAAAACTGGCGTATGTGTTTCGGAGTTTTCGGGGTTTCCCACTTTTCAACAGTTTCTATCTTTGCCGGATCCACCTTAATACCTTCTTTGTTCACTATGTGACCGAGGAATTGAACTTCTTCCAACCAAAATGCACACTTTGAAAACTTAGCGTACAATTCTTCCTTCCTCAATACTTCTAACACCTTTCTCAAATGTTCACCGTGTTCTTGGTCATTCTTTGAGTAAATAAGTATGTCATCAATGAAAACAATGACAAACTTGTCAAGGTATGGTCCACACACTCGGTTCATAAGGTCCATGAACACAGCTGGTGCATTAGTTAAACCAAACGGCATGACCATAAACTCGTAATGACCGTAACGTGTTCTGAAAGCAGTCTTTGAAATATCATCTTCTTTCACCCGCATTTGATGATACCCGGAACGTAAGTCAATCTTTGAATAAACAGACGAGCCTTGTAGTTGATCAAATAAGTCGTCGATTCTCGGTAGTGGGTAGCGGTTCTTGATGGTAAGTTTGTTCAACTCTCGGTAGTCGATACACAACCTGAATGTACCATCTTTCTTCTTGACAAACAAAACAGGAGCTCCCCACGGTGATGTGCTTGGTCGAATGAAACCACGCTCTAAAAGTTCTTGTAATTGGCTTTGCAGTTCTTTCATCTCGCTGGGTGCGAGTCTGTAAGGAGCACGAGCTATTGGTGCAGCTCCTGGTACAAGATCTATTTGAAATTCAACGGATCGATGTGGGGGTAATCCCGGTAATTCTTTCGGAAATACATCGGGAAATTCTTTTGCAATGGGAACATCATTGATGCTCTTTTCTTCAGTTTGTACTTTCTCGACGTGTGCTAGAACAGCGTAGCAACCTTTTCTTATTAGTTTTTGTGCCTTCAAATTACTAATAAGATGTAGCTTCGTGTTGCCCTTTTCTCCGTACACCATTAAGGGTTTTCCTTTTTCTCGTATAATGCGAATTGCATTTTTGTAACAAACGATCTCCGCTTTCACTTCTTTCAACCAGTCCATACCGATTATCACATCAAAACTCCCTAACTCTACTGGTATCAAATCAATCTTAAATGTTTCGCTAACCAGTTTAATTTCTCGATTCCGACATATATTATCTGCTGAAATTAATTTACCATTTGCTAATTCGAGTAAAAATTTACTATCCAAAGGCGTCAATGGACAACTTAATTTAGCACAAAAATCTCTACTCATATAGCTTCTATCCGCACCCGAATCAAATAAAACGTAAGCAGATTTATTGTCAATAAGAAACGTACCCGTAACAAGCTCCGGGTCTTCCTGTGCCTCTACCGCATTAATATTGAAAACTCTTCCACGGCCTTGTCCATTAGTGTTCTCCTGGTTCGGGCAATTTCTAATAATGTGGCCTGGTTTTCCACATTTATAACAAACTACATTGGCATAACTTGCTCCGACACTACTTGCTCCGCCATTACTCGTTCCGACACCATTTGTTCCTTTCGTTCTATTAACCCCTGGTCCGTAGACCTCACACTTCGCCGCGCTATGACCATTTCTTTTACACTTGTTGCAAAATTTGGTGCAGAACCCCGAGTGATTCTTTTCACACCTTTGGCATAGTTGCTTCTGATTGTTGTTGTTGTTGCGGTTATTATTGTTGTTGGGATGATTGTTGTAGTTGCTGTTGTTGTTGTTGTTGTTGTTGTTGTTGTTGTTGTTGTTGGGCCGTTTGTTGTAGTTGCGATTGATGTTGCGATTGTTGGGATAATTGTTGCGATTATTGTTGTAATTGCTGTTGTTGTTGTATTGGTGATTCTTATCACCGTTTTCCTCCCACTTTCTTTTGACTTGCTTCACATTGGCCTCTTCAGCAGTCTGTTCTTTAATTCTTTCTTCAATCTGGTTCACTAGTTTGTGAGCCATTCTACATGCCTGTTGTATGGAGGCGGGCTCGTGTGAACTTATATCTTCTTGGATTCTTTCCGGTAATCCTTTCACAAACGCGTCGATCTTCTCTTCCTCATCTTCGAATGCTCCCGGACACAATAGGCACAATTCTGTAAATCGTCTTTCGTACGTGGTAATATCAAATCCTTGGGTTCGTAACCCTCTAAGTTCTGTCTTGAGCTTATTGACCTCGGTTCTGGGACGGTACTTCTCGTTCATCAAGTGCTTGAATGCTGACCACGGTAGTGCGTACGCATCACCTTGTCCCACTTGCTCTAGATAGGTATTCCACCATGTTAACGCAGAACCTGTGAAGGTATGCGTAGCGTACTTCACTTTGTCCTCTTCAGTACACTTACTTATGGCAAACACCGATTCAACCTTCTCGGTCCACCGTTTCAATCCGATCGGTCCTTCGGTTCCATCAAATTCCAAAGGTTTGCAGGCAGTGAATTCTTTGTAGGTGCATCCTACACGATTTCCTGTACTGCTAGATCCAAGGTTATTGTTGGTATGTAGCGCAGCCTGTACTGCGGCTATGTTTGAAGCTAGAAAAGTACGGAATTCCTCTTCATTCATATTCACGGTGTGTCGAGTAGTCGGTGCCATTTCCTTCAAAATAGTTAAATGGAACAAGTTAATCATACAGAATATTAAGAGTAGTTAATAGTATTTTGTAGCATAATATGAACTCATTTATAAAAGCTTTTTCTTCATATTAGCGTTTTATAAGTTTAAATTCGGGTAGTACCTACCCGTTAAGTTCATACTTAGTAGCTAATATACAATTCAACTACTACAATTCTATATGAAAAACTGATTGTAATAATATTTCGCGTTCAAACTTTTATACAATATTTTACAAACTTACAATACCGCTTATTTTACATAAAGCATGAAATATAGCACACAATAACTTTGATACAAGATAGTTGTGAAGACAATTCTAGCTAGTACACAAGTCGTTCGGCAAAGGCAATAATGACACGTAATTCATACGTCCAGAAACAAGTCATGCATTCTGGTTTTACTAGGACTACTTCCCATCCTTGGTCTTGTGCAACATAACCGTTATGGCCGTTGATAAGACAGCGTGTTGTAACATCATCAAAGGGACGAGGGTTACGTAATGTCCAACAGTCCCGTAATAATCTAAAAACCTCATTTCTTACCCCAATTACCGACTCCGTCACTTGTGGAAACGTTTTGTTTAATAGTTGTAGCCCGATGTTCTTGTTCTCACTTTGGTGAGAAGCGAACATTACTAATCCGTAAGCATAACATGCTTCTTTATGTTGCATGTTAGCCGCTTTTTCTAAATCACGAAGTCCAATATTCGGATATATTGAGTCAAAATAATTTCTTAACCCGTTGCGTAAAATAGCATTTGGGTTCCCCGCAATATATGCGTCAAAGTAAACACATCGTAACTTATGGGTTTCCCAATGTGATATCCCCCATCTTTCAAACGAAAGTCTCTTATAAACCAAGACATTCTTGGAACGTTCTTCGAATGTCTTACAAACTGATCTCGCCTTAAATAGTTGTGCCGAAGAATTCTGGCCGACTCTAGACAAGATTTCATCAATCATGTCTCCGGGTAGGTCTCTTAAAATATTGGGTTGTCTATCCATTTTGTGTTTTTAAACTGTAAAATAGACAAGAGTTAGATTCATAAAAAAAAAATACTTATTAATACAAGCAATTTTTACATATATCATAAAGCATAAGAACACTATATTCCATATATTACACCACACGAATACAACTATCTTATTCCGACTCGCTCGTTTCTTCTTCTTCGGTTTTGGTTCGTTTTGCCAAGTTTCTAGGGATATATGATGTTCCCCTAATACGAGCCGTCGTTGTCCACATTGGTTTAGAAAAACCTGGTGGTTTAGAGGTTCCCGGGTCATTGTTACAACTTAAGGACTTCGGGGGTTGACGATACATATAAAGTTCATCGGGGTTGGAATTAGATTTCTCTATTTTTATGCCCTTTCCCTTATTATTTTCTTTTGCCTTTTTAAATTCAGTTGGGGTAATTTCTATAACATCATCGGAATTCTCGTCGAAATCCGATTCATCGGAGAATTGGTAATCCTCCCAATATTTTGCTTCCTTGGCGGAAACACCATTGACCATAATTAACTTTGGTCGGTTGGTTGAGGATTTTCTTTTACTTAACCGTTTTATTATTTCCCCCACCGGTTCTATTTCTTCATCCGGTTCCGATTCTTCTTCCGGTTCCGATTCTTCTTCCGGTTCCGACTCTTCTTCCGGTTCCTCTTCGGGAACTTGTGAATCAGTCCACAAATCATTCCAATTTACATTTGACTCTTCATTATTATTAGGTGAGTCAATGGGACTTGTTCTAGAGGTAGACATCTATCACATAATATCAAACACGTTAAGAGATTAATATATCACATAATATTCATATGTTAAAAATATATAGTTTCCAACAAAAATGTTAAGCAATCATTTTTAAAGAAAACACGGTCTAAGTCCAGACTCACTAATGCATCCTAACAAACTCGATAAGACACACTAATGCAAATTTTCTGGTTCTCTAAGACCAACGCTCGGATACCAACTGAAATGTCCCGTTCTTATTGATTAAAAACGTTCCATATTAATTGATTTCGTTGCGAGGTTTTGACCTCTATATGAGACGTTTTTCAAAGACTGCATTCATTTTTAAACAAACCATAACCTTTATTTCATCAATAAAGGTTTAAAAAGCTTTACGTAGATTATCAAATAATGATAATCTAATATATCCTGTTTACACACGACCATTACATAATGGTTTACAATACAAATATGTTACAACAAAATAAGTTTCTTGAATGCAGTTTTTACACAATATCATACAAGCATGGACTCCAAATCTTGTCCTTATTTAACTATGCGACAGCGGAAGCTCTTAATAATCACCTGAGAATAAACATGCTTAAAACGTCAACAAAAATGTTGGTGAGTTATAGGTTTAACCTATATATATCAAATCGTAACAATAGACCACAAGATTTCATATTTCAATACACATCCCATACATAGAGATAAAAATCATTCATATGGTGAACACCTGGTAACCGACAATAACAAGATGCATATATAAGAATATCCCCATCATTCCGGGACACCCTTCGGATATGATATAAATTTCGAAGTACTAAAGCATCCGGTACTTTGGATGGGGTTTGTTAGGCCCAATAGATCTATCTTTAGGATTCGCGTCAATTAGGGTGTCTGTTCCCTAATTCTTAGATTACCAGACTTAATAAAAAGGGGCATATTCGATTTCGATAATTCAACCATAGAATGTAGTTTCACGTACTTGTGTCTATTTTGTAAATCATTTATAAAACCTGCATGTATTCTCATCCCAAAAATATTAGATTTTAAAAGTGGGACTATAACTCACTTTCACAGATTTTTACTTCGCCGGGAAGTAAGACTTGGCCACTGGTTGATTCACGAACCTATAACAATATATACATATATATCAAAGTATGTTCAAAATATATTTACAACACTTTTAATATATTTTGATGTTTTAAGTTTATTAAGTCAGCTGTCCTCGTTAGTAACCTACAACTAGTTGTCCATAGTTAGATGTACAGAAATAAATCGATAAATATTATCTTGAATCAATCCACGACCCAGTATATACGTATCTCAGTATTGATCACAACTCAAACTATATATATTTTGGAATCAACCTCAACCCTGTATAGCTAACTCCAACATTCACATATAGAGTGTCTATGGTTGTTCCGAAATATATATAGATGTGTCGACATGATAGGTCGAAACATTGTATACGTGTCTATGGTATCTCAAGATTACATAATATATAATACAAGTTGATTAAGTTATGGTTGGAATAGATTTGTTACCAATTTTCACGTAGCTAAAATGAGAAAAATTATCCAATCTTGTTTTACCCATAACTTCTTCATTTTAAATCCGTTTTGAGTGAATCAAATTGCTATGGTTTCATATTGAACTCTATTTTATGAATCTAAACAAAAAAAGTATAGGTTTCTAGTCGGAAAAATAAGTTACAAGTCGTTTTTGTAAAGGTAGTCATTTCAGTCGAAAGAACGACGTCTAGATGACCATTTTAGAAAACATACTTCCACTTTGAGTTTAACCATAATTTTTGGATATAGTTTCATGTTCATAATAAAAATCATTTTCTCAGAATAACAACTTTTAAATCAAAGTTTATCATAGTTTTTAATTAACTAACCCAAAACAGCCCGCGGTGTTACTACGACGGCGTAAATCCGGTTTTACGGTGTTTTTCGTGTTTCCAGGTTTTAAATCATTAAGTTAGCATATCATATAGATATAGAACATGTGTTTAGGTAATTTTAAAAGTCAAGTTAGAAGGATTAACTTTTGTTTGCGAACAAGTTTAGAATTAACTAAACTATGTTCTAGTGATTACAAGTTTAAACCTTCGAATAAGATAGCTTTATATGTATGAATCGAATGATGTTATGAACATCATTACTACCTTAAGTTCCTTGAATGAACCTACTGGAAAAGAGAAAAATGAATCTAGCTTCAATGGATCCTTGGATGGCTCAAAGTTCTTGAAGCAAAATCATGACACGAAAACAAGTTCAAGTAAGATCATCACTTGAAATAAGATTGTTATAGTTATAGAAATTGAACCAAAGTTTGAATATGATTATTACCTTGTATTAGAATGATAACCTACTGTAAGAAACAAAGATTTCTTGAGGTTGGATGATCACCTTACAAGATTGGAAGTGAGCTAGCAAACTTGAAAGTATTCTTGATTTTATGAAACTAGAACTTTTGGAATTTATGAAGAACACTTAGAACTTGAAGATAGAACTTGAGAGAGTTCAATTAGATGAAGAAAATTGAAGAATGAAAGTGTTTGTAGGTGTTTTTGGTCGTTGGTGTATGGATTAGATATAAAGGATATGTAATTTTGTTTTCATGTAAATAAGTCATGAATGATTACTCATATTTTTGTAATCTTATGAGATATTTCATGCTAGTTGCCAAATGATGGTTCCCACATGTGTTAGGTGACTCACATGGGCTGCTAAGAGCTGATCATTGGAGTGTATATACCAATAGTACATACATCTAAAAGCTGTGTATTGTACGAGTACGAATACGGGTGCATACGAGTAGAATTGTTGATGAAACTGAACGAGAATGTAATTGTAAGCATTTTTGTTAAGTAGAAGTATTTTGATAAGTGTATTGAAGTCTTTCAAAAGTGTATAAATACATATTAAAACACTACATGTATATACATTTTAACTGAGTCGTTAAGTCATCGTTAGTCGTTACATGTAAGTGTTGTTTTGAAACCTTTAGGTTAACGATCTTGTTAAATGTTGTTAACCCAATGTTTATAATATCAAAAGAGATTTTAAATTATTATATTATCATGATATTATGATGTACGAATATCTCTTAATATGATATATATACATTAAATGTCGTTACAACGATAAACGTTACATATATGTCTCGTTTCAAAATCATTAAGTTAGTAGTCTTGTTTTTACATATGTAGTTCATTGTTAATATAATTAATGATATGTTTACTTATCATAATATCATGTTAACTATATATATAACCATATATATGTCATCATATAGTTTTTTACAAGTTTTAACGTTCGTGAATCACCGGTCAACTTGGGTGGTCAATTGTCTATATGAAACCTATTTCAATTAATCAAGTCTTAACAAGTTTGATTGCTTAACATGTTGGAAACATTTAATCATGTAAACATCAATCTCAATTAATATATATAAACATGGAAAAGTTCGGGTCACTACAGTTTGTACCTATGATGTTAAGATCATCAACATAATTAGCTATGATCACATATCCGGATGTTGTTTTCTTAATGAAAACACAAGGGCAAGTAAGGTTATTTGTATACCCTTTGCTTATCAAGTAATCACTTAATCAGTTATACCACATACGTCCCGATTGTTTTAACCCATATAAAGATCTTTGTAATTTAATCGAATACATTTCTTTGGGTTTTGCATTTGATGCTTCTGGTACCTTAAATCCTTCAGGTATCTTCATATATATATCACTATCAAGTGATCCATATAGGTAAGCAGTCACAACATCCATGAGATGCATTTCTAAATTTTTAGAAACTGCCAGGCTGATTAAGTACCTAAAAGTAATTGCATTCATAACAGGGGAATAAGTTTCTTCATAATCAATTCCCGGTCTTTGAGAAAAACCTTGAGCTACAAGTCTAGCTTTATACCTTGTAACTTCATTTTTCTCATTTCTTTTTCGGACAAAAATCCATCTGTATCCTATAGGTTTCACATCTTTAGGAGTGAGAATGATGGATCCGAAAACTTTTCTTTTATTGAGTGATTCTAATTCAGCTCGTATTGCTTCTTTCCATTGAGCCCAATCATGTCTATTTTGACATTCAACCATAGATGTTGGTTCTGGATCATCATCATTATTCATGATGTCATATGCAACATTAAATGAAAATTTCTCATCAAGATTTTTCATTTCATTTCGGTTCCATAATATTTTTGAATATGCATAATTGATTGCAATTTCTGTATTGACATCATCAATCTCCTCTGCAGTAGGAGTACTGATTTGTGGTTCTTCTTGAACACTTTCTTTTACTTCATTATCAGCTGATTTTCTTTTTCGAGGATTTTTATCCTTTGAACCAATTGGTCTTCCACGTTTCTGACGTGGCAAAGATTCATGAGTGACGTTATTGCCAGCTTTTGGAATTTCAATTCGAGCTGGAGTATTTACTGCTGGTATATATGATTTTGTCACCGTTTTTGTATCTGTAAATGCATCAGGCAATTGATTTGCAAGTTCTTGTATATGCATTATCTTTTGAACTTCTGTCTTACATTCTTTTGTGCGAGGATCAAGATACTTTAATTGAGGTTCATTCCATGAAACATCATTTTCTTTATTTTTCATTTCTCCCCCTAATCTAGGGAACAATGTTTCATTAAAATGACAATCATCAAAACGTGTTGTAAAAACGTCACCTGTCATAGGTTCAATATACCTTAATATTGAAGATGTTTCATATCCAACATATATTCCCAACCTCCTTTGAGGTCCCATTTTTGTACGTTGTGGTGTCGCAATTGGAACATACACTGCACAACCAAATGTTCTAAGATGGGAAATATTTGGCTCTTGACCAAAAGCAAGTTGTAGGGGGGAATATTTATGACTTGCACTTGGTCTGATGCGAATCAATGCAGCAGCATGTAAAATTGCATGACCCCATATAGATACAGGGAGTTTTGTTCTCATTATCAATGGTCTAGCGATTAGCTGTAAACGTTTAATCAATGACTCGGCTAAACCATTTTGTGTATGCACATGAGCAACAGAATGTTCAACAACAATTCCTATAGACATGCAATAGTCATTAAATGCTTGAGATGTAAATTCACCAGCATTATCAAGTCTCACCCTTTTAATGGTGTAATCAGGAAAATGAGCTCTCAATTTAATAATTTGGGCAAGAAATTTTGCAAATGCCACATTACGGCTTGATAACAGACAAACATGAGACCATATGCTAGATGCGTCTATTAGAACCATGAAATATCTAAATGGTCCACATGGTGGATGAATTGGTCCACATATATCACCTTGAATTCTTTCAAGAAACATTGGTAATTCTTTCTCAACCTTAAGTGGTGAGGGTCTAGTTATCAATTTTCCAAGAGAGCAAGATGTACATGGAACCATTGTATCATGATGGATTTTTCTATCCTTTAGTGGATGTCCATGAGTACATTCAATAATCCTTTTCATCATTGTTGATCCTGGATGGCCTAATTTGTTATGCCATAAACTGAATACACCAGGATCAATATATTTTTCGTTAACTACCATATGTATTTTTGGTACATTTATATGTGTATAATGTAATCCAGAACTAAGTCTTGGCAGTTTTTCAACTACATGACTCTTGTCAGTGATACTTAAATATTTCTCATTTTCTGTTGTCACTGACTGATAATCATACCCGTTAAGGTATATGTCGGAGAAACTCAATAAATTTCTGCTTGACTTGGGAGAAAATAAGGCATCATTTATTAAAAATTTTGTACCATTTGGTAGTATGAAATTTGCCTTTCCTATCCCTTTTATCAAGTTAGCAGGTCCTGATATTGTATGTATAGTTCCTTTCGTTGGTTTTAGATCAATAAAATATTTCTCGGATTTAAGTATAGTGTGTGTAGTTCCACTGTCTGCTATACAGAGATCACCACTTGATTGATGTTGTATTCCAGCAAAATTCATATTGAACTTCATATATAAGAAATAAATAGTGAGTACATTAATATTACACAATATTTTACACGCAAATAGATAGTACTGAAACATTTAGCAAACATAATGACAAAGACAGACGATATTAAATCGTTTATTTTTCGAAAGACACACAACTTAAACATTCAAGAAATCTTCATATAAATCAGATGATTTCTCAGTGACTGTTGGATCGACGTTATCCATAAAGTTTACTTCCTTTTCTTTATCTTTCAGCGAATCCTGATACATCTTAACAAGATGTTTAGATGTTCGGCAAGTATTAGCCCAGTGGCCCATTCTACCACATCTGTAGCAAGATTCTTCAGAATTTTTAGAAGAATTTTCTTCAACATCTTGTTTAGTGGGCTTGTTTTGTGGTTGATATTTATATTTTCGTGGATTATTATTTCTTTGACCACCACGACCACGTCCTCGCCCATTACCATTACCATAAGGATGGTTTCTACACCACGACCACGTCCTCGCCCATTACCATTACCATAAGGATGGTTTCTACCATAGTTATGGCTTTTGGCATGATGATGGTGATGGTTATTATAACCACGACCTTGCCCGCGTCCTTGTCCCTGTTTATAATTATTTGCAGTATTTACTTCAGGGATTGCAAGTGTACCAGTAGGACGGAATTGCTGATTTTTCATTAATAGCTCATCATTTTGCTCTGCAACTAAGAGATATGAATTAAGTTCAGGATATGTTTTGAACTTTAGCATTCTCAAATTTCTTTGCACTGTGATGTTTGCAGCATTCATTGTGGAGAAAGTTTTCTCCATCATGTCTGCATCACTTATTTCATGTCCACAGAATTTAAGTTGTGAACATGTATTATACAGAGCTGAGCTATATTCATTTACTTTCTTAAAGTCTTGAACCTTAATGTTCTCCATTGTTCCATAGCAGCTGGAAGTAAAATTTCTCTTTGATTATTGAATCTGCTTTTGAGACCTTCCCATAAAACGTGGGGATCTTCTACAGTCACATAATTATTTTGTAAGCATTCATCAATATGTTGATGAATAAAGCAACATGTCGTTGCTTGTTCTTTTTCAGAACAAGTGTTGTTTTCATTTATGGCTTCAAGAATGCCCATTGATTTAAGATGCATTTTTACTTTTATAACCCATGGCATGTAGTTGTTTCCAGTTGATTCTAAAGGAGTAAATTTAAGCTTTTCCAGATTCGACATTTTCTATTAAAACAAACAACATGATAAATTATAGTCACTTTATATTCATAAGTATATAAACATTAAACATAAATTTAATATAACATAAATGATAAGTAGGTGACATTGTCGACCATATGTAAGCAATCATTAATAAATGTTATATAACATAAATATAAATATTAGTAAACATAAATGATAATTAGGCGACAGTGTCGGCCATATAAATGTTAGATAATAGAAATATAAATGTTAGTAACATAAATGATAATTAGGCGACAGTGTCGGCCATATAAATGTTAGATAATTGAAATATAAATGTTAGTAACATAAATGATAATTAGACGACAGTGTCGACCATATATTATTCAGGTGGTATAACCGACCATATATCATTTAGGTGGCAGAGCCAACCATAATTAGTATTAAGATTATCGTGCTGATAACGTGTTATAATTCAGTAGGCTTATAACTACCTTTAGTGGTTTGATTCTTGATGTTATAATTCAGTAGGCTTATAACTACCTTTAGTGATTTGATTCTTGATTAAGAATACTAATAATGAAGTGTAAGAACAAAGATGATAATGGAGAGAAAGAAAGAAACACTTTGTAAGTGTGAGAAATGGTGCAAGTTTAATGCTTGCATTCATGGCTATTTATAGCAAAAATATCACAAGTTTAGGTAATACAATAATATTACTTTTGTGTATCAATAATTGACTATCCATTTATATATATATATATATATTTATATATTATAACAACTATAACATATAGTAACACTTAAATTAGCTAATTTAACCCTTATATTACTAAATGAGATGGGATTCTTTGTCGGATGATAAGCCAAAAACGATATCAGTGAGCAACACCTTTCACACTAGCAATTTTAATTATTCCTCCCTCAACTACACCCAACTTGCAAAAAAAATACCAAAATTCAGGAGAGTAACATGCAAATTCCCTAAATTAAAATAAAAAAACCACCCAAACATTTCGCCAGCCCGTATCTTCCGCCTCGCTCCGAGTTAAATTTCACCAACAACTCCGTTAAACTCGAAATATTTTCACGAACAAAATAAAACTAACTACGTTCGAAACGGACATTTTTTAAAAAACGGTAAAACACAACGCCAGCCCGTATCTTCCCGCTCGCCGCGAGTTAAATTTTTCCGAGAGGACCACCAGACTCGAAATAATTTTATGAACAAAACGATACTAACTACGTTCTAAGGCACTTTTAAAAAAATGCTAAACTCAACGACAGCCCGTATCTTCCTGCTCGCCGCGAGTTAAATTTTTTCGCCAACACCGTCAGACTCGAAATAATCTTACCAACGAAACAATACTAAGCACGTCCGAACTGAACACTTTTTAAAAACGCTAAACACAACGACAGCCCGTATCTTCCTGCTCGCCGCGAGTTAAATTTTAACGACGCGTAACACATGTGCCGTTTTTCATTCTGTAAATAAAATTGCACTAAATATGAATACGCCGGCCGAAAGCCCCCGCCGCATCGGTCGGGCCGGACCGGACTAGTTAAATACTAACACCCATCAGGCCTCAATTTAAAGTCTGACGTGATAAAATAAAGAATCACACCATGACCTACTCCAATATTATAATCACTTTAACTAACCGATTAAATATTTTTAATCTCAAACTTAGGATAACTGATTAACCCAACAATCACGCCCTTAATCAGTTTATCCGTATCACTGGCTCACCACACTTGTAACATTTACCGCGGCTCTCCTGGACACGTTCAACGCCATCTCAACTCACCCGGACACCCGACCTCTTTCCCGGTCACGTCCACAGTCATCTCGGTTTGAACTGTTCTACACCATCTCGGATCATCCGGACTCCCGACCTCTTCCTCGGTCACGTCCACAGCCATCTCGGTTTGAATCTCCGTAGCCACAATGTATACAACCGTGTGATTTCCAATTTAACAAACTTGTTCCAAGAGTCTTTTACACCGCCCAAGAAAACAAGCCGAACACGGTATCACGTTTTCTTGTACCTTCACCGGTTTGTCTCCTATAACGAACAAATTTTTGACAATTTCTTTACACCCATTACAACTTCAACTATCGTGATCAAACTGCTCCAAGAAACTCTTCACACTACCCAAGAAAACAAACCCTGGCCACGGGCTATAACGATTTCTTGTCCCCGATCTAGTTTCTTTTCACGAGCACACGACCTAGTTGAAATTTCACCTAGCTCTGATACCAATTGAAACAGCCCAACCCGTAATCAACACGACAAATTTTTTTTTGAATTAATAAACCATTAACGCCCAAATTAAACGGTTACATACAACCCACTTAACCAATATCACAAGTTTAATGTATACAAACGGCACAAAGGCCCTTTAGCAAATGTAATAGAAGTTCGACCCATTAAAATAATAGTTTTAATCCAAACGACACTTGAGCATGGTTTGGGGCTAAACTACCCAAAATGCTAGGTCGACTTTCAAAAAGCTTCATCAAGCATCCAATGAGGGAAACTAGTGCCCAACAACCCATTTCTCCTTCTACACACCTGCATCTAAAAAGGTAAACAACAAGAGGGGTAAGCTAATGCTTAGTGAGTGCAACAATTATACGATTACATATACAACCTACTTACTTGCAATCACTTACGCATTTACCGCATACATGCTAGCAATATAAATAATCATATTATCTCAAGTATAATACTAAACCTTCGACCACACAAGCTAGCATAGAAAAAGCATATAACTCGAACGACATAATATGTTACATTACGACACATAACCATGGTTAACCAATAATACAAAGGATGGTACTCGCATTTCCCATCGTTGTTCATAACATCCGTTAGAGTACTTAACACGTCGTACACTAACTCTACGAGTGGCATCTTAACACGTCGATACTTCGCCCCGGGCGGTGTCTTAACACGTCGATACTTCACCCATTACAACTCTCGGAGTGGCATCTTAACACGTCGATGCTTCACCCCTGAGTGGTGTCTTAACACATCGACACTTCACTCGCCACGTGAGATGTGGTGTCTTAGCACGTCGACACTTCACAACTCATGCAACACAAATAAATACATTATATATGCACGCATATAATTATTCCACTCACCTTATCGCCTTTGGTGAACTAGGAATCAAGCTCGCAACCTTCAATGTAATGCACCTATCACATTATGCATTTAATTAACACACAATCTAGTGGACTAACCACCAACACCTTACCCTTGAGCATTTAATGACCTAAATGCATTAAATGACTTACGTCCACCAACCGCCCATTAATGGCTATGACTCATCATAAATCACTAGAAGCTAGTGATTAGAGTCTACTAACACCAACTAACACAATTGATGGGTATTTCATACCCATCTCACCCAACTAGGCCAACCATTACTCATTTGACCCATTTTAACACTTGACTTACAAGTTTTGGTCAAACTTAACCCATTAACAATCTTTCATCATTTAATAAGTGTATTAGTGACTAACAACACAATTAACACTTACAAAATCCCAATTACATGCCCAAACCCTAGATTAACACCATTTGGGTTTCCTTACATCAAATTAACCCAAATTCACCCCTTTAAGTCCCCAAATGGGTCTTACAAGTCTCAAATGGCCAAACCCTAGCCATAATTAACTAAAACTCAAAACACGGAGTTAAGATTTACCAACACTATCCACTCGTAGCTAAGAACGAGGAGAACAATTTTACTTCTTGCCCCATTGATAATGCTAAAAACGAACATATATTTCATAGCATTATTCCTCAAGAAAGACAAGCTTTTAGTTGCAATTGTTCTATTTACAAGAGATATTCGTTTAAATAATAAAAGGTGAAGACAAAAGACAGATTCGACGAATTGAAGACGCAAACGACCAAAAAGCTCAAAAGAACAAAAGACAATCAAAAAGGTTCCAATTATTGATAAGAAACGTCTCGAAATTACAGAAGTACAAGATTCAAAACGCAAAGTACAAGATATTAAATTGTACGCGAGGACGTTCGAAAATCCGGAACCGGGACCAGAGTCAACTCTTAACGCTCGACGCAACGGACTAAAAATTACAAGTTAACTATGTATATAAATATAATATAATATATAATTAATTATATTAATTATATATATATTATATATATATATTAAAAACCGTCGGCAGCCAGAAACTCCAAGGGTGTGAACTGTAAATACCTCTCCGCGACTCGCGGAGTTTTAAGGCCATTTTGCCGCGAGTCGCGGAGCCTCAAATTTCACTTCTGGCTATAAAGCCAACCGAATTCTGATCGAATTTATCATCATTTTTCTCTTCCTCTTCATACGTAAATATATTTATATTTATAATTTATATTTTAATTTTAATTATAATTCTAATAATAAAGGTATGTTAGCGAATGTTGTAAGGGTGTAAGTCGAAATTCTGTCCGTGTAACGCTACGCTATTTTTAATCATTGTAAGTTATGTTCAACCTTTTTATATTAATGTCTCGTAGCTAAGTTATTATTATGCTTATTTAAAACGAAGTAATCATGATGTTGGGCTAATTACTAAAATTGGGTAATTGGGCTTTGTACCATAATTGGGGTTTGGATAAAGGAACGACACTTGTGGAAACTAGACTATGGGCTATTAATGGGCTTTATATTTGTTTAACTAAATGAAAGTTTGTTAATGTTAATATAAAGATTTACAATTGGGCGTCCCTATAAATTACCATATACACTCGATCGGACACGATGGGCGGGGTATTTATATGTACGAATAATCGTTCATTTAACCGGACACGGGAATGGATTAATAGCCACTAGAATAATTAAAACAGGGGTGAAATTACATTCAAGGGTAATTGGTGTAATTGTTAACAAAGTAGTAAAACCTTGGTTTACACGCAGTCGATAACCTGGTGTATTCATTAAACAAAGTATTAAAACCTTGTTACAATTCGAATCCCCAATTAGTTGGAATATTTATCTTCGGGTATAATAATAATTTGACAAGGACACTTGCAATTTATATTTATGACTGATGGACTGTTATGGACAAAAACCAGACGGACATATTGAATAATCCAGGACAAAGGACAATTAACCCATGGGCATAAAACTAAAATCAACACGTCAAACATCATGATTACGGAAGTTTAAATAAGCATAATTCTTTTATTTCATATTTAATTTCCTTTATTTTATATTTAATTGCACTTCTAATTATCGCACTTTTATTTATTGTTATTTTATTTAATCGCACTTTTAATTATCGTACTTTTAATTATCGCAATTTAATTTTATCGCATTTTTATTATTCGCAATTTCATTATCGTTATTTACTTTACGCTTTAATTTAAAGTCTTGTATTTATTTTATATTTTACATTAGGTTTTAACTGCGACTAAAGTTTTAAAATCGACAAACCGGTCATTAAACGGTAAAAACCCCCCTTTATAATAATAATATCACTTATATATATATTTGTATTTTTATAAAAGTAAACTAATATAGCGTTGAGCTTTGTTTAAAGATTTCCCTGTGGAACGAACCGGACTTACTAAAAACTACACTACTGTACGATTAGGTACACTGCCTATAAGTGTTGTAGCAAGGTTTAAGTATATCCATTCTATAAATAAATAAATATCTTGTGTAAAATTGTATCGTATTTAATAGTATTTCCTAGTAAAATAATAACTATTTTATATACTACCCCGCTGCACATCAAGTATTTTTGGCGCCGCTGCCGGGGAACTATCTTAAAAGCCGGAAGCGCAACGCTAATATAATAAAAAAAAAAAAAAAAATTTTTAGTTACTTTTATTAAAAAGTCGTCATTTTTGTAAAAATACGTTTTAAATATTCAAAAATATAAAAAGAAAAACAAAAATATTAGTATTTTTAGGATTTTGTTAAATATTTAAGTTTTATAAGTTTCTTTATTTTTATTTTAGTTTATAAAAATATAAGTTTTAATTTTAATATCTTTTAATTATTTAAAAAACAGAAAACAAAATAAAAAAAAAAAAAATAAAGAAAAACGCGTAAAAAGTGAAACCTGTCAGCTCAAATTCTGAACCCCGCGACTCGCGGGGTTTTCTTCTCTCTTTGCCGCGACTCGCGGAGGCCCTCTGACACACGGACAAAAACCCTAATTTCGCATTGATTACGGGTTATAATTTATTATTATTATTATTTAACTTAATTATTATTATTATTATTATTAATTTTAGTTTTATTTTTACTTTTTACTTTATATTTATGTATTTTGTTTAATTAGTTTTATTTAAATTATAAAATTAATAGTTTTATTAAATAAATAACATAAAAATAATATTTTTATAAAAATTGTACTTTTTACAACTTTTTGTATATTTTTATATTTTTGTACCTTTTTAATCGTTGTAGCGTAACTTTTGTATTTTTTAGCTCATATTTAATTTTAAAATTAGTTTTTGCTATAGTTATTTTTACTCCTAGATTTTTAGGCTTTGCCGTAGAATTCCTTAAGTGCTTTTTCTTTAGACTAAGATTTAGGTGCTTTAGAATTTTGCGACGCCTTTTTAAGTTTTAGTTTCTTTTTAAGTTATTTCCATTTGGGATTTAGTTTTTCCTGTAAGCTTTAATATTTTTAGACACCTTTTACTATGTATCAATTATCATTCCAATTAGTAATTTCAATTTGCGATTATAATTTTAAGTTAGTTGTAGTAATAAGGTTAAATTAGTTAAGTATTTTTAAGTTTTGATAAGTTCCTTTTATTTTTCCGTCACCTTTTATTTTTCAACCATTTTTTCTTTTTCAACCTTTTTCGACGAACTCTTTTTCTCTCTTATTTCTCGCTATTCTAGTTTTTAGGACTTAGATTTTTATTCTACTTCTTATCTAAATTTCTTAAAATTACGAAAATTTATTTTGAGTAGTTAAATTGATAGACATCAAAATTTTCTGGTTCGTAGTAATAGTTGGATTTGTACGTGGACCGGGTTATTGGAGCCAAACAGTCCTCAATTATATTGAGACCAAACGAATCCTGCCCCTCTGCTGCATCTTTTGGCTATTCGAAACGTGGGCAAAATCAGAAAAGTCTATTGATTGGATAACTTATTATAATTTTTCTTTCCTTTTTAAAACTAATAGGATATTCAGTGAATGCACCGAGCAAGACGTTCATCACCTTTTGTACGTTCACCACCTGTAACTCGATCAAGACATCGTTTAACAAATATAACCGCCGTTGATTTTTCTTTAGAATCGTCATCCAGTCGACCAAGTACTTCAGTTCAAATTTCCGATAATCCAGTTTTTGAAACAAACCTCACAATTGAGAATCCAGAAAATATTCAGGAACGGTTCGTAGATCCTGAACCACTAAACTTTCCTCCGGAACCACCAATCATTCAAACAGAGATTGTTGAGGAACGAACTATTAAATCAGAATCATCTAGTGATACCGAGTCAACAAATTCAATTATGGAGAATCTGGAACCTTTAAGTATGGAAGACCGAATGAGAGCTAAACGCACTGGCCAAGGTCACGCAATTACTCATCCAGACATTAATGCGCCAGATTATGAAATCAAAGGACAAATTCTACACATGGTAACTAATCAATGCCAATTTAGTGGTGCGCCGAAGGAAGATCCAAATGAACATCTACGTACCTTTAATAGAATCTGCACACTATTTAAAATCCGAGAAGTAGAGGATGAACAGATATATCTCATGTTATTTCCCTGGACTTTGAAGGGAGAAGCCAAAGATTGGTTGGAATCGTTACCTGAAGGGGCGATCGATACATGGGACGTTTTAATTGATAAATTTCTTAAACAATTTTTTCCTGCATCTAAAGCCGTAAGACTTCAAGCAGAAATTGTTACGTTCACACAGAAGCCAAATGAAACTCTATATGAGGCGTGGACAAGATATGGAAAGTTATTAAGAGGATGTCCGCAACATGGTTTAGACACCTGTCAAATAGTACAAATATTCTACCAAGGATGCGACATCACTACAAGAAAAGACATAGATATAGCAGCTGGTGGTTCTATTATGAAGAAAACCGAAACTGATGCTTACAAAATTATTGATAATACTGCTTCCCACTCACATGAGTGGCATCAAGAAAAAGATATCATTAGATCATCTAAAGCAGCTAGAGCCGATTCTAGCCATGACTTAGATTCCATTTCGGCAAAGATAGATGCTTTCGAGAGACGAATGGAAAAGATGACTAAGGATATTCACTCAATACGAATTAGTTGTGAGCAGTGTGGAGGACCACATTTGACAAAAGATTGTCTCAGCATTGAATTAACAATGGAACAAAGAGAGAATATTTCATACATAAACCAAAGGCCTGGAAATAATTATCAGAATAATTATCAACCGCCAAGACCGATTTACAATCAAAACTAGAATTATAACCGAAATATCCCATACAACAACCAACAAGGTCCTAGCAATCAACAAGTATCCAATAATACTTACAATCAGCAAAGACCAAATTTTCAAAACAAACCACCACAACAAACCGATGATAAAAAGCCGAATTTAGAAGATATGATGACAAAGCTAGTTGAAACTCAAACGCAGTTTTTCACATCTCAAAAACAAACCAATGAACAAAATGCTCAAGCATTTAGAAATCAACAAGCTTCTATTCAAAATCTAGAACAAGAAGTAAGTAACCTAGCAAGGTTAATAGGTGAAAGAAAACCGGGAAGTTTACCTAGTGATACAAATGCTAACCCCCGGAATGAAACAGCTAAAGCTATTACCACAAGAAGTGGTACAACACTTAAACCACCTGAAATACCTGTAACTTCTGATGAAACTATTCCTACTCCACAAGAACCACAACCTGATCAAGATAAGGAAAAAGAACCGGTAGTTGAAAAGGTTAATGAAGATAACACAGTTAAGGATAAACCTTATGTTAAACCATACCAACCACCTCTTCCTTATCCGAGTAAAATGAAGAAAGAGAAACTTGAAGCCGAGCAATCCAAATTCTTGGATATGTTTAAACAGATAAATGTAAATCTTCCTTTCATTGATGTGATTTCAGGAATGCCAAGATATGCTAAATTCTTGAAAGATCTAATCACGAATAGAAAGAAAATGGAAGAACTCTCGGCTGTTACTATGAATGCAAATTGTTCAGCAGTGCTGTTGAATAAGATACCAGAAAAACTATCTGATCCAGGAAGTTTCACAATTCCATGTTTTCTGGGTAGTCTTAGTTCAATAGAAGCATTAGCAGATTTAGGTGCTAGTATAAATCTAATGCCGTATTCACTATACGCTAAACTAGACCTTGGAGAATTGAAACCAACCAGAATAAGCATACAACTAGCTGATAGATCAATAAAATATCCTAGAGGGATAATGGAGAACATGCTAGTTAAAGTTGGTACTTTAGTATTTCCAGTAGATTTTGTTGTTTTGGACATGGAAGAAGATTCTCAAGTTCCTCTTATATTAGGAAGACCATTCTTAAACACGGCTAAAGCAATGATAGACGTGTTCGGTAAGAAACTGACCCTAAGTATAGAGGATGAGAGTGTTACCTTTTCAGTTGATAGAGCCATGCAACAACCACAATCTGCAGATGATACATGTTATTATATTCAAACTATAGATGCACATGCAGAATTATTAGAAGAATTTCCAGAATTACAAGGAACAGGAGAATGTTCTTTAGGAGAAAGTAATGAACCAATTGATGAAGCTGAAATGTTAGCTACACTTATAGCTAATGGATATGAACCAACAACAGAAGAAATTCAAATGCTAAAAGAAGAAGACAGATATCGATATAAATCATCGATAGAAGAACCTCCGAAATTAGAGTTAAAGCCACTTCCAAACCATTTGGAATACGCTTATTTACATGGTGAATCTGAATTACCTGTAATAATATCGTCTTCTCTTACTGAAAATGAGAAATCACAACTCATTTCTGTGTTGAAAGCTCATAAACCAGCCATTGCATGGAAGATTCATGATATTAAAGGAATAAGTCCTTCGTATTGCACACATAAAATCCTTATGGAAGAAGGTCATAAAACGTATGTGCAACGCCAACGAAGACTAAATCCTAATATGCAAGATGTAGTTAAGAAAGAGATTATTAAGCTGCTAGATGCAGGTTTGATATATCCAATTTCTGATAGTCCATGGGTAAGCCCAGTTCAATGCGTGCCTAAGAAGGGTGGCATGACTGTCATTACAAATGAGAAAAATGAGCTTATTCCTACTAGGACTGTAACAGGATGGCGTGTATGTATTGATTATAGAAAATTAAATGACGCCACCAGAAAAGATCACTTTCCCTTACCTTTCATAGATCAAATGTTGGAAAGATTAGCCGGAAATAGTTACTATTGTTTTCTAGATGGATTTTCCGGATATTTTCAAATTCCAATAGCACCCGAAGATCAAGAGAAAACCACATTCACGTGCCCTTATGGTACTTTTGCTTACAAACACATGCCATTTGGACTTTGTAACGCCCCTGCAACCTTTCAAAGGTGCATGATGGCGATTTTTCATGACATGATAGAAGAATGCATGGAAGTATTCATGGATGACTTTTCAGTCTTCGGTGATACATTTAAATCATGTCTAGTAAATCTGGAACGAATGCTAATTAGATGCGAAAAATCAAATCTAGTACTTAATTGGGAGAAATGCCATTTCATGGTTAAAGAAGGCATCGTTCTTGGACATAAAATTTCAAAAGAAGGAATTGAAGTGGATAGAGCTAAAGTAGATGTAATTGCTAAACTTCCACATCCCACCAATGTTAGAGGAGTTAGGAGTTTTCTAGGGCATGCCGGTTTTTACCGACGTTTCATAAAAGATTTTTCAAAAATTGCCACTCCTATGAATAAACTCCTAGAAAAGGATGCGCCATTCATCTTTTCAGATGAGTGTATCAAATCTTTTAATATTCTTAAAGAAAAACTCACTAATGCACCGATCATGATAACACCAAATTGGAATCTACCATTTGAACTAATGTGCGATGCAAGTGATTTTGCAATGGGAGCCGTTTTAGGACAAAGGATTGAAAAACGATTTCAACCTATATATTATGCTAGTAAGACATTACAAGGAGCACAAACGAACTATACAACTACTGAAAAAGAACTCCTTGCTATTGTCTTTGCTTTTGACAAATTTCGATCATATCTCGTTCTAGCAAAAACGGTGGTCTATACCGACCATTCTGCTCTTAGATACCTATTTTCAAAACAAGATGCTAAACCAAGATTAATCCGTTGGATCTTACTCTTACAAGAGTTTGATATTGAAATCCGAGATAAAAAAGGAGCAGAAAATCTCGCCGCTGATCATCTTTCTCGTCTTGAAAATCCCGAATTAGAAGTTCTGAATGAATCGGCCATACAAGACAACTTTCCTGATGAATATCTATTGAAGATAGATTATAAAGAAATCCCATGGTTTGCAGACTATGCAAACTACTTAGTTTGTGGATTCCTTGAAAAAGGATTATCATACCAAAGACGAAAGAAATTCTTCAGTGATATAAAACACTATTTCTGGGAAGATCCACATCTGTTTAAAAGTTGTCCCGATGGAATAATACGCCGATGTGTATTTGGAGATGAAGCTAGTAAAATTTTAAACCATTGTCACACAGGACCAACAGGAGGGCATTATGGGCCTCAACTAACAGCAAGAAAAGTTTATGAAGCTGGATTCTATTGGCCTACAATTTACAAAGACGCACACCTTCTTTGCAAATCCTGTGATGCATGTCAAAGGGCCGGAACAATAAGTCAACGTGATGAAATGCCACAAAATGTCATCCAAGTATGTGAAGTATTTGACATTTGGGGTATTGACTTTATGGGTCCATTTCCAAAATCTCATAATAATCTATATATACTCGTAGCCATTGATTATGTATCTAAATGGGCGGAAGCACAAGCTCTCCCAACTAACGATGCACGAGTTGTAGTCAACTTTTTAAAACGTCTTTTTGCAAGGTTTGGAACACCGAAAGCTTTAATAAGTGATCGGGGTACTCATTTCTGTAATAATCAACTTGAGAAAGTTCTTAAAAGATATGGAGTAACTCATAAAATCTCCACCGCATATCATCCACAAACAAGTGGACAAGTTGAAAATACAAACCGAGCTTTAAAACGTATTCTAGAGAAAACTGTAGGATCAAATCCGAAGGAATGGTCCATTAAATTGGAGGATGCACTCTGGGCTTTTAGAACAGCCTACAAAACTCCAATTGGAACCACACCTTTTAGACTTGTTTATGGAAAAGCATGTCATCTTCCAGTAGAAATTGAACACAAAGCATTTTGGGCTTTGAAGACATGTAATCTTGATTTACAAGAAGCCGGACGTCTACGATTAAGTCAACTAAACGAATTAGAAGAATTAAGACATGAAGCATACGAAAATTCGTTAATCTATAAAGAAAGAACGAAGAAATGGCATGATAAAAGAATCAGAAGATCAAAAGAATTTAAAGAAGGAGACAGAGTTCTTCTTTTCAATTCACGATTCAAGCTATTTCCTGGAAAATTGAAATCAAGATGGTCTGGACCATTCATAGTCAAAAGAGTTTTCCCATACGGAATGATAGAATTGATAAATTCAAATGGGATTGAATTTAAAGTTAATGGTCACAGAGTTAAACATTACATACAGGGTCCGATGGAAGTCGACAACGAAGTTAATCACAATTTCGACACCACAGCTAACTAAGTGTGGGGAGAATCAAGTCTTTAAAGGATAATATGTATTTCTGTTAGAGTTAGATTGTCTGTTTTCGTGTAGTTCTCGAAAATGGAACACGTATGGTCTTTCCCTAGCAGACCCTAAAGAACTAGTCTTCTCCCCCCATTCTGAATTTTTATTTTTTTAGGTTTTTACAAAATGAAGACTGCCTGTGAACTAAACCATGGTCTAATGCTACACGCTTTGATCACTAAAAGAAATAATGACATACTACCGAGTGAATTAGTATCAGTAATCAGAGAAAGAATGGACGGAGTTAGAAAAGGATCCAGATGCGAAGATAATAAGTTACAATTTGGTAAAGGAAAATCAAAATCCGCAGCGAAAAGAAGAGCACGACACCTAGAAAAATGTCACAAATGCGGAAAATGGTCACATGGAGGTAAATGTTCAAATAATCAAACCTATTCAAATACCGAATTTGTTACTTTATGCAGAGACGGACCGTTCATATGTTTAGAAGAAAAGACAATGAATGCTAGAGGTTACGCCTATGGAGCCATGGAAAATCAATTAAACCGACTATCTTATGAATATAATAGATCATATAACTAAGAAATCTATTTCACAGGTATGTCTGTACAGTTTTTATTTTTATTTTTATTTTTAACCTTTTGATAATAAACGCTAATTTGTTCGCTAAAAAGTATTAAATTGGTATTAAATAAAATTAGGTTTGGCGACCGAAATTATTGATATTGTTCAAAAATTTATTACATCACTGCGAAATTTAACGTTTATTCTTAAGGTATAAATATCTTTAATCAATCAACCCAAAATATTTCAAAAATTCGTCATGAGTTAAATTAGGTCTTGGAACCGAAATTACTTTACCGAAAAGAGGGGCGCATATTTTTGATAATATTTGATTGATTAAAGTGGGATAAAAAGACAAAAAGATTTTCAATTTTATTTTTACCATGTTTTTAAAAATTAATATTTAAATCTTAAATTAATATTGTAAACTTTGTAAAAACAATATTTTTAAAATTATAAATATTTGAAAAATTAATATAAGTTTGGTGTGAATTTATAATATGAATTTTTAAATTAAGTTTGGTGTGAATTTTTAATTTTTAAAATATGAATTTTAATTTTATGCATTTTAAATTTTGAGTTTGGTGTGAATTTTTAATTTTAATTTTGAATTTTATATTTATGTTGTGTGAATTTAAAAACAAAAATTTACTTTATCTCATTAAGTTAAGAATATGATTTTTAAAATTCGTCGTAAGTTGAAGACTAGGTCTTTGAACCGAAATTGCTTTACCCGAGGGAGGGACGAGAACTTTTATTATCATTATTTTTAATCTTATTGATTTAAAGTATGCCAAAAACATTGAAAAAACCCAAAAATCTTAGCTTTTAAAACAATCGCTACAAAAAGACAAATTTTAAAATTTTGTCGAGGGACGGACTAGGACATCGATCCGAAACGACCTCGTCCTAAATAACAAGGGAAACAAAATTTTAAAATTAATTTCTTAATTGTGTTATAAGTTAAAGATTATAAAAAAAAAAAAAAAAAAAAAAAAAAAAAAAAAAGGGTAAACTCCGCGACTCGCGGAGTTTGCAGGGCAAAACCTCCGCGACTCGCGGAGGGACAAAATTACAGAAAAAAAATATAACAAGCTGCACGATCAGCTCACTCACCCACACACATAAACACCCAAATACTGCGAAAAAAGACCCCGAAATACTGCGAAAATCACCCCCAAAAATCTCAATTTTTAACCGTTAATCACCAAATTTTTTGCTAAAATCATGTTGAGAAGGATGATATCTAAGAACTACTCAAGAAAAACGGTAAATTTCTACACCTAAACACCATTTAATTCGAATTTTAGTGTTCTTGAGCTAATTTTTACCCAATTTGATTTTGATGCTTTTTAGTGTAATTAGACTTAAATTGTTTATGTATTATGCTTGTATAACCTAGATTGATGCTGTTTAACATGATTAGAAGCCTTAAACTTCAAATTTTGAATAATCTAGGGTTTGTGTTCTTGAGCAATTTGGGGCTTTTTGATATAAACAGGTTATGGCCGATTTTTGTCATGAATTGTTGCTAAATTGAGTAGTGTAACATGTCTAGGTAGTTAAATGATCCAAACTTTGAGCCTAAACATGATTTTGAGAATTAAAGTGGACTTTTTCAAGTCCAAAATTCATGAACTTGATTTTTGAAAGATAATGCCATTTGAGACTTGTTTATTTGCTAGTAATGATTATTTTGACATGTTATTTGAGTTGAATGTTTATGAACTTGGCGAAAATTTTCGTATATGCTTATTTGAAAAAGTGTAGATTTGATAAAAATGTGGAAATAAGCTTAAGTTTGATATAAATTGATAATGTCATTGTAATTATTTTGATTGATGATTTTGCTGACACTAATGCATATTTGGATGCACAAAATTTGTGTTTGATGTGTTTTGCAGAATGAAAGGGGTGAATCTTCATCCCAAGCCCGCCATGCTCCTGCTGAGAACTTGGAACAACAGGAGGTAGATAACTACTACAAGCAGGATGTACCTCATCCAGTCATGACCTTTTCAGATATGCACTTGGAACAGTTGCACCCGAACCTGAGATTTGACAGACTTTGGATAGATTATCCAAAATATCAACGGGGTTTGCATACTCTTCATTCCAAGGTTGTTGAGGTACCAAGGGTCATAGAATGGGGACCCTTGGAAGCTGTAGAATTGGCCGGGCCAATTAGGGAATTACTGGTACAGAGGTATGGTAATTCTTCTTTTAATGACTAGATATGTTTATTCACCATACGCAGACCTGTATATAAAGTATGGTGTGAAGAGTTGTTATGTAGTATAGAGTTGAATGATCGGGTAGCTAGTTTAACCGATCGTTCTTTTATTAGATTTTTGTTAGGCGGTTCGATGCGCCACATGTCTTTACTGGACATGGCTCAGGCTTTACGTATATACACGCCTGAGGAATTAGCGTCTGCCGATTGTAGAGGATTGATACTAAACGGTAGGAAAATAGATGAAAATTTTGATACACACGGTGTGTGGAGTCAAATGACAAGCCATCACCGTTTCAAAGGGGGAAACTACTCTTATTTGGATATAGATAGAGCCGAATTAAGAGTAATACATAGGTTTTTAGCTAATTCGATTACACAAAGGGGTAAAAACAAAGAAAAGGTAAATGAACAAGATTTGTTTTACCATATGTGTATTCGAGACCCACACAGCGCTGTAAGTATACCATATTGTGTGGGTTATTATTTATCAGCTATGGTTCGAGGGATGCGTCCACATAGCATAATAGGAGGTGGTATTTTTATTACTTTGATTGGTGAATATCTCGGTGTGGATATAAGTCGGGGGGGATTATTAGTAGAAGAGCCGGAACCCCGCGACACTATAGGTTTAAATGTATACCATGGTGCAAAAGTTTTGAAGCGGCGAAATAACGCCGCAGTACGGTACAATGGTAGACATCCACAGGTAGAGAGAAACCAGGAACAAGGTAATGTAGGAGGGGGGAATGAGATGCAAGAAATGCATAGGTTTATAGCTTCTCAGGAATACGAAAATGCTAGACAGAGAGCATTTGAAGATTGGCAAGTTCATCAGAACCAGATCATAGCGCATTGCCAACATATAGGTAGAAACTATATTCCTACACCGAAACCCGTCTTCCCTCCTTGGTCGATAGAGATGCAGCCACCATATCCTACGTATGACCCTGCCGAAGCATTCTATAGCACTTATGGTTATGCGTGGAACCCCTATTGGTACCAATATCATCCTTAGTTTACTTATTTTATTTTTATTTTGTAATTTGTAATTATTGATATGTTTAATACTTTTGTTAATATTGTAATCATTTTTATAATTATCTAACTTTTATTCTTAGATTTTAATAATTTTTGAATGTGGGGTAATATACCAAACTTCAAAAATATGTATATATGTTTGCAGTTTATCTTATGTACACAACAGGGTAAAACAACGCATTTTCAAAGACTGGCATTAAGTTCAGCAAAAGCAACTAATTTTGACGACAAGATGCAAAATATATGTGAAATAACAACAAGACGGAATGAACAAATGATGTGCACCATTTATCATTCAGCAAACAAACGCCAATATATTTGGAAACTTTGGTAAAAATTTAATCATTTTCACACAAATCACCCTCAATAATTTAAATTGTTACTGATTTCTTGCAAATGAGGGCATTGCAAGATCTTAAGTGTGGGAAGGGGTTAAATTCTTTCGGATTTTAAAACTTTTACTTTATACACTTGGTTACCATTAAAAATACTAGTAAAGCAGTAGTTGTATTAGAATCTAGTGCTCTCCGATAAAAAAGAACAGCCCTAGTCTTATATACTGACTACCCAATTCTAGTAAAATTTTTCAAAATTTTCAAATAAATGAATTCAAAATCATGTTTATACATATTTATGAACGATAAAACTAGGTTTTAACACCGAAATTATTGTTACCTCGGAAAGGACATAAATTGAGAAACAAACTAAAATGTTAAAATTCATTTAAAATGGAATAGAGGACGATAAAAAGAAAAATAAAAAGCCAAGTGTGGGAAAATTTACCAAGTTATTTTAAACATATGCCACATATATTTGTAACAAATAACTGAAAATACTTTTGCTTTGGACTAAACTAAACTGTTTTACCCGATGAAAGAAAAGAAGAGATGGATCTACACGATGAATCAATTCCATCATTAAAAGGAAGTAAAGTCTTCCGAAAAAGACACGCGCTTCTTGATTTAGGTCATGAAGTTGTCGTCCAGACCAGCTGTAGGTTGACGAAAAATCTAGAAAAGTCATCACTAAAATCAGCTGGAAATCCACGGACCTCAGCATTAAACAGGGTCGCCAAGTGGTCAGATTTATCCTAACCATGAGAAGGATTTATCTCGTACAATGGGGAGGCACCGTGCAAATTAGCTGGATAAGACTAATGAATCAGATCTCCAGAAAGGATAATCTCCTTAAAAGATTAAAAATCAGCTTTTAAGACTGATATTACTCAATCCTAGAGATTGACCTTAAAGATTGAGAATTCAAACTCATGGAATTCAATGATATCTAAACTCGAGCTTAAACGAGAAAATATTTTGATCAAAAAATACAAACCGATTTGTTTTCTGAAAACCCTATTTTCAATGCGTTCATTACCATTGAACGTAGAATCCTAGGAATTCACCTGGAATTCATTAGGTCACCTGAACTAAATCGGGTGTCAACCGTAAGAACGGTGGTTGCATAGTGGTCAAAGACATGACCTTGTGCCAGACCGAAAAATTATAAGGGTGAGCTTTACTATTGCTCCTACCAAGGATAGTAATTGCGTCCGACACGTTATAGACCATAATCAAAAGCATGTCACGGGACATTGCCTTAACAGTTGCTTGTTCAACGCTTTCCTTTACAACCGGACGGTAGTTTGCCGAAAGGTAATATACGGAACAAGTAAACTGGACGTGTTGCTTTCCTAATACAAGGTTAGCAAGTGGGTGACACAAAACCGCAAGTTTTGAGCTAAAATTTTCAAATCTGTAACCCACCAAACCCACAAAAATATTTTGCAAACACCGGTAAAGGGTTATTCCGGAAAACTTATCTAGGGTAAAAACTAGATTTAATTTTCAAAAGATCAAATGTTTTCATAAAGATCCAATTTCCTTAATGGATCTAAATTTTTATAGTCATGTGGGACTGTAAACCATATCGTTACTACCATTGTTTATACCGCCGTATAGAAATCACTGATGTACAAAGTGTGAAGAATAAAGAAGTGATTCTAGTATTTCAAGACGATATTGCTTGAGGACAAGCAACGCTCAAGTGTGGGAATATTTGATAATGCTAAAAACGAACATATATTTCATAGCATTATTCCTCAAGAAAGACAAGCTTTTAGTTGCAATTGTTCTATTTACAAGAGATATTCGTTTAAATAATAAAAGGTGAAGACAAAAGACAGATTCGACGAATTGAAGACGCAAACGACCAAAAAGCTCAAAAGAACAAAAGACAATCAAAAAGGTTCCAATTATTGATAAGAAACGTCTCGAAATTACAGAAGTACAAGATTCAAAACGCAAAGTACAAGATATTAAATTGTACGCGAGGACGTTCGAAAATCCGGAACCGGGACCAGAGTCAACTCTTAACGCTCGACGCAACGGACTAAAAATTACAAGTTAACTATGTATATAAATATAATATAATATATAATTAATTATATTAATTATATATATATTATATATATATATTAAAAACCGTCGGCAGCCAGAAACTCCAAGGGTGTGAACTGTAAATACCTCTCCGCGACTCGCGGAGTTTTAAGGCCATTTTGCCGCGAGTCGCGGAGCCTCAAATTTCACTTCTGGCTATAAAGCCAACCGAATTCTGATCGAATTTATCATCATTTTTCTCTTCCTCTTCATACGTAAATATATTTATATTTATAATTTATATTTTAATTTTAATTATAATTCTAATAATAAAGGTATGTTAGCGAATGTTGTAAGGGTGTAAGTCAAAATTCTGTCCGTGTAACGCTACGCTATTTTTAATCATTGTAAGTTATGTTCAACCTTTTTATATTAATGTCTCGTAGCTAAGTTATTATTATGCTTATTTAAAACGAAGTAATCATGATGTTGGGCTAATTACTAAAATTGGGTAATTGGGCTTTGTACCATAATTGGGGTTTGGATAAAGGAACGACACTTGTGGAAACTAGACTATGGGCTATTAATGGGCTTTATATTTGTTTAACTAAATGAAAGTTTGTTAATGTTAATATAAAGATTTACAATTGGGCGTCCCTATAAATTACCATATACACTCGATCGGACACGATGGGCGGGGTATTTATATGTACGAATAATCGTTCATTTAACCGGACACGGGAATGGATTAATAGCCACTAGAATAATTAAAACAGGGGTGAAATTACATTCAAGGGTAATTGGTGTAATTGTTAACAAAGTAGTAAAACCTTGGTTTACACGCAGTCGATAACCTGGTGTATTCATTAAACAAAGTATTAAAACCTTGTTACAATTCGAATCCCCAATTAGTTGGAATATTTATCTTCGGGTATAATAATAATTTGACAAGGACACTTGCAATTTATATTTATGACTGATGGACTGTTATGGACAAAAACCAGACGGACATATTGAATAATCCAGGACAAAGGACAATTAACCCATGGGCATAAAACTAAAATCAACACGTCAAACATCATGATTACGGAAGTTTAAATAAGCATAATTCTTTTATTTCATATTTAATTTCCTTTATTTTATATTTAATTGCACTTCTAATTATCGCACTTTTATTTATTGTTATTTTATTTAATCGCACTTTTAATTATCGTACTTTTAATTATCGCAATTTAATTTTATCGCATTTTTATTATTCGCAATTTCATTATCGTTATTTACTTTACGCTTTAATTTAAAGTCTTGTATTTATTTTATATTTTACATTAGGTTTTAACTGCGACTAAAGTTTTAAAATCGACAAACCGGTCATTAAACGGTAAAAACCCCCCTTTATAATAATAATATCACTTATATATATATTTGTATTTTTATAAAAGTAAACTAATATAGCGTTGAGCTTTGTTTAAAGATTTCCCTGTGGAACGAACCGGACTTACTAAAAACTACACTACTGTACGATTAGGTACACTGCCTATAAGTGTTGTAGCAAGGTTTAAGTATATCCATTCTATAAATAAATAAATATCTTGTGTAAAATTGTATCGTATTTAATAGTATTTCCTAGTAAAATAATAACTATTTTATATACTACCCCGCTGCACATCACCCATAGATCGAATCTCAAATCTTCACTCTCAAATCTCACATTGAACTCAAATGGGCTTTGTGTTTTGAGAGGAAATATAGAAAGAAAATGGAAAAGAAATGAATAAGAATGGATAAGTGGCTGAGATTTAGAGTCCCAATCAGATCCACACGCGAAAGGACGAAATTACCCTTGGACCACCACTTTTTAATTCAGAAAACGAGTCAGCACGCCAGTAAGGTCGCGGCGCGATCCACTTTGCCGTGGCGCGGCATTTCACAATATTTTTGAGCTGTTTAGAATCCCTCCTGATCTTGATTCATGTAATGTGTCGCGGCGCGACCTTCCCAACAACGGCGCGACATTAGGCTGCGTCTGATCAATTTTTTTGACAACATAAACCAACAATTAATTATAAGACTTGTACACCTCGCTCGCTTTATATACACGCCTAGACTTTACCACATAGTCTCACATGACTTAATACAATCCTAAACCATATGTATACACGTACACACATACATTCTCATGCATAATATATATATATACATATGTTGAGTCCCCAAAATATTTAAGGATTTAATTATGACAAAACTGTAATTTATTTGCACTAAAGTGTTATGTGTAGTCAGCACAAGTTTGTTCATGTATAGACAGCAGATGTAGCTGTGTCGAGTGTTTAGTTTACTGCTCAGTCTACCAGCACAAGGTAGACAGTGTTCTTCAATCAGCACAAGATGTGTTCTCAGCAAATCAAGAACATGAAGTGGCTCAGCAATGAAGAACCAGCACAGTTGGAATGCAGCTCACTACACAAGACATCTATGCTCCATTATAAGCATAGTCATTTTCCCGAGTGGTCTACATCAATGGTACTATTCAACAGAAGTCAAAGACAAAGTTGAATAGAAAAGGACACGCGTCGGTGACTGACAAGTGACCTTACAAGACCACGTGGGAGTGCAGAAGGTTAACGCATGTACAGACATTGGTTATACTTTGTCATCACCTAGGGAACACAACATTCTATTTGTTTAATCAAATAGTGGTGCCAAACCGAATTGGGGTGTTCCTGCAAATAGCTACCAAAGAGGAAAGAAGAGAGCATGCTCTCTGATATAGTTGTCTCCACAAGTACAGACATCCTATAAACCAGTGTACAATAGAACCATTACACGGTTAATAGGACCACTATAAATTGTTGTATCCTCTATTGTTACAATTAGTGGTGTGGGTTTATTTTATAGAGTCAAAATGTGTAATAGCTGTTAGTTTACCTCTTAGCTATAATCTAGGTAATCTGTATCAACCAACTATCATTCCGCCAAGGATAGTTGTGATTCTTTGTGATTCAATCAATAAAGAATAACCGTTGAAAATTACCTGTGACTCTATTTATTTGCATGATTGAATACTAATTGAGTTTAAATGTTTAGTTAATTGAAAAGAAATTGTATTCACCCCCTCTACAATACTCCTGTTGTTATCAAGGGACCAACAACTGGTATCAGAGCTTCAGTCTTGATAATTAATATCTTGGATCTGAATTCTCTCATGGCTGCATATACTAATACAGCTTACCTTAAAAATGGCTCATCCAATAGACCACCCAAATTTGATGAAGATGAGTATGAAACTTGGAAGGCAAGATTCATGCTTCACCTTGAGTCTATTGGCCCACTCATGCCTGGTATCGCCACAGATGGTCCATTTGTGCCTACTGATACTATTGGTAGTGCACCAGCTACAGCTAACACTCCTGCTGTTCCTGGCAGAGAGGTTATTCTCACTCCTTCTAGATGGGATGCTGAGGATAAACGTCGTGTTGGACTTGACCCTAAGATCAGAACCTTGTTAGCTATAACTTTGCCTAACCCATTGTTCAAACTGATTAAGGGAAAAGAAAATGCCAAGCTTATGTTGGACTATCTAGATGTTACCTATGAGGGTATGGAAGAAGTTAGGCAGAACAGAATGATTGCTTTAAAATGAGAATATGAAATGTTCTTTGCCTACAAAAACGAAACCCTTAAGCAAACCTTCATTAGGTTTAACTCCTTGATTACTGACCTGATCACTCTGAATGTCACCTATACTGAGTTTGAACAAGTTAACAAATTCATAGATTCACTGCCCACTAAATGGAAACCTGTTACTGACCCCTTAAGAACCACTCAGACCCTAAAGAACTTTAACATGTCTTCTCTCTACAGTTCACTTTGGAACCATGAGAAGGCAGAGGCTAAATTTGAACTTAACTTGAAAGAAAACTTTAGGTCTGCCCCCACCACTTTAAAATTTTCTAAGACAGATGATACTGCTCTTATTGTTGCTGCTAAAAAGAAAGCTCAAAAGGCTTTACTGGTTCAAAAGTTGCTGGCAGAAGAAGAGTCAGCTGGGAGTGATGTGGATAGTGGTACTGGGTCTGAAGAAAGCAGTGATGATGAAAGTGATGCAGAAGGGTTTGCTGAAGGTATGGCTTTACTGGCTAGGTTGTTCAAAAGGTTCAATCGTAATAGAACCAGCAAGTCATACAAAGGGAGTAAGAAACTAAGTGCTAGGTATAGCAGCAAGTCAGTCAAGGGTCCTAAATCTGAGTGTTATAATTGTGGAAAGGTTGGACATTTTGCTGCTGAATGCATGTCCAGGAAACCTTCAACTTCACATGCTAACTCTTTCTCAAAAGATGACAAGTACAAAAACAAGTACAAAGCTATGAAAGCTCAGATGAAGGAAAGTGCTAAGACTGATAAGAAGGGTAAAAAGCCAGAAAAGGTTCTAGTTGCTGAGCATCATGATTGGGATGAAACCAGCTCGTCGTCTTCCTCTGATTGTGATACTGATGATGATGGTGCTGGTTATGCTCTAGAAAAGAAGCTGTGTTTAATGGCCAAGGAGGTCAAGGAGTCTGATGAGGATGATAGTGGTAGCAAGTTTTTGGCTGATATGAGGGAAGCTGATCAGAAAAGAGATTCTCCTCAATGGAAAACTGAATTGATGTATAAGTTTGATAATTTTCGAACTTATACTGATGATGAAAAGGCCGAAATGTTTGACTACCTAAGAGTTGACTTATGTAGAGGCAGCAAACGTGAAGAAGTTTTGATATCAGATAACAAATCTTTAAATGAGAAACTTAAATGCAAAAATGATGAAGTTAAAATCTTGAAAGATGATATTTCAAAACTCGAAAAACAAAATTTTGCTTTAAGGTCTCTTCACGTTGAGGCAGCAGAAGTCAAGAACCAGCTGGATAATCTTAAAAAGGTTGTCGCTTCATGGTGTACATCTGCTCAACGCACAGCAAAGTGTGTTAACGAGCAGGTGCCTGCCCAAGTTGAAGCTTTCTTTGCTGGTGACTATGCTGCTGCTGCTACTATTGCAGAGGTTACTTTCATGGACCTAATTCTTGAAACAGATCCAGAAGCTTTCTTACCAAATACTTTTACCAAGATAGTTAAAGGTAAAAAGGTCTTGACAAATAAATTTGTTAGACCTACTACTGTGTCCCCACCACCTGCCATGAAAGAGATTTTGGAGGATGAGGTTAGAGCAAGAGAAGCCAGTACCTCAATTGATGAGACTACTGACCCCTCAAGCATCTACTACATGACTCTAAAAAAAAGACGTATCAAAAGGGAAATCACTGAAAATAATCTTAGAAAAGTTAAATCTACTGATTCCCCTTCGTGTTCGAGTTCTAATTGTGCTGAGCCAGCCGATGACAAACTTACTGGTCAACCAGTAGCTGCAGACAAGCCAGTCAAACGTAATACTGGCAAGTCCAAGGCAGCAGGAAAAACATCTTCTAGTTCATCAGCTTCAGTAGACAAGCCAGTAACTTCCCACGCTGGCTTGTCAAATGATAAAGGCAAAGCAATACGTCATGACTATGGTACAGGTTCCAAGAAGAAAGCTGCCCTTAAGGGAAAAGCAAAAGTGGACTCGAATGAAGAGCTGTCTATCACTGAGATTATGACAGTCAAGCTTGACCAGCTTATTGAGGCAGTAACCAAACATCGCCCCGATCCCCTTTACAATGTGTATGACCCTTCACCGATACCAAATGTGAGAAAATGCTACAAATGTGGCAGCAAGTTTCACTTAGCCAACTGGTGTCCTTTTACCCTAACCCGTCTGCTGATGCTTCTTCAAGCAAACCAGCAGACAGGAAGAGATCATCAAAGATGACCCTTCCAGAACCCATCCTTGGATGGGTTCCCAAAAAGAACTAATCTCTTAGCTACTGTGCAGGGCATTCAAAACAAGCAAATCTGGTATCTCGATAGTGGATGTTCGAGACATATGACCGGATGTAATTCCCTGCTAATGGACTATCAAGAAAAAGATGGTCCAGTTGTTTCGTATGGAGATAATTCGTTGGGTTACACAAAGGGTTTTGGTACTTTGACTAATGGGAATGTCACATTCTCAAATGTTGCATATGTAGTTGGGCTTAAACATAATTTACTCAGCATAAGCCAACTGACAAGCAAGAACAAGATAGTCCAATTCAGAAAGAAAATTGGAACTATTTTTGATAAGACAGGGAAGCCACTTCTGACTGCAAAACGTCATGAAAACATGTATCAAATTGACATGAACACAGCAGTCACAACAATTGATACTTGTTTCTATTCGAAGGCAGCATACAACCTGAAATGGTTATGGCACAAGAGACTCTCACATCTCAACTTCAAAGATATTCAAAAATTATCCAGTAGAAGTTTGGTGTCTGGGCTGCCCACCATGTCTTATGTAAAGGATAGACTGTGTCCTGGTTGTGAAAAAGGAAAACATCACCATGCCTCATTCAAATCAAAGCAAATCTCATCTGTTGAGAAACCATTTCATTTACTTCATATGGATCTTTTTGGTCCTGTTAATGTGGCCAGCTGTAGTGGGAAGAAGTATACACTGGTTATTGTTGATGAATACTCCAGATACACCTGGGTATTCTTTTTGAAGCAAAAGAGTGAAGCTGCTGATGAAATTATCAATTTTATCAAAAGAATGGAGCTTTTAAATGGGCAACTGGTGAAACAGCTAAGAAGTGATCATGGTACAGAATTCAGAAATGCTACATTAGAAGAATTTTGTGCTGATAAAGGTATTTCACAGAACTTTTCTGCTGTGAGAACACCTCAACAAAATGGTGTTGCAGAAAGAAGAAACAGAACTCTCATTGAAGCAGCAAGATCTATGTTAGCTGAGTGTGGGCTGAAAAATTCATATTGGGCAGAGGCTGTGAACACTGCATGTTTTACCCAGAATAGATCTCTAATTGTGAAAAGACATTAGAAAACTGCTTATGAAGTTCTCAAAGGAAGAAAACCCTCAATCTCATTTCTTCATGTATTTGGCACTCCCTGTTTCATTCTAAACAATAGGGATCAGTTGGAAAAGTTTGATGCTAAGGCTGATGAAGGTATATTCTTGGGATATTCCAACATGTCAAAGGCATATAGGGTTTTCAATAAAAGAAAGGGTTGTTTTGAAGAATCAATTAATGTTACATTTGATGAAACTGACCCAGCCTTATCTTCCAGTCAAGAAGATGAAGAGTTATTGTTTGAAGAGCCTACTCAGCAAGGTCTCAATGATGAAGAGGAACCAGCTGCAAATCCCTCACCAATCCATGTTGCTGGGTTCTCTGATGATGAGATGGAACACTCTGTTCCATCTGTGTGTAAACCAAGTGGACCTACTGGCTCTACTGAAGTCCTACAACTTGAGCATAGGTCTACTGGTTCTGAAGGATCACAAGCTGGTACTGGTTACAATAATACTGAACAGCTGTCTCCAATTGCTGCTCATACCTTTGAACCAGCTGATGATCAAGATGCTGTGTGTTCCATGATGTCATAACCCGTCCTTAACCGTAAGAACGTGTTAGATAACGTATGATTTCATTGTGAGGTATTGACCTCTATATGCGACATTTTTAAAAGAAAAACTGCATATATTATACATTACAAACCATGATTCTTATTTTTGATACAAGCTTTGGACGAAATAAAGATGATTATCGTTTAGCGATAATCTTCGACTTACAAACTTTACAAATGATGATAACAACACGATTTCTAGCATATTTTACAACACAAGTTCTTGGATATGCAGTCTTATTTTTGACACAAATATGCGTACGCAAGATCCTGCTCAAATTCAACATAATGCAGCGGAAGCTTCTAATTATCACCTGAGAATAGACATGCTTAAAACGTCAACAAAAAGTTGGTGAGATATAGGTTTAATGCCGGCAGCAATATATATATATAGACCACAAGATTTCATATGTAAACATTTTAATAAAAATATTCTAAGTGGTTGAGCACTTGGTAACCATACTTAACATTTAATCAAGTCGCATATTCCCTTTATTATGAAATCTTACTACACCGTACCAAGTGTAGTCACGAAACGAAGTACTGTGCAACCGTTGAATACTGGTCGTCCAGTCCGGTTGGGGTTGTCAGGCCCGATAGATCTATCAACAGGATTCGCGTTTACAATACCGCTGTAAATAACAGTTACCAAGCTACAGGGAAGTATGCCAGTGGTACAACTCAACGTAGAATATATTTTTCAGTTACTTGTGTCCATATCGTAAAACATAAAATACATGTATTCTCATCCCGAAATACTTAGAGTTTAAAAGTGGGACTATATACTCACTTTCGTCTTGAAGATATATATAATTTGACTTGGTCTCCGGTTGATATCACGAACCTATCCATATATAATATATCAATACCTTTTCTTTTTAAACAACGTCACATATATATACTTGTTATACTTTTAATACTTTTAATAATTCCTTAGTCCGTAGTTAGCAGTTCGTTGTTAGTAATTCAATTTTAATGGTTCATTTTTAGATGTTTAATAAACCCCAAACGAAATAAATAAAACCCCCAACGTATATGTATTGGTCGAGATTAATCTTGACCCACGGTACCGGTGTTGTCAAATGACGTGTTGCGTACATAAAGTACCGGTGTTGTCAAATGACGTGTTGCGTACAAACATGGGATCTTATGATTAATCTTCTCGTATTGTTTACGGGTGATCCTGAACCATATAAAATTGAATTATGAGTACATATATATAAAATATCATGTTATCTTAGAAATATGTGATTTTATTTAATTTTTCCCAATTATTTTCGTGGCTAAACTAGTCTTGGATATCCGATTTTGTTTCGGTCATAGTTTCTTCGTTACAACTCCGTTTTCGTTGATTCAACTTGCCATCTCCTTGGATCGAGTCCCTCTTTAAGTCTATGAACTGTAAATACCTTAGTTTGTATTCAAAATCACACGGAATAGGTGAAACTTTAGTGAAACTTATGAAGTTAAACATTTTTGTTACAAAAATATCATTTAATGACCATTTTTCTAAAAATACTTATACTTTGAATTAAATCATGAAATTTTTATGTGTTATCATATTCATAGTAAAAATCATTTTTCCAGAACATAAACCTCCAATTCAAAGTTTAAGATGGTTTTTAATTATCCAACCCAAAACAGTCCCCGGTTACACTCCGACGTCGTAAAAACAGTTTTTAAGGTATTCTTTGAAAAACCAAGTTTTACCTTGTTAAGTTAGCATATATTTAAGTTATATTACAGGTCTTGAAGTATTTTAAAAGTTAAGTTAGAAGGATCTATTTAGTTTGCAAACAAGTTTGAAAACTTTCAAACTATGTTCTTGTTGTTAAACTTTTATACCACAAAATAAGATAGCTATATATATATGAATCGAATAAGGTTATGAACATAGATTCTACCTCAAGTTCCTTGGACAAGGTTGCTGTAAAAGAGGAGTAAGAACCTAGAACTAAAAGGGTGATGGAATTGGATGAAATATTGGAAGTAAGTTTGTGTTCTTGGAAGGATTTCTTGAAGTGTTTTTGTAAGGTTTTCTTATGAGGTTTAAGTGTTGTTTTTGAAGCTAAATGATAGGGAAAATGCTTGGAGATGATCAAGTATGAAGTTAAGAGTATTTTGAGAGAGAAATAGAAGTGTAAGTATGAGAAAATGGGGTGAAGAAATGGTGTGCATGCATAAAAACGTTTTTAGGTTATAAAGGAAAAAAAAGATACCTAACTTTGTTTTCTTGCTAAATAATTCATGCTACTTGACAAATGGTTGGTTCCACATGTTTCTTAATCATTTAAGGCTGCTAAGGAGCAGATTTTTATTGGTATATACCAATAGTAAATACATCTAGAAGCTGCGTATGATACGGGTACATATACCCTAGGTATACGTATAGAAATCTTTGAGGAAACGGAACGAGGATTCAAATATAGCTATCTTTTGTAAATATACTTATATGGTTTTATGTATTTAAGTTCTTAAAAGTGATTAAATACATTACTTATACGATATATGTATAAACATTATAAGTCTTAAGTATTTATGTCAAATAACGTTACGTATGGTTATCGTTTTGAAAACTTAAGTTAGTAGTTTCAAAATATACTTATAACTTATTGTTATTAATACAAAATGAGATATTAAAACATTCATTAATCATGTTTAATATATATATATTCATATATATACACAAACGTATAATTATCATATATTGTATAGTTCGTGATATCATCGGTCAAACTAGACGGTCAAACGTTGTGTAAAACTCTTTTCGAAAACATAAGTCTCAACAATTTGGATTGCTTATCATGTTGGTAAGGTTTAATTTATGTAAATATTAATCTTATAAATATAGAACGATCAAAAAAGTGCGGGTCGTTACATTACCTCCCCGTTAAATAAATTTCGTCCCGAAATTTTAAAATTGTACCTATTTTGCGTCATCGAGAAACAAGTGTGGATACTTTTGTTTCATCTGATCCTCTCGTTCCCACGTAAACTCGGGACCTCTTCGAGCATTCCAACGAACCTTAACGATCGGTATGTTGCTCTGCTTGAGCTGTTTAACTTCACGATCCATGATTTCGATTGGTTCTTCAACGAATTGTAGTTTCTCGTCGACATGGATTTCTTCAAGAGGGATGGTGAGGTCTTCCTTTGCAAGATACTTTTTAAGGTTTGAGACGTGAAAGGTATTATGTACTCCGGCGAGTTGTTGCGGTAACTCAAGTCGATAAGCTACCGGTCCAATGCGTTCAATAATCTTGAACGGACCTACATATCTTGGGTTCAGCTTACCCCTTTTGCCGAAAAGTATTACACCTTTCCAAGGTGACACCTTTAGCATAACCATGTCACCGATCTGAAACTCTAATGGTTTCCTTCGAACATCGGCGTAACTCTTTTGGCGACTACGGGCTGTTTTCAATCTCTCCTTAATTTGTACTATCTTTTCAGTCGTTTCGTGTATGATCTCAGGACCAGTTAAATGTCGATCTCCTACTTCATTCCAACATATAGGAGATCTACACTTCCTTCCATACAATGCTTCGAATGGCGCAGCTCCAATGCTCGCATGATAACTATTATTATACGAGAATTCTGCTAACGGTAAATACTTATCCCATCCGTTTCCAAAATCGATCACACATGCCATGAGCATATCTTCAAGAGTCTGAATTGTTCTTTCACTCTGCCCGTCCGTTTGCGGATGATATGCGGTACTCATATCTAAACGAGTTCCTAGTGCCTCCTGTAGTGCTTGCCAGAACTTTGAGGTAAATCTACTATCACGATCAGATATAATGGAAATAGGTATTCCATGCCTTGAAACAACTTCCTTTATATACAATCGTAATAGTTTCTCCATTCTATCCGTTTCCTTTATAGGAAAGAAATGTGCAGACTTGGTGAGACGATCAACAATCACCCAAATGGTGTCGTAACCCCAGGCAGTCTTTGGTAACTTCGTGATGAAATCCATGGTAATACCATCCCATTTCCATTCTGGGATTTCTGGTTGTTGAAGTAACCCTGACGGCTTTTGGTGTTCTGCTTTGACCTTGGAACAAGTTAAACACTCCCCAACATATGTTGCAACGTCTGTTTTTAAGTTAGGCCACCAATAATGCATCTTAAGATCTTGATACATCTTTCCAACTCCAGGATGTATCGAGTATCTTGTTTTATGTGCCTCGTTCAATATCAACTTCCTTAATCCACCCAACTTTGGTACCCAAATACGATTTGCAAAATATCGAATTCCGTCTTCCCGCATAACGAGTTGCTTCTCATACTTCTTCATTATTTCCTTTCTTATGTTTTCTTTATTAAGTGCTTCTTGTTGAACTTCTTTGATTTGTGAGTTGAGATTCATGCGAATTTTTATGTTCATTGCTCGAACTCGGATTGGTTCTCGTTCCTTTCTGCTTAGAGCATCGGCCACTACGTTCGCTTTCCCGGGATGATAACGAATTTCACAATCATAGTCATTTATTAACTCGACCCACCTACGTTGCCTCATGTTCAACTGTTTCTGATCAAAAATATGTTGAAGGCTTTTATGATCAGTAAACACAGTGCATTTAACCCCATACAAGTAGTGTCTCCATATCTTCAATGCAAACACGACTGCTCCCAGTTCTAGATCATGCGTCGTATAATTCCGCTCGTGAATCTTTAATTGTCGGGATGCGTATGCAATAACTTTCTTCCGTTGCATAAGAACGCAACCAAAACCTTGTCGCGAAGCGTCACAATATATTTCAAAATCATCGTTCCCTTCTGGTAACGATAAAATAGGCGCCGTAGTTAACTTCTTCTTTAGTAATTGGAATGCACTCTCCTGCTCAGATGTCCATTCATATTTCTTCCCTTTTTGCGTTAACGCTGTCAACGGCTTAGCTATTCGGGAAAAATCTTGAATAAACCTTCTATAATAACCGGCTAAACCCAAAAATTGGCGTATCTGCATTGGTGTCTTAGGAGTCTCCCATTTTTCAATGGCTTCAATTTTTGCTGGATCAACCTGAATTCCTTTGCTACTAACAACGTGGCCAAGAAATTGCACTTCTTTCAACCAGAAAGCACATTTAGAAAATTTAGCATATAGCTGTTCTTTTCTTAACAACTCTAATATCAACCTTAAATGCTGCTCATGCTCTTGCTCACTCTTGGAATAGATAAGAATGTCATCAATGAAAACGATAACAAACTTATCTAAATACGGACTACAAACTCGATTCATGAGGTCCATGAATACAGCTGGCGCATTCGTCAATCCAAACGGCATGACCAAAAATTCGTAATGACCATAACGTGTCCGAAAAGCAGTTTTCGGAATGTCCTCCTCTTTGACACGTAGTTGATGATAGCCCGATCTTAGGTCGATTTTCGAATAAACACATGATCCTTGGAGTTGATCAAATAAGTCGTCAATTCTCGGTAGTGGATACCGATTTTTGATAGTTAACTTATTTAATTCACGATAATCTATACACATCCTATAAGATCCATCTTTCTTTTTAACAAATAGAATTGGAGCTCCCCACGGTGAAGTACTTGGTCGTATGAATCCACGGTCCAGTAATTCTTTTAACTGACTTTGAAGTTCTTTTAATTCGGACGGTGCAAGTCTATATGGCGCACGAGCCACTGGTGCAGCTCCTGGTACTAAATCTATTTGAAATTCTACCGATCTAAATGGAGGTAATCCCGGCAATTCTTCCGGAAAGACTTCAGGAAAATCTCTTGCCACAGGCACGTCATTGATGCTCTTCACTTTTTCCTTCGTTTCGACTTTATTAACATGTTCTAAGATAGCATAGCACCCTTTCTTCAAGCACTTTTGAGCTTTCAAATAACTAATGAGTTTTAGCTTTGAGTTACCCTTCTCTCCATAAATCATTACTGGCGTTTTATCCTTACGAGGAATGCGAATTGCCTTCTTGGCACACACAACTTCAGCTCCTATTTTGGACATCCAGTCCATGCCGACTATTACATCAAAACTTCCTAATTCTACGGGTATCAAGTCAATTTTAAACGTTTCTCCGGCTAAATTTATTTCACAATCACGACAAATTTTATCGGCTTTAATTAGTTTACCATTAGCTAACTCAATCATGTACTTAGCATCTAGAGGTAATGAGGAACAATTCAATTTAGTGTAAAAATTTCTACACACATAACTTCTATCGGCGCCAGTATCAAATATAATAGATGCTGATAAGTTATTAATGGTAAACGTACCCGTAACAAGCTCCGGGTCTTCACACGCCTCTCTAGCATTAATAACAAATGCTCTCCCACGTGCAGGTCCGATATTCTTCTCTGGATTCGGGCACTGGCTCTTATAGTGACCTTGTTTTCCACACCCAAAACAAGTAATGGTAGCCAAAGCAGTTCTATTTGCATTGGTGGCAGGAGTCTTGGTACCATTTGTATTTGTAACGAGAGCCCTACAATCTTCAGCAAGATGACCCTTTCGATTACATTTGTTGCATACCACATTACAGTAACCAGAGTGATGTTTGTGGCATCGGTTGCATAAAGGATTTTGTCCTTTATAACCAAAGCTTAAACCACTTCCCGCACCTTGCGTGTTTTCTTGTTTCTTAAAAGATTGTTGTTGGTTACCTCGATCATAATTTCCATTCCACTTTCTTTTGTTACCTGATACCTTCACATCAGTATTGGATACTTTCTTATCCATGATGACCTGATCCATTAGCTCGTTTGCCATGGTTATAGCTTCATGAATTGTCTTAGGTTTCGATGCTGTAACATTTGCCCTGACCTTTTTGGGCAAACCATCTTTGTACATTTCAATCTTCCGTTCTTCGGTTGGAACCAATTCAGGACATAGCAAAACTAATTCCATGAATCGCTGATTGTAGTTGGTGATTTCAGTACCAACAACCTTCAGGCTTCGTAATTCATCTTCCAACTTCCTAACCTCGTTCCTTGGACAATACTCGTTGATTAACATTGTTTTGAATTCTTCCCAAGGAGTATCATAAGCTACATCTCCTCCTACAGCCTTCACATAATTTTTCCACCACGTGAGTGCACTATCTTGTAAAGTGCACGATGCATACTTGGTCATGTCCTTTTCAACACAACCACTTATTTTAAACACAGTCTCCATCTTTTCTATCCACCGGGTTAAACCGATCGGTCCTTCTGTTCCACTGAATGATGAGGGCTTGCAAGCTTGAAAAGTTTTGTAAGTGCACCCCACACGAGGATTTGGGTTAACTGCAGCACCTCTTGCAGCCTCGACCCATAACATTCTGTCGTTCACTCGCTGATTGATGAGTTCCTGGATTTCTTGTTCCGTCATTCGGTTCAATCGCGCCATATTCTTCTATAAGAATGAAAAGAAAATAATTATTCACATGGAATATTATAGATGTAGTGTATATTTACAGTACATTATAGCTTATTAATAATATGAACCAGGTATTATTATAAAAGCCTTTTCTTCTTATTAGCGTTTTATAATTATATCTAGGGTAGTACCTACCCGTTAATGTCCATACTTAATAGCTTAGTACAGAATCAATTACTACCATCTAAATAATACTTAACCATGGAAAATTATTGCATTTCACACTTCACTATTTTACATATGCTTATCTTACATCGAACATTAAGCAAACCACACTAATAATATTATACAAAACATTATATGATCCCATGGTTTAATACGGCAGCGCATCGTTTGGTCTATTTTCTAGGACGTTTAGGTTCAAAAAATCGCTTAACGCTTATCCTGGCTGTCTGCCTATATTTTGGCTGTGGGACTGAAGAACTGGATGCCGGGATAGAATGAATAGGAATAGCGGGAATAGGGGTGGTAGTGTCTAGTGGAGTTGGTGCCACATCATCCTTACTAAACTCGGGATTTGAATTTTCTAATTCATTAGCCTTTCGTTTCTTTCCTAGTTCGAACTCATCTTTTGTAATTTCCTGTATTTCTTCCTCGAGTTCACTTTCCTCCTCGGGTTCACTTTCCTCCTCGGGTTCACTTTCCTCCTCGGGTTCACTTTCCTCCTCGGGTTCACTTTCCGGGTTCTCTATAGTCGGTTCATCCGGAATTTGTGAGTCTTCCCCAAAGATATTATTTTCGTCATCGGATAGGTTAATGACTGGAACACCATCTGAAGATTCTGGTTCGGAGTCGCTGAATGTGATAACAAGTTTTGAGCCCGACATCTATCACACAACAACTAACCCATTAGTACTACATAATATTTACATATAAATTTTAACCAACAATGATAAGCAATGGTTTTTAAATCAGACCCGGTCAAAGTCCAGACTTACTAATGTATCCTAACGACTTATTAGTTAGACACACTAATGCAAACCTGGTTCGCTAAGACCACCGCTCTGATACCACATGTCATAACCCGTCCTTAACCGTAAGAACGTGTTAGATAACGTATGATTTCATTGCGAGGTATTGACCTCTATATGCGACATTTTTAAAAGAAAAACTGCATATATTATACATTACAAACCATGATTCTTATTTTTGATACAAGCTTTGGACGAAATAAAGATGATTATCGTTTAGCGATAATCTTCGACTTACAAACTTTACAAATGATGATAACAACACGATTTCTAGCATATTTTACAACACAAGTTCTTGGATATGCAGTCTTATTTTTGACACAAATATGCGTACGCAAGATCCTGCTCAAATTCAACATAATGCAGCGGAAGCTTCTAATTATCACCTGAGAATAGACATGCTTAAAACGTCAACATAAAGTTGGTGAGATATAGGTTTAATGCCGGCAGCAATATATATATATATAGACCACAAGATTTCATATGTAAACATTTTAATAAAAATATTCTAAGTGGTTGAGCACTTGGTAACCATACTTAACATTTAATCAAGTCGCATATTCCCTTTATTATGAAATCTTACTACACCGTACCAAGTGTAGTCACGAAACGAAGTACTGTGCAACCGTTGAATACTGGTCGTCCAGTCCGGTTGGGGTTGTCAGGCCCGATAGATCTATCAACAGGATTCGCGTTTACAATACCGCTGTAAATAACAGTTACCAAGCTACAGGGAAGTATGCCAGTGGTACAACTCAACGTAGAATATATTTTTCAGTTACTTGTGTCCATATCGTAAAACATAAAATACATGTATTCTCATCCCGAAATACTTAGAGTTTAAAAGTGGGACTATATACTCACTTTCGTCTTGAAGATATATATAATTTGACTTGGTCTCCGGTTGATATCACGAACCTATCCATATATAATATATCAATACCTTTTCTTTTTAAACAACGTCACATATATATACTTGTTATACTTTTAATACTTTTAATAATTCCTTAGTCCGTAGTTAGCAGTTCGTTGTTAGTAATTCAATTTTAATGGTTCATTTTTAGATGTTTAATAAACCCCAAACGAAATAAATAAAACCCCCAACGTATATGTATTGGTCGAGATTAATCTTGACCCACGGTACCGGTGTTGTCAAATGACGTGTTGCGTACATAAAGTACCGGTGTTGTCAAATGACGTGTTGCGTACAAACATGGGATCTTATGATTAATCTTCTCGCATTGTTTACGGGTGATCCTGAACCATATAAAATTGAATTATGAGTACATATATATAAAATATCATGTTATCTTAGAAATATGTGATTTTATTTAATTTTTCCCAATTATTTTCGTGGCTAAACTAGTCTTGGATATCCGATTTTGTTTCGGTCATAGTTTCTTCGTTACAACTCCGTTTTCGTTGATTCAACTTGCCATCTCCTTGGATCGAGTCCCTCTTTAAGTCTATGAACTGTAAATACCTTAGTTTGTATTCAAAATCACACAGCATAGGTGAAACTTTAGTGAAACTTATGAAGTTAAACATTTTTGTTACAAAAATATCATTTAATGACCATTTTTCTAAAAATACTTATACTTTGAATTAAATCATGAAATTTTTATGTGTTATCATATTCATAGTAAAAATCATTTTTCCAGAACATAAACCTCCAATTCAAAGTTTAAGATGGTTTTTAATTATCCAACCCAAAACAGTCCCCGGTTACACTCCGACGTCGTAAAAACAGTTTTTAAGGTATTCTTTGAAAAACCAAGTTTTACCTTGTTAAGTTAGCATATATTTAAGTTATATTACAGGTCTTGAAGTATTTTAAAAGTTAAGTTAGAAGGATCTATTTAGTTTGCAAACAAGTTTGAAAACTTTCAAACTATGTTCTTGTTGTTAAACTTTTATACCACAAAATAAGATAGCTATATATATATGAATCGAATAAGGTTATGAACATAGATTCTACCTCAAGTTCCTTGGACAAGGTTGCTGTAAAAGAGGAGTAAGAACCTAGAACTAAAAGGGTGATGGAATTGGATGAAAGATTGGAAGTAAGTTTGTGTTCTTGGAAGGATTTCTTGAAGTGTTTTTGTAAGGTTTTCTTATGAGGTTTAAGTGTTGTTTTTGAAGCTAAATGATGGGGAAAATGCTTGGAGATGATCAAGTATGAAGTTAAGAGTATTTTGAGAGAGAAATAGAAGTGTAAGTATGAGAAAATGGGGTGAAGAAATGGTGTGCATGCATAAAAACGTTTTTAGGTTATAAAGGAAAAAAAAGATACCTAACTTTGTTTTCTTGCTAAATAATTCATGCTACTTGACAAATGGTTGGTTCCACATGTTTCTTAATCATTTAAGGCTGCTAAGGAGCAGATTTTTATTGGTATATACCAATAGTAAATACATCTAGAAGCTGCGTATGATACGGGTACATATACCCTAGGTATACGTATAGAAATCTTTGAGGAAACGGAACGAGGATTCAAATATAGCTATCTTTTGTAAATATACTTATATGGTTTTATGTATTTAAGTTCTTAAAAGTGATTAAATACATTACTTATACGATATATGTATAAACATTATAAGTCTTAAGTATTTATGTCAAATAACGTTACGTATGGTTATCGTTTTGAAAACTTAAGTTAGTAGTTTCAAAATATACTTATAACTTATTGTTATTAATACAAAATGAGATATTAAAACATTCATTAATCATGTTTAATATATATATATTCATATATATACACAAACGTATAATTATCATATATTGTATAGTTCGTGATATCATCGGTCAAACTAGACGGTCAAACGTTGTGTAAAACTCTTTTCGAAAACATAAGTCTCAACAATTTGGATTGCTTATCATGTTGGTAAGGTTTAATTTATGTAAATATTAATCTTATAAATATAGAACGATCGAAAAAGTGCGGGTCGTTACACATGACAAGCTCACCTGTTCATAACACTAGATGGACAAAAGAGCATCCAATTGAGCAAGTCATTGGTAATCTGGCTAGTGGTGTTAAAACAAGAAGGCATGCAACCAGCAATTTCTGTATGCATGTAAATTTTATGTCTACCATTGAACCTAAATGTCCTGATGAAGCAATCAAAGATCTAAGCTGGGCAGGAGCTATGCAAGAAGAGATCTCCTAGTTTGATAGGAATAAGGTTTGGACATTGGTACCTAAACCTAATGATGAAACTAAGAAAATCATTGGTACCAAGTGGGTTTTCAAGAACAAGATGGATGAAGATGGGATTGTGATCAGAAACAAAGCTAGACTGGTAGCTCAAGGTTTCAAACAGGAAGAAGGATTGGATTATGGAGAGACTTATGCTCCAGTGGCTAGGATGGAAGCTATCAGACTGTTCTTGGCGTATGCTGCTAAGATGAACTTTAGGGTATTCCAGATGGATGTTAAATCTGCATTTCTAAATGGGAAGCTACAAGAAGAAGTTTATGTCAAATAGCCTCCTGGTTTTGTAAGCAGTAAATATCCAGACCATGTCTACAAGCTAGATAAAGCTCTTTATGGCCTCAAACAGGCTCCAAGAGCATGGTATGAGACACTTCATGTGTATCTCACTGGTATAGGTTTTAAAGTTGGAACAATTGACACCACTCTGTTTTCAAAAGAGACAGATGGTGATCTCTTGCTGGTTCAGATATATGTGGATGATATTATTTATGGATCTAAAAACAAGAAACATTGTCAAGATTTTTCAAAACTTATGTCAAAGACATATGAAATGAGCTTACATAGAGACTTGCAATACTTTTTGGGATTGCAAATTAAAAAACTTGATGATGGAATTTTTATAAGTCAGGATAAATATATCAAAGATATGCTAAAGAAATTTGGTCTGACATGTTTAAAAGATATAGGGACTCCAATGGCAGCAACTATTAAAATAGATGCTGATCCCAATGGTGAACCAGTCAATATCACTGAATATAGAGGTATGATTGGATCCCTACTTTATCTCACAGCCAGTAGACCAGATATTATGTTTGCCACATGTCCCTGTGCCAGATATCAAGCTGATTCTAAAGAGTCACACTTGCTAGCAGTAAAAAGGATATTTAGGTATCTGAAAGCTACTGCTAAACGTGGTCTTTGGTATCCCAAAGACCAGGATTTTGAGCTAATTGGGTATTCAGATGCTGATTTTGCAGGGTGTAAAATAGACAAGAAAAGTACTACTGGTGGTTGCCAGTTACTGGGTGGTAGGCTAGTCAGCTGGACGAGCAAAAAGCAAAATACTGTGTCCACATCTACTGCTGAGGCAGAATACGTTTCTGCTGGTAGTTGTACTGCTCAAGTACTGTGGATACAAAGCCAGCTGAAAGACTGTGTTCATGTTACAAAGACTCCAATTTACTGTGACAATACAAGTGCAATAGCTATCACCAACAATCCTGTGATGCATTCAAGAACAAAGCACATTGACGTTCGATATCACTTCATAAGGGATCATGTTCAAAAAGGAGATGTGGAGCTACATTTTATTTCAACATACCAGCAGTTAGCAGATCTATTCACAAAGCCCTTAGATGAGAAACGTTTTAACTATCTCATCTCTGAGCTGGGTATGCTTGAACTTTAAATAAAAGACAATTTTTGTTGGTGTGCTGACTCTACAACATGTAGGGCAAACCAGTAAGCCATTTTTGTTAACTTACTGCCTACATGTAAAACACTCAGCACAACAAGGTCTTTTATATTTTGGTTACTCAAAATATTTTTAATTGAAATAATAAATAGCTCACAAAATTAAATGAATCCTTAAATCTGAAACTCATTTACTTCCAATGATTTAAATTAAATTCATGACATATTAAATGTAACAAAGTATTTTGTATTTAATACAAAACTTATTTTGTGGTTTTTAAATTTTTCTTAAAAAATTAAAACCTGCTGCATTTAATGTTGAATGGGAGGTATGAGTGTTCAAGCCGTATATACGTCAAATCATCAGTCTGTGTCTCCTCGAGTGTTCCAGTCTGTCACATCTGCCCACGCGCCTGCTAATGGCAGTTGTCATTTTCTCTCTCCTGCCTTTTTCACCAATCACAACGGTTAAAAGAGTGTTTTATCTTCCATAATAACCTTCGGTTATTCAGTTTTCAAATTCACACTCTTCTCTCTAAAAATCCCCAAATCTTCAAATCAATTCATACATACATCTTCTACGAAATCATCAATGGCATAACAACAACAACATCAATCACCACCTGCTGCAAACCAGCCAGAGGAACAACAACCACAGCAATAACAACCGGTAGCACCACAACAACCGGAATAGCAACCACCACCGGTCATCGAAGAACAAGTGGTGCAGGGCCCTCTGTTCAACCTGCACCCAAACCTTGTTAGGGCTGCAAATGCACCAGAACACTCTTCCATTCGCCTATCAAGAGGCAATGCTGCTCATGCCCTTTCAATTCCCAAAACCAAAGCCAACTTGGGTTATGATGCACTTATCGATTACATACAACAATCACCACTGGCTCGAGCTATTACCGGCGTACCTTCTCGTCTTTATCCGGCTTGTTTGGCCAGATTCTGGTATACTGCCACCACGGCCACCACTCAATAGAACGTTCCATGTATTCGTGGCATGGTGACTGAAACTCTAGCCTGCTCCATCACTGTTGATGCCATCCGACGTGCTCTCCAATTACCCATTGGTCCGTTCGTTAATTCACCAACCAGTGATGAGTTTAGAAGAGAGGTACTGGAGATTATAGGGTTTGATGGACCAGTGGCTCATACGCCCTTAAGGAGGCAGATGCCACCTCTGTGGAACTATTTCTTTGGCTTGCTGACTCATTGCATCAGTCAGAAGTCCGGGAGCTTTGATCAGTGCTCAGATTTTGAGCTGAAGATTGGTCATGGGATGCTGTTCAATCGAAATATTGATTATGCCGGTGAAATTTACTTAAGGCTAAGGGAAATGGTGCTTGCACCTAAACGAACACACTTAATCCCCTTTCCAAGGTTTTTGAGCCTTGTTTTTGAAAATGAGCTGGGTGAAGCTTACCAGCAGATTGCTGATGAATCATTCGACCCGCCTCCAAAACAAGGGGGAATGCCAAAAGATGCTCCTGCTGCTCCATATAATGTCCTGACACCAGGCATGCTTGAGTATCTTGCTGCTCGAGGTGGAGTGAACCAACCGGCTGCCTCTGGTGTTGCACCAGCTGAGGGGGAGGGACCTCAGCGAAAGCCAGCTGTAAAAAGAAAGAAGCCAGCTACCTCAACTAGTACAGCCACCGTCTCACATACTGGTAAAGCAGTAGTTGTATTAGAATCTAGTGCTCTCTGATCATAAAGAACAGCCCTAGTCTTATATACTGACTATCCACTTCTAGTATTGGAATCTGTTGCTTAACTATTTCTTGGTAACAGGTAAATCCAAACGAGTAAAAGCTGGCTCCAGGCTCACCACAGGGGAGATTGCACCAGTCTCAACTGCTGCTCCTGCAAAGGATGTGGCTATGGAACCTGGTGCGTTTCTAGACCAAACAGCAGAAAATTCTAACATAATTAAACCTCTTTTATCTGCTGACTTGAAAAATGAATGTGGAGTTCAAGGTATAACCCTGGCTCCCAAGCTGACTGGTTTTAAAACTAGTGTTAAGAAGAGTAGCAACCCATACTCTTCTAGCCAGACACTTCCACTTTTTTCAAAATTGAACTTAATGCTATATCCTCTGCTGCCAGTACAATCAGCAGAGCACATACCTAACCCCAAAGCAAACTTGAGCTGGGTCCTCATCATGTTGAACCAGCTCAGGTTACTGCACAGCCATTACGTTACTCAGATCATTATAAGAGTCTCACTCCTACATCTTTATCAGCCAGATCTCTTACACTATCTGGGTCAACATGTGTCACCAATGAGTCAGCAGAGTCACAGCTGTACTTACAGACACCTTATTCTGTCTCATTCGAAGGGCTGACCAAATCACCAGTCTGTCCCCGGAGACCAACATCAGATGCAATTGTTGAGTCAAATTTATTTGGTTCTACAGTTGTTAACATAAAATGTTCTATTGTTTCAGTTCTTAGAAGGGTAGATGAACAGGCAGAGGGGGAGCAAGTTAAAGATGATATTATTCCTACTGTATAGATTGTTACCTCTGCTACTGGTATTGGTGCTACTGTTTCTCCTACTGGTGGTGCTTATGCTAGTACTGTTGCTTCTACAGCTGCTGGTGTTACTGCTCCCAGTATTGCTGCTTCCACTACTACACCTGAAGTGGAAGATGAAATCATAGTGGATCTTCCTGTTCTTAAAAAGGTAATTGACAATATTGTCAAGGATGTTCTACTTGATGAGCCTGTCACTGAACCAAAGGGTGACATTGCGTCTGCTGCTGCTACCGATGCACAAAATGTTATCATGGAAGCTGGTACAAGTGCTACTTTTCCATCTGATGTTCTCATGAATGCTGGTAAAAGTGCTACTTTTCCATCAGATTCTGGTTCACAGGGTGATACTGTTCTGGAGGGTCTTGATTTTATTAATGCTGGCTATGTTGGCTATGTTCCCACTGAGCCAACGGTGGATACTGCTGCTACTACTGAAGATACTGCTTCTTCACCTCCTGCACAGTTACCTACCACTGCTACTGGTTCTACGGAATCCGTTATGGATGCTGGTACCTCTGTTTCTGCCAATACTGACTCTTCTCAGGCTACTGTTTCTGCTGAGAAGAAACCTTATGTGTGCCAGGTGCCAGATCCTGATGAAGTTGTCCCTAACTTCATCTATCGGGGAACGTCTATTACTCCCAGAGTTGCTTTGCTGGTGGATCAGCTAACTTTTGATCCTCAAACTGCCATAGTCTCAGCCAGCAAATTGCCTCGCGAAGAGCTGACTGAACTATTGTCTCAGCTTGATCGACCAGCTAGAGAAGAAGTTTATGAGAGGTTGGCTACTTTAGAACAGATCAACGAGCAGCCATATTATCATTTTTTTGGCATGGCTCCAGCTGCTTCTCCATGGCCTGGTACATGGAGACCTCTCAAGTTCATCAGAGATCCCTCTACTGGTAAATATGTTATGCAGAATATTCCTGATTCACCAGTACCTTCTGATTCATCAGCTTCTTCCTCATCATCTTCTTCTTCTGATGCTGATGCTGATAAAGGTACTGGTAAGGATGAACCAGTCACTCATGATAATGTGACTGGTACCAAAGATAAACCAGTGGATCTCATTGATGATGATGTTCATGAGGCTGACAAGAATACCAGTGGTTCTAAACCTTCGGGTGAAGGTAAAAATGATGGTGATCATGGTGACGAGTCAGATTCTGACCTTCTAACTCCACCACCCCAGGGAGGTAGTTCTATGTTAGCTACTTCTGACCAACCCTCAACCAGCTATGTTAAATTTAATGCTGATGAGGTGGCTGACATCTCCACCCTGGCTGTCTATAAGACACTCGCCGAGGTTACACCTGATCTACAGGCCACCATTCGCACTGCTATTGCTGACAGTGTGACTGAAGCCATACGTAACGCTGGGCAAGTTACCACTTCCAACATTGAAGCCCAGCTCAAACAAGTATGTGCCTTTGCAGATCTTGCGATGGCTGCCATTGTCAAACAACATGAAGAGGAGGAGGACTTAAAGAAACGAATCATATCTCATAATGAATATACTGAGGACATTGCCCGTCTTCAAGCTGATTTAGATGCTGAAAATCGCAAAATTCTTTTTCTTAATGAAGAAAATGCAGTGCTACATGAGAGATTGGATTCACAAGAGCAGCAAATGGTTAACATGATTCCTACTTCTGCCTATGTTCAAATGGTTGAAAATATGCATCGACTGGCTACCCTACAGGGTGATGTTAGGGCCATGGTTGAGCAGATGGCTATGGGTGTTGCAAGGAATGAAGTTAGGTCTTCCAACCTCCTCCTTCGACAATTTGGCGTGGATCCTGGTGCCCATCTTACTCCTGAAGTTACTGACTGGAACAATTTTGCATTCTCTATTCCAGATTCAGATAGTGACCTTGATGCACAGGTCTCCCCTGTTCACCTTTCTGCCCCTGCTGATGACAAAAAGGGGGAGAAGAAATCTAAAAAGAAACTTAAAAAGAGAAAACAATCAGAGGGGGAGCATGAGCATGAAAAGGCTCCAAAACAACCAAGGAGAGATGGTGATGGTGATGATGGTTCTACTGGTCAAGACTCTGGCACTAAGCCCAGCAACGCTCATACTGAAGCTGGTGTACAGGCAGCTGGTGAATCTCAACCCAATGTGTCTGCCACATCAGTGGATGATATTGGTTCTGGCAGTAAGCCCAGTGATGTTTCTGCACTGGCTGTTGCTGAAGCTTTTGTTGTTTCTCAAACTATTGAAAGAAGAATGAAAAGAAAACTGGAGAGACAGAAGAGACAGCAAGAATTAAATGATGCCTTCTGAAATGTCCCGTTCTTATTGATTAAAAACGTTCCATATTAATTGATTTCGTTGCGAGGTTTTGACCTCTATATGAGACGTTTTTCAAAGACTGCATTCCTTTTTAAAACAAACCATAACCTTTATTTCATAAATAAAGGTTTAAAAAGCTTTACGTAGATTATCAAATAATGATAATCTAAAATATCCTGTTTACACACGACCATTACATAATGGTTTACAATACAAATATGTTACATCGAAATCAGTTTCTTGAATGCAGTTTTTACACAATATCATACAAGCATGGACTCCAAATCTTGTCCTTATTTAAGTATGCGACAGCGGAAGCTCTTAATAATCACCTGAGAATAAACATGCTTAAAACGTCAACAAAAAAGTTGGTGAGTTATAGGTTTAACCTATATATATCAAATCGTAACAATAGACCACAAGATTTCATATTTCAATACACATCCCATACATAGAGATAAAAATCATTCATATGGTGAACACCTGGTAACCGACAATAACAAGATGCATATATAAGAATATCCCCATCATTCCGGGACACCCTTCGGATATGATATAAATTTCGAAGTACTAAAGCATCCGGTACTTTGGATGGGGTTTGTTAGGCCCAATAGATCTATCTTTAGGATTCGCGTCAATTAGGGTGTCTGTTCCCTAATTCTTAGATTACCAGACTTAATAAAAAGGGGCATATTCGATTTCGATAATTCAACCATAGAATGTAGTTTCACGTACTTGTGTCTATTTTGTAAATCATTTATAAAACCTGCATGTATTCTCATCCCAAAAATATTAGATTTTAAAAGTGGGACTATAACTCACTTTCACAGATTTTTACTTCGTCGGGAAGTAAGACTTGGCCACTGGTTGATTCACGAACCTATAACAATATATACATATATATCAAAGTATGTTTAAAATATATTTACAACACTTTTAATATATTTTGATGTTTTAAGTTTATTAAGTCAGCTGTCCTCGTTAGTAACCTACAACTAGTTGTCCACAGTTAGATGTACAGAAATAAATCGATAAATATTATCTTGAATCAATCCACGACCCAGTGTATACGTATCTCAGTATTGATCACAACTCAAACTATATATATTTTGGAATCAACCTCAACCCTGTATAGCTAACTCCAACATTCACATATAGAGTGTCTATGGTTGTTCCGAAATATATATAGATGTGTCGACATGATAGGTCGAAACATTGTATACGTGTCTATGGTATCTCAAGATTACATAATATATAATACAAGTTGATTAAGTTATGGTTGGAATAGATTTGTTACCAATTTTCACGTAGCTAAAATGAGAAAAATTATCCAATCTTGTTTTACCCATAACTTCTTCATTTTAAATCCGTTTTGAGTGAATCAAATTGCTATGGTTTCATATTGAACTCTATTTTATGAATATAAACAAAAAAAATATAGGTTTCTAGTCGGAAAAATAAGTTACAAGTCGTTTTTGTAAAGGTAGTCATTTCAGTCGAAAGAACGACGTCTAGATGACCATTTTAGAAAACATACTTCCACTTTGAGTTTAACCATAATTTTTGGATATAGTTTCATGTTCATAATAAAAATCATTTTCTCAGAATAACAACTTTTAAATCAAAGTTTATCATAGTTTTTAATTAACTAACCCAAAACAGCCCGCGGTGTTACTACGACGGCGTAAATCCGGTTTTACGGTGTTTTTCGTGTTTCCAGGTTTTAAATCATTAAGTTAGCATATCATATAGATATAGAACATGTTTTTAGTTGATTTTAAAAGTCAAGTTAGAAGGATTAACTTTTGTTTGCGAACAAGTTTAGAATTAACTAAACTATGTTCTAGTGATTACAAGTTTAAACCTTCGAATAAGATAGCTTTATATGTATGAATCGAATGATGTTATGAACATCATTACTACCTTAAGTTCCTTGGATGAACCTACTGGAAAAGAGAAAAATGGATCTAGCTTCAATGGATCCTTGGATGGCTCAAAGTTCTTGAAGCAAAATCATGACACGAAAACAAGTTCAAGTAAGATCATCACTTGAAATAAGATTGTTATAGTTATAGAAATTGAACCAAAGTTTGAATATGATTATTACCTTGTATTAGAATGATAACCTACTGTAAGAAACAAAGATTTCTTGAGGTTGGATGATCACCTTACAAGATTGGAAGTGAGCTAGCAAACTTGAAAGTATTCTTGATTTTATGAAACTAGAACTTTTGGAATTTATGAAGAACACTTAGAACTTGAAGATAGAACTTGAGAGAGTTCAATTAGATGAAGAAAATTGAAGAATGAAAGTGTTTTTAGGTGTTTTTGGTCGTTGGTGTATGGATTAGATATAAAGGATATGTAATTTTGTTTTCATGTAAATAAGTCATGAATGATTACTCATATTTTTGTAATCTTATGAGATATTTCATGCTAGTTGCCAAATGATGGTTCCCACATGTGTTAGGTGACTCACATGGGCTGCTAAGAGCTGATCATTGGAGTGTATATACCAATAGTACATACATCTAAAAGCTGTGTATTGTACGAGTACGAATACGGGTGCATACGAGTAGAATTGTTGATGAAACTGAACGAGAATGTAATTGTAAGCATTTTTGTTAAGTAGAAGTATTTTGATAAGTGTCTTGAAGTCTTTCAAAAGTGTATGAATACATATTAAAACACTACATGTATATACATTTTAACTGAGTCGTTAAGTCATCGTTAGTCGTTACAGGTAAATGTTGTTTTGAAACCTTTAGGTTAACGATCTTGTTAAATGTTGTTAACCCAATGTTTATAATAACAAAAGAGATTTTAAATTATTATATTATCATGATATTATGATGTACGAATATCTCTTAATATGATATATATACATTAAATGTCGTTACAACGATAAACGTTACATATATGTCTCGTTTCAAAATCATTAAGTTAGTAGTCTTGTTTTTACATATGTAGTTCATTGTTAATATAATTAATGATATGTTTACTTATCATAATATCATGTTAACTATATATATAACCATATATATGTCATCATATAGTTTTTTTTTACAAGTTTTAACGTTCGTGAATCACCGGTCAACTTGGGTGGTCAATTGTCTATATGAAACCTATTTCAATTAATCAAGTCTTAACAAGTTTGATTGCTTAACATGTTGGAAACATTTAATCATGTAAACATCAATCTCAATTAATATATATAAACATGGAAAAGTTCGGGTCACTACAGTACCTACCCGTTAAATAAATTTCGTCCCGAAATTTTAAGCTGTTGAAGGTGTTGACGAATCTTCTGGAAATAGATGCGGGTATTTCTTCTTCATCTGATCTTCACGCTCCCAGGTGAACTCGGGTCCTCTACGAGCATTCCATCGAACCTTAACAATTGGTATCTTGTTTTGCTTAAGTCTTTTAACCTCACGATCCATTATTTCGACGGGTTCTTCGATGAATTGAAGTTTTTCGTTGATTTGAATTTCATCTAACGGAATAGTGAGATCTTCTTTAGCAAAACATTTCTTTAAATTCGAGACGTGGAAAGTGTTATGTACAGCCGCGAGTTGTTGAGGTAACTCTAGTCGGTAAGCTACTGGTCCGACACGATCAATAATCTTGAATGGTCCAATATACCTTGGATTTAATTTCCCTCGTTTACCAAATCGAACAACGCCTTTCCAAGGTGCAACTTTAAGCATGACCATCTCTCCAATTTCAAATTCTATATCTTTTCTTTTAATGTCAGCGTAGCTCTTTTGTCGACTTTGGGCGGTTTTCAACCGTTGTTGAATTTGGATGATCTTCTCGGTAGTTTCTTGTATAATCTCCGGACCCGTAATCTGTCTATCCCCCACCTCACTCCAACAAATCGGAGACCTGCACTTTCTACCATAAAGTGCTTCAAACGGCGCCATCTCAATGCTTGAATGGTAGCTGTTGTTGTAGGAAAATTCTGCTAACGGTAGATGTCGATCCCAACTGTTTCCGAAATCAATAACACATGCTCGTAGCATGTCTTCAAGCGTTTGTATCGTCCTTTCGCTCTGCCCATCAGTTTGTGGATGATAGGCAGTACTCATGTCTAGACGAGTTCCTAATGCTTGCTGTAATGTCTGCCAGAATCTTGAAATAAATCTGCCATCCCTATCAGAGATAATAGAGATTGGTATTCCATGTCTGGAGATGACTTCCTTCAAATACAGTCGTGCTAACTTCTCCATCTTGTCATCTTCTCTTATTGGTAGGAAGTGTGCTGATTTGGTGAGACGATCAACTATTACCCAAATAGTATCAAAACCACTTGCAGTCCTTGGCAATTTAGTGATGAAATCCATGGTAATGTTTTCCCATTTCCATTCCGGGATTTCGGGTTGTTGAAGTAGACCTGATGGTTTCTGATGCTCAGCTTTGACCTTAGAACACGTCAAACATTCTCCTACGTATTTAGCAACATCGGCTTTCATACCCGGCCACCAAAAATGTTTCTTGAGATCCTTGTACATCTTCCCCGTTCCAGGATGTATTGAGTATCTGGTTTTATGAGCTTCTCTAAGTACCATTTCTCTCATATCTCCAAATTTTGGTACCCAAATCCTTTCAGCCCTATACCGGGTTCCGTCTTCCCGAATATTAAGATGCTTCTCCGATCCTTTGGGTATTTCATCCTTTAAATTTCCCTCTTTTAAAACTCCTTGTTGCGCCTCCTTTATTTGAGTAGTAATGTTATTATGAATCATTATATTCATAGATTTTACTCGAATGGGTTCTCTATCCTTCCTGCTCAAGGCATCGGCTACCACATTTGCCTTCCCCGGGTGGTAACGAATCTCAAAATCGTAATCATTCAATAATTCAATCCACCTACGCTGCCTCATATTCAGTTGTTTCTGATTAAATATGTGTTGAAGACTTTTGTGGTCGGTATATATAATACTTTTGACCCCATATAAGTAGTGCCTCCAAGTCTTTAATGCAAAAACAACCGCGCCTAATTCCAAATCATGCGTCGTATAATTTTGTTCGTGAATCTTCAATTGTCTAGACGCATAAGCAATCACCTTCGTTCGTTGCATTAATACACAACCGAGACCTTGCTTTGATGCATCACAATAAATCACAAAATCATCATTCCCTTCAGGCAATGACAATATAGGTGCCGTAGTTAGCTTTTTCTTCAATAACTGAAACGCTTTCTCTTGTTCATCATTCCATTCAAATTTCTTCCCTTTATGCGTTAATGCAGTCAAGGGTTTTGCTATTCTGGAAAAGTCTTGGATGAACCTTCTGTAGTAACCAGCTAGTCCTAAAAACTGGCGTATGTGTTTCGGAGTTTTCGGGGTTTCCCACTTTTCAACAGTTTCTATCTTTGCCGGATCCACCTTAATACCTTCTTTGTTCACTATGTGACCGAGGAATTGAACTTCTTCCAACCAAAATGCACACTTTGAAAACTTAGCGTACAATTCTTCCTTCCTCAATACTTCTAACACCTTTCTCAAATGTTCACCGTGTTCTTGGTCATTCTTTGAGTAAATAAGTATGTCATCAATGAAAACAATGACAAACTTGTCAAGGTATGGTCCACACACTCGGTTCATAAGGTCCATGAACACAGCTGGTGCATTAGTTAAACCAAACGGCATGACCATAAACTCGTAATGACCGTAACGTGTTCTGAAAGCAGTCTTTGGAATATCATCTTCTTTCACCCGCATTTGATGATACCCGGAACGTAAGTCAATCTTTGAATAAACAGACGAGCCTTGTAGTTGATCAAATAAGTCGTCAATTCTCGGTAGTGGGTAGCGGTTCTTGATGGTAAGTTTGTTCAACTCTCGGTAGTCGATACACAACCTGAATGTACCATCTTTCTTCTTGACAAACAAAACAGGAGCTCCCCACGGTGATGTGCTTGGTCGAATGAAACCACGCTCTAAAAGTTCTTGTAATTGGCTTTGCAGTTCTTTCATCTCGCTGGGTGCGAGTCTGTAAGGAGCACGAGCTATTGGTGCAGCTCCTGGTACAAGATCTATTTGAAATTCAACGGATCGATGTGGGGGTAATCCCGGTAATTCTTTCGGAAATACATCGGGAAATTCTTTTGCAATGGGAACATCATTGATGCTCTTTTCTTCAGTTTGTACTTTCTCGACGTGTGCTAGAACAGCATAGCAACCTTTTCTTATTAGTTTTTGTGCCTTCAAATTACTAATAAGATGTAGCTTCGTGTTGCCCTTTTCTCCGTACACCATTAAGGGTTTTCCTTTTTCTCGTATAATGCGAATTGCATTTTTGTAACAAACGATCTCCGCTTTCACTTCTTTCAACCAGTCCATACCGATTATCACATCAAAACTCCCTAACTCTACTGGTATCAAATCAATCTTAAATGTTTTGCTAACCAGTTTAATTTCTCGATTCCGACATATATTATCTGCTGAAATTAATTTACCATTTGCTAATTCGAGTAAAAATTTACTATCCAAAGGCGTCAATGGACAACTTAATTTAGCACAAAAATCTCTACTCATATAGCTTCTATCCGCACCCGAATCAAATAAAACGTAAGCAGATTTATTGTCAATAAGAAACGTACCCGTAACAAGCTCCGGGTCTTCCTGTGCCTCTACCGCATTAATATTGAAAACTCTTCCACGGCCTTGTCCATTCGTGTTCTCCTGGTTCGGGCAATTTCTAATAATGTGGCCTGGTTTTCCACATTTATAACAAACTACATTGGCATAACTTGCTCCGACACTACTTGCTCCGCCATTACTCGTTCCGACACCATTTGTTCCTTTCATTCTATTAACCCCTGGTCCGTAGACCTCACACTTCGCCGCGCTATGACCATTTCTTTTACACTTGTTGCAAAATTTGGTGCAGAACCCCGAGTGATTCTTTTCACACCTTTGGCATAGCTGCTTCTGATTGTTGTTGTTGTTGCGGTTATTATTGTTGTTGGGATGATTGTTGTAGTTGCTGTTGTTGTTGTTGTTGTTGTTGTTGTTGGGCCGTTTGTTGTAGTTGCGATTGATGTTGCGATTGTTGGGATAATTGTTGCGATTATTGTTGTAATTGCTGTTGTTGTTGTATTGGTGATTCTTATCACCGTTTTCCTCCCACTTTCTTTTGACTTGCTTCACATTGGCCTCTTCAGCAGTCTGTTCTTTAATTCTTTCTTCAATCTGGTTCACTAGTTTGTGAGCCATTCTACATGCCTGTTGTATGGAGGCGGGCTCGTGTGAACTTATATCTTCTTGGATTCTTTCCGGTAATCCTTTCACAAACGCGTCGATCTTCTCTTTCTCATCTTCGAATGCTCCCGGACACAATAGGCACAATTCTGTGAATCGTCTTTCGTACGTGGTAATATCAAATCCTTGGGTTCGTAACCCTCTAAGTTCTGTCTTGAGCTTATTGACCTCGGTTCTGGGACGGTACTTCTCGTTCATCAAGTGCTTGAATGCTGACCACGGTAGTGCGTACGCATCATCTTGTCCCACTTGCTCTAGATAGGTATTCCACCATGTTAACGCAGAACCTGTGAAGGTATGCGTAGCGTACTTCACTTTGTCCTCTTCAGTACACTTACTTATGGCAAACACCGATTCAACCTTCTCGGTCCACCGTTTCAATCCGATCGGTCCTTCGGTTCCATCAAATTCCAAAGGTTTGCAGGCAGTGAATTCTTTGTAGGTGCATCCTACACGATTTCCTGTACTGCTAGATCCAAGGTTATTGTTGGTATGTAGCGCAGCCTGTACTGCGGCTATGTTTGAAGCTAGAAAAGTACGGAATTCCTCTTCATTCATATTCACGGTGTGTCGAGTAGTCGGTGCCATTTCCTTCAAAATAGTTAAATGGAACAAGTTAATCATACAGAATATTAAGAGTAGTTAATAGTATTTCGTAGCATAATATGAACTCATTTATAAAAGCTTTTTCTTCATATTAGCGTTTTATAAGTTTAAATTCGGGTAGTACCTACCCGTTAAGTTCATACTTAGTAGCTAATATACAATTCAACTACTACAATTCTATATGAAAAACTGATTATAATAATATTTCGCGTTCAAACTTTTATACAATATTTTACAAACTTACAATACCGCTTATTTTACATAAAGCATGAAATATAGCACACAATAACTTTGATACAAGATAGTTGTGAACACAATTCTAGCTAGTACACAAGTCGTTCAGCAAAGGCAATAAAGACACGTAATTCATACGTCCAGAAACAAGTCATGCATTCTGGTTTTACTAGGACTACTTCCCATCCTTGGTCTTGTGCAACATAACCGTTATGGCCGTTGATAAGACAGCGTGTTGTAACGTCATCAAAGGGACGAGGGTTACGTAATGTCCAACAGTCCCGTAATAATCTAAAAACCTCATTTCTTACCCCAATTACCGACTCCGTCACTTGTGGAAACGTTTTGTTTAATAGTTGTAGCCCGATGTTCTTGTTCTCACTTTGGTGAGAAGCGAACATTACTAATCCGTAAGCATAACATGCTTCTTTATGTTGCATGTTAGCCGCTTTTTCTAAATCATGAAGTCCAATATTCGGATATATTGAGTCAAAATAATTTCTTAACCCGTTGCGTAAAATAGCATTTGGGTTCCCCGCAATATATGCGTCAAAGTAAACACATCGTAACTTCTGGGTTTCCCAATGTGATATCCCCCATCTTTCAAACGAAAGTCTCTTATAAACCAAGACATTCTTGGAACGTTCTTCGAATGTCTTACAAACTGATCTCGCCTTAAATAGTTGTGCCGAAGAATTCTGACCGACTCTAGACAAGATTTCATCAATCATGTCTCCGGGTAGGTCTCTTAAAATATTGGGTTGTCTATCCATTTTGTGTTTTTAAACTGTAAAATAGACAAGAGTTAGATTCATAAAAAAAATACTTATTAATACAAGCAATTTTTACATATATCATAAAGCATAAGAACACTATATTCCATATATTACACCACACGAATACAACTATCTTATTCCGACTCGCTCGTTTCTTCTTCTTCGGTTTTGGTTCGTTTTGCCAAGTTTCTAGGGATATATGATGTTCCCCTAATACGAGCCGTCGTTGTCCACATTGGTTTAGAAAAACCTGGTGGTTTAGAGGTTCCCGGGTCATTGTTACAACTTAAGGACTTCGGGGGTTGACGATACATATAAAGTTCATCGGGGTTGGAATTAGATTTCTCTATTTTTATGCCCTTTCCCTTATTATTTTCTTTTGCCTTTTTAAATTCAGTTGGGGTAATTTCTATAACATCATCGGAATTCTCGTCGGAATCCGATTCATCGGAGAATTGGTAATCCTCCCAATATTTTGCTTCCTTGGCGGAAACACCATTGACCATAATTAACTTTGGTCGGTTGGTTGAGGATTTTCTTTTACTTAACCGTTTTATTATTTCCCCCACCGGTTCTATTTCTTCATCCGGTTCCGATTCTTCTTCCGGTTCCGATTCTTCTTCCGGTTCCGACTCTTCTTCCGGTTCTTCTTCGGGAACTTGTGAATCAGTCCACAAATCATTCCAATTTACATTTGACTCTTCATTATTATTAGGTGAGTCAATGGAATTTGTTCTAGAGGTAGACATCTATCACATAATATCAAACACATTAAGAGATTAATATATCACATAATATTCATATGTTAAAAATATATAGTTTCCAACAAAAATGTTAAGCAATCATTTTTAAAGAAAACACGGTCGAAGTCCAGACTCACTAATGCATCCTAACAAACTCGATAAGACACACTAATGCAAATTTTCTGGTTCTCTAAGACCAACGCTCTGATACCAACTGAAATGTCCCGTTCTTATTGATTAAAAACGTTCCATATTAATTGATTTCGTTGCGAGGTTTTGACCTCTATATGAGACGTTTTTCAAAGACTGCATTCCTTTTTAAAACAAACCATAACCTTTATTTCATAAATAAAGGTTTAAAAAGCTTTACGTAGATTATCAAATAATGATAATCTAAAATATCCTGTTTACACACGACCATTACATAATGGTTTACAATACAAATATGTTACATCGAAATCAGTTTCTTGAATGCAGTTTTTACACAATATCATACAAGCATGGACTCCAAATCTTGTCCTTATTTAAGTATGCGACAGCGGAAGCTCTTAATAATCACCTGAGAATAAACATGCTTAAAACGTCAACAAAAAAGTTGGTGAGTTATAGGTTTAACCTATATATATCAAATCGTAACAATAGACCACAAGATTTCATATTTCAATACACATCCCATACATAGAGATAAAAATCATTCATATGGTGAACACCTGGTAACCGACAATAACAAGATGCATATATAAGAATATCCCCATCATTCCGGGACACCCTTCGGATATGATATAAATTTCGAAGTACTAAAGCATCCGGTACTTTGGATGGGGTTTGTTAGGCCCAATAGATCTATCTTTAGGATTCGCGTCAATTAGGGTGTCTGTTCCCTAATTCTTAGATTACCAGACTTAATAAAAAGGGGCATATTCGATTTCGATAATTCAACCATAGAATGTAGTTTCACGTACTTGTGTCTATTTTGTAAATCATTTATAAAACCTGCATGTATTCTCATCCCAAAAATATTAGATTTTAAAAGTGGGACTATAACTCACTTTCACAGATTTTTACTTCGTCGGGAAGTAAGACTTGGCCACTGGTTGATTCACGAACCTATAACAATATATACATATATATCAAAGTATGTTTAAAATATATTTACAACACTTTTAATATATTTTGATGTTTTAAGTTTATTAAGTCAGCTGTCCTCGTTAGTAACCTACAACTAGTTGTCCACAGTTAGATGTACAGAAATAAATCGATAAATATTATCTTGAATCAATCCACGACCCAGTGTATACGTATCTCAGTATTGATCACAACTCAAACTATATATATTTTGGAATCAACCTCAACCCTGTATAGCTAACTCCAACATTCACATATAGAGTGTCTATGGTTGTTCCGAAATATATATAGATGTGTCGACATGATAGGTCGAAACATTGTATACGTGTCTATGGTATCTCAAGATTACATAATATATAATACAAGTTGATTAAGTTATGGTTGGAATAGATTTGTTACCAATTTTCACGTAGCTAAAATGAGAAAAATTATCCAATCTTGTTTTACCCATAACTTCTTCATTTTAAATCCGTTTTGAGTGAATCAAATTGCTATGGTTTCATATTGAACTCTATTTTATGAATATAAACAAAAAAAATATAGGTTTCTAGTCGGAAAAATAAGTTACAAGTCGTTTTTGTAAAGGTAGTCATTTCAGTCGAAAGAACGACGTCTAGATGACCATTTTAGAAAACATACTTCCACTTTGAGTTTAACCATAATTTTTGGATATAGTTTCATGTTCATAATAAAAATCATTTTCTCAGAATAACAACTTTTAAATCAAAGTTTATCATAGTTTTTAATTAACTAACCCAAAACAGCCCGCGGTGTTACTACGACGGCGTAAATCCGGTTTTACGGTGTTTTTCGTGTTTCCAGGTTTTAAATCATTAAGTTAGCATATCATATAGATATAGAACATGTTTTTAGTTGATTTTAAAAGTCAAGTTAGAAGGATTAACTTTTGTTTGCGAACAAGTTTAGAATTAACTAAACTATGTTCTAGTGATTACAAGTTTAAACCTTCGAATAAGATAGCTTTATATGTATGAATCGAATGATGTTATGAACATCATTACTACCTTAAGTTCCTTGGATGAACCTACTGGAAAAGAGAAAAATGGATCTAGCTTCAATGGATCCTTGGATGGCTCAAAGTTCTTGAAGCAAAATCATGACACGAAAACAAGTTCAAGTAAGATCATCACTTGAAATAAGATTGTTATAGTTATAGAAATTGAACCAAAGTTTGAATATGATTATTACCTTGTATTAGAATGATAACCTACTGTAAGAAACAAAGATTTCTTGAGGTTGGATGATCACCTTACAAGATTGGAAGTGAGCTAGCAAACTTGAAAGTATTCTTGATTTTATGAAACTAGAACTTTTGGAATTTATGAAGAACACTTAGAACTTGAAGATAGAACTTGAGAGAGTTCAATTAGATGAAGAAAATTGAAGAATGAAAGTGTTTTTAGGTGTTTTTGGTCGTTGGTGTATGGATTAGATATAAAGGATATGTAATTTTGTTTTCATGTAAATAAGTCATGAATGATTACTCATATTTTTGTAATCTTATGAGATATTTCATGCTAGTTGCCAAATGATGGTTCCCACATGTGTTAGGTGACTCACATGGGCTGCTAAGAGCTGATCATTGGAGTGTATATACCAATAGTACATACATCTAAAAGCTGTGTATTGTACGAGTACGAATACGGGTGCATACGAGTAGAATTGTTGATGAAACTGAACGAGAATGTAATTGTAAGCATTTTTGTTAAGTAGAAGTATTTTGATAAGTGTCTTGAAGTCTTTCAAAAGTGTATGAATACATATTAAAACACTACATGTATATACATTTTAACTGAGTCGTTAAGTCATCGTTAGTCGTTACAGGTAAATGTTGTTTTGAAACCTTTAGGTTAACGATCTTGTTAAATGTTGTTAACCCAATGTTTATAATAACAAAAGAGATTTTAAATTATTATATTATCATGATATTATGATGTACGAATATCTCTTAATATGATATATATACATTAAATGTCGTTACAACGATAAACGTTACATATATGTCTCGTTTCAAAATCATTAAGTTAGTAGTCTTGTTTTTACATATGTAGTTCATTGTTAATATAATTAATGATATGTTTACTTATCATAATATCATGTTAACTATATATATAACCATATATATGTCATCATATAGTTTTTTTTTACAAGTTTTAACGTTCGTGAATCACCGGTCAACTTGGGTGGTCAATTGTCTATATGAAACCTATTTCAATTAATCAAGTCTTAACAAGTTTGATTGCTTAACATGTTGGAAACATTTAATCATGTAAACATCAATCTCAATTAATATATATAAACATGGAAAAGTTCGGGTCACTACACCTTCAATGTCAAATGGGATGTCTATGTTGCTCTTAAACGCCACAGAATTGAGCATAGGAGATGGCTGACCTCGAAAAGGAGGGACATTGATGATGACCTGATTGGCATTGATGAATTCAAAAAGGATGCACGAAAAAGAAATGCCAAATTCATGGTCAAATACGACAAAAAGAGGGCAAAACTGTATGCAGAGCGAGCAGATAGGATCAAACGGATGACTCCCGAAGAAATGAAAGATTATCTTGCATCTACTGAGTCAGGGAGAGGAGTTAGAGCTGACATTTTTATGAAGTGGTTAGATGCTATGTTAGAAACCAGCTCATCTTCTCACCCAACATCTTCTGCACAGCCATCTACACAACATAAGCCAGCAGAAATAATCAATCTTGATGATGATGATATTCAGGGGGAGCATCTTGCTATCGTTCCCTACCTGCATCCACTTGAGCCAGTATCAACACAAGAACCATCAGCTGAACCCATGCCCATAGATAAACAAAGGGTGAAATCTGCTCCTAGGGACAATCAGCCCCTAAGGAAAGGACCCTTATTTGAGGCAGCTGATGAACATACTGAGGTGGTTGTACCAGCTGATACTAATCAGTCAGCTGGTACTGAAGACACAGCAAGGAGTGCTGTGAATGAAGACCCAGCCAGGAGTGTGCTGCTGGGTGTTACAAGTGTTGAAGACCCAGCCAAGGTGGTTGAGTTGGGTGCTAATCAAGATGATGATACAGTTAATCCTGCTGACTTTACAGTCTGGGGTAGTGGAGATCATTTATTTGTTCAATCACCTATCTCTCCCCAGACTCTCACCTATTTTAATAGAACAAAGGATAATCGTGTCAATCAGTTTCCAGTGAGTTCATCTGGCATAGGTGAATCAATCATGTATCCTCCATCTTCCCCAAAATGTCATGGTAAACACAGAACTTGGGAAGATGATTCAGTTACCCGTGGTAAGCCAGACTTATTTAAAATGAATCCAGATGAAAGAGATGCTTACCGGCTGGAGATCACTGTACAGGAATTGCTTGAGCAAAGACAAGCTGCTATCAATGAAAGGATACGCCAAGTTAGGTTGCTGCATCATCCCCTTGATCAGCCACTCTACATCACTGCCTTGACTTATGGCATTGAAATTGGTGTATACTTAAACAACAGTGGTCAAAGGCTCTTTACTGATGAGGAGAAAGCTCAATTTCAAGAGGCTCACCAGCTGGGTATGGATCTAAGGGAGTATCGTGCTGCCCTTAGAACTTAAGAGGGTAGAAAGATGATTGAAACAGCAAAATCCCTGAAAATCACTGCCGACGAGTATTTTTTGGGTCTACAAGCTGAAATTCAAAGAAGGGAGGCTGCTGATGCTGAACTCGCTGAGAGGGTAAGGCTCCAGGATATAGAAGACAAATTGGCTGCTGATAGAAAGCAAGAGGCTGAGTCCCTAGAACTAGCCAAAGCCATTGTCAAAGAACAGGATAAGGCATTTGATAAGATTGAAGCTGCTGAGAAAGCACCTGCTACTGCTCCTATAGAATCTGTTCGTACCAGTGAATTTCCTAATCATTATTATAGGAGTAGGTATGGTGATGTGATGTATAGAAGATCTAATCCTAGCAGGATCATCAAAGTCAACAGAGGGTCAAAACGAGCGTTCAATATTGTAAGGGAGAATAAAGTTCAAGAAAGAATAAACTATTGATGTTATGCGAGGTGTATATAAAATAGCTTTATATTTTAGCAGAAAATACTATTAAATACGATACAATTTTACACAAGATATTTATTTATTTAGAGAATGGATATACTTAAATCTTGCTACAACACTTATAGGCAGTGTACCTAATCGTACAGTAGTGTAGTTTTTAGTAAGTCCGGTTCGTTCCACAGGGAAAATCTTTAAACAAAGCTTAACGCTATATTAGTTTATTTTTATAAAAATACAAATATATATATATATATATATATATATATATATATATATATATATATATATATATATATATATATATATATATATATATATATAAGTAATATTATTATTATAAAGGGGGGTTTTTACCGTTTAATGACCGGTTTGTCGATTTTAAAACTTTAGTCGCAGTTAAAACCAAATGTAAAATAATAAATAAATACAAGACTTAATTTAAAGCGTAAAGTAAATAACGATAATGAAATTACGAATAATAAAAGTGCGATAAAATAAACTTGCGATAATTAAAAAGTACGATAATTAAAAGTGCAATTAAATACAATAACAATAAATAAAAATGCGATAATTAGAAGTGCAATTAAATATAAAATAAAGGAAATTAAATATGAAATAAAAGAATTATGCTTATTTAAACTTCCGTAACCATGATGTTTGACGTGTTGATTTTAGTTTTATGCCCATGGGTTAATTGTCCTTTGTCCTGGATTATTTAAAATGTCCGTCTGGTTTTTGTCCATAACAGTCCATCAGTCATAAATATAAAGTGCGAGTGTCCTCGTCAAATTATCCTTATACCCGAAGTTAAATATTCCAACTAATTGGGGACTTAAACTGTAACAAGATTTTAATACTTTGTTTAATAATTACACCAGGATGTCGACTGAGTGTAACCCAAGGTTTTAATATTTTGTTATCAATTATACCAAGTGTCCTTGTACATAATTTCACCCCTGTTTTAATTATTCTAATGGCTATTAATCCATTCCCGTGTCCGGTTAAATGAACGATTATTCGTACATATAAATACCCTACCCATCGTGTTCGATCGAGTGTATATGGTAATTTATAGGGACGCCCAATTGTAAATCTTTATATTAAAATTAACAAACTATCATTTAGTTAAACAAATATAAAGCCCATTAATAGCCCATAGTCTAATTTCCACAAGTGTCGTTCTTTTGTCCAAACCCCAATTATGGTACAAAGCCCAATTACCCAATTTTAGTAATTAGCCCAACATCATGATTACTTCGGATTAAATAAGCATAATAATAACTTAGTTACGAGACAATAAATTAAAAAGGTTGAACATAACTTACAATGATTAAAAATAGCGTAGCGTTACACGGACAGAATTTCGACTTACACCCTTACAACATTTGCTAACATACCCTTATTATTAGAATTATAATTAAAATTAAAATTAAAATATAAATTATAAATATAAATATTACGTATATAGATAGAGAGATTGATGGATATCTTTTTGTGTTCACCAAACTGCGAATTTATAGGAGATGTGGCCTGACTTTTCATGCCATGCGATCGCATGGACTTTCTTCTTCCTGGCCATGCGATCGCATGGCCAGCTGGGAGAGCTCACATGTTGCTTGTTTCCTTGTGCCGACGTTTTATAAATATAATATAATATATATATTAATTTTAAGAATTAATTATATATTATATTATATTCATATGCATAGTTGACTTGTAATTTTTAGTCCGTTGCGTCGAGAGTTGAGAGTTGACTCTGGTCCCGGTTCCGGATTTTCGAATGTCCTTGCGTATAATTTAATATCTTGTACTTTGCGTTTTGAATCTTGTACTTTTGTAATTTCGAGACGTTTCTTATCAATAATTGGAACCTCTTTGATTGTCTTTTGTACTTTTGAGCTTTTTGGTCGTTTGCGTCTTCAATTCGTCGAATCTGTCTTTTGTCTTCACTTTTTATTATTTAAACGAATATCACTTTTAAATAGAACAATTGCAACTAAAAGCTTGTCTTTCTTGAGGAATAATGCTATAAAATATATGTTCGTTTTTAGCATTATCAAATATTCCCACACTTGAGCGTTGCTTGTCCTCAAGCAATATCGTCTTGAAATACTAGAATCACTTCTTTATTCTTCACACTTTGTACATCAGTGATTTCTATACGGCGGTATAAACAATGGTAGTAACGATATGGTTTACAGTCCCACATGACTATAAAAATTTAGATCCATTAAGGAAATTGGATCTTTATGAAAACATTTGATCTTTTGAAAATTAAATCTAGTTTTTACCCTAGATAAGTTTTCTGGAATAACCCTTCACCGGTGTTTGCAAAATATTTTTGTGGGTTTGGTGGGTTTCAGATTTGAAAATTTTAGCTCAAAACTTATGGTTTTGTGTCACCCACTTGCTAACCTTGTATTTGGAAAGCAACACGTCCAGTTTACTTGTTCCGTATATTACCTTTCGGTAAACTACCGTCCGGTTGTAAAGGAAAGCGTTGAACAAGCAACTGTTAAGGCAATGTCCCCTGACATGCTTTTAATTATGGTCTATAACGTGTCGGATGCAATTACTATCCTTGGTAGGAGCAATAGTAAAGCTCACCCTTATGATTTTTTTTTTGTCTGGCACAAAGTCCTGTCTTTGACCATGCTATGCAACCACCGTTCTTACGGTTGACACCCGATTTAGTTCAGGTGACCTAATGAATTCCAGGTGAATTCCTAGGATTTTACGTTCAATGGTAATGAACGCATTGAAAATAGGTTTTTAGAAAACAAATCGGTTTGTAATTTTGATCAAAATATTTTCTCGTTCAGGCTCGAGTTTAGATATCATTGAATTCCATGAGTTTGTAATTCTCAATCTTTAAGGTCAATCTCAAGGATTGAGTAATATCAGGCTTAAAAGCTGATTTTTGATCTTTTAAGGAGATTATCCTTTCTGGGGATCTGATTCATTAGTCTTATCCAGCTAATTTGCATGGTGCCCCCTATTTTACAAGATAAATCCTTCTCATGGTTAGGAAAAATCTGACTACTTGGCAACCCTGTGTAATGCTGAGGTACGTGGATTTCCTGCTGATTTTAGTGATGACTTTTCTAGGTTTTTCGTCAACCTACAGCTGGTCTGGACGACAACTTCTTGACCTAAATCAAGAAGCGCGTTTCTTTTTCAGAAGACTTTACTTCCTTTTAATGATGGAATTGATTCATCGTGTAGATCCATCTCTTCTTTTCTTTCATCGGGTAAAATAGTTTAGTTTAGTCCAAAGCAAAAGTATTTTCAGTTATTTGTTACAGAAATATGTGACATATGTTTTAAGATAACTTGGTAATTTTTTCCACACTTGGCTTTTTTTTTTTTTTTTTCTCTATTCCATTTTAAATGAATTTTAACATTTTGGTTTGTTTCTCAATTTATGTCCTTTCTGAGCTAACAATAATTTCGGTGTTAACACCTAGTTTTATCGTTCATAAATATGTATAAACATGATTTTGAGTTCATTTAATTGAAAATTTTGAAAAATTTTACTAGATTTGGGTAGTCAGTATATAAGACTAGGGCTGTTCTTTATCATCAGAGAGCACTAGATTCTAATACAACTACTACGTTACTAGTATTTTTAATGGTAACCAAGTGTTTAAGATAAAAATTTTAAAAATCCGAAAGAATTTAACCCCTTCCCACACTTAAGATCTTGCAATGCCCTCATTTGCAAGAAATCAGTAACAATTTAAATTATTGAGGGTGATTAGCGTAAAAATGTAACACCCTGTTTTTGTTTCTGATTTTGCAGTAGGTCGGGATGCCGTCCAGATAGGAGGGACGCCGTCTAGCAACAAAAGGAGGGACGCCGTCCCGATAGGGGGGACGCCGTCCAGCAACAAAAGGTGGGACGCCGTCCAAAGTTTGGGACGCCGTCCAAACGGTCTGTCGAGCCAGCTGTTTTAATTATTTTAAAAGGGGTAAAATGGTAAAATCACTTAGATGCCAGTTTGGACCCTTCAATGCTGGTTCCTTGGTCATTTGTGGATCATATTTCATCTTCACAAACACTCCCAACATTATTTAGAGAGAGAGGAGAAGTTCTAGAGAGAGAGAGGTGGATTTGGAGAAGGAGTCGGATTCTCGCAAAAGCTCGGGTTCTAAAGTTGTTCATCTCGCTCCTAGCTACGTTGTGGTGGTATTTGTAAGCTCAAACTCCGAATTTCATTTGTTAGATTTGATGTTCAAGTTAGGGTTTTGAGCTAGATTGTTGTGAAACCCTTTTAGATGACGAAGTAGGTTCATGGTGACTTGTTAATCTTGTCACTTGGCGGGTTTTGGGTTGGTTGACGTTTTAGCCTTGATTAGGGTTTGTTCTTGAGTTTAATCACTAGGTTTAGTGATTATGGAAGTGTTGAAACTCTTTTGGGTGAGTTTGGCTAACTAATTTTGAAATGGGTCAAAATTAGGGTTTTGGTGTCAAAATGGGTATGACACGTGTTTAACACTTGTGTTCGGGTTTAATTGGCGTGTTAGGACCATTTTCACTCGTGTTAGTGATTATTGGTTAGTTTGGGCGCGTTTCGTGCTTAGAAGTGCAAATAGGTCGAATTTGCACTAGGTGTCAATTGGGTTGGTTTGTAAGTCAACCCTAATTGTGTTGTTGTGTTTGTGATAATGGAATAGGTACTTTCCATTTGGCGCGTTGCGGTTTACTTGGAAGCATTCATCAAGACAACTAGGTGAGTGGTAATATCCTATATACATATGTATGTGTAGGATGGGTGCGGGTCGGGAGAAGGGGTTCTCGCTTGTAGAGCTCGCTTCTCGTATAGGTGAAATAATTATATGTGTAGGTATATAATATATCTATTTGTGGTAGCGTGAAATGTGTAGTGTCGAGGTGTTAAGACACCACGTTTCATGTGACGAGTGATGTGTCGAGGTGTTAAGACGCCACTCGGAGTGAAGCATCGAGGTGTTAAGATGCCACTCTAAGTAATTGACAGGTGAAGCATCGAGGTGTTAAGATGCCACTCGGGGTGAAGTATCGAGGTGTTAAGGTGCCACCTAGGGGTGTAGTGTCGAGGTGTTAAGACACCACTCCGTAAAATAATGAGTGAAGCATCGAGGTGTTAAGATGCCACTCGGGGTGAAGTACCGAGGTGTTAAGGTGCCACCCTAGGGTTTAGTGATACGAGGTGTTAAGTATACTAAAGAATGTTATGAACATCGATGACTTATTTTGCGAAGTCATTCCCTTGCGAAGATTTGGTTAACCATGGTTATTGTGATGTAAGCGTAAGCAATTATGCTATTCGAGATATTTATATATGTATATTGTATACGTATAATGTTGTTTATATTAATGAATTGTTGTGATGTAGCTAACCCTCCGGGTGTGGCTTATTGGCATTGTTCACATCGTCGTTGGTGAACTCACTTTATTTATTGCTAGCTTGTTACTTAGTGATGTTACGGTATGCTTAGACTAGCTTGCCTTTATGCTTGAATGCTTCGGTATGCGGTATTTGATATTTGTGTGGCGTGTCCATTTTATACATATATATGTATGTAGTATATTATCATTCACTAAGCGTTAGCTTACCCTCTCGTTGTTTACATTTTTATAGATTGCACGGATGCGGTGGCTCGGGTAAGCGCGGGGACTAGTGGACTTGCGTAGTTGCTTTAGAAGACTTACTTTTGGATTTGATTAGGATTGGGTAGCGTGTCCCCAATCCCATGCTCGGTCTATGTTTTTGTATAAACTAATGGGTCGAAATAGTTACTTGTGGTATTTTGGGTCGATGTGGGCCCGGTGTCGTAAAACTCGGTTTTTATTGTGGAAAACTCCTAGTTTAAACTATTGTAATCTATTGTGAAAGTGTTTTGGTTTAAAAGTGTCGGGAAGCGGGTTTTCGCCCGCGTGTGTTCGAAAAAACTGATCAGAATGTTTTAGTACATCTGGACGCCGTCCCAGATGGCTGGACGCCGTCCCAGTCTTAAGTTCTGGACGCCGTCCAAGCTTTTGGACGCCGTCCAGATCAACTGTTCCAGAAATTTTTATTTTTTTTGGCACATTTTCGGAAGGTTAACGGGTTGGGTTGTTACAAGTGGTATCAGAGCATGGTCTAAGGGATTTAGGTGACTTGAGATAGGTGCCTAGACTTAGACTTGTGTGCGTGCTTAATTGTTGCGGGACTTGTAGTATTACGGGTCGGAATGAGTTTAGTTAGTGCCTTGATTGTAGGTTGACTAACGTTTATATTAGTAATGCAGATATTATTAATATGCTATTGTGTTGCGATATTGATTCTTGCGTTGTGTTTTGTTTGTGGTTGTTTTTGTTTATATCATCGAGCGAGGCGGTCGTTACACTAACGAGTCGATGCGGCGTGTGTGCGTAATAAGGACTTGCAAACCTTATTACGGGTGCAAATCGTGTCTAACGAGTGATGTACGACGAGTGTTTAGCAAGATGGGACGGTGTTGTGCGTGCGGTTTTATACGTTCGTGGACTAATCGTTTTGCATTCTTTAGAATGACGACGCGAAACGAGATCGAGGCGAATGACGCGGAGTTTAACGCTAGAGTTGCGACCGCCGTTGAGGAGCAAATGAGTGCGTTTCGAGAAGAAATGGATAGGAAGTATTCCGAACTTCAAAGTAGTGGTGAAATGGAGCGTTGTCTTAAGATCTTCATGAGGACTAAACCCCTGATATATGACAAAAAACCGGATCCTTTGGTAAGCACAACTTGGATTTCGGATGTTGAAGGGTGTTTTTGTACTATTGATTGCCCTCCCGAGAAAAAGACGAGACTCGCTACGAGTTTGTTGCGGGGTAGGGCGAGGGATTGGTTGGATGGTAAGATTGATCTTGTCGATGGCAAAACGTTTATGGCCTTATCGTGGGACGAGTTTAAGGAGGAATTCTTCGAGGAGTTCCGGACTTCGGCCGACTTGTGGGAATTGCGTAATGAGTTGCGAAATTTGCAACAGGGTTATATGGATTTGAATACTCTCAAGACGACCTTTATGGCGAAGGCTCGTTTTTGCCAGGAGTATTTGGGGAATGATCATTTGTTGATGCAAGATTTCTATCGAACCTTGAATAATGACTTGATGAGTAAGATTAGCAGAGTTCAGGCGAGATCGTTTGCGGAGTTATTCGCCGCGGCTAGAGATTTCGAGTCGTATTCGCGATCGAAGGTTGGTGAACCTTCAAGTGAGAGAAGGGTTGTTTCTTATGGTGCTCCAAGTAAGAGGACTAAGGGTCCGAGCGTGAGCACGGGTGGTACACGGACGGGTATATCGGATTCTAGTGCGTCTAGGTGTTACAATTGTGGCGTGAAGGGACACAAGTCTTGAAAATGTCCGTTGCCAAAGGGTGATGGCACGGTATGCTTCAATTGCCAAGAAGAAGGACATCGTAAGTCAGAATGTCCCGAGTTAGCGAGGACGGGGGCGGCAAGGAGACGTTAAGGTACGTTTCGTTTTAATAAATGTCCTTTGATAATTTATTATGTGCCGTTTGAGTTGGTGTATGTTAAATGGATCGTGTTGTGCTTGATATTGTTGTTATGGGTGACGTTCCTAATGGAAGTACCCTATGGTGACGTTTTGATTGTTGGGCGAAGGGCGTAAGACTTGGTGCAACCAAGCATTCCTTAGTATTGGGAATGTTTCTACCAAGCCATGTGGATGGGCTTAGGTGTTCGGATGTTAGAGCGTGTTCGCCCTCGTGTTAAAGTTGATGAACCATGAGGTTCGTCGGGTGGTTGGAACCCTTGAGATCGAGTGTTTTGGACCTCGATGTATGTTGGTAATGGAGTCTACATGACGCGACATTATGTGCCTCTCTTATACCTACTAGCGTGGTGTTCGACTCCGATAGTGATGCGGTTACGTTGTACTTAGGGTACCGGAGAAACCCTTAGGTACATGAGTGACTGGGTTGAAATCTGACAAACTAAAGCAATTGGATGATTGCGAGAGTATAGTTTGTGCATTTTGTGGTACACTTTTCATTTGAAGTGTTTAGGGATCGTTTGAAATCCTTTGTATGCTCATGGTTGGAGCAAGATGTAGTGGTGGGTCGTGTGAACCTAATTGTTGGTAAAGTCTACCTTTGGTAGTATTGTACGAGTTGTGGATATTGGAACGTAGTTCCAAGTGGGGGAGTTACACTCCCGCACGAGGAAGTTTTAGTGTGAGATTTCGGATGATGCTTTTGGTAGATCCGGAAATTTGGTCGAGACACAGTTTGGGTCGATTTGTGGTAGAGTACAATTTTGGTTAACTTGTACTTATGATATTGGATTTGTAAATTATCACTGAGGTGGTATGTTGGTGAATCTCGTTGAGAGATAATGGACGTGTTTGGCGAGCAAGGTAAAATCCCTCGGTTAAGGGATGTGTGTGAGTCGGGTTCTCTTTTAGAGAATTATTGTTTGGTACCTATGTTCGATATATGTGGTTCTTGCTCGATTATGGATGGTTAGTGGTATCCGCTAGGGTTCACTATAGTGTAACAGAGCGCGATGTTGCACTACTCGTTGTTTGAGGCCGAAAGTGCGTATGTGATTGATGAAGCATGACCTTCGGGGTCCGCTGACTTCATCGTGGTATTGATGAATGATGAAGCATGACTTTCGGAGTCCGCTGACTTCATCATGGGAGTATGCGATTGGTGAAGCATGATCTTCGGGTCCGCTGACTTCATCATGAGCGGGGTGATATATCGGTGAAGCATGACTTTCGGGTCCGCTGACTTCATCCGGTGTTGAGATTGGTGAAGCATGGCCTTCAGGGTCCGCTGACTTCATCAGGAGAGTAGTGTTACGTCAGCATGGCATAACATTATCGGGAAATGCGAGTACCGGTGGGAAATGAGAGTACCATTCTTGATTTGTGTTGTGGGAACTATCAGTTGTTTTATACGCCGATGGTGGGGTCGTGAGGACCATGTGGTGTGATTTGTGATGCGATAGCCGTGTTTCGCTCACATGTTGTCACGGGTATGACAATAGCCGATTTTGTACACCTTAGGATTAGCATTGCCATAGTCGTTTTGGGCGCTTTTGGTTTTAGCCGTTGTTTATGATGTTAGGATAGTGGCATATTGGTTGTATTGCGCACTACAAAGGATGTTTAGTGGTAAGTGTAATCCGTAAGGATTCATGTGGTCCGGTCTTCATCGTTTCGGATTGTTGACTTTAGGATTGAGACTTGGTTGCTTCTAGCATTGTACCTGTAATGGTACGCTAAAGGGTTGATATCTCGGTCCGAGATTGGTTGAGTTTTCCTGATGATTGGGAGTGAGCATGGTTTTAGTGCTCGGATAGTGGGTTTGATAAATCGCGGGAGACGATTCTAGTTGTTAAAGGTGATTCCTTGGGAAGAGTTGACTAGGAAAGTCGGATTGGGACTTATGTTGAGGACCGTGGAGTGTGGTCCGTTTGGTTAAGTGACGAGGATCACGAGGACGTGATCGATTCTAAGTGGGGGAGAGTTGTAACACCCTGTTTTTGTTTCTGATTTTGCAGTAGGTCGGGACGCCGTCCAGATAGGAGGGACGCCGTGTAGTGACCCGAACTTTTCCATGTTTATATATATTAATTGAGATTGATATTTACATGATTAAATGTTTCCAACATGTTAAGCAATCAAACTTGTTAAGACTTGATTAATTGAAATATGTTTCATATAGACAATTGACCACCCAAGTTGACCGGTGATTCACGAACGCTAAAACTTGTAAAAACTATATGATGACATATATATGGATATATATATATAGTTAACATGATACTATGATAAGTAAACATATCATTAAGTATATTAACAATGAACTACATATGTAAAAACAAGACTACTAACTTAATGATTTTTAAACGAGACATATATGTAACGATTATCGTTGTAAAGACATTTAATGTATATATATATCATATTACGAGATATTCATACATGATAATATCATGATAATATAATAATTTAAAATCTCATTTGATATTATAAACATTGGGTTAACAACATTTAACAAGATCGTTAACCTAAAGGTTTCAAAACAACACTTACATGTAACGACTAACGATGACTTAACGACTCAGTTAAAATGTATATACATGTAGTGTTTTAATATGTATTTATACACTTTTGAAAGACTTCAATACACTTATCAAAATACTTCTACTTAACAAAAATGCTTACAATTACATCCTCGTTCAGTTTCATTAACAATTCTACTCGTATGCACCCGTATTCGTACTCGTACAATACACAGCTTTTAGATGTATGTACTATTAGTATATACACTCTAATGATCAACTCTTAGCAGCTCATGTGAGTCACCTAACACATGTGGGAACCATCATTTGGCAACTAGCATGAAATATCTCATAAAATTACAAAAATATGAGTAATCATTCATGACTTATTTACATGAAAACAAAATTACATATCCTTTATATCTAATCCATACACCAACGACCAAAAATACCTATAAACACTTTCATTCTTCAATTTTCTTCATCTAATTGATCTCTCTCAAGTTCTATCTTCAAGTTCTAAGTGTTCTTCATATATTCTACAAGTTCTAGTTACATAAAATCAAGAATACTTCCAAGTTTGCTAGCTCACTTCCAATCTTGTAAGGTGATCATCCAACCTCAAGAAATCTTTGTTTCTTACAGTAGGTTATCATTCTAATACAAGGTAATAATCATATTCAAACTTTGGTTCAATTTCTATAACTATAACAATCTTATTTCAAGTGATGATCTTACTTGAACTTGTTTTCGTGTCATGATTCTGCTTCAAGAACTTCGAGCCATCCAAGGATCCGTTGAAGCTAGATCCATTTTTCTCTTTTCCAGTAGGTTTATCCAAGGAACTTAAGGTAGTAATGATGTTCATAACATCATTCGATTCATACATATAAAGCTATCTTATTCGAAGGTTTAAACTTGTAATCACTAGAACATAGTTTAGTTAATTCTAAACTTGTTCGCAAACAAAAGTTAATCCTTCTAACTTGACTTTTAAAATCAACTAAACAAATGTTCTATTTCTATATGATATGCTAACTTAATGATTTAAAACCTGGAAACACGAAAAACACCGTAAAACCGGATTTACGCCGTCGTAGTAACACTGCGGGCTGTTTTGGGTTAGTTAATTAAAAACTATGATAAACTTTGATTTAAAAGTTGTTATTCTGAGAAAATGATTTTTATTATGAACATGAAACTATATCCAAAAATTATAGTTAAACTCAAAGTGGAAGTATGTTTTCTAAAATGGTCATCTAGACGTTGTTTTTTCGACTGAAATGACTACCTTTACAAAAACAACTTGTAACTTATTTTTCTGACTATAAACCTATACTTTTTCTATTTAGATTCATAAAATATAGTTCAATATGAAACCATAGCAATTTGATTCACTCAAAACGGATTTAAAATGAAGAAGTTATGGGTAAAACAAGATTGGATAATTTTTCTCATTTTAGCTACGTGAAAATTGGTAACAAATCTATTCCAACCATAACTTAATCAACTTGTATTGTATATTATGTAATCTTGAGATACCATAGACACGTATACAATGTTTCGACCTATCATGTCGACACATCTATATATATATTTCGGAACAACCATAGACACTCTATATGTGAATGTTGGAGTTAGCTATACAGGGTTGAGGTTGATTCCAAAATATATATAGTTTGAGTTGTGATCAATACTGAGATACGTATACACTGGGTCGTGGATTGATTCAAGATAATATTTATCAATTTATTTCTGTACATCTAACTGTGGACAACTAGTTGTAGGTTACTAACGAGGACAGCTGACTTAATAAACTTAAAACATCAAAATATATTAAAAGTGTTGTAAATATATTTTGAACATACTTTGATATATATGTATATATTGTTATAGGTTCATGAATCAACCAGTGGCCAAGTCTTACTTCCCGACGAAGTAAAAATCTGTGAAAGTGAGTTATAGTCCCACTTTTAAAATCTAATATTTTTGGGATGAGAATACATGCAGGTTTTATAAATGATTTACAAAATAGACACAAGTACGTGAAACTACATTCTATGGTTGAATTATCGAAATCGAATATGCCCCTTTTTATTAAGTCTGGTAATCTAAGAATTAGGGAACAGACACCCTAATTGACGCGAATCCTAAAGATAGATCTATTGGGCCTAACAAACCCCATCCAAAGTACCGGATGCTTTAGTACTTCAAAATTTATATCATATCCGAATGGTGTCCCGGAATGATGGAGATATTCTTATATATGCATCTTGTTAATGTCGGTTACCAGGTGTTCACCATATGAATGATTTTTATCTCTATGTATGGGATGTGTATTGAAATATGAAATCTTGTGGTCTATTATTATGATTTGATATATATAGGTTAAACCTATAACTCACCAACATTTTTGTTGACGTTTTAAGCATGTTTATTCTCAGGTGATAATTAAGAGCTTCCGCTGTCGCATACCTTAAATAAGGACGAGATTTGGAGTCCATGCTTGTATGATATTGTGTAAAAACTGCATTCAAGAAACTTATTTTGTTGTAACATATTTGTATTGTAAACCATTATGTAATGGTCGTGTGTAAACAGGATATTTTAGATTATCATTATTTGATAATCTACGTAAAGCTTTTTAAAACCTTTATCTATGAAATAAAGGTTATGGTTTGTTTTAAAAATGAATGCAGTCTTTGAAAAACGTCTCATATAGAGGTCAAAACCTCGCAACGAAATCAATTAATATGGAACGTTTTTAATCATTAAGAACGGGACATTTCAGTTGGTATCCGAGCGTTGGTCTTAGAGAACCAGAATTTTGCATTAGTGTGTCTTATCGAGTTTGTTAGGATGCATTAGTGAGTCTGGACTTCGACCGTGTTTACTTGAAAAATGATTGCTTAACAAATTTTGTTGGAAACTATATATTTTTAACATGTGAATATTATGTGATATATTAATCTCTTAACGCGTTTGATATTATGTGATAGATGTCTACCTCTAGAACAAGTCCCATTGACTCACCTAATAATAATGAAGAGTCAAATGTAAATTGGAATGATTCGTGGACTGATTCACAAGTTCCCGAAGAGGAACCGGAAGAAGAGTCGGAACCGGAAGAAGAATCGGAACCGGAAGAAGAATCGGAACCGGATGAAGAAATAGAACCGGTGGGGGAAATAATAAAACGGTTAAGTAAAAGAAAATCCTCAACCAACCGACCAAGGTTAATTATGGTCAATGGTGTTTCTGCCAAGGAAGCAAAATATTAGGAGGATTACCAATTCTCCGATGAATCGGATTCCGACGAGAATTCCGATGATGTTATAGAAATTACCCCAACTGAATTTAAAAAGGCAAAAGAAAATAATAAGGGAAAGGGCATAAAAATAGAGAAATCTAATTCCAACCCCGATGAACTTTATATGTATCGTCAACCCCCGAAGTCCTTAAGTTGTAACAATGACCCGGGAACCTCTAAACCACCAGGTTTTTCTAAACCAATGTGGAAAACGACGGCTCGTATTAGGGGAACATCATATATCCCTATAAACTTGGCAAAACGAACCAAAACCGAAGAAGAAGAAACAAGCGAGTCGGAATAAGATAGTTGTATTCGTGTGGTGTAATATAGTGTGCTTATGCTTTATGATATATGTAAAAATTGCTTGTATTAATAAGTATTTTTTTTTTTATGAATCTAACTCTTGTCTATTTTACAGTATAAAAACACAAAATGGATAGACAACCCAATATTTTAAGAGACCTACCCGGAGACATGATTGATGAAATCTTGTCTAGAGTCAGTCAGAATTCTTCGGCACAACTATTTAAGGCGAGATCAGTTTGTAAGACATTCGAAGAACGTTCCAAGAATGCCTTGGTTTATAAAAGGCTTTCGTTCGAAAGATGGGGGATATCACATTGGGAAATCCATAAGTTACGATGTGTTTACTTTGACGCATATATTGCGGGGAACCCAAATGCTATTTTACGCAATGGGTTAAGAAATTATTTTGACTCAATATATCCGAATATTGGACTTCGTAATTTAGAAAAAGCGGCTAACATGCAACATAAAGAAGCATGTTATGCTTACGGATTAGTAATGTTCGCTTCTCACCAAAGTGAGAACAAGAACATCGGGCTACAACTATTAAACAAAACGTTTCCACAAGTGACGGAGTCGGTAATTGGGGTAAGAAATGAGGTTTTTAGATTGTTACGGGACTGTTGGACATTACGTAACCCTCGTCCCTTTGACGACGTTACAACACGCTGTCTTATCAACGGCCATAACGGTTATGTTCCACAAGACCAAGGATGGGAAGTAATCCTAGTAAAACCAGAATGCATGACTTGTTTCTGGACGTATGAATTACGTGTCTTTATTGCCTTTGCTGAACGACTTGTGTACTAGCTAGAATTATCTTCACAACCATCTTGTATCAAATTTATTATGTGCTATATTTCATGTTATATGTAAAATAAGCGGTATTGTAAGTTTGTAAAATATTGTGTAAAAGTCTGAACGCGAAATATTATTATAATCAGTTTTTCATATAGAATTGTAGTAGTTGAATTGTATATTAGCTACTAAGTATGAACTTAACGGGTAGGTACTACCCGAATTTAAACTTATAAAACGCTAATATGAAGAAAAAGCTTTTATAAATGAGTTCATATTATGCTACGAAATACTATTAACTACTCTTAATATTCTGTATGATTAACTTGTTCCATTTGACTATTTTGAAGGAAATGGCACCGACTACTCGACACACCGTGAATATGAATGAAGAGGAATTCCGTACTTTTCTAGCTTCAAACATAGCCGCAGTACAGGCTGCGCTACATACCAACAATAACCTTGGATCTAGCAGTACAGGAAATCGTGTAGGATATACTTACAAAGAATTCACTGCCTGCAAACCTTTGGAATTTGATGGAACCGAAGGACCGATCGGATTGAAACGGTGGACCGAGAAGGTCGAATCGGTGTTTGCCATAAGTAAGTGTACTGAAGAGGACAAAGTGAAGTACGCTACGAATACCTTCACAGGTTCTGCGTTAACATGGTGGAATACCTATCTAGAGCAAGTGGGACAAGACGATGCGTACGCACAACCGTGGTCAGCATTCAAGCACTTGATGAACGAGAAGTACCGTCCCAGAACCGAGGTCAATAAGTTCAAGACAGAACTTAGAGGGTTACGAACCCAAGGATTCGATATTACCACGTACGAAAGATGATTCACCGAATTGTGCCTATTGTGTCCGGGAGCATTCGAAGATGAGGAAGAGAAGATCGACGCGTTTATGAAAGGATTACCGGAAAGAATTCAAGAAGATATAAGTTCACACGAGCCCGCCTCCATACAACAGGCATGTAGAATGGCTCACAAACTAGTGAACCAGATTGAAGAAAGAATTAAAGAACAGACTGCTGAAGAGGCCAATGTGAAGCAAGTCAAAAGAAAGTGGGAGGAAAACGGTGATAAGAATCACCAATACAATAACAACAGCAATTACAACAATAATCGCAACAATTATCCCAACAATCGCAACATCAATCGCAACTACAACAAACGGCCCAACAACAACAACAACAACAACAACAACAACAACAACAACAACAACAACAACAACAACAACAACAACAACAACAACAACTACAACAATCATCCCAACAACAATAATAACCGCAACAACAACAACAATCAGAAGCAGCTATGCCAAAGGTGTGAAAAGTATCACTCGGGGTTCTGCACCAAATTTTGCAACAAGTGTAAAAGAAATGGTCATAGCGCGATGAAGTGTGAGGTCTACGGACCAGGGGTTAATAGAACGAAAGGAACAAATGGTGTCGGAACGAGTAATGGCGGAGCAAGTAGTGTCGGAGCAAGTTATGCCAATGTAGTTTATTATAAATGTGGAAAACCGGGCCACATTATTAGAAACTGCCCGAACCAGGAAAACACGAATGGACAAGGCCGCGAAAGAGTTTTCAATATTAATGCGGCAGAGGCACAGGAAGACCCGGAGCTTGTTACGGGTACGTATCTTATTGACAATAAATCTGCTTACGTTTTATTTGATTCGGGTGCGGATAGAAGCTATATGAGTAGAGATTTTTGTGCTAAATTAAGTTGTCCATTGACGCCTTTGGATAGTAAATTTTTACTCGAATTAGCAAATGGCAAATTAATTTCAGCAGATAATATATGTCGGAATCGAGAAATTAAACTGGTTAGCGAAACATTTAAGATTGATTTGATACGAGTAGAGTTAGGGAGTTTTGATGTGATAATCGGTATGGACTGGTTGAAAGAAGTGAAAGCAGAGATCGTTTGTTACAAAAATGCAATTCGCATTATACGAGAAAAAGGAAAACCCTTAATGGTGTACGGAGAAAAGGGCAACACGAAGCTACATCTTATTAGTAATTTGAAGGCACAAAAACTAATAAGAAAAGGTTGCTATGCTGTTCTAGCACACGTCGAGAAAGTACAAACTGAAGAAAAGAGCATCAATGATGTTCCCATTGCAAAAGAATTTCCCGATGTATTTCTGAAAGAATTCCCGGGATTACCCCCACATCGATCCGTTGAATTTCAAATAGATCTTGTACCAGGAGCTGCACCAATAGCTCGTGCTCCTTACAGACTCGCACCCAGCGAGATGAAAGAACTGCAAAGCCAATTACAAGAACTTTTAGAGCGTGGTTTCATTCGACCAAGCACATCACCGTGGGGAGCTCATGTTTTGTTTGTCAAGAAGAAAGATGGTACATTCAGGTTGTGTATCGACTACCGAGAGTTGAACAAACTTACCATCAAGAACCGCTACCCACTACCGAGAATCGACGACTTATTTGATCAACTACAAGGCTCGTCTATTTATTCAAAGATTGACTTACGTTCCGGGTATCATCAAATGCGGGTGAAAGAAGATGATATTCCAAAGACTGCTTTCAGAACACGTTACGGTCATTACGAGTTTTTGGTCATGCCGTTTGGTTTAACTAATGCACCAGCTGTGTTCATGGACCTTATGAACCAAGTGTGTGGACCATACCTTGACAAGTTTGTCATTGTTTTCATTGATGACATACTTATTTACTCAAAGAATGACCAAGAACACGGTGAACATTTGAGAAAGGTGTTAGAAGTATTGAGGAAGGAAGAATTGTACGCTAAGTTTTCAAAGTGTGCATTTTGGTTGGAAGAAGTTCAATTTCTCGGTCACATAGTGAACAAAGAAGGTATTAAGGTGGATCCGGCAAAGATAGAAACTGTTGAAAAGTGGGAAACCCCGAAAACTCCGAAACACATACGCCAGTTTTTAGGACTAGCTGGTTACTACAGAAGGTTCATCCAAGACTTTTCCAGAATAGCAAAACCCTTGACTGCATTAACGCATAAAGGGAAGAAATTTGAATGGAATGATGAACAAGAGAAAGCGTTTCAGTTATTGAAGAAAAAGCTAACTACGGCACCTATATTGTCATTGCCTGAAGGGAATGATGATTTTGTGATTTATTGTGACGCATCAAAGCAAGGTCTCGGTTGTGTATTAATGCAATGAACGAAGGTGATTGCTTATGCGTCTAGACAATTGAAGATTCAAGAACAAAATTATACGACGCATGATTTGGAATTAGGCGCGGTTGTTTTTGCATTAAAGACTTGGAGGCACTACTTATATGGGGTCAAAAGTATTATATATACTGACCATAAAAGTCTTCAACACATATTTAATTAGAAACAACTGAATATGAGGCAGCGTAGGTGGATTGAATTATTGAATGATTACGACTTTGAGATTCGTTACCACCCGGGGAAGGTAAATGTGGTAGCCGATGCCTTGAGCAGGAAGGACAGAGAACCCATTCGAGTAAAATCTATGAATATAATGATTCATAATAACCTTACTACTCAAATAAAGGAGGCGCAACAAGGAGTTTTAAAAAAGGAAATTTAAAGGATGAAATACCCAAAGGATCGGAGAAGCATCTTAAGATTCGGGAAGACGGAACCCGGTATAGGGCTGAAAGGATTTGGGTACCAAAATTTGGAGATATGAGAGAAATGGTACTTAGAGAAGCTCATAAAACTAGATACTCAATACATCCTGGAACGGGGAAGATGTACAAGGATCTCAAGAAACATTTTTGGTGGCCGAGTATGAAAGTCGATGTTGCTAAATACGTAGGAGAATGTTTGACGTGTTCTAAGGTCAAAGCTGAGCATCAGAAACCATCAGGTCTAGTTCAACAACCCGAAATCCCGGAATGGAAATGGGAAAACATTACCATGGATTTCATCACTAAATTGCCAAGGACTGCAAGTGGTTTTGATACTATTTGGGTAATAGTTGATCGTCTCACCAAATTAGCACACTTCCTACCAATAAGAGAAGATGACAAGATGGAGAAGTTAGCACGACTGTATTTGAAGGAAGTCGTCTCCAGACATGGAATACCAATCTCTATTATCTCTGATAGGGATGGCAGATTTATTTCAAGATTCTGGCAGACATTACAGCAAGCATTAGGAACTCGTCTAGACATGAGTACTGCCTATCATCCACAAACTGATGGGCAGAGCGAAAGGACGATACAAACGCTTGAAGACATGCTACGAGCATGTGTTATTGATTTCGAAAACAGTTGGGATCGACATCTACCGTTAGCAGAATTTTCCTACAACAACAGCTACCATTCAAGCATTGAGATGGCGCCGTTTGAAGCACTTTATGGTAGAAAGTGCAGGTCTCCGATTTGTTGGAGTGAAGTGGGGGATAAACAGATTACGGGTCCGGAAATTATACAAGAAACTACCGAGAAGATCATCCAAATTCAACAACGGTTGAAAACCGCCCAAAGTCGACAAAAGAGCTACGCTGACATTAAAAGAAAAGATATAGAATTTGAAATTGGAGAGATGGTCATGCTTAAAGTTGCACCTTGGAAAGGCGTTGTTCGATTTGGTAAACGAGGGAAATTAAATCCAAGGTATATTGGACCATTCAAGATTATTGATCATGTTGGACCAGTAGCTTACCGACTTGAGTTACCTCAGCAACTTGCGGCTGTACATAACACTTTCCACGTCTCGAATTTGAAGAAATGTTTTGCTAAAGAAGATCTCACTATTCCGTTAGATGAAATCCAAATCAACGAAAAACTTCAATTCATCGAAGAACCCGTCGAAATAATGGATCGTGAGGTTAAAAGACTTAAGCAAAACAAGGTACCAATTGTTAAGGTTCAATGGAATGCTCGTAGAGGACCCGAGTTCACCTGGGAGCGTGAAGATCAGATGAAGAAGAAATACCCGCATCTATTTCCAGAAGATTCGTCAACACCTTCAACAACTTAAAATTTTGGGACGAAATTTATTTAACGGGTAGGTACTGTAGTGACCCGAACTTTTCTATGTTTATATATATTAATTGAGATTGATATTTACATGATTAAATGTTTCCAACATGTTAAGCAATCAAACTTGTTAAGACTTGATTAATTGAAATATGTTTCATATAGACAATTGACCACCCAAGTTGACCGGTGATTCACGAACGTTAAAACTTGTAAAAACTATATGATAACATATATATGGATATATATATAGTTAACATGATACTATGATAAGTAAACATATCATTAAGTATATTAACAATGAACTACATATGTAAAAACAAGACTACTAACTTAATGATTTTTAAACGAGACATATATGTAACGATTATCGTTGTAAAGACATTTAATGTATATATATCATATTAAGAGATATTCATACATGATAATATCATGATAATATAATAATTTAAAATCTCATTTGATATTATAAACATTGGGTTAACAACATTTAACAAGATCGTTAACCTAAAGGTTTCAAAACAACACTTACATGTAACGACTAACGATGACTTAACGACTCAGTTAAAATGTATATACATGTAGTGTTTTAATATGTATTTATACACTTTTGAAAGACTTCAATACACTTATCAAAATACTTCTACTTAACAAAAATGCTTACAATTACATCCTCGTTCAGTTTCATCAACAATTCTACTCGTATGCACCCGTATTCGTACTCGTACAATACACAGCTTTTAGATGTATGTACTATTAGTATATACACTCTAATGATCAGCTCTTAGCAGCCCATGTGAGTCACCTAACACATGTGGGAACCATCATTTGGCAACTAGCAAGAAATATCTCATAAAATTACAAAAATATGAGTAATCATTCATGACTTATTTACATGAAAATAAAATTACATATCCTTTATATCTAATCCATACACCAACGACCAAAAACACCAACAAACACTTTCATTCTTCAATTTTCTTCATCTAATTGATCTCTCTCAAGTTCTATCTTCAAGTTCTAAGTGTTCTTCATATATTCTACAAGTTCAAGTTACATAAAATCAAGAATACTTCCAAGTTTGCTAGCTCACTTCCAATCTTGTAAGGTAAGAAATCTTTGTTTCTTATAGTAGGTTATCATTCTAATACAAGGTAATAATCATATTCAAACTTTGGTTCAATTTCTATAACTATAACAATCTTATTTCAAGTGATGATCTTACTTGAACTTGTTTTCGTGTCATGATTCTGCTTCAAGAACTTCGAGCCATCCAAGGATCCGTTGAAGCTAGATCCATTTTTCTCTTTTCCAGTAGGTTTATCCAAGGAACTTAAGGTAGTAATGATGTTCATAACATCATTCGATTCATACATATAAAGCTATCTTATTCGAAGGTTTAAACTTGTAATCACTAGAACATAGTTTAGTTAATTCTAAACTTGTTCGCAAACAAAAGTTAATCCTTCTAACTTGACTTTTAAAATCAACTAAACACATGTTCTATTTCTATATGATATGCTAACTTAATGATTTAAAACCTGGAAACACGAAAAACACCGTAAAACCGGATTTACGCCGTCGTAGTAACACCGCGGGCTGTTTTGGGTTAGTTAATTAAAAACTATGATAAACTTTGATTTAAAAATTGTTATTCTGAGAAAATGATTTTTATTATGAACATGAAACTATATCCAAAAATTATGGTTAAACTCAAAGTGGAAGTATGTTTTCTAAAATGGTCATCTAGACGTCGTTCTTTCGACTTAAATTGACTACCTTTACAAAAACAACTTGTAACTTATTTTTCTGACTATAAACCTATACTTTTTCTGTTTATATTCATAAAATAGAGTTCAATATGAAACCATACCAATTTGATTCACTCAAAACGGATTTAAAATGAAGAAGTTATGGGTAAAACAAGATTGGATAATTTTTCTCATTTTAGCTACGTGAAAATTGGTAACAAATCTATTCCAACCATAACTTAATCAACTTGTATTGTATATTATGTAATCTTGAGATACCATAGACACGTATACAATGTTTCGACCTATCATGTCGACACATCTATATATATATTTCGGAACAACCATAGACACTCTATATGTGAATGTTGGAGTTAGCTATACAGGGTTGAGGTTGATTCCAAAATATATATAGTTTGAGTTGTGATCAATACTGAGATACGTATACACTGGGTCGTGGATTGATTCAAGATAATATTTATCGATTTATTTCTGTACATCTAACTGTGGACAACTAGTTGTAGGTTACTAACGAGGACAGCTGACTTAATAAACTTAAAACATCAAAATATATTAAAAGTGTTGTAAATATATTTTGAACATACTTTGATATATATGTATATATTGTTATAGGTTCGTGAATCAACCAGTGGCCAAGTCTTACTTCCCGACGAAGTAAAAATCTGTGAAAGTGAGTTATAGTCCCACTTTTAAAATCTAATATTTTTGAGATAAGAATACATGCAGGTTTTATAAATGATTTACAAAATAGACACAAGTACGTGAAACTACATTCTATGGTTGAATTATCGAAATCGAATATGCCCCTTTTTATTAAGTCTGGTAATCTAAGAATTAGGGAACAGACACCCTAATTGACGCGAATCCTAAAGATAGATCTATTGGGCCTAACAAACCCCATCCAAAGTACCGGATGCTTTAGTACTTCGAAATTTATATCATATCCGAAGGGTGTCCCGGAATGATGGGGATATTCTTATATATGCATCTTGTTAATGTCGGTTACCAGGTGTTCACCATATGAATGATTTTTATCTCTATGTATGGGATGTGTATTGAAATATGAAATCTTGTGGTCTATTATTATGATTTGATATATATAGGTTAAACCTATAACTCACCAACATTTTTGTTGACGTTTTAAGCATGTTTATTCTCAGGTGATAATTAAGAGCTTCCGCTGTCGCATACTTAAATAAGGACGAGATTTGGAGTCCATGCTTGTATGATATTGTGTAAAAACTGCATTCAAGAAACTTATTTTGTTGTAACATATTTGTATTGTAAACCATTATGTAATGGTCGTGTGTAAACAGGATATTTTAGATTATCATTATTTGATAATCTACGTAAAGCTTTTTAAAACCTTTATCTATGAAATAAAGGTTATGGTTTGTTTTAAAAATGAATGCAGTCTTTGAAAAACGTCTCATATAGAGGTCAAAACCTCGCAACGAAATCAATTAATATGGAACGTTTTTAATCAATAAGAACGGGACATTTCACGTCGTCCAGTAACAAAAGGTGGGACGCCGTCCCGATAGGGGGGACGCCGTCCAGCAACAAAAGGTGAGACGCCGTCCAAAGTTTGGGACGCCGTCCAAACGGTCTGTCGAGCCAGCTGTTTTAATTATTTTAAAAGGGGTAAAATGGTAAAATCACTTAGATGCCGGTTTGGACCCTTCAATACTGGTTCCTTGGTCATTTGTGGATCATATTTCATCTTCACAAACACTCCCAACATTATTTAGAGAGAGAGGAGAAGTTCTAGAGAGAGAGAGGTGGATTTGGAGAAGGAGTCGGATTCTCGTAAAAGCTCGGGTTCTAAAGTTGTTCATCTCGCTCCAAGCTACGTTGTGGTGGTATTGGTAAGCTCAAACTCCGAATTTCATTTGTTAGATTTGATGTTCAAGTTAGGGTTTTGAGCTAGATTGTTGTGAAACCCTTTTAGATGACGAAGTAGGTTCATGGTGACTTGTTAATCTTGTCACTTGGCGGGTTTTGGGTTGGTTGACGTTTTAGCCTTGATTAGGGTTTGATCTTGAGTTTAATCACTAGGTTTAGTGATTATGGAAGTGTTGAAACTCTTTTGGGTGAGTTTGGCTAACTAATTTTGAAATGGGTCAAAATTAGGATTTTGGTGTCAAAATGGGTATGACACGTGTTTAACACTTGTGTTCGGGTTTAATTGGCGTGTTAGGACCATTTTCACTCGTGTTAGTGATTATTGGTTAGTTTGGGCGCGTTTCGTGCTTAGAAGTGCAAATAGGTCGAATTTGCACTAGGTGTCAATTGGGTTGGTTTGTAAGTCAACCCTAATTGTGTTGTTGTGTTTGTGATAATGGAATAGGTACTTTCCATTTGGCGCATTGCGGTTTACTTGGAAGCATTCATCAAGACGACTAGGTGAGTGGTAATATCCTATATGCATATGTATGTGTAGGATGGGTACGGGTCGGGAGAAGGGGTTCTCGCTTGTAGAGCTCGCTTCTCGTATAGGTGGAATAATTATATGTGTAGGTATATAATATATCTATTTGTGGTAGCGTGAAATGTGTAGTGTCGAGGTGTTAAGACACCACGTTTCATGTGACGAGTGATGTGTCGAGGTGTTAAGACGTCACTCGGAGTGAAGCATCGAGGTGTTAAGATGCCACTCTAAGTAATTGACGGGTGAAGCATCGAGGTGTTAAGATGCCACTCGGGGTGAAGCATCGAGGTGTTAAGGTGCCACCTAGGGGTGTAGTGTCGAGGTGTTAAGACACCACTCCGTAAAATAATGAGTGAAGCATCGAGGTGTTAAGATGCCACTCGGGGTGAAGTACCGAGGTGTTAAGGTGCCACCCTAGGGTTTAGTGATACGAGGTGTTAAGTATACTAAAGAATGTTATGAACATCGATGACTTATTTCGCGAAGTCATTCCCTTGCGAAGATTTGGTTAACCATGGTTATTGTGATGTAAGCGTAAGCAATTATGCTATTCGAGATATTTATATATGTATATTGTATACGTATAATGTTGTTTATATTAATGAATTGTTGTGATGTAGCTAACCCTCCGGGTGTGGCTTATTGGCGTTGTTCACATCGTCGTTGGTGAACTCACTTTATTTATTGTTAGCTTGTTGCTTAGTGATGTTACGGTATGCTTAGACTAGCTTGCCTTTATGCTTGAATGCTTTGGTATGCGGTATTTGATATTTGTGTGGCGTGTCCATTTTATACATATATATGTATGTAGTATATTATCATTCACTAAGCGTTAGCTTACCCTCTCGTTGTTTACATTTTTATAGATTGCACGGATGCGGTGGCTCGGGTAAGTGCGGGGACTAGTGGACTTGCGTAGTTGCTTTAGAAGACTTACTTTTGGATTTGATTAGGATTGGGTAGCGTGTCCCTAATCCCATGCTCGGTCTATGTTTTTGTATAAACTAATGGGTCGAAATAGTCACTTGTGATATTTTGGGTCGATGTGGGCCCGGTGTCGTAAAACTCGGTTTTTATTGTGGAAAACTCCTAGTTTAAACTATTGTAATCTATTGTGAAAGTGTTTTGGTTTAAAAGTGTCGGGAAGCGGGTTTTCGCCCGCGTGTGTTCGAAAAAACTGAGCAGAATGTTTTAGTACATCTGGACGTCGTCCCAGTCTTAAGTTCTGGACGCCGTCCAAGCTTTTGGACGCCGTCCAGATCAACTGTTCCAGAAATTTTTTTTTTTGTGGCACATTTTCGGAAGGTTAACGGGTTGGGTTGTTACAAAAAATGATTAAATTTTACCAAAGTTTCCAAACATATTGGCGTTTGGTTGCTGAATGATAAATGGTGCATATCATTTGTTCATTTCGTCTGTTGTTACATCACATTTATTTGTCATCTTGTCGTCAAAATTAGTAGCTTTTGCTGAACGTAATGCCAGTCTTTGAAAGTGCACTGTTTTACCCTGTTTTGTACAATCGACAATATACATACATACAAATATAATCATGCATGGCAATTTGAAATGGGACTTAATATCCCACTTTCAATTTCTAAATATGAAATATTAGTACACAATAATAATAAAAATTACACAAATATATCCAATAACATAAGTTTAAACATGAAAAAGTCAAAAGATAAAAACATAAAAATCATAAAAATAACCAAATGGAACTAAATCAGTCTGGATATGGGTTCCAGTTCATCTCGTCAGGTGGGTTCCATTGTTGGTTATAGGTGTTTTGATAGGCTTGGTTATAGTCATACCGGTTAAAGGGTGGTCGGATATCGGGGCTATGTGGCGGAAAATGAGCAGGTCGAGTAGGTACATAGTTATTTGGTACCTGATATGATAGCTGGCTCATGATTTGGTGCTGATGAACTAACCAGCTATCGTGTTGGCGTCGCCTATAATCCTCGTATACTCGCTCGGAGTTCCACTGCTCATACATACTATGTCTGGCCGCGTTCGTCATTGCTTCCTCATCTATACGAACGTGGACGTCAAGAATAGCATCTTGAAAGACATCCCTAATGTCTTCCGCCTCCTCCATTTCCTCGTCTGAGCCTCTCTCTACCTGAGGATGAGATCCCTCATAGGGTACTGCCTGGTTACGTCTACTTTTCAATACCTTAGCACCCACATAAACTTTCAATCCTAAGGGCTCAACCTGTTCTCTACAAAGCTGTAATGGACCCCCTTGGTTCCTATCAACACCTAAATACTCTCCAATGAGAGTAACAAAAATACCTCCTCCTATTATACTCCCGTCCTGCATTCCCTCTACCATTTTAGATAAATAAAAAGCAACACAGTAAGGGATATTGACAAAGCTTCTAGGATCCCGAATACACTTTAGGTAGAATAAATCATGTAAGGTAATTTTTTCTTTATTATGACCTCTCTGTGTAATCGAGTTAGCCAAAAATCTATGAATAATACGAAGCTCGGCTTTGTCAATATGTGTATAGGAGTGTCCTCCTGCTCGTGTAAAAACATCAAAATGTGACATACGCCTCCAAATGGTTACTATCTACCCTTTCACCATAATGAATCAAATTTGTACAATCGGGTAATAGCAACTCACCAGGAGTATATATCTGTAATGCCCTGGCCATGTTCAACAGGGACATTCTGTACATCCTACCGCCAAGGATAAACCTAAGAAATATTCTATCATCTATTCTAACTATATTTGTATCAAGTGATACAGTACTCATCAACTCAACACACCATTCCTTATATACAGGTCTACGAATGGTGAAAAGACGTTCCCAATCTGTAAAAGAAGAACTGTCATACCTTTGAACTAAAAGCTGTCTAACACGGTCAGCTAGATGGACCGTTTCCAAAGGGGCCCAATCGATTACCCTTGGCACCTCTACATTTTTTGTTACCAATTTGAATTTGTTCCTTTGATATGTCTCGCAATCTCTCCATCTCCTATCAAATCTCAGATTAGGATGCAGAGTGTGCTCAGGAATCGTTGGAAATTCTACTGGCGGCCTCATTGGGAATACTATGAATTCATCAACAAACTGTACCGGATCATAATAAGGTATGTGCTGATCAGGTTGTTGTTGTTCCTGTTGTGGTTCTTGTTCGTGTTGCATTTCTGGTTCTGGTTCTGGTGCTGGTGCTGGTCGTCTAGATGATGATGCTCCTGAACCTCCAGTATCGGCTTTCTGCAAAACACATTAAACACAAAATTTGTGCATCCAAATATGCATTAGTGTTAGCAAAATAACAACTTAAAACAATCACTATAACATGTTAAATCAAAATTAAACTTATACACATTTTCACAATTTTTCACAATTCTACACTTTTCAAATAAGCACATATGAAAATGTATACAAAATTCATAAGCATTTAACTTAAATAACATGTCAAAATATTCATTACTAATAATTAAACAAGTCTCAAATGGCAAATATATCAAATTAATCAAGTTCATGAATTTTGGACTTAAAAAGTCCACTTTAATATCCAAAAATCATGTTTAGGATCAATGTTTGGATCATTTAACTATCTAAACATGTTACACTACTCAATTTAGCAATAATTCATGACAAAAATCGGCCATAACCTGTTTATATCAAAAAGCCCCAAATTGCTCAAGAACACAAACCCTAGATTTCTAAAAATTTTGAAGTTTTTAGCTTCAAATCATGTTAAATAGCATCAATCTAGGTTATACATGCATAAAATACTAACAATTTAACACTAATTACACTAGAAATTAACAAAATTACATTAGGTAAAAAATTGGTAATTATCACAAAAACTAGGAATTTATATAGTTTAGGGGTGTAATTTTTACCAATTTACTGAAGAATGAGAATCTAGGCATGATTAGAGCAAGAAATTTGATGAATTACGGTGGAAAAATGGCGAAAATTGGTGAATTTTTGGGTGAGTTTCGTGAATGTGTGTGTTTTGTGGAGAAGAAACAGAACAGGCTGCTGTATGTATCAGGCCTGCATTTGGTCCCCATGCGATCGCATGGGTTCCAAGTGCAAACCCCATGCGATCGTATGGGGTGCCGGCTACAGTAATTTCAATTTTTTTTTTATATAAAACCTTATACTTTATAAAACTTATAATTAATTAAATTTTAAAAATTTTGTTTTCATTTAGGAGCGAGGGCGTTTCGGATCGTTGTCCTAGTCTGTCCCTCGACAAAATTTTAAAATTTGTCAAATCAAAGTGTGGTTTTTAAAAGTAAAGATTTTTGGGTTTTTTTTTTTTAATGTTTTTGGCATACTTTAATTCAATAAGATTAAAAATAATGATAATAAAAGTTCTCGTCCCTCCCTCGGGTAAAGCAATTTCGGTTCAAAGACCTAGTCTTCAACTTACGACGAATTTTTAAAAATCATATTTTTAACTTAATGAGATAAAGTAAATTTTTGTTTTTAAATTCACACCAAACTTAAAATAAAAATACATAAAATTCAAAATTAATATTAAAAATTCACACCAAACTTAAAATTTGAAATGCATAAAATTAAAAATTCTTATTTTTAAAAATTAAAAATTCACACCAAACTTAATTTAAAAATTCATATTATAAAATTACACCAAACTTATATTATATTTTTCAAATATTTACAATTTTAAATATATTGTTTTTACAAAGTTTACAATATTAATTTAAGATTTATATATTAATTTTAAAAACATGGTAAAAATAAAATTAAAAATCTTTTCGACTTTTTATCCCACTTTAATCAATCAAATATTATCAAAAATATACGCCCCTCTTTTCGGTAAAGTAATTTCGGTTCCAAGACCTAATTTAACTCATGACGAATTTTTGAAATATTTTGTGTTGATTGTTTAAAGATATTTATACCTTAAGAATAAACGTTAAATTTCGCAGTGATGTAATAAATTTTTGAATGATATCAATAATTTCGGTTGCCAAACCTAATTTTATTTAATACCAATTTAATAAGTTATAGCGAATAAATTAGCGTTTATTATCAAAAGGTTAAAAATAAAAATAAATAAAAATAAAAACTGTACAGACTTACCTGTGAGATAGTATTCTTAGTTATATGATCTATCCCATTCATAAGATAGTCGGTTTAATTGGTTTTCCATAGCTACATAGGCATAACCTCGAGCATTCAGTGTCTTTTCTTCTAAACATATGAACGGTCCGTCTCTGCATAAAGTAACAAATTCGGTATTTGAATAGGTTTGATTATTTGAACATTTACCTCCATGTGACCATTTTCCGCATTTGTGACATCGTTCTAGGTGTCGTGCTCTTCTTTTCGCTGCGGATTTTGATTTTCCTTTACCAAATTGTAACTTATTATCTTCGCATCTGGATTCTTTTCTTACTCCGTCCAATCTTTCTCTGATTACTGATACTATTTCACTCGGTAGTGTGTCATTATTACGTTTAGTGATCAAAGCGTGTAGCATTAGACCATGGTTTAGTTCACAGGCAGTCTTCATTTCCTAAAAAAATAAAAATTCAGAATGGGGGGAGAAGACTAGTTCTTTAGGGTCTGCTAGGGAAAGACCATTCGGGTTCCATTTTCGAGAACTACATGAAAACAGACAATCTAACTCTAACAGAAATACATATTATCCTTTAAAGACTTGATTCTCCCCACACTTAGTTAGCTGTGGTGTCGAAATTGTGATTAACTTCATTGTCGAATTCCATTGGACTATCTATGTAGTGTTTAACTCTGTGACCATTAACTTTAAATTCAATCCCATTTGAATTTATTACTTCTATCGTTCCGTATGGGAAAACTCTTTTAACTATGAATGGTCCAGACCATCTTGATTTCAATTTTCCAGGAAATAGCTTGAATCGTGAATTGAAAAGAAGAACTCTGTCTCCTTCTTTAAATTCTTTTAAACTTCTGATTCTTTTATCATGTCATTTCTTCGTTCTTTCCTTATAGATTAACGAATTATCGTATGCTTCATGTCTTAATTCTTCTAATTCGTTTAGTTGACTTAACCGTAGACGTCCAGCTTCATGTAAATCAAGATTACATGTCTTCAAAGCCCAAAATGCTTTGTGTTCAATTTCTACTGGAAGATGACATGCTTTTCCATAAACAAGTCTAAAAGGTGTGGTTCCAATTGGAGTTTTGTAGGCTGTTCTAAAAGCCCAGAGTGCATCCTCCAATTTAATGGACCATTCCTTCGGATTTGATCCTACGGTTTTCTCTAGAATACGTTTTAAAGCTCGGTTGGTATTTTCAACTTGTCCACTTGTTTGTGGATGATATGCGGTGGAGATTTTATGAGTTACTCCATATCTTTTAAGAACTTTCTCAAGTTGATTATTACAGAAATGAGTACCCCGATCACTTATTAAAGCTTTCGGTGTTCCAAACCTTGCAAAAAGACGTTTTAAAAAGTTGACTACAACTCGTGCATCGTTAGTTGGGAGAGCTTGTGCTTTCGCCCATTTAGATACATAATCAATGGCTACGAGCATATATAGATTATTATGAGATTTTGGAAATGGACCCATAAAGTCAATACCCCAAATGTCAAATACTTCACATACTTGGATGACATTTTGTGGCATTTCATCACGTTGACTTATTTTTCTGGCCCTTTGACAAGCATCACAGGATTTGCAAAGAAGGTGTGCGTCTTTGTAAATTGTAGGCCAATAGAATCCAGCATCATAAACTTTTCTTGTTGTTAGTTGAGGCCCATAATGCCCTCCTGTTGGTCCTGTGTGACAATGGTTTAAAATTTTACTAGCTTCATCTCCAAATACACATCGGCGTATTATTCCATCGGGACAACTTTTAAACAGATGTGGATCTTCCCAAAAATAGTGTTTTATATCACTGAAGAATTTCTTTCATTTTTAGTACGATAATCCTTTTTCAAGGAATCCATAAACTAAGTAGTTTGCATAGTCTGCAAACCATGGAATTTCTTTATAATCTATCTTCAATAGATATTCATCAGGAAAGTTGTCTTGTATGGCCGATTCATTTAGAACTTCTAACTCAGGATTTTCAAGACGAGAAAGATGATCAGCGGCGAGATTTTCTGCTCCTCTTTTATCTCAGATTTCAATATCAAACTCTTGTAAGAGTAAGATCCAACGGATTAATCTTGGTTTAGCATCTTGTTTCAAAAATAGGTATCTAAGAGCAGAATAGTCGGTATAGACCACCGTTTTTGCTAGAACGAGATATGATCGAAATTTGTCAAAAGCAAAGACAATAGCAAGGAGTTATTTTTCAGTAGTTGTATAGTTCGTTTGTGCTCCTTGTAACGTCTTACTAGCATAATATATAGGTTGAAATCATTTTTCAATCCTTTGTCCTAAAACAGCTCCCATTGCAAAATCACTTGCATCGCACATTAGTTCAAATGGTAGATTCCAATTTGGTGTTATCATGATCGGCGCATTAGTGAGTTTCTCTTTAAGAATATTAAAAGATTTGATACACTCATCTGAAAAGATGAATGGAGCATCCTTTTCTAGGAGTTTATTCATAGGAGTGGCAATTTTAGAAAAATCTTTTATGAAACGTCGGTAAAAACCGGCATGCCCTAGAAAACTCCTAACTCCTCTAACATTGGTGGGATGTGGAAGTTTAGCAATTACATCTACTTTAGCTCTATCCACTTCAATTCCTTCTTTTGAAATTTTATGTCCAAGAACAATGCCTTCTTTAACCATGAAATGACATTTCTCCCAATTAAGTACTAGATTTGACTGTTCGCATCTAATGAGCATTCGTTCCAGATTAGCTAGACATGATTCAAATGTATCACCGAAGACTGAAAAGTCATCCATGAAAACTTCCATGCATTCTTCTATCATGTCGTGAAAAATTGCCATCATACACCTTTGAAAGGTTGCAGGGGCGTTACAAAGTCCAAATGGCATGCGTTTGTAAGAAAAAGTACGATAAGGGCACGTGAATGTGGTTTTCTCTTGGTCTTCGGGTGCTATTGGAATTTGAAAATATCCGGAAAATCCATCTAGAAAACAATAGTAACTATTTCCGGCTAATCTTTCCAACGTTTGATCAATGAAAGGTAAGGGAAAGTGATCTTTTCTGGTGGCGTCATTTAATTTTCTATAATCAATACACACACGCCATCCTGTTACAGTCCTAGTAGGAATAAGCTCATTTTTCTCATTTGTAATGACAGTCATGCCACCCTTCTTAGGCACGCATTGAACTGGGCTTACCCATGGACTATCAGAGATTGGATATATCAAACCTGCATCTAGCAGTTTAATAATCTCTTTCTTAACTACATCTTGCATATTAGGATTTAGTCTTCGTTGGCGTTGCACATACGTTTTATGACCTTCTTCCATAAGGATTTTATGTGTGCAATACGAAGGACTTATTCCTTTAATATCATGAATCTTCCATGCAATGACTGGTTTATGAGCTTTTAACACATAAATGAGTTGTGATTTCTCATTTTCAGTAAGAGAAGACGATATTATTACAGGTAATTCAGATTCACCATGTAAATAAGTGTATTTCAAATGGTTTGGAAGTGGCTTTAACTCTAATTTCGGAGGTTCTTCTATCGATGATTTGTATCGATATCTGTCTTCTTCTTTTAGCATTTGGATTTCTTCTGTTGTTGGTTCATATCCATTAGCTATAAGTGTAGCTAACATTTCAACTTCATCAATTGGTTCATTACCTTCTCCTAAAGAACATTCTCCTGTTCCTTGTAATTCTGGAAATTCTTCTAATAATTCTGCATGTGCATCTATAGTTTGAATATAATAACATGTATCATCTGCAGATTGCGGTTGTTGCATTGCTCTATCAACTGAAAAGGTAACACTCTCGTCCTCTATACTTAGGGTCAGTTTCTTACCGAACACGTCTATCATTGCTTTAGCCGTGTTTAAGAATGGTCTTCCTAATATGAGAGGAACTTGAGAATCTTCTTCTATGTCCATAACAACAAAATCTACTGGAAATACTAAAGTACCAACTTTAACTAGCATGTTTTCCATTATCCCTCTAGGATATTTTATTGATCGATCGGCTAGTTGTATGCTTATTCTGGTTGGTTTCAATTCTCCGAGGTCTAGTTTAGCGTATAGTGAATACGGCATTAAATTTATACTAGCACCTAAATCTGCTAATGCTTCTATTGAACTAAGACTACCCAGAAAACATGGAATTGTGAAACTTCCTGGATCAGATAGTTTTTCTGGTATCTTATTCAACAGCACTGCTGAACAATTAGCATTCATAGTAACAGCCGAGAGTTCTTCCATTTTCTTTCTATTCGTGATCAGATCTTTCAAGAATTTAGCGTATCTAGGCATTCCTGAAATCACATCAATGAAAGGAAGATTTACATTTATCTGTTTAAACATATCCAAGAATTTGGATTGCTCGGCTTCAAGTTTCTCTTTCTTCATTTTACTCGGGTAAGGAAGTGGTGGTTGGTATGGTTTAACATAAGGTTTAGCCTTAACTGTGTTATCTTCATTAACCTTCTCAACTACCGGTTCTTTTTCCTTATCTTGATCAGGTTGTGGTTCTTGTGGAGTAGGAATAGCTTCATCAGAAGTTACAGGTATTTCAGGTGGTTTAAGTGTTGTACCACTTCTTGTGGTAATGGCTTTAGCTGTTTCATTTCGGGGGTTAGCATTTGTATCACTAGGTAAACTTCCCGGTTTTCTTTCACCTATTAACCTTGCTAGGTTACTTACTTCTTGTTCCAGGTTTTGAATAGAAGCTTGTTGATTTCTAAATGCTTGAGCATTTTGTTCATTAGTTTGTTTCTGAGATGTGAAAAACTGCGTTTGAGTTTCAACTAGCTTCGTCATCATATCTTCTAAATTCGGCTTTTTATCATCGGTTTGTTGTGGTGGTTTGTTTTGAAAATTAGGTCTTTGCTAATTGTAATTATTATTGGATACTTGTTGATTGCTAGGACCTTGTTGGTTGTTGTATGGAATATTTCGGTTATAGTTCTGATTTTGATTGTAAATAAGTCTTGGCGGTTGATAATTATTCTGATAATTATTTCCAGGCCTTTGGTTTATGTATGAAATATTCTCTCTTTGTTCCATTGTTAGTTCAATACTGAGACAATATTTTGTCAAATGTGGTCCTCCACACTGCTCACAACTAATTCGTATTGAGTGAATATCTTTAGTCATCTTTTCCATTCGTCTCTCGACAGCATCTATCTTTGCGGAAATGGAATCTAAGTCATGGCTAGAATCGGCTCTAGCTGCTTTAGATGATCTAACGATATCTTTTTCTTGGTGCCACTCATGTGAGTGGGAAGCAGTGTTATCAATAATTTTGTAAGCATCAGTTTCGGTTTTCTTCATAATAGAACCACCAGCTGCTATATCTATGTCTTTCCTTGTAGTGATGTCGCATCCTTGGTAGAATATTTGTACTATTTGACAGGTATCTAAACCATGTTGCGGACATCCTCTTAATAACTTTCCAAATCTAGTCCACGCCTCATATAGAGTTTCATTTGGCTTCTGTGTAAACGTAACAATTTCTGCTTGAAGTCTTACGGCTTTAGATGCAGGAAAGAATTGTTTAAGAAATTTTTCAACTAAAACGTCCCATGTATCAATCGCCCCTTCAGGTAACGATTCCAACCAATCTTTGGCTTCTCCCTTTAAAGTCCAGGGAAATAACATGAGATATATCTGTTCATCCTCCACTTCTCGGATTTTAAATAGTGTGCAGATCCTATTAAAGGTACGTAGATGTTCATTTGGATCTTCCTTCGGTGCACCACTAAATTGGCATTGATTAGTCACCATGTGTAGAATTTGTCCTTTGATTTCATAATCTGGCGCATTAATGTCTGGATGAGTAATTGCGTGACATTGGCCAGTGCGTTTAGCTCTCATTCGGTCTTCCATACTTAAAGGTTCCAGATTCTCCATAATTGAATTTGTTGAATCGGAATCACTAGAGGATTCTGATTTAATGGTTCGTTCCTCAACAATCTCTGTTTGAATGATTGGTAGTTCTGGAGGAAAATTTAGTGGTTCAGGATCTATGAATCGTCCCTGAATATTCTCCGGATTCTCAATTGTGAGGTCGGGTTCAAAAAATGGATTATCGGAAATTTGAACTGGAGTACTTGGTCGACTGGATGACGATTCTAAAGAAAAATCAACAGCAGTAATATTTGCTAAATGTCTTGATCTAGTTACAGGTGGTGAACGTACAAAAGGTGGTGAACGTCTTGCTCGGTGCATTCACTGAATATCCTATTAGTTTTTAAAAGGAAAAAAAAATTATAATAAGTTATCCAATCAATAGACTTTTCTGATTTTGCCCACGTTTCGAATAGCCAAAAGATGCAGCAGAGGGGCAGGATTCGTTTGGTCTCAATATAATTGAGGACTGTTTGGCTCTAATAACCCGGTCCACGTACAAATCTAACTATTACTACGAACCAGAAAATTTTGATGTCTATCAATTTAACCACTTAAAATAAATTTTCGTAATTTTAAGAAATTTAGATAAGAAGTAGAATAAAAATCTATGTCCTAAAACTAGAATAGCGAGAAATAAGAAAGAAAAAGAGTTCGTCGAAAGAGGTCGAAAAAGAAAAATGGTTGAAAAATAAAAGGTGACGGAAAACTAAAAGAAACTTATAAAACTTAAAAACACTTGACTAACCTAACCTTATTACCACAACTAACTTAAAATTATAATCGCAAATTGAGATTATTAATTGGAATAATAATTGATACATAGGTAAAAGGCGTCTAAAAATATTAAAGCTTACAAGTAAAACTATATCCCAAATGGCAATATCTTATAAAGGTACTAAAACATAAAAAGGCGTTGCAAAATTCTAAAGTACCTAAATCTTAGTCTAAAGAAAAAGCACTTAAGGGATTTTATGGCAAGGCCTAAAAATCTAGAAGTAAAAATAACTATGGCAAAAACTATGAGTTAAAAATAAATACGAGCGAAAAATACAAAAATTACGCTAAAACTATTAAAAAGGGACAAAATATAAAAATATACAAAAAGTTGTAAAAAGTACAATTTTTATAAAAATATTATTTTTATATTATTTATTTAATAAAACTATTAATTTTAAACTTTAAATAACTAATTAAACATAAAAATACAAATTAAATATAAAAACTAAATTAAATTATAAAATATATAACCCTAATTAGGGTTTAAATATATTAATAATAATAATTATCCGTAATTAATGCAGTACGATGTCAAACTGTGGCGTGTCAGACGGGCTCATGCGATCGCATGAGTCCTAAGTTACCCATCCATGCGATCGCATGGGCTAGGGTTTCGGGCCAGTTACTGGGCTGCTACAGTACTGGACTCGAGTGTTTTTTTTTTCTGATTTGTGTTTTATTTTTCTGTTTTATATATTTATATAATATATTTATATAAATTAAATAAAACTTATATTTTTATAAAATAAAGATAAAGAAACTTTTATAGAACTTAAATATTTAACAAACTCTTAAAAATATTTATATTTATATTTTTCTTTTTATATTTTAGAATATTTAAAACGTATTTTTACAAAAGCGTATTTTTTTTTTATAAAAGTAAACTTAAAAATAAATTTTTTTTTTTTATATAGCGTTGCGCTTCCGGCTTTTAAGCTAGATTGAATCCCCGGCAGCGGCGCCAAAAATAACTTGATGTTATGCGAGGTGTATATAAAATAGCTTTATATTTTAGCAGAAAATACTATTAAATACGATACAATTTTACACAAGATATTTATTTATTTAGAGAATGGATATACTTAAACCTTGCTACAACACTTATAGGCAGTGTACCTAATCGTACAGTAGTGTAGTTTTTAGTAAGTCCGGTTCGTTCTACAGGGAAAATCTTTAAACAAAGTTTAACGCTATATTAGTTTATTTTTATAAAAATACAAATATATATATAAGTAATATTATTATTATAAAGGGGGGTTTTTACCGTTTAATGACCGGTTTGTCGATTTTAAAACTTTAGTCGCAGTTAAAACCAAATGTAAACTAATAAATAAATACAAGACTTAATTTAAAGCGTAAAGTAAATAACGATAATGAAATTACGAATAATAAAAGTGCGATAAAATAAACTTGCGATAATTAAAAAGTATGATAATTAAAAGTACAATTAAATACAATAACAATAAATAAAAATGCGATAATTAGAAGTGCAATTAAATATAAAATAAAGGAAATTAAATATGAAATAAAAGAATTATGCTTATTTAAACTTCCGTAACCATGATGTTTGACGTGTTGATCTTAGTTTTATGCCCATGGGTTAATTGTCCTTTGTCCTGGATTATTTAATATGTCCGTCTGGTTTTTGTCCATAACAGTCCATCAGTCATAAATATAAAGTGCGAGTGTCCTCGTCAAATTATCCTTATACCCGAAGTTAAATATTCCAACTAATTGGGGACTTAAACTGTAACAAGATTTTAATACTTTGTTTAATAATTACACTAGGATGTCGACTGAGTGTAACCCAAGGTTTTAATATTTTGTTATCAATTATACCAAGTGTCCTTGTACATAATTTCACCCCTGTTTTAATTATTCTAGTGGCTATTAATCCATTCCCGTGTCCGGTTAAATGAACGATTATTCGTACATATAAATACTGAAATGTCCCGTTCTTATTGATTAAAAACGTTCCATATTAATTGATTTCGTTGCGAGGTTTTGACCTCTATATGAGACGTTTTTCAAAGACTGCATTCATTTTAAAACAAACCATAACATTTATTTCATCAATAAAGGTTTAAAAAGCTTTACGTAGATTATCAAATAATGATAATCTAAAATATCCTGTTTACACACGACCATTACATAATGGTTTACAATACAAATATGTTACAACAAAATAAGTTTCTTGAATGCAGTTTTTACACAATATCATACAAGCATGGACTCCAAATCTCGTCCTTATTTAAGTATGCGACAGCGGAAGCTCTTAATAATCACCTGAGAATAAACATGCTTAAAACGTCAACAAAAATGTTAGTGAGTTATAGGTTTAACCTATATATATCAAATCATAATAATAGACCACAAGATTTCATATTTCAATACACATCCCATACATAGAGATAAAAATCATTCATATGGTGAACACCTGGTAACCGACATTAACAAGATGCATATATAAGAATATCCCCATCATTCCGGGACACCCTTTGGATATGATATAAATTTCGAAGTACTAAAGCATCCGGTACTTTGGATGGGGTTTGTTAGGCCCAATAGATCTATCTTTAGGATTCGCGTCAATTAGGGTGTCTGTTCCCTAATTCTTAGATTACCAGACTTAATAAAAAGGGGCATATTCGATTTCGATAATTCAACCATAGAATGTAGTTTCACGTACTTGTGTCTATTTTTTAAATCATTTATAAAACCTGCATGTATTCTCATCCCAAAAATATTAGATTTTAAAAGTGGGACTATAACTCACTTTCACAGATTTTTACTTCGTCGGGAAGTAAGACTGGGCCACTGGTTGATTCACGAACCTATAACAATATATACATATATATCAAAGTATGTTCAAAATATATTTACAACACTTTTAGTATATTTTGATGTTTTAAGTTTATTAAGTCAGCTGTCCTCGTTAGTAACCTACAACTAGTTGTCCACAGTTAGATGTACAGAAATAAATAGATAAATATTATCTTGAATCAATCCACGACCCAGTGTATACGTATCTCAGTATTGATCACAACTCAAACTATATATATTTTGGAATCAACCTCAACCCTGTATAGCTAACTCCAACATTCACATATAGAGTGTCTATGGTTGTTCCGAAATATATATAGATGTGTCGACATGATAGGTCGAAACATTGTATACGTGTCTATGGCATCTCAAGATTACATAATATACAATACAAGTTGATTAAGTTATGGTTGGAATAAATTTGTTACCAATTTTCACGTAGCTAAAATGAGAAAAATTATCCAATCTTGTTTTACCCATAACTTCTTCATTTTAAATCCGTTTTGAGTGAATCAAATTGCTATGGTTTCATATTGAACTCTATTTTATGAATCTAAACAGAAAAAGTATAGGTTTATAGTCGGAAAAATAAGTTACAAGTCGTTTTTGTAAAGGTAGTCATTTCAGTCGAAAGAACGACGTCTAGATGACCATTTTAGAAAACATACTTCCACTTTGAGTTTAACCATAATTTTTGGATATAGTTTCATGTTCATAATAAAAATCATTTTCTCAGAATAACAACTTTTAAATCAAAGTTTATCATAGTTTTTAATTAACTAACCCAAAACAGCCCGCGGTGTTACTACGACGGCGTAAATCCGGTTTTACGGTGTTTTTCGTGTTTTCAGGTTTTAAATCATTAAGTTAGCATATAATATAGATATAGAACATGTGTTTAGTTGATTTTAAAATTCAAGTTAGAAGGATTAACTTTTGTTTGCGAACAAGTTTAGAATTAACTAAACTATGTTCTAGTGATTACAAGTTTAAACCTTCGAATAAGATAGCTTTATATGTATGAATCGAATGATGTTATGAACATCATTACTACCTTAAGTTCCTTGGATAAACCTACTGGAAAAGAGAAAAATGGATCTAGCTTCAACGGATCCTTGGATGGCTCGAAGTTCTTGAAGCAGAATCATGACACGAAAACAAGTTCAAGTAAGATCATCACTTGAAATAAGATTGTTATAGTTATAGAAATTGAACCAAAGTTTGAATATGATTATTACCTTGTATTAGAATGATAACCTACTGTAAGAAACAAAGATTTCTTGAGGTTGGATGATCACCTTACAAGATTGGAAGTGAGCTAGCAAACTTGAAAGTATTCTTGATTTTATGTAACTAGAACTTGTAGAATATATGAAGAACACTTAGAACTTGAAGATAGAACTTGAGAGAGATCAATTAGATGAAGAAAATGTTTGTAGGTGTTTTTGGTCGTTGGTGTATGGATTAGATATAAAGGATATGTAATTTTGTTTTCATGTAAATAAGTCATGAATGATTACTCATATTTTTGTAATTTTATGAGATATTTCATGCTAGTTGCCAAATGATGGTTCCCACATGTGTTAGGTGACTCACATGGGCTGCTAAGAGCTGATCATTGGAGTGTATATACCAATAGTACATACATCTAAAAGCTGTGTATTGTACGAGTACGAATACGGGTGCATACGAGTAGAATTGTTGATGAAACTGAACGAGGATGTAATTGTAAGAATTTTTGTTAAGTAGAAGTATTTTGATAAGGGTATTGAAGTCTTTCAAAAGTGTATAAATACATATTAAAACACTACATGTATATACATTTTAACTGAGTCGTTAAGTCATCGTTAGTCGTTACATGTAAGTGTTGTTTTGAAACCTTTAGGTTAACGATCTTGTTAAATGTTGTTAACCCAATGTTTATAATATCAAATGAGATTTTAAATTATTATATTATCATGATATTATCATGTATGAATATCTCTTAATATGATATATATACATTTAAATGTCGTTACAACGATAATCGTTACATATATGTCTCGTTTCGAAATCCTTAAGTTAGTAGTCTTGTTTATATGTATATAACTCATTGTTAATATACTTATGGAGATACTTACTTATCATAATCTCATGTTAACCATATGTATATCCATATATATATATATATATATCGTCATGTCGTTTTTACAAGTTTTAACGTTCGTGAATCGCCGGTCAACTTGGGTGGTCAATTGTCTATATGAAACATATTTCAATTAATCAAGTCTTAACAAGTTTGATTGCTTAACATGTTGGAAACATTTAATCATGTAAATATCAATCTCAATTAATATATATAAACATGGAAAAATTCGGGTCACTACAGTACCTACCCGTTAAATAAATTTCGTCCCGAAATTTTAAGTTGTGGAAGGTGTTGACGAATCTTCTGGAAATAGATGCGGGTATTTCTTCTTCATCTGATCTTCAAGCTCCCAGGTGAACTCGGGTCCTCTACGAGCATTCCATCGAACCTTAACAATTGGTATCTTGTTTTGCTTAAGTCTTTTAACCTCACGATCCATTATTTCGACGGGTTCTTCGATGAATTGAAGTTTTTCGTTGATTTGGATTTCATCTAACGGAATAGTGAGATCTTCTTTAGCAAAACATTTCTTCAAATTCGAGACGTGGAAAGTGTTATGTACAGCCGCGAGTTGTTGAGGTAACTCAAGTCGGTAAGCTACTGGTCCGACACGATCAATAATCTTGAATGGTCCAATATACCTTGGATTTAATTTCCCTCGTTTACCAAATCGAACAACGCCTTTCCAAGGTGCAACTTTAAGCATGACCATCTCTCCAATTTCAAATTCTATATCTTTTCTTTTAATGTCAGCGTAGCTCTTTTGTCGACTTTGGGCGGTTTTCAACCGTTGTTGAATTTGGATGATCTTCTCGGTAGTTTCTTGTATAATCTCCGGACCCATAATCTGTCTATCCCCCACTTCACTCCAACAAATCGGAGACCTGCACTTTCTACCATAAAGTGCTTCAAACGGCGCCATCTCAATGCTTGAATGGTAGCTGTTGTTGTAGGAAAATTCTGCTAACGGTAGATGTCGATCCCAACTGTTTCCGAAATCAATAACACATGCTCGTAGCATGTCTTCAAGCGTTTGTATCGTCCTTTCGCTCTGCCCATCAGTTTGTGGATGATAGGCAGTACTCATGTCTAGACGAGTTCCTAATGCTTGTTGTAATGTCTGCCAGAATCTTGAAATAAATCTGCCATCCCTATCAGAGATAATAGAGATTGGTATTCCATGTCTGGAGACGACTTCCTTCAAATACAGTCGTGCTAACTTCACCATCTTGTCATCTTCTCTTATTGGTAGGAAGTGTGCTGATTTGGTGAGACGATCAACTATTACCCAAATAGTATCAAAACCACTTGCAGTCCTTGGCAATTTAGTGATGAAATCCATGGTAATGTTTTCCCATTTCCATTCCGGGATTTCGGGTTGTTGAAGTAGACCTGATGGTTTCTGATGCTCAGCTTTGACCTTAGAACACGTCAAACATTCTCCTACGTATTTAGCAACATCGGCTTTCATACCCGGCCACCAAAAATGTTTCTTGAGATCCTTGTACATCTTCCCCGTTCCAGGATGTATTGAGCATCTGGTTTTATGAGCTTCTCTAAGTACCATTTCTCTCATATCTCCAAATTTTGGTACCCAAATCCTTTCAGCCCTATACCGGGTTCCGTCTTCCCAAATATTAAGATGCTTCTCCGATCCCTTGGGTATTTCATCCTTTAAATTTCCCTCTTTTAAAACTCCTTGTTGCGCCTCCTTTATTTGAGTAGTAAGGTTATTATGAATCATTATATTCATAGATTTTACTCGAATGGGTTCTCTGTCCTTCCTGCTCAAGGCATCGGCTACCACATTTGCCTTTCCCGGGTGGTAACGAATCTCAAAGTCGTAATCATTCAACAATTCAATCCACCTACGCTGCCTCATATTCAGTTGTTTCTGATTAAATATGTGTTGAAGACTTTTGTGGTCGGTATATATAATACTTTTGACCCCATATAAGTAGTGCCTCCAAGTCTTTAATGCAAAAACAACCGCGCCTAGTTCCAAATCATGCGTCGTATAATTTTGTTCGTGAATCTTCAATTGTCTAGACGCATAAGCAATCACCTTCGTTCGTTGCATTAATACACAACCGAGACCTTGCTTTGATGCGTCACAATAAATCACAAAATCATCATTCCCTTCAGGCAATGACAATATAGGTGCCGTAGTTAGCTTTTTCTTCAATAACTGAAACGCTTTCTCTTGTTCATCATTCCATTCAAATTTCTTCCCTTTATGCGTTAATGCAGTCAAGGGTTTTGCTATTCTGGAAAAGTCTTGGATGAACCTTCTGTAGTAACCAGCTAGTCCTAAAAACTGGCGTATGTGTTTCGGAGTTTTCGGGGTTTCCCACTTTTCAACAGTTTCTATCTTTGCCGGATCCACCTTAATACCTTCTTTGTTCACTATGTGACCGAGGAATTGAACTTCTTCCAACAAAAATGCACACTTTGAAAACTTAGCGTACAATTCTTCCTTCCTTAATACTTCTAACACCTTTCTCAAATGTTCACCGTGTTCTTGGTCATTCTTTGAGTAAATAAGTATGTCATCAATGAAAACAATGACAAACTTGTCAAGGTATGGTCCACACACTCGGTTCATAAGGTCCATGAACACAGCTGGTGCATTAGTTAAACCAAACGGCATGACCATAAACTCGTAATGACCGTAACGTGTTCTGAAAGCAGTCTTTGGAATATCATCTTCTTTCACCCGCATTTGATGATACCCGGAACGTAAGTCAATCTTTGAATAAACAGACGAGCCTTGTAGTTGATCAAATAAGTCGTCGATTCTCGGTAGTGGGTAGCGATTCTTGATGGTAAGTTTGTTCAACTCTCGGTAGTCAATACACAACCTGAATGTACCATCTTTCTTCTTGACAAACAAAACAGGAGCTCCCCACGGTGATGTGCTTGGTCGAATGAAACCACGCTCTAAAAGTTCTTGTAATTGGCTTTGTAGTTCTTTCATCTCGCTGGGTGCGAGTCTGTAAGGAGCACGAGCTATTGGTGCAGCTCCTGGTACAAGATCTATTTGAAATTCAACGGATCGATGTGGGGGTAATCCCGGTAATTCTTTCGGAAATACATCGGGAAATTCTTTTGCGACGGGAACATCATTGATGCTCTTTTCTTCAGTTTGTACTTTCTCGACGTGTGCTAGAACAGCATAGCAACCTTTTCTTATTAGTTTTTGTGCCTTCAAATTACTAATAAGATGTAGCTTCGTGTTGCCCTTTTCTCCGTACACCATTAAGGGTTTTCCTTTTTCTCGTATAATGCGAATTGCATTTTTGTAACAAACGATCTCTGCTTTCACTTCTTTCAACCAGTCCATACCGATTATCACATCAAAACTCCCTAACTCTACAGGTATCAAATCAATCTTAAATGTTTCGCTAACCAGTTTAATTTCTCGATTCCGACATATATTATCTGCTGAAATTAATTTACCATTTGCTAATTCGAGTAAAAATTTACTATCCAAAGGCGTCAATGGACAACTTAATTTAGCACAAAAATCTCTACTCATATAGCTTCTATCCGCACCCGAATCAAATAAAACGTAAGCAGATTTATTGTCAATAAGAAACGTACCCGTAACAAGCTCCGGGTCTTCCTGTGCCTCTGCCGCATTAATATTGAAAACTCTTCCACGGCCTTGTCCGTTCTTATTGATTAAAAACGTTCCATATTAATTGATTTCGTTGCGAGGTTTTGACCTCTATATGAGACGTTTTTCAAAGACTGCATTCATTTTAAAACAAACCATAACCTTTATTTCATCAATAAAGGTTTAAAAAGCTTTAAGTAGTGATGATGTAGCGTGAGGGTACGAAATAGTATTATTTTCACTAGGAAATACTACAAAATATGACACAAGTTTTATTAATTTACGGATGGGATATACCTAAACCTTGCTACAACACTATAGGCAGTGTACCTAATCGTAGAGTAGTGTAGTTTTTAGTAAGTCCGGTTCGTTCCACAGGGAGCTAGTGATTACGTACTATATTTTTATAAAACTATATTTATATAAATATATATATCTAAGTAGTAATATTATTATAAAAGGGGGTTTTTACCGTTTAATGACCGGTTTGTCGATTTTATATTTTTAAGCGTAAAGATAAATGACAATAATTAAAGTGCGTAAAATAAATAAATGACGATAAATAAAATAACAATAAATAAAATTGCGATAGAATATGAAATAAAAGGATTATGCTTATTTAAACTTTCGTAATCATGATGTTCGACGTTTTGATTTTAATTAATTGTTACTCGGGTTAATTGTCCTTTGTCATGGTTTATTTGATACCTATCTGGTTTTTATCCATAATAGTCCATCGATCATAAATATAAAGTGCGAGTGTCCTCGTCAAATTACCCTTATACCCGAAGTCAAATATTCCAACTAATTAAGGATTTAAACTGTGACGCAGTTATCACTTCTGTCAACAATTACACCAGTTATCACTGTATGTAATCTACCCCTGTTTTGATTAGATATGAATATTAATTTACCCACTTGATCAGTTTGAATAATCAATTACCCAACCCGAATAATTAATTAAATGATTATAATAGATTCCATATGAACGTCACTAAATAGGACAACCATAATCATTATTAATTATTAGGATAATTAATTTGAAGATAGGTTCGACAGACTCCAATGAGTTATCACTCAATTAGACAATACCCCCCATCTATTAATAGTCAATAGTCCAATTTCCACAAGTGTCGGTCTTTTGCCCAAACCTTAATTATGGTACAAAGCCCAATTACCCAATTTTAGTAATTAGCCCAACATCATGATTACTTCGTTTTAAATAAGCATAATAATAACTTAGCTACGAGACATTAATATAAAAAGGTTGAACATAACTTACAATGATTAAAAATAGAGTAGCGTTACACGGACAGAATTTCGACTTACACACTCAAACGATCTCTATCATAAATCTTATTATTATCATAATTTAAAATTAAAATTAAGATTATTGTTATATCTTATTACATTAACATTATGATAGAGATATAGAATATAGATATTGGATATTAGATATAGATATTTGATCGATATATAGATAAAAAGAGGATAGAAAAAGTTGTAATTACATTGACGACTTACATGGCCTTTTATAGGCGAAATATGAAATTGAATTTTCATTTACGACCCCTGAACTATGCTCAATTAACAACTTTTTATTATTTAATATTATTCTTATTATGAATTATTTAAATATTATATTTTATTCTTGTGCATAGTTGACTCGTAATTTTTACACCGTTGCGTCGAGCGTTGAGAGTTGACTCATGTCCCGGTTCCGGATTTTCGAACGTCCTTGCGTACTATTTTATATCGTGTACTTTGCGTTTTGTAACTTGTACTCTTGTCATTTTTAGACGTTCCTCATCAATAATTTGAACCTTTTTAATTGTATGTTGTACTTTTGAGCTTTTTGGACCTTTGTGTCTTCAATTCGTCGTTTTCGCCTTTTGTCTTCGCACTTATTTAATACAAACGAATATTACTTGAAAATGGAACAATTGCAACTAAAATCTTGTCTTTCTTGGGGGATAATGCTATGAAATATATGTTCCTTTTTAGCCTTATCAATATCCTCACACTTGATCGTTGCTTGTCCTCAAGCAATATAGTCTTGAAAAACACTTGAATCACTTCTTTATTCTTCACACTTTGTACATCAGTGACTTCAATACGGCGATATGAACAATGATAGTAACAATGTGGTTAAAGGTGGGTGTGTCCTTTATAGTTGCCTCGGGTTTAGGTCAACGACACTGGCAATCAAATAGCCGATTTACTTTCGGTTTCCAAAGCAAAGTGCACATTTGAAAGGCGGTTTGAAGTCCCACATGACTATAAAAATGTAGATCCTTAAGGAAATTGGATCTTTATGAAAACATTTGAACTTTTGAAAATTCAAGCTAGATTTTACCCTAGACAAGTTTTCTGATTTGATCCACCATCGGTGTTGCAAAATATATTTGTGGATCAATATTTTGGCTAAAAACTTTTAGGCTCGTGTAATCCACTGCTATCCCTGTATCGGAAAGCACACATCCAGTTTACTTGTTCCGTATATTACCTTTCGGCAAACTACCGTCCGGTTGTAAAGGAAAGCGATGAACAAGAAACTGTTAAGGCAATGTCTAATGACATGCATTTGTTTATGGTCTTTTTAACGTGTCGGATGCTAGTACTATCCTTGGTATGAGCAATAGTAAAGATCATCCTATAATTTTTCGGTCTGGCACAAGGTCCTGTCTTCGACCATGCTATGCAACCACCGTTCTTACGGTTGACACCCGATTTGGTTCAGGTGACCTAATGAATTCTGATGAATTCTCAGGATTTTACGTTCAATGGTAATGAACGCATTGAAAATAGGTTTTCAGAAAACAAATCGGTTTTATTTTTGATCAAAATATTTTCTCGTTCAAGCTCGAGTTTAGATATCATTGAATTCCATGAGTTTGTAATTCTCAATCTTTAAGGTCAATCTTTAGGATTGAGTAATATCAGTCTTAAAAGCTGATTTTTGATCTTTAAGGAGATTATCCTTTCTGGAGATTTGATTCATTAGTCTTATCAAGCTAATTTGCATGGTGCCCCCTATTGTGTGAGATAAATCCTTCTCATGATTAGGATAAATCTGACCACATGGCGACCCTGTTTGATGCTGAGGTCCGTGGATTTCCTGCTGATTTTAGAGATGACTTTTCTAGATTTTTCGTCAACCTACAGCTGGTCTGGACGACAACTTCTTGACCTAAATCAAGAAGCGCGTGTCTTTTTCGGAAGACTTTACTTCCTTTTAATGATGGAATTGATTCATCGTGTAGATCCATCTTTCTTACAGTAAATCGGGTAAAACTGATTAAAATCGTCCAAAACAAAAGTACCTGCAATAACTTTACAGAAACATGTGATAGATAGTTTTTAATTGAATAACTTGGTACATTCTCCCCACACTTAGTTTCTTTCTTTGCTTTTTTATTCTCCTTTATTCCATTTTAAATGAATTCAATCGTTTTAGGGTGTTTCTCAATTTATGTCCTTTTCGAGGTAACGATAATTTCGGTATTATCACCTAGTTTTCATCGTTCATAAATATGTATAAACATGATTTTGAGTTCATTTAATTGAAAATTTTTCAAATTTTCACAAAATTTGGCAAATAAACTAAGTGTAAACCCGAGAGAATTTATAACCCTTCCCCACACTTGAGATCATGCAATGCCCTCATTTGCATGAAATCAGACTATAATTATAAATTCATGAGGGTGATTAGTATAGAAAAGTGATTAAAAATACCCAGTTTGTAAGCATATTATTTTACATCACATTTGATATTTTGCGCCTTGTCATCAAAATTAGTAGCTTTTTGTTGAACTTAATGACAGTCTTTGAAAGTGTGCTGTTTTACCCTGTTGTGTACATAACATAAAATACAAACATATATACATATTTTTGAAGTTTGGTATATAACCCCTACGTTCAAAAATTAATATAATATTTTTTTTGCATACTTTAGATCAATAAAATTAAATGATAACAAAATTTGTCGCCCCGCCCTCGGGTAAAGCAATTTCGGCTCAACGACCTAGTCTTTAACTCACGACGAATTTTAGAAATCATTTTTTAAACTTAATGAATTAAAGTAAATTTTGTTTTTAAAAACTTAAATTAAAATGCATATTAATTTCATAAAAAAACCTACAAAACAAAAATTCAGAATGGAGGGAGAAAACTAGTTCTTTAGTGTCTGCTAGCGGAAAAGACCAATCGGGTTCCATTCTCGGAACTACACGAGAACAGAACAACTAACTCTAGATAGCATTTTCTTTTTAGAACATTTGAATCTCCCCACACTTAGGTAGCCGTGGTGTCAAAATTGTGATTAACTTCATCGTTAATTTCTCTTGGTCCATAATCAACTTGCATATCCGTGACTTTTTCTTTAAGCTATTGGTCGGATTCCTGTGTAATATCCACAATTTCAACTAGTTTCTCCTTTTCTTTAGGTGATAGATTGGATACTAACCGGTTACATAACTTAAAGTTCCCCTTGGTTCTAGCATCGCGAATCCGTTTAATAAGTTTCTTCATTGAACTATTAATAACGGGATCATTTAATTTCGTATCAACAACGGGGTTCTTTGTTATCATGTCATCATTAGGTGTTACTTCATTTTCCCCACACTTAGGCGTTTCATTATTGCTAAGTATTACCGTTATAGTTGGTAAAACCACATGGTTCTTACCAATTGTTTTTACTGGTTCAACGGTTTTGGCTGGTGGAGATTTAGACTTTCGAATCATAAAGGTGATCGATTTGTCACCACTTTTAAGTGTCATTCTTCCATTTCCTACATCAAATAACGCCTTGGTGGACGCTAAGAATGGCCGACCTAAAATTAGAGGAATGTTTGGGTCCTCTTCTATGTCAATGACAATAAATTCGACTAGAAAGGTTAAATTGCCTACTTGAACGGGTAGGTTGTCAGCAATTCCAACTGGGTGCTTAATGGTTTGATCAAAGAGTCGAACACTCATATCCGTTGGACTTAACTTACCTACACCTAATCTCTTATATAAGGAAAGAGGCATAACACTTACACTTGCACCTAAATCTGCTAGTGCATCATACATGACACAATCACTAAGTAGACAAGGAACAATAAATTCACCCGGATCACCTACCCTAGGTGGAGGTTTTGGTGGAACTGTCTTCACCGGGTTTATATTTACGGCTTTTGTTTCTTGCACTTTCTTATTCTTTTTCTTCTTCTTCTTTCCAGAAGTATCACAATCTTTATTACTTATTACTTGCTCATACTCAACTCCTTTTCTTGGAAACGGGATGGGTGGTTTGTATGGCGCCACCACTGGCTTTACATACTCGGGTGGTGGTGGTGTAACTTCTTCATTGTTACTCTCATCTAAAACCTTCCCATCTTCTGGAGCTGGTTTTTCAGAATTTGTTGACACCATATTAACATTCTCGTTCCGAGGATTTACTTCAGTATTACTCGGTAGCTTTCCTTGTTCCCTCTCACTCATCATGCTAGCAAGAGTACCTACGTGTTTTTCTAGATTCAAAATGGAAGCTTGTTGAGTTCTTAATGACTGATCAAATCTCTCGTTCGTTTGGGTTTGAGTTTCAATAAATTGTGTTTGAGATTCAACTAGCTTGAATACCACGTCTTCCATATTTGACTTTTTCTCTTCAGTTTGTTGTTGTGGTTTATATAAGCCAGATCTTTGTTGATTGAAAGTGTTGTTTTGAGTTGGTTGGTTATTCGGACCTTGTTGGTTATACCAGTTATTTTCGGGTCCTTTTGGATTGTAAAGAATGTTTTGATTTCGATTGAAGTTTAGCTTTGGCGGTTGATAATTATTTTGATAATTATTTCCAGGCCTTTGGTTCATATAGGAAACATTCTCTCGTTGTTCCAATGTTGGTTCAATGTGACAATCTTTCAATAAGTGTGGTCCACCGCATAGCTCACAACTGATTCGTATTGCGTGAATATCTTTATTCATCTTTTCCATTCGTCTTTCGAAAGCATCTATTTTTGCTGAAACGGAATCAAAGTCATGGCTAGAATCGGCTCTAGCCACTTTAGATGAACGAAAAATATCTTTTTCTTGGTGCCACTCATGCGAGTGGGAGGCTGTGTTATCAATAATTTTGTAAGCTTCAGTTGCGGTTTTCTTCATAATGGAACCACCAGCTGTTATGTCGATGTCTTTTCGTGTAGCAACGTTGACACCTTGGTAGAATATTTGTACTATTTGGTAAGTGTCTAAACCGTGTTGAGGACATCCTCTCAACATCCTTCCGAATCTTGTCCACGCCTCATATAATGTTTCATTTGGCTTTTGCGCGAACGTAACAATTTCTCCTTGAAGTCTCACGGCTTTAGATGCCGGAAAGAATTGTTTAAGAAATTTTTCAACTAAAACATCCCATGTGTCAATCGCCCCTTCAGGTAACGATTCTAACCAATCTTTGGCTTCTCCCTTTAAAGTCCAGGGAAACAACATGAGATAGATCTGCTCATCTTCCACTTCTCGGATTTTGAATAGTGTACAAATTCTTTTAAACGTACGAAGGTGTTCGTTAGGATCTTCATTCGGTGCACCACTGAATTGGCATTGGTTAGTTACCATGTGTAGAATTTGTCCTTTGATTTCATAATCTGGCGCATTAACTTCTGGCTTAATAATGGCGTGACCTTGGCCCGTGCGTTTAGCCCTCATTCGATCTTCCATACTTAGAGGTTCTAGATTTTCCATGATTGGATTTGTTGTATCCGAATCACTAGAGGATTCTGATTTAACGGTTTGGGGTTCAGGATCTTGGAATTGTCCTTGAATATCTTCCGGGTTCTTAGTTGTGAAATCGGGTTCAAAAGATGGATTATCGAAAATTTGAATTGGAGTACTTGGTCGACTAGATGACGATTCTAAAGAAAAATCAACGGCGGCGATATTTGTTAAACGATGTCTTGATCGAGTTACAGGTGGTGAACGTATGACCGGCGGTGAACGTCTTGCTCGGTGCATTCACTGAATATCCTATTAGTTTTTAAAAAGGAAAGAAAAATTATATAAGTTATCCAATCAATAGACTTTTCTGATTTTGCCCACGTTTCGAATAGCCAAAAGATGCAGCAGAGGGGCAGGATTCGTTTGGTCTCAATATAATTGAGTACTGTTTGGCTCCAATAACCCGGTCCACGTACAAATCCAACTATTACTACGAACCAGAAAATTTTGATGTCTATCAATTTAACCACTTAAAATAAATTTTCGTAATTTTAAGAAATTTAGAGAAGAAGTAGAAAAAAATATAAGTCCTAAAAACTAGAATGACGAGAAATAAGAGAGAAAAAGAGTGCGCGTCGAAAAGTGTCGAAAAATGAAAAAGACGAAAAGTGGTTTGTAAACACGCGGTTAATCCAACCTTATAACGATCACTATCTTAAAATTAAAGCTACAAATGGAGATCACTAATTGGAATTGTAATTGATACATAGGTAAACGCGTCGAAAAATAAAAATAAGAAAATAGCGCGAAAAATGGCGTCGCAAAATTTTAAAGCACCTAAAACTTAGTCTAAGGAATAAGCACTTAAGGGATTTTACGGCAAAGCCTAAAAATCTAAAAATGAAAATAACTATGGCAAAACTAAACTTAATACTAAAAGTTGCGACTATAATCTAAAAATCTAAAGGTAATAAAACTTAAAAAAAAAAATATTATTATTTATTATTTTTTTTAAATTTTTTTTTTTTTTTTTTTAAAAAAACGATTTTTTTTTTTACAATTTTTTTTTTTTTTTAAAACGAATTTTTTTTTTTTTTTTAAAAAAACGTTTTTTTTTACAATTTTTTTTTTTTTTTTTTATAAAAAACGAATTTTTTTTTTCTTTAAAAAAAACATTTTTTTTTACACAATTTTTTTTTTAACTCATTTACTATTCATGAATAGTAAATGAAAAGAAATTAATTAATTTACTATTCACATGAAAGCGACATTATAGAAATTATTAATTATAAGTTACATAATATACCCCTGAAGTATTTAATAAATACGACTTTTTTAAAATTTACGTATGATTCTAAAATATTATTATATTATTATATTCTATTTCAATATTATTATATTATTATATTCTATTTCAATATTATTATATTATTATATTTTATTTCAATATTATTATAATTAAAATATAGCGTTTTAGCGCTCCCCGGCAGCGGCGCCAAAAACTTGATGTGTGCAGCGGGGTGTACGAAATAGTATTATTTTCACTAGGAAATACTACAAAATATGACACAAGTTTTATTAATTTACGGATGGGATATACCTAAACCTTGCTACAACACTATAGGCAGTGTACCTAATCGTAGAGTAGTGTAGTTTTTAGTAAGTCCGGTTCGTTCCACAGGGAGCTAGTGATTACGTACTATATTTTTATAAAACTATATTTATATAAATATATATATCTAAGTAGTAATATTATTATAAAAGGGGGGTTTTTACCGTTTAATGACCGGTTTGTCGATTTTATATTTTTAAGCGTAAAGATAAATGACAATAATTAAAGTGCGTAAAATAAATAAATGACGATAAATAAAATAACAATAAATAAAATTGCGATAGAATATGAAATAAAAGGATTATGCTTATTTAAACTTTCGTAATCATGATGTTCGACGTTTTGATTTTAATTAATTGTTACTCGGGTTAATTGTCCTTTGTCATGGTTTATTTGATACCTATCTGGTTTTTATCCATAATAGTCCATCGGTCATAAATATAAAGTGCGAGTGTCCTCGTTAAATTACCCTTATACCCGAAGTCAAATATTCCAACTAATTAAGGATTTAAACTGTGACGCAGTTATCACTTCTGTCAACAATTACACCAGTTATCACTGTATGTAATCTACCCCTGTTTTGATTAGATATGAATATTAATTTACCCACTTGATCAGTTTGAATAATCAATTACCCAACCCGAATAATTAATTAAATGATTATAATAGATTCCATATGAACGTCATTAAATAGGACAACTATAATCATTATTAATTATTAGGATAATTAATTTGAAGATAGGTTCGACAGACTCCAATGAGTTGTCACTCAATTAGACAATACCCCCCATCTATTAATAGTCAATAGTCCAATTTCCACAAGTGTCGGTCTTTTGCCCAAACCTTAATTATGGTACAAAGCCCAATTACCCAATTTTAGTAATTAGCCCAACATCATGATTACTTCGTTTTAAATAAGCATAATAATAACTTAGCTACGAGACATTAATATAAAAAGGTTGAACATAACTTACAATGATTAAAAATAGCGTAGCGTTACACGGACAGAATTTCGACTTACACACTCAAACGATCTCTATCATAAATCTTATTATTATCATAATTTAAAATTAAAATTAAGATTATTGTTATATCTTATTACATTAACATTATGATAGAGATATAGAATATAGATATTGGATATTAGATATAGATATTTGATCGATATATAGATAAAAAGAGGATAGAAAAAGTTGTAATTACATTGACGACTTACATGGCCTTTTATAGGCGAAATATGAAATTGAATTTTCATTTACGACCCCTGAACTATGCTCAATTAACAACTTTTTATTATTTAATATTATTCTTATTATGAATTATTTAAATATTATATTTTATTCTTGTGCATAGTTGACTCGTAATTTTTACACCGTTGCGTCGAGCGTTGAGAGTTGACTCATGTCCCGGTTCCGGATTTTCGAACGTCCTTGCGTACTATTTTATATCGTGTACTTTGCGTTTTGTAACTTGTACTCTTGTCATTTTTAGACGTTCCTCATCAATAATTTGAACCTTTTTAATTGTATGTTGTACTTTTGAGCTTTTTGGACCTTTGTGTCTTCAATTCGTCGTTTTCGCCTTTTGTCTTCGCACTTATTTAATACAAACGAATATTACTTGAAAATGGAACAATTGCAACTAAAATCTTGTCTTTCTTGGGGGATAATGCTATGAAATATATGTTCCTTTTTAGCCTTATCACGTAGATTATCAAATAATGATAATCTAAAATATCCTGTTTACACACGACCATTACATAATGGTTTACAATACAAATATGTTACAACAAAATAAGTTTCTTGAATGCAGTTTTTACACAATATCATACAAGCATGGACTCCAAATCTCGTCCTTATTTAAGTATGCGACAGCGGAAGCTCTTAATAATCACCTGAGAATAAACATGCTTAAAACGTCAACAAAAATGTTAGTGAGTTATAGGTTTAACCTATATATATCAAATCATAATAATAGACCACAAGATTTCATATTTCAATACACATCCCATACATAGAGATAAAAATCATTCATATGGTGAACACCTGGTAACCGACATTAACAAGATGCATATATAAGAATATCCCCATCATTCCGGGACACCCTTCGGATATGATATAAATTTCGAAGTACTAAAGCATCCGGTACTTTGGATGGGGTTTGTTAGGCCCAATAGATCTATCTTTAGGATTCGCGTCAATTAGGGTGTCTGTTCCCTAATTCTTAGATTACCAGACTTAATAAAAAGGGGCATATTCGATTTTGATAATTCAACCATAGAATGTAGTTTCACGTACTTGTGTCTATTTTGTAAATCATTTATAAAACCTGCATGTATTCTCATCCCAAAAATATTAGATTTTAAAAGTGGGACTATAACTCACTTTCACAGATTTTTACTTCGTCGGGAAGTAAGACTTGGCCACTGGTTGATTCACGAACCTATAACAATATATACATATATATCAAAGTATGTTCAAAATATATTTACAACACTTTTAGTATATTTTGATGTTTTAAGTTTATTAAGTCAGTTGTCCTCGTTAGTAACCTACAACTAGTTGTCCACAGTTAGATGTACAGAAATAAATAGATAAATATTATCTTGAATCAATCCACGACCCAGTGTATACGTATCTCAGTATTGATCACAACTCAAACTATATATATTTTGGAATAAACCTCAACCCTGTATAGCTAACTCCAACATTCACATATAGAGTGTCTATGGTTGTTCCGAAATATATATAGATGTGTCGACATGATAGGTCGAAACATTGTATACGTGTCTATGGTATCTCAAGATTACATAATATACAATACAAGTTGATTAAGTTATGGTTGGAATAGATTTGTTACCAATTTTCACGTAGCTAAAATGAGAAAAATTATCCAATCTTGTTTTACCCATAACTTCTTCATTTTAAATCCGTTTTGAGTGAATCAAATTGCTATGGTTTCATATTGAACTCTATTTTATGAATCTAAACAGAAAAAGTATAGGTTTATAGTCGGAAAAATAAGTTACAAGTCGTTTTTGTAAAGGTAGTCATTTCAGTCGAAAGAACAACGTCTAGATGACCATTTTAGAAAACATACTTCCACTTTGAGTTTAACCATAATTTTTGGATATAGTTTCATGTTCATAATAAAAATCATTTTCTCAGAATAACAACTTTTAAATCAAAGTTTATCATAGTTTTTAATTAACTAACCCAAAACAGCCCGCGGTGTTACTACGACGGCGTAAATCCGGTTTTACGGTGTTTTTCGTGTTTTCAGGTTTTAAATCATTAAGTTAGCATATCATATAGATATAGAACATGTGTTTAGTTGATTTTAAAAGTCAAGTTAGAAGGATTAACTTTTGTTTGCGAACAAGTTTAGAATTAACTAAACTATGTTCTAGTGATTACAAGTTTAAACCTTCGAATAAGATAGCTTTATATGTATGAATCGAATGATGTTATGAACATCATTACTACCTTAAGTTCCTTGGATAAACCTACTGGAAAAGAGAAAAATGGATCTAGCTTCAACGGATCCTTGGATGGCTCGAAGTTCTTGAAGCAGAATCATGACACGAAAACAAGTTCAAGTAAGATCATCACTTGAAATAAGATTGTTATAGTTATAGAAATTGAACCAAAGTTTGAATATGATTATTACCTTGTATTAGAATGATAACCTACTGTAAGAAACAAAGATTTCTTGAGGTTGGATGATCACCTTACAAGATTGGAAGTGAGCTAGCAAACTTGAAAGTATTCTTGATTTTATGTAACTAGAACTTGTAGAATATATGAAGAACACTTAGAACTTGAAGATAGAACTTGAGAGAGATCAATTAGATGAAGAAAATTGAAGAATGAAAGTGTTTGTAGGTGTTTTTGGTCGTTGGTGTATGGATTAGATATAAAGGATATGTAATTTTATTTTCATGTAAATAAGTCATGAATTATTACTCATATTTTTGTAATTTTATGAGATATTTCATGCTAGTTGCCAAATGATGGTTCCCACATGTGTTAGGTGACTCACATGGGCTGCTAAGAGCTGATCATTGGATTGTATATACCAATAGTACATACATCTAAAAGCTGTGTATTGTACGAGTACGAATACGGGTGCATACGAGTAGAATTGTTGATGAAACTGAACGAGGATGTAATTGTAAGAATTTTTGTTAAGTAGAAGTATTTTGATAAGTGTATTGAAGTCTTTCAAAAGTGTATAAATACATATTAAAACACTACATGTATATACATTTTAACTGAGTCGTTAAGTCATCGTTAGTCGTTACATGTAAGTGTTGTTTTGAAACCTTTAGGTTAACGATCTTGTTAAATGTTGTTAACCCAATGTTTATAATATCAAATGAGATTTTAAATTATTATATTATCATGATATTATCATGTATGAATATCTCTTAATATGATATATATACATTTAAATGTCGTTACAACGATAATCGTTACATATATGTCTCGTTTCGAAATCCTTAAGTTAGTAGTCTTGTTTATATGTATATAACTCATTGTTAATATACTTATGGAGATACTTACTTATCATAATCTCATGTTAACCATATGTATATCCATATATATATCGTCATGTCGTTTTTACAAGTTTTAACGTTCATGAATCGCCGGTCAACTTGGGTGGTCAATTGTCTATATGAAACATATTTCAATTAATCAAGTCTTAACAAGTTTGATTGCTTAACATGTTGGAAACATTTAATCATGTAAATATCAATCTCAATTAATATATATAAACATGGAAAAGTTCGGGTCACTACAAATACCCCGCCCATCGTGTCCGATCGAGTGTATATGGTAATTTATAGGGACGCCCAATTGTAAATCTTTATATTAACATTAACAAACTATCATTTAGTTAAACAAATATAAAGCCCATTAATAGCCCATAGTCTAATTTCCACAAGTGTCGTTCTTTTGTCCAAACCCCAATTATGGTACAAAGCCCAATTACCCAATTTTAGTAATTAGCCCAACATCATGATTACTTCGGATTAAATAAGCATAATAATAACTTAGTTACGAGACATTAAATTAAAAAGGTTGAACATAACTTACAATGATTAAAAATAGCGTAGCGTTACACGGACAGAATTTCGACTTACACCCTTACAACATTTGCTAACATACCCTTATTATTAGAATTATAATTAAAATTAAAATTAAAATATAAATTATAAATATAAATATTACGTATATAGATAGAGAGATTGATGGATATCTTTTTGCGTTCACCAAACTGCGAATTTATAGGAGATGTGGCCTGACTTTTCATGCCATGCGATCGCATGGACTTTCTTCTTCCTGGCCATGCGATCGCATGGCCAGCTGGGAGAGCTCACATGTTGCTTGTTTCCTTGTGCCGACGTTTTATAAATATAATATAATATATATATTAATTTTAAGAATTAATTATATATTATATTATATTCATATGCATAGTTGACTTGTAATTTTTAGTCCGTTGCGTCGAGCGTTGAGAGTTGACTCTGGTCCCGGTTCCGGATTTTCGAACGTCCTTGCGTATAATTTAATATCTTGTACTTTGCGTTTTGAATCTTGTACTTTTGTAATTTCGAGACGTTTCTTATCAATAATTGGAACCTCTTTGATTGTCTTTTTTACTTTTGAGCTTTTTGGTCGTTTGCGTCTTCAATTCGTCGAATCTGTCTTTTGTCTTCACCTTTTATTATTTAAACGAATATCACTTTTAAATAGAACAATTGCAACTAAAAGCTTGTCTTTCTTGAGGAATAATGCTATGAAATATATGTTCGTTTTTAGCATTATCAACTATGATGAGTTAAGATCCCTTGGATTTAGTGAATGGATGGAGATCTTGGAGTATTTCATTGGTAAAGGTGAAAGTGCTATCAAAAATACACTTAAATCTGAACTCCAACAGCTCTTCAAGAAAGCAACAAGGTTTGGGAATGCACCAGTGGTGAATGTAGATGAAGTCCTCTCTCAAAAACCTAAAGGAAAGCAATCCACTGGTGAAGGACCAACCGGAAAAGGCCCCATCATTCTACCTCCTCATATCTCTGTGTTTGACCCTGCTGATGTACCTTATCTGTTACCTGAAGCCTGGAGAATCAAACAAGAGGAGCTATCTGAAGAAGAACGAGAAAAAGATAAAGATAGATAGTCTCCTATGTGCTCAAATTGTAGCTTTTGTTTAATTCACTTTTCATTCTGCTGTTGTTGTAATTACTGTACATATTGTGTTGCAATGAAAGTGAAATGAGTTTATCTTCAAAATCATATCAAATTATAAGATATGGATAACTCAGCAAAAGATCCCAAAACAAACTTAAAAAGGGACAAATTTACTGCCAATTTATTTTTTGGTCCCTCCGTGCTGACTTTAGTGTTTTCTCTACATGTCATAGGTTTTGTCATCATCAAATAGGGGGAGATTGTTGAGTCCCTAAAATAATTAAGGATTTAATTATGACAAAACTGTAATTTATTTGAACTAAAGTGTTATGTGCAGTCAGCACAAGTTTGTTCATGTATAGACAGCAGATGTAGCTGTTTCGAGTGTTTAGTTTGCTGCTCAGTCTACCAGCACAAGGTAGACAGTGTTCTTCAATCAGCACAGGATGTGTTCTCAGCAAATCAAGAACATGAAGTGGCTCAGTAATGAAGAACCAGCACAGTTGGAATGCAGCTCACTACACAAGACAGCTATGCTCCATTATAAGCATAGTCGTTTTCCCGAGTGGTCTACATCAATGGTACTATTCAACAGAAGTCAAAGACAAAGTTGAACAGAAAAGGACACGCGTCGGCGGCTGACAAGTGACCTTACAAGACCACGTGGGAATGCAGAAGGTTAACGCATGTACAGATATGGGTTATACTTTGTCATCACCTAGGGAACACAACATTCTATTTGTTTAATCAAATAGTGGTGCCAAACCGAATTGGGGTGTTCCTGCAAATAGCTACCAAAGAGGAAAGAAGAGAGCATGCTCTCTGATATAGTTGTCTCCACAAGTACAGACATCCTATGTACCAGTGGACAATAGAACCATTACACGGTTAATAGGACCACTATAATTGTTGTATCCTCTATTGTTACAACTAGTGGTGTGGGTTTATTTTATAGAGTCAAAACGTGTAATAGCTGTTAGTTTAACTCTTAGCTATAATCTAGGTAATCTGTATCAACCAACTATCATTCCGCCAAGGATAGTTGTGATTCTTTGTGATTCAATCAATAAAGAATAACTGTTGAAAATTACCTGTGACTCTATTTATTTGCATGATTGAATACTAATCGAGTTTAACTGTTTAGTTAATTGAAAAGAAATTGTATTCACCCCTCTCTACAATACTCCTGTTGTTATCAAGGGACCAACAACATATATATCGTATACATCGAAATAACACTTTAAAACATTTAATCGCATATACAAATGAAATATAAACGTACCAACGGTTAAATATATACCTTAAGGCATGTACGAAGAAAACGGGATGTTACAACTCTCCCCACTTGAATCGGAGCGCGTCCTCGCGATCCAAGCCGCATGACAAGCCGGAAGGTAAACCAAAACGAACTCTTCAGATTCCCACTTAAACTCGGAACCCTTTCGATGACGCCATTGGACTTTAAAAGTTCTCACTTCTTTGTTACGCAACAATTTGACCTTTTCATCAAGAATAGCTATCGGTTCTTCAACATACTCTAGCTTGTTGTTCAAGGTAATCTCATCTAACGGCACCCAAGTCGAGTCATCCGCAACACACTTACGGAGATGGGAAACATGAAACGTATTATGGATTCCCGCAAGCTCTTCGGGTAACTCTAGTCTATAAGCAACCTCGCCAACACGAGCCAAAACCTTGAAAGGACCAATAAACCGAGGAGCTAACTTTCCTCGTTTTCGAAATCGAATAACACCTTTCCATGGCGAAACCTTTAGCATCACCATGTCACATTCTTGAAAATCAATCGGTCTCCTTCCTTTATCGGCATAAGATTTTTGTCTATCTTGCGCCGCCTTAAGTCGAGCCCGAATCATCTCGATCTTACTATTCATCTCTAAAACCAAATCGGTACTCCCGATTTCTCTTTGACCCACTTCACCCCAACAAATAGGAGTTCGACACCTACGTCTATAAAGCATCTCATAAGGTGGCATTCCAATACTAGTGTGGTAACTATTATTGTAAGAGAATTCCACCAATGGTAAGTGCTCGTCCCAACTACCACCTAAATCAATAACACACGCCCTTAACATATCCTCCAACGTTTGATTTGTACGCTCGGTTAGACCGTCCGTTTGAGGATGATACGCCGTGCTCATCTTCAATTGAGTACCCATATCTTCGTGAAACTTATTCCAAAATCGAGACGTGAAACGAGTATCTCGATCCGAAACAATAGATATAGGAACCCCATGTCTCGATATCACCTACTTGATAAACAACTTGGACAAAGTCTTCGACGATACCGCTTCACGAATGGGAAGAAACAAAGCACTCTTCGGTAATCGATCAACTATTACCCAAATCGTATCAAATTGGGTTCTCGCCGTCTTGGGTAACTTTGTAATGAAGTCCATGATAATGTGCTCCCATTTCCATTTTGGAACTTCCAACGGTTGTAGCTTACCGTACGGATTTTGGTGTTCGGCTTTAACTTGCAAACACGTGACGCATTGTTCAACATACTTAACAATATCATGTTTCATGACGGGCCACCAATACTCTTTCTTCAAATCATAGTACATCTTCGTCGCACCCGGATGAATGGAATACTTTGACTTATGTGCTTCATCAAGTAGCACCCTTCGGTAGCCACCCATCTTAGGTACCCACACTCTTCCTTGAAAAGACAACAAACCATGCGGGCCTAAGGTAATAGACTCGGTTTGCCCCACGATTCGTTCCTCATGTTTATTGTTAACAAAAGCTTCAATTTGAATCTCACTAAGCTTTAAAAGAAAATCGTTAGTAATAATCATGCGTAACGATCCTACTCGTATCGCCGGATGTTGACTCTTTCTACTTAACGCATCCGCGACCACATTCGCCTTGCCCGGATGATAAAGTATCTCACAATCATAGTCCTTTACCACATCCATCCACCTACGTTGACGATAATTCAAATCTCGTTGATTAAAGAGATGTTTCAAACTCTTATGATCCGAATAAATCATACACTTGACACCATACAAGTAGTGGCGCCAAATTTTCAACGCATAAACCACCGCCTCCAATTCAAGATCATGAGTCGGGTATCTCTTTTCGTGTTCCTTTAAATGTCGAGAGGCGTAAGCGATGACTTTACCTCTTTGCATTAGAACACACCCGATTCCATTTAATGAGGCACCACAATAAACCGTCATATCTTCGATTCTTTCCGGTAATACCAACACCGGAGCTTGACACAATTTCTCCTTTAACAATTGGAAAGCAATTTCTTGTTCGTTTTCCCAATTAAACCTCACGTTCTTCCTTGTCAACTTCGTTAACGGAGAAGCGATTTTTGAAAAGTCTTGGATAAATCGACGATAATAACCGGCCAATCCGAGAAAACTTCGAATTTCCGTAGGCGTAGTCGGTTTTCCCCAATTCTTCACCGTCTCTATCTTCCCCGGATCTACTTGAATACCTTCTTTATTCACAATATGGCCAAGGAATTGCACTTCCCTTAGCCAAAATTCACATTTGGAGAATTTTGCATACAACTTCTCCTTCTGCAACGTCTTCAACACTTCACGCAAATGGTGCTCATGTTCCTTCATACTCTTAGAATAAACAAGCATGTCATCAATGAACACAATTACCGACTTGTCCAACATAGGTTGGCACACCCGGTTCATAAGATCCATGAATGCCGCCGGTGCATTCATAAGACCAAAAGGCATAACCACAAACTCATAATGCCCGTAATGCGTTCGAAAAGTCGTTTTCTCTATATCTTCCTCACAGACCCTCACTTGGTGATAGCCGGACTGTAAGTCAATCTTAAAAAAGTAGGTTGCACCTTGGAGTTGGTCAAACAAATCGTCAATCTGAGGTAATGGATAATAATTCTTGATCGTCACTTTGTTCAACTCCCGATAATCGATGCACATCCGCATGCTACTATCTTTCTTCTTCACAAATAAAACCGGAGCACCCTATGGCGAGGCACTCGGTAGAATAAAACCCTTTTCAAGCAATTCTTGGGTTTGATTTAACAACTCTTGCATTTCCGTCGGCGCTAAACGATAAGGAGTTTTAGCAATGGGAGTAGCTCCCGGAACCAACTCAATGCGACATTCGACTTGTCTTTCCGCCGGAACACCCGGTAACTCATTCGAAAAAACGTCTTCAAATTCCTTTACCACTAGAATTTCACGAATAGATGATGGTCATCACGAGTATCAACCACATGGGCAAGAAAAATCATACCATCACTCTTAAGAAAACGTCGCGCTCATGCATAAGTGCATAATGGTACGAGTCTTCTTCGTTTATCGCCATGAATAATCAACTCTCCCCCACTTGGGGTCTTTACACGAATGAACTTTTCATGGCATGCAATATCGGCTCTATAACGATCGAGCCAATCCATACCACCAACAATATCAAACTCACCCAAGGTCATTGGAATGAGATCAATTTTAAACGTTTCAGTACCAAACACAACATTACAATCCTTACACACATCAACCCCTAGCACCGTCTTACCATCCGCTATTTCGACTTCTACCGGATAAATTAACTTAGCTAGCGGTTTGTTAAGCTTAGACACAAATAGAGGCGACACAAAAGACAAATTAGCACCGCTATCAAATAATATCCTTGTAAGACCCAAATATTTGTTGTGTACATAAGTGTAATTAAAATACTTGAAGTGGGGTTTTGATGTACATATTCAAAAAGGAAACAGATTCTGATCTGGGGGATCTGCGCGCCGCGCAGATATATGGCACGCCACGCCATTTGCTGTGACAGCTCACCCTTCTCTTTTTAAGTGAGATATTTTGAGGGCTTTTTGGTAATTACACATGGGGGCCCGAATTTAAGGCCTTAGATCAGTAGTGGAGCCTCATTTACTCCATTTTCCATCTACCTTATCTTCTTCCATTAAATCTTAGTGAGAGAAAGGGTTTCTAGTGTGAGAGAGCTCAAAACAAAGAAGAAGGAGGTTGAATCGGGTCTAAGTGCAAGCATTAAAGTTGTTCATCTATCCTCTAGCTACGTTTTGATCATAGTGGTATGCTCTAATCTTGATTTCCTAATTTAATTTTGTGAAAGGGTTAGTGTTAGGGTTAATGGTGAACTTAAAACCCACTTTGTTGGTGAATTGGGTGTTTTGGGTGAAATTGGGTCATGTAGACTCAAAGATAACTAACTAGGGTTTTCAAAGTGTTAGATTGTTGTTTATGAACTTAAATTAGTTAGTAAATTGCTAGAACACCGATATATATGTAAATGGGTGTTAAGTGGGTTAGTGGATGACCCGAAATGGGTATGTTGACTTTAAAATTGTCAAATGGGTCATAATGGACCTAAGTTGGTTAATGTTTGTGATTAATGCATAAACCTAGTGTTAAAAGGTGTTTTAAGACCTAACTTGGCTAATGTTAGGGTTTTGGCGAATGATGACCCAATTTTAGGGTTAAGTGCCCAAATGGGTCAAAATGACCTAGTAGAGGTGAGTGTTGTGGGTTTGACCAACTTGAATGGTTGATTGATTATGTGTATATTATAATAGGTGCGTTACCTTGAAGATTCAAGCTTGGTTTATTGATTCACCGAAGGCGTAAGGTGAGTGGAATAATTATATGCGTAGGTATATAATGTATTTATTTGTTGTAGCGTGAGATGTGAAGTGTCGATGTGCTAAGACACCACATTTCACGTGACGAGTGAAGTGTCGATGTGCTAAGACACCACTCAAAGTAATATGACGGGTGAAGTGTCGATGTGTTTAGATGCCACCCGCGGTGAAGTGTCAATGTGTTAAGACACCACCCGGAGTGAAGTATCGATGTGCTAAGATGCCACTCCAAGTAAGTTGACGGGTGAAGTGCCGATGTGTTAAGGCGCCACTCGAGGTGAAGTATCGACGTGTTAAGATGCCACCTCAAGTAAAATGAAGAGTGAAGTGTCGAAGTGTTAAGACACCACTCGGGGTGAAGTGTCGACGTGTTAAGACGCCACCCAGGGTGAAGTATCGACGTGTTAAGATGCCACCCGTGGGGTTAGTGTACGAAGTGTTAAGTGCACTAATGGTAGTTATGAACTCCGACGGTCTTTAAACACCGTTCCTTGTTCGATTGGTTAACCATGGTTATTGTGTTGTAGTGTAAGCATATTATAATTGTTCAAGTTAAATATGTTATTGTTATGCTAGCATGGTTATTGGAGGTTACAGCTTGTATTTATGGCGATAAGCTAATTGTGTTTTGCTAGTATGTATACAGTATGCGTGTAAGTGTTTGCAAGTAGATATATTATATATGTATGTGTATAATTATTGCATTCACTAAGCTTTGCTTACCCTCTCGTTGTTTACCTTTTTATAGGTTCGGTTGTGGACAAGGGTAAGGGCATTATCTTGGATTAGAGATCCCGCTTTGTTGTTGGGGGACGCTTTTTGGATGAGTTAGCTTTTGGAGTTTGACCGAGACTTGGGTAGTTTAACCCCAAACACCATGCTCGTAGTGTCGTTTGGTATTTAAACTTAATGTGGTCGAAACTCAAACTTTGGTATGAAACTCGTAAAACGGGCGATGTGGGCCCCGCTTTGTAAAACTCATTTTATGTTTGAATCGTGTTAGTTTTACATGTTTGAATATGTGGTTAAAAGTGTTTTGTCTAATCATGTTGGGAAGTGGCCGATCTTTTTCGCAAAAATGGAAAATTGGGACAGACCGTTTTGGCGAGCCGCGCGGCCATATGGCGCGTCGCGCCATTAGCTGAACAGAGAAATAATTTTTCTTTTGTGACATTTTAAGCGGGTTTGTTCGTGGTTTGGTTTGGGTTGTTACAAGTGGTATCAGAGCATGGTCTCAGAGATTTAGGTGACTTGAGATAGGCGCCTAGACTTAGACTTTTTGTGTGCGCGTTATGCGGGACTTGTAGGACTTTGGGTCGGATCGGGTTTTGGTTAGTGCATAGGTTTATGTGAATTAATCATGCGCTATTGTTTTGTGTGGTATTTGAAATCGTCGAGCGAGATAGACATGGTACTAGTGAGTTAATGCGAGGTGCTCGCGTAACAATGATTAGTTACCATTGTTACGGGTTCAAATTGTGTCAAACAAGTTATGTACGACGATTGTTGAGCGAGATGGAGTAGTGTGGTGTATATGTATATACATATGTGTTAAGTCCTTTCGTTTCGTTGCTTATTTTACTTCGTTTTATAGAATGAAGATGAGAAATGGACACGACACCAATGATGGAAGTACGAGTGAGGACGTTGAGTTCACGGCCAAAGTTGAGGCCATCTTTAAACGTCAAAAGGCGGAGTTCCTAGAGGATGTTAAGAAAATGTTTCTAGATACGATTGACGAGCAATTAGTCAATGTAGTCAAGGAGCAAGTGAAGGCCGTTCTTCACGAAGATAATGTGGGAAGACGGGACTTTCTCTATAAGAACTTCAAGGATTCTCAACCTCCCACCTTTGAAGGTGAACGAGACCCTCTAAAGAGTGCCCGTTGGATCTCCGATATGGAGGGGGCCTTCCGTACTTGTGAATGTCCTCACGATAAGAAGACAAGGTACGGGTGTGGTATGTTGAGGAGTGATGCTAAGTTGTGGTGGGACGCAAAACTCCAAGTTTATGGCGAAGAGCAATGCATGGAATTCATGTGGGATGAATTCAAGTCCGAATTTTTCAAGGAATACCGAACTTCAGCCGATCTTACTAGGCTTAAGGACGAGTTACGTTCCTTGAGGCAAGGGTCAATGGATTTGAACACTCTCAAATCCGTGTTTTTGTCCAAGATCCAATTTTGCCCGGATTATGTCGGGAATGATAAGATGTTGAAGGAAGACTTTTATCGAACGTTGAATGATTTTTATCAAGATAAGATTAGTGTAACGGTGGTGAAAACTTTTGATGAGTTATTTGATATGGCCAAGGGTTTTGAGGCGCTCGTATTGAGGAAGAGCGGCTTTACTTTTGGCAAGAGAAAGAGTGAAGGTTCGAACCATTCGAACTTTTCGAACAAAAAGAACAAAAAGGGTTCCGGTAATGTTGGTGGAGGGAAGAAGGGTGCTTCCGGGGATTTTTCTTATTCGTGCTATAATTGTGGACAAAAGGGCCACATGGCTCGTGAATGTCCGAGTCTATCCTCCGCAAAAAAAATCACTTGTTTTAATTGTGGTAAAGAGGGGCACAAAAGGCCGGAATGTCCCGATTTGCGCAACGATAATGTTAAGCGGCTAGAGAGGGCGGAGGGTACGGCTAGGGGTCGCAATTATTTGATGACCAATGAGGAAGCCAAGCAATCTAACGAAGTCATCTCAGGTACTTTCATGGTTAATTCTAATCCGGCAAGGATACTCTTTGATAGTGGTGCTAACTTGTCGTTCGTGTCACCAAAATTTGTTCCGAAACTTAATAAACCGTTAGCTAAGTTGAGTCGTCCGGTAGAAGTTGAAATAGCGGATGGCAAGACGGTGCTAGTGGTGGATGTGTGTAAAAATTGTAATGTTGTGTTTGGCGCCGAAAACTTTAAAATTGATCTCATCCCGATGACTTTGGGTGATTTTGATATCGTTGTTGGTATGGATTAGCTCGATCATAATAGAGCCGATATTGCATGCCACGAAAAATTTATTTGTGTGAACACCCCAAGTGGGGGAGAGTTAATTATTCATTGCGATAAGCGAAGAAGACCCGTGCCGATATGTTCTTTTGCACGGGCATGTCGTTTCCTTGTTAGTGGTGGCATGGATTTTCTTGCCCATGTTGTTGATACTCGTGATGAGCCACCACCCACTCGTAAAATTCCGGTGGTTAATGAATTCGAAGACGTTTTTCGGGACGAGTTACCGGGTGTTCCGGCGGAAAGACAAGTTGAATTTCGCATTGAGTTGGTTCCGGGAGCTACTCCCATTGCTAAAATTCCTTATCATTTAGCGCCGACGGAAATGCAAGATTTGTTAAATCAAACCCAAGAGTTGCTTGAGAAGGGTTTTATTCGACCGAGTGCTTCACCATGGGGCGCTCCGGTTTTATTCGTAAAGAAGAAGGATGGTAGTATGCGGATGTGCATCGATTATCGGGAGTTAAATAAAGTGACGATCAAGAATCGTTATCCATTACCTCAGATTGACGATTTGTTTGACCAACTCCAAGGTGCAACGTATTTCTCTAAAATCGACCTAAGATCCGACTATCACCAAATGCGGGTCCGTGAGGAAGATATCGAGAAAACGGCTTTTCGAACGCGTTATGGGCATTTTGAGTTTGTGGTAATGCCTTTTGGTCTTATGAATGCACCGGCGGCATTCATGGATCTTATGAACCGAGTGTGCCAACCTATGTTGGACAAGTCGGTGATTGTGTTCATTGACGACATACAAGTCTACTCGAAAAGTATGAACGAACATGAACGCCATTTGCGTGAAGTTTTGAAGACGTTACGAAGGGAGAAGTTGTATGCTAAGTTCTCCAAATGTGAATTTTGGCTAAGGGAGGTTCAATTCCTTGGCCACATTGTGAACAAAGACGGTATTCAAGTAGATCCGGGGAAGATTGAGACGGTGAAGAGTTGGAGACAACCGACTACACCTACGGAGGTCCGAAGTTTTTTTTCTCGGATTGGCCGGTTATTATCGTCGGTTTATCCAAGACTTTTCTAAGATCGCTTCTTCATTGACAAAGTTGACGAGGAAGAACGCGAGATTTAATTGGGAGAACGAGCAAGAAATTGCTTTTCAATTGTTAAAAGAGAAGTTGTGTCAAGCTCCGGTGTTAGTGTTGCCGGAAGGAGTGGAAGACATGACGGTCTATTATGATGCTTCATTAAATAGGCTCGGGTGTGTTCTAATGCAAAGAGGTAAAGTCATTGCTTAGGCCTCTCAACAATTAAAGGAACACGAAACGAAATATCCGACTCATGATCTTGAGTTGGCGGCGGTGGTACATGCGTTGAAAATTTGGCGCCACTACTTGTATGGTGTCAAGAGTACGATTTATTCGGATCATAAGAGTTTGAAACATCTCTTTAACCAACGAGATTTGAATTATCGTCAACGTAGGTGGATGGATGTGGTAAAAGACTATGATTGTGAAATACTTTATCATCCGGGCAAGGCGAATGTGGTCGCGGATGCGTTAAGTCGAAAGAGTCATCACCCGGCTTTACGATTGGGATTGTTACGTATGATTATTACTAACGATTTTCTTGAAAAACTTGGTGTGACTCAAATAGAGGCTTACGTTCACAACAAGCATGTGGAACGAATTATGGGGCAATCGGAATTCATTACTATGGGTTCGCGAGGTTTGTTGTCTTTTCAAGGAAGGGTGTGGGTGCCTAAGATGGGTGATTACCGGCGGGTGCTACTTGATGAAGCACATAAGTGAAAGTATTCCATTCATCCGGGCGCGACGAAAATGTATCATGATTTGAGAAAGGATTATTGGTGGCTGGGCATGAAACGTGATGTTGTGAAGTATGTTGAGCAATGCGTCACGTGTTTGCAAGTAAAAGCCGAACACCAAAAGCCGTATGGTAAGTTACAACCGTTAGAAATTCCGAAGTGGAAATGGGAGCACATTACCATGGATTTCATTACAAAGTTACCTAAACCGGCGAGAACCCAATTTGATTCGATTTGGGTAATATTTGATCGATTGATGAAAAGTGCTTTGTTTCTTCCCATTAAAGAAGCAATATCATCGGAGGCCTTGGCTAAGTTGTTTGTCAAGGAAGTAGTATCGAGACACGGGGTTCCTATATCTATTGTTTCGGATAGAGATACTCGTTTTACATCTCGGTTTTGGGAAAAGTTTCACGAAGATATGGGTACACAATTGAAATTGAGCACGGCGTATCATCCTCAAACGGACGGTCAAACCGAACGTACTAATCAAACATTTGAGGATATGTTACGGGCGTGTATTATTGATTTCGGTGGTAGTTGGGATGAGCATTTGCCTTTGGTGGAATTCTCGTACAATAATAGTTATCATACTAGTATCGGGATGCCACCTTACGAGATGCTTTATGGGCGGAGGTGCCGAACTCCGATTTGTTGGGGTGAAATTGGTCAAAGAGAAATCGGGAGTACCGATTTGGTTTTGGAGACGAATAACAAGATTGATATTATTCGGGATCACTTGAAGAAGGCTCAAGATAGACAAAAGTCGTATGCCGATAAACGTAGACGAACGATCGAATTTCAAGAAGGTGACATGGTGATGCTTAAGGTTTCGCCATGGAAAGGTATTATTCGATTTCGAAAACGGGGAAAGTTAGTTCCTCGGTTTATTGGGCCATTTAAGGTTTTAGCTCGTGTTGGTGAAGTCGCGTATCGTATGGAATTACCCGAAGAGCTTGCGGGGATTCATAATACTTTCCATGTCTCCTATCTCCGTAAGTGTCTTGCGGATGATTCATCTTGGGTACCATTAGACGAAATTGAGCTAAACAACAAGTTAGAATATATTGAGGAGCCGATTGCCATACTCGATGAGAAGTTCAAAAGGTTGAGAAATAATGAAGTAAGGACTTTTAAAGTTCAATGGCGTCGGAGTAAAGGTTCCGAGTTTACGTGGGAGCCCGAAGAATTCGTGTTAGTTTATCTTCCTTCTTGTCATGCGGCTTGGATCGCGAGGACGCGCTCCGATTCAAGTGGGGGAGAGTTGTAAGACCCAAATATTTGTTGTGTACATAAGTGTAATTAAGATACTTGAAGTGGGGTTTTGATGTATATATTCAAAAAGGAAACAGATTCTGATCTGGGGGATCTACGCGCCGCACAGATATATGGCGCGCCGCGCCATTTGCTGTGACAGCTCACCCTTCTCTTTTTAAGTGAGATATTTTGAGGGCTTTTTGGTAATTACACATGGGGGTCCGAATTTAAGGCCCTAGATCAGTAGTGGAGCCTCATTTACTCCATTTTCCACCTACCTTATCTTCTTCCATTAAATCTTAGTGAGAGAAAGGGTTTCTAGTGTGAGAGAGCTCAAAACAAAGAAGAAGGAGGTTGAATCGGGTCTAAGTGCAAGCATTAAAGTTGTTCATCTATCCTCTAGCTACGTTTTGATCATAGTGGTATGCTCTAATCTTGATTTCCTAATTTAATTTTGTGAAAGGGTTAGTGTTAGGGTTAATGGTGAACTTAAAACCCACTTTGTTGGTGAATTGGGTGTTTTGGGTGAAATTGGGTCATGTAGACTCAAAGATGACTAACTAGGGTTTTCAAAGTGTTAGATTGATGTTTATGAACTTAAATTAGTTAGTAAATTGCTAGAACACCGATATATATGTAAATGGGTGTTAAGTGGGTTAGTGGATGACCCGAAATGGGTATGTTGACTTTAAAATTGTCAAATGGGTCATAATGGACCTAAGTTGGTTAATGTTTGTGATTAATGCATAAACCTAGTGTTAAAAGGTGTTTTAAGACCCAACTTGGCTAATGTTAGGGTTTTGGCGAATGATGACCTAATTTTAGGGTTAAGTGCCCAAATGGGTCAAAATGACCTAGTAGAGGTGAGTGTTGTGGGTTTGACCAACTTGAATGGTTGATTGATTATGTGTATATTATAATAGGTGCGTTACTTGAAGATTCAAGCTTGGTTTATTGATTCACCGAAGGCGTAAGGTGAGTGGAATAATTATATGCGTAGGTATATAATGTATTTATTTGTTATAGCGTGAGATGTGAAGTGTCGATGTGCTAAGACACCACATTTCACGTGACGAGTGAAGTTTCGATGTGCTAAGACACCACTCAAAGTAATATGACGGGTGAAGTATCGATGTGTTACGACGCCACCCGGGGTGAAATGTCGATGTGTTAAGACACCACCCGGAGTGAAGTATCGATGTGCTAAGATGCCACTCCAAGTAAGTTGACGGGTGAAGTGCCGATGTGTTAAGGCGCCACTCGAGGTGAAGTATCGACGTGTTAAGATGCCACCTCAAGTAAAATGAAGAGTGAAGTATCGAAGTGTTAAGACACCACTCGGGGTGAAGTGTCGACGTGTTAAGACGCCACCCAGGGTGAAGTATTGACGTGTTAAGATGCCACCCGTGGGGTTAGTGTACGAAGTGTTAAGTGCACTAATGGTAGTTATGAACTCCGACGGTCTTTAAACACCGTTCCTTGTTCGATTGGTTAACCATGGTTATTGTGTTGTAGTGTAAGCATATTATAATTGTTCAAGTTAAATATGTTATTGTTATGCTAGCTTGGTTATTGGAGGTTATAGCTTGTATTTATGACGATAAGCTAATTGTGTTTTGCTAGTATGTATACGGTATGCGTGTAAGTGTTTGCAAGTAGATATATTATATATGTATGTGTATAATTATTGCATTCACTAAGCTTTGCTTACCCTCTCGTTGTTTACCTTTTTATAGGTTCGGTTGTGGACAAGGGTAAGGGCATTATCTTGGATTAGAGATCCCGCTTTGTTGTTGGGGGACGCTTTTTGGATGAGTTAGCTTTTGGAGTTTGACCGAGACTTGGGTAGTTTAACCCCAAACACCATGCTCGTAGTGTCGTTTGGTATTTAAACTCAATGTGGTCGAAACTCAAACTTTGGTATGAAACTCGTAAAACGGCCGATGTGGGCCCCGCTTTGTAAAACTCATTTTATGTTTGAATCGTGTTAGTTTTACATGTTTGAATATGTGGTTAAAAGCGTTCTGTCTAATCATGTCGGGAAGTGGCCGATCTTTTTCGCAAAAATGGAAAATTGGGACAGACCGTTTTGGCGCGCCGCGCCATTAGCTGAACAGAGAAATAATTTTTTTTTGTGACATTTTAAGCGGGTTTGTTCGTGGTTTGGTTTGGGTTGTTATAATCCTTGCCGGATTAGAGTTAACCATGAAAGTACCTGAGACAACTTCATTGGATTGCTTGGCCTCATTATTGGTCATCAAATAATTTCGCCCCCGAGCCGTACCCGCCACTTTCTCCAATTTCTTAACATGATCTCCCCGCAAATCGGGACACTCCGTCCTTCGGTGCCCTTCTTTACCACAATTAAAACAAGTGAGCTTGGTTGTAGATGACGGTTTCGGACAATCACGAGCCATATGACCCTTTTGTCCACAATTGTAGCACGCATAAGTAAAATCTCCGGAAGCACCCTTCTTCACACTACCAACACTCTCGGAGCCCTTCTTGTGCTTTTTGTTTGAAAAGTTCGATTGACTAGTAGCTTCAAACTTCCTTTTGCCAAAAGTAAAGCCACTTTTTCTCAAGACGAGCGACTCAAAACCTTTGGCCATATTAAACAACTCATCAAAACTTTTCACCACGTTCACACTAATCTTCTCTTGATAACTATCGTTCAAAGTTCGGTAAAAGTCTTCCTTCAACATTTGATCATTATCGACATACTCCGGGCAAAATTGGGTCTTCGCCAAGAAAGTGGAATTAAGAGTGTTCAAGTCCATTGACCCTTGCCTCAAAGTACGCAACTCGTCTTTAAGCCTTGAAAGATCGGCCGACGTTCGGTATTCCTTGAAAAACTCCACCTTGAATTCATCCCACGTGAATTCCATACATTGTTCTTCACCATAAAGTTGGATTTTCGCGTCTCACCACAACTTAGCATCACCTCTCAACATGCTACAACCGTACCTCGTCTTCTTATCGAGAGGGCATTCACAAGTACGGAAAGCTCTCTCCATATCGGAGATCCATCGGGCACTCTTAAGTGGGTCTCGTTCGCCATCAAAAGTAGGAGGTTGGGCATCTTTGAAGTTCTTATAGAAAAAGTCCCGCCTTCCAACATTATCCTCTTGAAGGACAACCTTAATTTGTTCCTTTACTACATTGACTAATTGCTCGTCAATCGTATCTAGAAACATCTTCTTGACATCTTCTAAGAAAGCCGCATGATGACTTTTCAAAATGGCCTCGACTTTGGCCGTGAACTCGGGGTCCTCACTCGTGCCCCCATTATCGGTGTCGTGTCCGTTTCTCATCTTCATTCTATAAAACGGAAGAGGTTATACAACGAAACGAAAAGACATGACACATATATATTCACTTATACACCTTACCGCCCCATCTTGCTCAACAATCGCCGTACACCGCTTGTTCGACACGACTTGCACCCGTAACAATGGTAGCTAGTCATTGTTACGCGAGCATCTCGCATTAACTTGCTAGTACAACGTCTATCTCGCTTGATGGATTTCAAATACAACACAAAACAAATAGCGCAAGGTTAGTTCACATAAACCTATGCACTAACCAAACCCGATCATACCCGAAGTCCTACAAGTCCCGCATAAAGCGCATGCACAATAAAGTCTAAGTCTAGGCACCTATCTCAAGTCGCCTAAATCCCTTAGACCATGCTCTGATACCACTTGAAACAACCCAACCCGTAATCAACACGACAATTTTTTTTTTTAATTAATAAACCATTAACGCCCAAATTAAACGGTTACATACAACCCACTTAACCAATATCACAAGTTTAATGTATACAAACGGCACAAAGTCCCTTTAGCAAATGTAATACAAGTTCGACCCATTAAAATGATAGTTTTAATCCAAATGACACTTGAGCATGGTTTGGGGCTAAACTACCCAAAACGCTAGGTCGACTTCCAAAAAGCTTCATCAAGCATCCAATGAGGGAAACTAGTGCCCAACAACCCCTTTCCCCTTCTCCACACCTGCATCTAAAAAGGTAAATAACGAGAGGGGTAAGCTAATGATTAGTGAGTACAACAATTATACGATCACATATACAACCTACTTACTTGCAATCACTTACGCATTTACCGCATACATGCTAGCAATATAAATAATCATACTATCTCAAGTATAATACTAAACCTTCGACCACATAAGCTAGCATAGCAAAAGCATATAACTCGAACGATATAATATGCTACATTACAACACACAACCATGGTTAACCAATAATACAAAGGATGGTACTCGCATTTCCCATCGTTGTTCATAACAACCGTTAGAGTACTTAACACGTCGTACACTAACTCCACGAGTGGCATCTTAACACGTCGATACTTTGCCCCGGGCGGTGTCTTAACACGTCGAAACTTCACCCATTACAACTCTCGGAGTGGCATCTTAACACGTCGATGCTTCACCCCCGAGTGGTGTCTTAACACGTCGACACTTCACTCGCCACGTGAGATGTGGTGTCTTAGCACGTCGACACTTCACAACTCATGCTACACAAATAAATACATTATATATGCACGCATATAATTATTCCACTCACCTTATCGCCTTTGGTGAACTAGGAATCAAGCTCGCAACCTTCAATGTAATGCACCTATCACATTATGCATTTAATTAACACACAATCTAGTGGACTAACCACCAACACCTTACCCTTGAGCATTTAATGACCTAAATGCATTAAATGACTTACGTCCACCAACCACCCATTAATGGTCATGACTCATCATAAATCACTAGAAGCTAGTGATTAGAGTCTACTAACACCAACTAACACAATTGATGGGTATTTCATACCCCTCTCACCCAACTAGGCCAACCATTACTCATTTGACCCATTTTAACACTTGACTTACAAGTTTTGGTCAAACTTAACCCATTAACAATCTTTCATCATTTAGTAAGTGTATTAGTGACTAACAACACAATTAACACTTACAAAATCCCAATTACATGCCCAAACCCTAGATTAACACCATTTGGGTTTCCTTACATCAAATTAACCCAAATTCACCCCTTTAAGTCCCCAAACGGGTCTTACAAGTCTCAAATGGTCAAACTCTAGCCATAATTAACTAAAACTCAAAACACGGAGTTAAGACTTACCAACACTATTCACTCGTAGCTAAGAACGAGGAGAACAATTTTACTTCTTGCCCCAAAGATCGAATCTCAAATCTTCACTCTCAAATCTCACTTTGAACTCAAATGGGTTTTGTGTTTTTAGAGGAAATAGAGAAAGAAAATGGAAAAGAAATGAATAAGAATGGATAAGTGGCTGAGATTTAGAGTCCCAATCAGATTCACACGCGAAAGGACGAAATTACCCTTGGACCACCCCTTTTTAATTCAGAAAAACGAGTCAGCACGCCAGTAAGGTCGCGGCGCGACCCACTTTGCCGTGGCGCGGCATTTCACAATATTTTCGAGCTGTTTAGAACCCCTCCTGATCTTGATTCATGTAATGTGTCGCGGCGCGACCTTCCCAACCGCGGCGCGACATTAGGGTGCGTCTGATCAATTTTTTTGACAACATAAACCAACAATTAATTATAAGACTTGTACACCTTGCTCGCTTTATATACACGCCTAGACTTTACCACATAGTCTCACATGACTTAATACACTCCTAAACCATATGTATACTCGTACACACATACATTCTCATGCGTAATATATATATACGTATATATCGTATACATCGAAATAACACTTTAAAACATTTAATCGCATATACAAATGAAATATAAACGTACCAACGGTTAAATATATACCTTAAGACATGTACGAAGAAAACGGGATGTTACACCAATTGTTGGGACACAAGTCCCTTAACTCAAATATAAAGGTGAATTTAACAGAAAGAAACAAAGCTATATGTTTTTACGGGAAAAAAATAAAGGAGCAAATATTTTATAGAACTACATTTTTACTTATCTCATATGAAAACGTTACAATACAATGACATCTTAAATACTAGAAGCTAGCAACTAAAACCAATAAAATAGCACAACCACTCTTTACGTGACCCACTTTCATATGCATGAAGTTCGGTCAAAATTACTACCCATTCAAATCACTAAACAATTTAATAATAAAACTATAACATATACTAGTAACACTTAAATTAGCTAATTAAATACCAACACCCTTCAGGCCTCAATTTAAAGTCTGACGTGATAAAATAGAGAATCACACCATGACCTCCATTTAGTATTACTCCAATATTATAATCACTTTAACTAACCGATTAAATATTTTTAATCTCAAACTTAGGATAACTGATTAACCAACAATCACGCCATTAATCAGTTTATCCGTATCACTGGCTCACCACACTTGTAACAATTATCGCGGCTCTCCTGGACACGTTCAACGCCATCTCTACTCACCCTGACACCCGACCTCTTTCCCGGTCACGTCCACAGTATACATTCATTTTATTAATTAACGAGCAAATTGACACGACAAGTATACATTCATTTTATTGTATTTGGTTTTGTTTAGTTAGTTTGTCTTTATGGTTTTTGGGTTGTTAGGGAGGCTCGATTATAATTAGTTTTCGTTTAAATGGTTGCTTTTTAAGTGCGAGCCTCCTCGTCTCATCTGTCTTTTTTAATCCTTGTTGAGGGTATTTTTCTTTGGAAAACGAACTCGATTTCTATATAAGTTTTCGTTTTTTCGCCGAAAAACTAATACATTCATTTTATTCAAGAGCCTAAACACAAAATCTTGTGAATGGGTACTAATCGTGTTTTAAAGCCACTCATGTGAAAAGATTTCACACCACCAGAGAATAAAAGGCCGAGTTCAGAAACACATATGCAGGTTTTGAAATTTTAATGAATTTATGCAATTTCAGCAACTCTAAAACCCATATAGAGACAAAGCTAATAAAGACTACATTTACAATGAAGTATGAAATAATTGGATGATTAAAAGAGCCTTGAAGTAATTAGGTAAAAAAAAAAAAAAAAAAAAGAGCCTTGAAGTAATTAGGTAAAACACTGATTTCGCTTTGAAATACGGGGCTGTACAGACAGTGATACTGATTGTGTAATCTGCAACGACAAAAATGATGCCGATGATGAAACCAAAATTACGACCACCAAAAAGTGCCTACAACCTTTTAATAAATACGGAGTATGTTTAGCAAGACACGTGATTTGAAAAAGATATTTGACCATTAGTCAAATATTTAAGGATCATTCATGATAACTCGAAAAAAGCTTTTGTGTACTAAAAACTTCATCATCGGGCTTGCAAAAAAGGCAACCTCACAATTCTTGTTTGCCAAAAAAACACGTGTGTTTAAAGCAAGAATCATTTCCATCTGGGTAAAAAATAAAAACAACCAAAATAGCATCAAAGCAAGAATCTTTTCACATTTTAACAATAACCCATTACCCATATAACTAATTTGCTAATTGGCTAAAAGTTGTATAAATATTCAAAGAAAAATAAAAGAGTTAGAATTACCCAGCACGATAAGGATCATAAGTTCAACTTGAAAATTAACACCACCAACCGAAGAAGATTGTTGTTGTTGCAATATTCTACACAGTCTATAACTATCATTATACGGTTCACCAGAAAAGCTCTTTCCAACATTAAACTCACCGGAAACCCACTATAAACGACCACAAAAGCTCTTTACATGTTTAGCACAAAGATTTATTTATTGATTGTGAAGCTCAGAACTGTAATCAAGAATATTAGATGACATCTTTGTCAAAGCCAATGACATTGTTACCTTTGAAATTCATAATAACCTGAATAATGGTCCAGGCTGTAGTAGCTCTACTAGTGTAGTATCCATATTGTACTATCATTACTCCCCAAACTATTTCCTTCGTTAACCATCTTCAGTTCCGTCTGGGTCCATAAAATCCAATTATAAATTTAGACTGGGCAATTTCAACTCGGTTAAATGTGCAAGAATCATGTCGGTTACTTTGTTAAGAATCAAATTGGTTTCTTCGTTAAGCATCTGCAGACCTTCATCAAGTAAACTTCTTTAGTAGTGATTTCCACATGAATAGTTGTCAATCAAAATAAAACTTCAAGAAGTAAATTCCTTTAGAAGAAAATAAATTACACGTGAATAGTTGCCAACCAAACCAACATACAGAGCACAGTTTCTCTTAACATAAAATAGAAGGTTCACCACCAAGGTATTGCCTGAGTGGTTTCCAAGCCTTAGTAGGGGGACCCGCGATTAGTTGCCAAGCAACCCGGGTTCAATTCCGATAAGGGGGAGGTTTTCTCCAGGATTTTTCGGCGATTAGTTGCCAAGCAACCCGAAACCCGCGATTAATTGCAACGCAACCCGGGTCAATCTTTGGAGTTTCCTACCTAGCGTATGTGGGTCGCAAACGAGAATATTCGATGCGAAAATTTGCCGTTCAAAAAATAGGAGGGTCAAAAATCTTGATAAAGATTAATGTCACTTTGAAATAATCAAAGTGCATAATATGCAAGATACAAATTTTGTTAATAGATATTAAGAGACTACGTTACTACTTATTCATACATGGCCACTCCTGAAACACACAATCCTTCTTGTGAGTCAATCCTTGGAGTTTCCTACCTAGCGTGTGTAGGTCGCAAATGAGGGTATTCGATGCGAAAATTTGCCGTTAAAAAAAAAATAAAAAAATAAATAAGAGGGTCATAAATCTTGATAATGATTAATGTCACTTTGAAATAATCAAAGTGCATAATATGCAAGATACAAATTTTGTTAATAGATAGCAAGATACAAATTTTGTTAATAGATATTAAGAGACTACGTTACTACTTATTCATACATGGCGACTCCTGAAACACACAATCCTTCTTGTGAGTCGAACACCTTCTATTAATCACATTAACGAATGTCAATACAACTAAGCATAAATATCTGTACAATTGTATACGAACAAACTAAATTACTTTTTGTGGGATTATATAAAGACATCATGTTGACCGATCAATAATTAAGCATTGTCTACAATCTCATACCTATTAGATCAAGTAATTAGTCTACTTTTTTCTATAAGATACGCACCTTAACAATAAGAATATACATTCACAATTTCATTTACTTTTTAAGAGTTGCAAGCTCAATTACACAACATTAAAAGCGTGGATCATATCAACACCTCAACAACTACAAAATTAAAATCACAATAAAGTAAATCAGAACTAACCTCTAAACGTCAACTGTTTTTCATCCTGCGTGATCCACTTCTTAACCCGGTGCAATGTCCACAATCTAGATAATATCCACGACACAGCTCTCTTTTAAGCAAAACTTCTTTATATTGGTTGTTGTCTCGTCTCAACAAAAAAAATGTTACGAACAGTGGCAACAAATGTTGTTACCTACATTCAGAAGCCTGTATTGCTAATCGTCCATTGGTAGTTTTTAAGTAGTGCTCCAACGCATCCCATATTTGTTGTAGATGATCATGACAGTCAATAAATATGTTGTGTACATAATCCTACATTTCTTCATCTTTGGGAAAATGGGTACTTAGTGAACCATAACTCTCTTTCTCTACCAACTCTTGTTGAACGGCAGTCTATAAGACTTCGTTCACATAAATACCGGGATTTGTGGGATTCATGTGTTTAATGCATTTTGTTATGTTTTTTTATAGTGGGTCTTATCTTTTCACTTTATAGAATGCTCCAAGACATCTAAAATTATCCTTATTGGGCCTAAAGAAAATGATGTTTGAGGTTAGTGTGGTCGTCCTCTAACTGCAAAACAATCTCATAGCCATATATACTTCATTATCGGAAAGAGAGACGTAGATGAAAAAGAGTTGAGCTAATAGATTAGTGAATTTCCTCGTGCATAAGTTAGGTAGAGTGAGAAAAGCCACGTTCACCAGAAACCAACAAGATAGTGCATGGGGTGGTGTTGTTATCGATGGCCAAAGTAGCATTTACGATACATATGTTCCTTGATTTTTCATCTTTGAAACCAAAATTTGAGTGAAAATACGTTTATAAGATACATTGATATCATAACATACTTTCGTGTCAAAGATGAAATCAAGGAACATATGTGTCGGAAAATGTTACTTTGAGTCATCGATAACAACACCTCATGCACTATCTTGTTGATTTACGGTGACCGTGGCTTCACTCACACTCTGCACTGAAGCGCGAGAAAATTCACTATTCTATTAACTCAACCAGATCCATCCACGCCTCTCTTTCAGATGGCGAAATATGTATTGTTATGAGAGTCTTGGCAGTTGGAGGGCGACCACAATCACCTTAAGCATCATCTTCCTCGGGCCTAATAAGAGTAATTTTAGTTGCCTTGAGCATCCTAAAAAGTGAAAAATAAGAACCACTTTATAAAACATAACTAACTGCATTAAATACATTGATCCCAATGCCTGGTATTTATGTAAAAGAGGTCTTACAGACTGCCATTCAGCAGAAGTTGTTAGAGAAAGAGAATTCTGGTTTACTAAGGTTCCATTTTCCTAAAGATAAAGAAATGTGGGATTCTGACATTCTGTACACCACATAGGTATTGATTTTCATGATCATCCACAACAAAATATAATACACATATATCCGTTATCACCCGAAATATAGTATACATATATATTTATATTTTTATATATTTATATACATTTGAATTAAAATATATGCTACAATTACATGCAACATTTGAAATTACATGTGCACGACTAACTAATTATCTTAGAGATTACACGTAACGGTAGTTAAAACATATAGTACATATTTAAAATTATAATATATTTTGCTAACCGACGACAACGGCTAAGTCATCTTCCAATTTGCTAAGTCGTTAAAAACTGGAATGCACATAACCTTGAAACTTAAAGTGTTGTTGAGCACCACGTTATAATCAACGTGGCAATACATGGAATTATAAATAAATGATGATTATCCACCTCATTTTCTCCAAAATACAAAATCTAATCTTTAAGACAATTTAGCACATCTCAACCACAGTTAGTTCTAAAAGCAACACAAATCGATAACGAGAACACCATCTTTATTGTTATGGCTTTTTTTAAAAGATACTTGAAACCAACACCCAAATGTTTCAGTGAATTTATTCATATCACCTTACAATATATGATACAACTGCATACTCATACTCATATTATAATAGCTAAATTTATATATAAACCCCAAACTAAAAACAACAAAAGAAATCCTAAATCAAACACCAAAATGATAACCTCGATCAATTTCAAACACAATCTTCTATTCGATGACAGACCTTGTCTAAGGGAGCGCCGGCGGGTTTCATATCTGGGTTTCAGACCCGCAAGCTCCGGCTGGAAACACGGTCTGATGAAAATTATGATGTATGTGTTCTTTAAAAAAATCGAGATTTGTGAATCGGTTGGAATGATGAATGACGTATTTATTTGTTTATTGTAGTTAGTATGTGTTGATGAATCAGTTTAAATAATGAGTTCGTTTGATGCTTCTATATTAATTTTATGGGTTTGTATGAATTTTTCAGGTTGATTCACCGTTCATGTTATCCACATAAATGAATAAAAATAAATTTAATCAAAAGTAATAAAAAATAATTCCACCTAATCATTTTTATGTGGTTTTAGTTAATTATATAAAAAAGAAATTCCACATAATTAGTCCATCTAAGCATTTTGACCTGTTACCTTTTTAGAAGGTAACACATTCCTCTAATTGCATCAAAATTGAATTTATGATCCTTTTTGGCACACAATTGTTAATTCTACTTTTATTGGGAAATTTAGTAACTTACATTGCCTTTTTGGGCAATTTGCCCTAACAAATAAGTCATCGAACTCTTAATTAAACAAAAAACTATAATCATATACCTTCTTTAGGCATGTAATTAGTGAGATACAACTACTTGTAAGATCATTTGGAAGTTAATCACCAATCTCTATAAATTTTTTGGGAACGAGTGCAAAAATAAGAACAATCCAATGACAACCCCATGCATGAATAAATAACGTATATTTAATGCAATCGACGACATTACACAATCTACTAGTATTTTACAACCATTGATATTCCACCATAATGATATAACCTGTTCTTCAGCAATCATTTCGTTTTACTACACCAAATATGATATCTCTTAAACATCAGTTACAAAGGGCTTTTTATTAAACTTGCAATGCATATGAGATCTCAATCCAACATACCTGATGTTTAAGAGATCTCCTACGAATTGAAAGCTTACATTAACATCATGTGTAAACTGATGTTTAAAAGATCTCCTATGTGGTGTAGTAAAACGTAAGGATGGCCGAAAAAACGGTTATACCAGTCTAGTGGAATGTCGATAGCTGCAAAAAACCAAAAGATTGTATAATGTCGTTGATTGCATCAAATATACATTTTGTATTAGATTCAAGAAGGTTACCATGGAACTTTCCGATTTTTGCATTCAGTGTTCTTGAAAATCTTAAAGAGATCAATGATCAAGTTCCAAATGATCTTATAAGTAGTGAATCTCCCTTAATTACATGCCTAAAGATGGTACGTGAGTATAGTTCTTTGTTTAATTAAATGTTCGATGACTAATATGTGATGTAATTAATTATTATGCTGCATTTATTATTAAGATTTGATAAATTGTGAGAGTTTGTATGTGCAGTGTATTTAGTGATATACCTAATGCCTTTTTACAATTACAAAGGTAATTTGATAGTTGACTATTGTCTGTTGCAACAGTAGTCTTTATATAATGTGATGGTCACGCGTTTAGCAAAAGCAATAGGATTCTAAAACACACGTTCTCAGTTACACCAGGCAGTATGGATATGAATCATTCCCTACTCTCTAACCGACAACTAAGTAAATACCCTCTAGCAACATGGTTGAATCGTCGGTATTCATCATCATTCGAATGAAATGATTTGTTGGCAGTCAAATGTAAATATGGTCTCTGAGACTGGGAGAAGGCCAAAAATATTTTAAGTGAATTGACTATTGATGTTAATTCTTATATTCTTGACATGATTGTTCTAGTTAGTGGAGTTGTATTTGCAACGATGGCTGCTTGAGCTATTTCTTTATCATTTATTAGAACATTATATATGTTATGGAGAGTAGTAGCATCCACATTATATATGCGTTGGAAGTTAGCAATTCATGACAATTACAAAAATGTTAATTAGGTGTTATTATTTCTGTTATTGCTTCATTGTAACAGTATTACTTTTAATTTTATACCCGTTTAGACCAACGGCATATCGAAATTACAAAAAATTATTATTAAATTTAGGGATTTGTTATGTATTAGGTTTAAGGCATCTAGCCCTACACATCGGCACCTCCCATCTCCCATGATTAGAATACAAAAACATAAAATGTTATGTATTAATTTAAGGAGTATACATCCAATTGTTAATTTAGATGGCACGGGTACCCCCAAAAACTTGATCTACAGCCATCCCACCCATAACAAACGAACCAAGAGAAATACATTTATCCAAAGTTAAGTTACCATCTTGTGAAAGTCAACAACTAAACCACCCTGAAACCTGAAAATCACAACACAAAACTGTGTTTTGACATATTTTTTTCCATTTATGCATACTATAATGTAATGTGATGCGAACACGATAGTTTACATAAGTGGAAAAATAAGTTAAAACACATGTGTTGTAAGAGTTTTAAGTATGGTGGTTTAGTTGTTGATTTTCATAAGCTAGTAACTTTGGATATATATTTCCCTTGGTTTGTCTGTTACCGGAGGGATAGGTGTAGCTCAAGTCTTCGGAGTACCCGTGTCATATCTATATACTTTCCTTATTATCTTTAGTAAATATTTTTATAGAGTCGGACAATATCCATGAGAACGATGGAAGTTGAAGATATGGTGAAGTAGCACTCGACTTCATCTAAATCCAAACATATATTAAAATAACCCGCTCAGGTAATTCGATTGAAATTACCACTTCTTACATCCTGAATTCGTCTCTCTAAGCAATTATATTTACCATGTCTTAAACATGTGTGTAAAACCGTTAAGGAATATGGTCTGTGGCTACATATGTTGTGACCTCTAATGAGTTACACCCTCGTCTCAAAATATTGTCCCACGTTGATATTTTAAGACATTTTTAGTATAACTTTGATATTAAATACTTTTGTTTATTTTATATAATATCTGATGAAATTTTACCAATATAAACACACTTTAAACCTGAATTCATTCATATAATTTTCATCACTGGCACAAATACAGATATGCAAAGTCTAGTTAAACAAAACATTTATTTTGGAATTTTTGGAACGGAGAAAGTATAAATTAAAGAAATCGTTGATGAATCAACCTCTTTAAACCACGGAATCCACTATTTAGATGTACTTGACTCTTTGGTAAATCAACTCATGTTCCAATTTGCTATTTGCTAAAGTTGTTAAAAACTCGAATGTTCATAATTCTACGTTGTTACTTGTTAGTCCATGATAATTGCAATTATCACAAAGACAAGTGATATTAAAGAGACCGTACGATTGTGATCTTCTAATCTCATTTTGCCTTGGTGCAAATTAGGTAATAATAAGGATTCACCGTCTCTTCAAAGTCAGTGGTAAGTTGAAACTTTGGATAATATAATTATATGCTGCGATTTCTTTAATAGCAATGTCAACTGTCAAGTCTTCATGTGGTTGACCAAGACTCACTGCTAGTATGACAAGTTTATTATTAGTGTTTAGTTGATGCATGCTTATGAAATCAATACCCTTTAACTCGTTTGTTGGCATTGATCCAGCCATATGTCAGACGTTTTGTCGTTTTATTATTTGTAGGGTTTTTTTTTTCTTTATTAGCTTCATAGCTTTTGGGGTGTATATACAATAGATCATCGATCATTTGGATCACTGTGCAAAGACAAAATGACACCATGATGGCGTGATTGATGGCTTAATTCAAATTTGATAACTCGGTTTGTTTGCAGGTTCATGAGAATACTGTACTGTTGAATTTAGGTAATTGCCATGCTAAAAAGCGTATTTATCTTTAAATACAATTAGTAAGCATATTATTAATTTGAACAAATTTTTATTCAACTTCATCCCTTCTTGAATCATTGTAAAATGATAGTTAAACACTATTTCCCCTTGTTTAATTATATGTTGAGTATATTGTAAATCATAGTTAAGCACAAAAAAATACCTCATATCTCTCATAGTTGTAAACTTGTAACCACTGTCAGGATCAAAGGAAATATCACCAGTTGCAAGCTCAAACAGTAAATGGTGACCAAACCACCCCGCCACAAAAATCTTGAACCCATATCCACACAAAAAAACAGCTAACCACCTGCTGCAACCACCAGAGATCCTAAAAGGTAATCGACGCCTGATGGATGAGAGGAGATGGGGGCGGAAACCAAAAACTCCGGCGAGATATAACTTTTCCGGCGAGTATGTAAACCACCCCGAAACTCCAGAAACACCCAGATCTACAAAGGAGTACAAGATACCTGGGATAATCAAGATAAAGTCGACCAAACAAAACTCCGGTCAACAGATGCACTTCCGGCAAGATCTAGGGACACAAAACTGCCGGAATGAAAGCAGGGATGAGATGGCCAATAAAACCAGTGGATCTCATGTACTCCACCTTACGCTACACATCCAGATACGAAAACGGAAATGAAGAAATAGCAGCCGGCCGGAGAACGCTTAGTAAAACTGAAAAAAGAAGCGAGCAAAAGAAACGTCCAAAAAAACGGCGAGATGACGGTGGTTGGAAGGGGAGATCTCCACACTCACCAAAACAGCCAACGAGCACAGAATCCACAACAAAAAACCGGCCCCGGCGTTCGTCGCCTGTTGACGGCAGCAGAGAGATGTCGGAGATATCCCGGCGACCAAGAAAAACAGGGTAATATTGATATAAGGACAAAGAAGAAGGAGCAAAAGAAACCAAACCTTTGAAGAACGTCGGAGAGCAGAATGCAGCCGCATTCTTCGTCTGCTACCGCCGTAGAAAAAGAAGGATTACCGGAAACTCCAAGCTTCTTCGTTTTAAAAACTACCAGCAGTGGATCGGAAAATGTAGAGGAAAAAGGCGTTAAAGGAGGTCGACCGGACCTCCGGCGAGGTGCCGGAGACTGGTAGCGGCGCCGGAATAAAATTAGGGTTTCGGTGGTATAAGAGAGTGGTGGAACATCTTTTTATACTAGAGAGAGAAGAAAATCAAAATAGATAAGATATGGTAGGTAGGTAGGTGGGTCAAACCGGGACACTTTATAACACGGGCATGGCTTTCGGTTGGCTAGCAATAAGCATAAGCATTGTTCTATACTGTTTCGTGAGATTAGTGAGATGAGATGTATCTCCTCCAAAACCACTCCCTATGGTTCCATTACCCGTAGTTACCCGATCATTAGTCGTAGTTACACGTAATGAACCATAGGCACGGCTTAGTTACATGCGTTAGTTACCCGCACTCACCATGGATTTAATGGAAGAGTTTTGATTAGTTATAGGAATTGTGGGTCCCAGTGACTTTTTATTGTTGGATTTGATGATTTATTGTTTATACGTTGTATATTAAGAGGAGTATTGTTTTAGCCATGATAGGGAGTGTTTAGTTATGAGTTAGTTATAGGATATTGGTGTTGATGTGGCGCTGATGTGGAATGTTAAGAGGATGAATAGTTTAGATTTCGAGTTTGATTTTCGAGTGTTTCAAGCTCGATGTCACTGTTCTTCAATTATTATGGTATTTTGAAGATGTTTTGTCCTTTAATTCTTCATGAATATTGATTTTTAGAACTTCGGGAATACGTACCCATCAGTTTCAAGCATCAATTTATATGAAACACGAATTTAAAGATACTGAAGATGGTGATCTAGAGATACGTCACCACCGGTAAAACCTGTAAACCACGGGCACTTTCAGGTCCATAATTTCTGATCTTGTTTGGTTCCGTTTCAGTAACCATTTTCCAACTTATATTCATATCTAGCTTTAATTTTAGAACTTACATGAAGATGTCCGAGTCTGTAGGGATTAAATAAACGTTAGTTGCTTTGATTTGTTATTCCGATTTGTAAGCTATGATCCATTATGTTCGGATCTTAGTAATTCCAATTTATGTTTATATTAGTTTGTTTGGCTACATATAGCCGGTTTGATTATTAATAAACTTAGCAATTTTGCTAAATGATTGAGAGTAAACGTAACCCTTTCAAACACTATGCGTGATTGATGATGAAAAGTATTTTAAGATTTTTGTTTTTATAAGTTTATAAATATAAATTAAAATTATCTAAGTATAATATTTTTTTTTGCGTCAATGATCCCTCAATTTAGTGAAGAATATGAAGATGAAAAGTAAAAGAACTATTTTACCCTCACATGCATTCTATATGTCAAGACTTAACGGACTTATTTAACGGAAGTTTGATGGAGGGATGTCGATTGCAAATTTTTGAAAAATAAAGGATTCTAAAGGCAAAAAAAACTCGAGGGACGCTATTAGTAATATGGGGTATAATACAGGGATTGGAGGAAAAAGTCAAAAGAAAAAAAGAAAAAAAAAAAAAACCAGTAGAAAATGGTTTTAAGAAAACACACATTGTCATTGAAATTTTAAAACACGATAACATAATACAAACTAAATTTGTTTCAATGATTAATAGAAGGTCTCAAACCAATTTAGGATTTTCTTTCTAAAAAAAGCTTTCAGATATTAATCGTAACTGTAATAAATTTGTAGAATATGGCAATATGCACAACATGTAATTATCTTTTTTTTCGACGAAAATATTAATATTAATATATATAGTGAAAGGATCCCTAGAGAACTAGAGTATGTAGAGAACACATAGAACTCATAGATTGAACTTTAATCTATGTGGAGATTGAGCTTCAATCTATGGGGGGGAAAATACAATCTCCAAAAAAAAAAAAAAAAAAAATCTGCACAAAAAAAACAATCAATCTGCACAGAAAAAAAAGTCAATCTGCAAAAAAACGTCAATCTGCACGCAGATGGACTCAATCTGCAAAAAAAAAAAATCAATCTGCACAGAAAAAAGTCGATCTGCAAAAAAAAAAAACGCAGATTGACTCAATCTGCACCAAAAAAAAGTCAATCTGCACAGGAAAAAAAATATGCAAAAAAAAAAAATTGTCAATCTGCAGCACATTGACTCAATCTGCACGAGTTCCATGGGTTTTCTACTATCTTTGATTCTCCATTGATTCTCACCCTATATATATATATATATATATATATATATATATATATATATATATATATATATATATATATATATATATATATATATATATATATATATATAGGGTGAGGATCCATGGAGAACCAAAAGTAGTAGAAAACCCATGGAACTCATTGATTGTGTTTGAAAGTTATTTATGAATATATATATATATATATATATATATATATATATATATATATATATATATATATATATATATATATACTTATTGTTATAATATAATATAAATATAAAATAATCACGGACTATAAATATTACATATGTAAGAATACAAATATTATAATAATAGTTAATATTAATTAATATAATGATATTTCGGAGTATAGCTATATATTTAATATAAATACACCAAATTAACCCACCAAAAAGTTTTTAACGGATATATCTTTCTGTTTGCCGCGAGTTAGGTTCCACTGCCATCACCGTTTAACTCGAAATAATTTTACGGACTAAACGCAATAAATTATATTCGACACAGAGTTCCAATGCACTACCAAAGGAGCATTTCTTTTTAGCAATAAATATGAAAATGATTTGAATTCACAGTTTGGGTTCTTAAAATATTTATGAACATGCAGATATAACTATTATAATATTAATTATACAAAACGACTCCCTCGAATATAATTATTTTGCTGAAATGACTAAAAACTTTTTCATAATTAACCTCGTGGGTTACACTTTTATTCAAAAAATTATAGTATATAATAATTCTAAAATAATAGAACTTAGACTTTATTAACGATCTGTTCCATGACAACTTTTCAATGTACTCATATTTTCTCTAAATATTACGTAGTATATAATTTATATTTAATTAAAAAGATATTAGTGGTGAGAAAAAAAAATTGTAGACATTAAGTTATTAACACCACCGAAAATCACTTTTAAAATTTGTCAACGCCACGAACTCTTAAACTTAAAAGAACTTTTAAAATTTGTCAACACCACGGGGTCTTAAACTCGGACGAACTTTTGAAATTTTTCAAAATTACGGGCTCTTAAACTCAAAAGAATAATTGTTTGAAAAAATCAATTAATTTTACAAGATTATTTTACCCACCGTGCAACGCACGGGCTCTAAACTCTATTATAGTGATTTTTAACTATTTTTAATTACCGTGTAATGCACGGGCTCAATACACTAACTATTTTATAAAGTGTTAACAATTTAGTAATTTTATCAATTATTATCATTTTTAAAAAAAATGTTAGCTCTAAAGAATACTCCATAATTGTTTCATAAACTCAATTGATTTTGCACGGTTATTTATTCACTCGTGCAACGCACGGGCTGAAATGACTCGTTCATACCGATTATAAACGATTCACAATAGTTGATTTCATTGCGAGGTACTTGACCTCTAAATGATACATTTTACAAACATTGCATTCGCTTTTGAAAGTCAAACTTTCATTACATCGAAAGTTGACAGCATGCATACCATTTCATAATATATCCAACTATAAATGACTTAATAATATTCTTGATGAACTCAACGACTCGAATGCAACGTCTGGTGAAATATGCCATGAATGACTCCAAGTAATATCTCTAAAATGAGTAAATGCACAACGGAAGATTTCTTTCAAACCTGAGAATAAACATGCTTTCAAGTGTCAACCAAAAGGTTGGTGAGTTCATAGGTTTATCATAACAATCATTTCAATATATTAATAGACCACAAGATTTCCGTTTATAAATATATGTACACTCTCAAGTGTATAAAACCGTTTTGCTTATGTTGAGGCCTCAGTAACCAACCTTAACAATAATATAATAAGTCATCTTCGCAAAGATGGATATGTACACTCGCAAGTGTATAAATAATCCTCGAAGTACTAAACATCCGCCCACTATCTCTTATGTCTAGTGCAGCCTACGGGATGGGGGTGTTAAGCCCGATAGATCTATCTTTAGGATTCGCGCTCACATGCTCTTATAACATGTAACTAAATTACCTAGCACATCAATCTGCAGAATTATCATTTTTGATCACTTGTCTCTATTTCGTAAAGCATTTATAAAAGCAGCGCATGTATTATCAGTCCAAAAATATATATTGCAAAAGCAATTAAAAAGGGAGCAAATGAAACTCACATAATGTATTTTGTAGTAAAAATACATATGACTATATTGAACAATGCAGGGTTGGCATCGGATTCACGAACTTATATTAATTGTATATTTGTTAAAACATATAAGAGAATCACATAATTTCTTTTATTAATATATATTATTTTTCAATTCTCTCTCCTACTGTGTTTCTCTCCCAACGTTAAAAAAAACCTACAACCCTCAACAAACTTTGACTGGAAATAACAAGCTATTACCAGAAAATTAGAAGACACCACCACTTCCATTTAACTGGAAATTAGCTTACGAACCTAACCAAACTGGTCTCGCCTTCATCGGAGCTCCCACGCGCCACCAGGAGTAACCGGAAGAGGTGCGTTTTTCCGGCGAATAAACTGGTTTTCGCCATTTTCCGGCAAGTGGGATACCATCTTCTACGGATCGGGCTCAGGAACGTTTTTCCTCACAAGAAACAACCACTTTTGTACTCGCCGGCCTCACCGTTTTTCGTCAATTTCCGCAGGCTGCTACCGGAAATTAACTTTTCCGGCTGGTTACCTCTTACCACTCCCTTTATTTGTGTTGGTTAACTGATTCTGTGTGCTGCTTGTCTTTTACGTATATATACATACCTCATATTCACATTATCAGTGTTCTTACTTATTTATTTATTTATTTATTTATTTCTTTATTTATTTCATTTTCAATTTTAAATATTTTAAATAACAAATATATACTACTTTTACATATTCCTTTTTAGCTTGTTTTGGTGTATAGGTTAATATAGACCCTACACTTACTTATGGTTACTTGAGGTCATGTCCTCCTACTTTAGGGGTGGGTAGGACTAGAGGGGTTAGAAGCGGTAGTAGGGTAGCCACCCTTGGTAAGATTAGAGTGGGTAGTTGGAATATAGGAACATTGACGGGCAAGAGGATTGAGCTCGTTGATACCTTTCTTAAGAGTAATGTGGACATAGTGTGTGTTCAAGAGACTAGATGGAAGGGTGAAGGGGCAGTAGATATTAAGGACTATAGGTTGTGGTACTCAGGTTCTAGGATAGCACGGAACGGGGTAGGTATCTTTTTGGGAAAACTACATAAGGATAACGTTGTTGACGTGGGTAGGTTTAGCGATAGGATTATATCGGTTAGTCTTATTATTAAGGAGGAGACTTTCACGGTCATTAGCGCATACGCACCTCATGCGGGTTTAAGTGAGGCGGAAAAGAAGAGTTTTTGGGAATTGTTAGATGAGGTAGTGAGGGGGTGCCCAGCGGATCATCGATTGATTATAGGGGGTGATCTGAATGGACACATAGGAGCGGAGGCAGAAGGATACGAGGGAGCCCATGGGGGCTTTGGGTTAGGTCCTAGAAACGAAGAAGGGCGCTCAATTCTTGAGTTTACCATTGCCCACGAGTTGGTTATAGTAAACTCTTTCTTCAAGAAGAGGGATTCTCAGTTAGCCACTTTTCATAGCGGGGGTCGTTGCACCCAGATTGACTTTTTGCTCCTTCGTAAAGGGGAACTTAGGACATGTAAGGACTGTAAGGTCCTTCCAGCCTTGACGTGCTCCTCCCAGCATAGATTGTTGGTTATGGACATAGTCACCCGGGGAAGAGTTGACAGGAGGGCCAGGGTTGTGCAACATAGAATCCTTTGGAAGAACCTACATGGTGCGAAGGCGGAGGCTTTTAGAGCGACGGTTGCTGATAGATTTAGTGTATAAGGGGATAACGTAGCTCCTACTGACGTAGACCAGATATGGAACCGCATGGCATCTAATATCAGAGAGGTGGCAAAATAAGCTTTAGGGGTGACATTAGGGACATCGAGAGCCCACAAGAGTAGTAGAGAATCATGGTGGCTTAGTGATGATGTCCAAACGAAAGTCGCGTTAAAGCAGATGAGGTTTAGGGAGCTCATTACTTTTGGAGAAGGGACGTCTGTAGAGAGGACTAGGGTAGAAGAAAGATATAAAGAAGCTAAAAGAGAAGCAAAGAAGGCCGTAGCAATTGCAAAAGACAAAGCTTATGAAGATTTATATAGGAAACTAGACTCCAAGGAGGGAGCCAATGACATATATAGAATAGCTAAAGCTAGGGAGCGAAGAGTCAGGGACTTAGTTATCGTCAAATATATCAAGGATGAAGCAGGTTAAAGTATAGTGAGAGAAGACCTCAGTAGGAAAAGATAGGAAGAGTATTTTTCATCCCTTTTCGGTAGGGATAGACCTGAGCGGAACGGGGAACTCAACGACGAGGTTCGTGAATATCAAAACAACTGTTTTTGCACGAGGATTAACCACGAAGAAGTGAGAATGGCCTTACGAAAGATGGGGAGAAACAAAGCAGTAGGACCAGACCAAATACCGATCGAGGCGTGGAGGTGCCTAGGAGACGATGGGATTAGATGGTTGACAAACCTTTTCAACACGACGTTTAGAAGTGCAAAGATGCCTATGGAATGGAGACTCAGTGAGGTTATTCCCATTTACAAGAACAAGGGAGATGCGTAAATATGTAGTAATTACAGAGGCATTAAGTTACTTAGTCATACTATGAAGCTTTGGAAGAGAGTGATTGAGACGAGGCTCCGACGCGAGATAAAGGTTTCAGAGAACCAATTCGGTTTCATGCCAGGACGCTCGTCCATGGAGGCGATTCACATCGTTAGAAGCCTTATGGAGAAGTATAGGGAAAAACAAAAGAACCTACACATGGCGCTCTTAGACTTGGAAAAGGCTTATGACTGTGTCCCGCGCGAGCTGATTTGGAAGACTCTTAATGTTAGGGGTGTCCCAAGTAGATATGTAAGAACGATTAGAGATATGTACGAGGGGGCGAAGATTCGTGTACGTACGACGGTAGGAAACACATAGTTTTTCCCAGTAGAGGTAGGCTTACATCAGGGATCGGCCCTTAGCCCATATCTTTTCGCTTTGATCCTAGACGAACTAACTCAGAGGATACAAGATGACATCCCATGGTGCATAATTTTCGCCGACGATATTGTATTAGTTTCAGATTCCCAGGATGAGCTTAACAGAAGGCTAGAGCAATGGAGGATCGCCCTAGAATCAAATGGCCTACGGATTAGCAGAATTAAATCGGAGTACCTTAGATGCGATTTCAAGACGAGCGAAGAGGAACAAGAGGATATAGTGGATGTCCGAATTGGGGATCAGACTTTACCTCCACAAGAGTCCTTTAGATATTTAGGCTCGATGCTTCATAAATCGGGAAGGATAGATGAGGATGTGGCGCATCGTATACGAGCAGGATGGTTGAAGTGGAGGGTAGCGAAAGGGGTGTTGTGCGACAAGAAGATACCCCTCAAATTGAAAGGGAAATTCTACAAGGTGGCAATCAGACCAGCCATGCTGTACGGATCAGAGTGTTGGCCAATGACGAAAGTCCAAGAGAGGAGGATGGAGGTGGCAGAAATGAGGATGCTTAGGTGGACGTGTGGCAAGACCATGCTAGATATGATACCAAATGGAGTCTTTAGGGAGAACTTGGAAGTTGGGAATATAACCAACAAGCTGAGGGAAGGAAGACTTAGATGGTTTGGGCATGTTATGAGGCGTCCACTTTTAGCCCCGATTGGGAGAGTTGAGACCCTCGTTGTTGGGGGCGTAAGGTAGACCCAGACGTAGGTTGGAGGATAGATTGAAGCTTGACCTGAAAGAGCTTCTACTGACGGAGGACATGACTTCTGATAGGAGCCTGTGGAGGAGTAGAATTAGTGTAATTGAGTAGGACTCTTTTTTAGGCATATTAGAACTATTATAGGCCCTAGAGTTTTGAGTTTTTTTTTTTTTTTTTTTTTTTTTTTTTTTAGGGTAGTTTATTGTTTTTTTTTTACAACCATATATTAACTATAACTATTTAATATATAGCTACACTACTTATTATATATATATATCCCTTTACATGGTTTCTGTTTTTTCCTGTATAGCTATTTATTGCATCTCGGTATATATGTGTTTTTATTTAGGATATATATATAAGGTCCCATGTATATGTTTGTTTTTATTTATGTATGTATGTATCTAAGTGTATATGTATGTATGTACCTATATGTATACATGTTTAGGTATACGTATTTTTACATGCTTATGTGTGGGTGGGAGCATATATAGTTATATAATTATAGGTGTATGTATGTGTGTGGGGTGGGGGGGGGGGTAGTGTGGTTTTTTTTTTTTTTTGAAATTACTTATTACTGCGCATTATATTATTCATGCTATCTGTCATACTGTTGTGCATTACTGCTATATGTGTTTTCTTTTTTGGCTTCTTCGTATGGTTTCATCTTCCTAGACGCACATAACGCTTACAGGTACGTATGCCCGCACTTTCCCGTTTTAATGAGCTTTCCTGGCCGGAGGTCCTTTAAGAAGCAATCTCTTGGCTCTCGAGTAGAGGGTGGGACGATCTTATCTAGGCGCGGGTTCTATACCCGCGGGTGGAGTAGTGACTTCCCTCTAATCTAGGGTTCGAGGAATGATTGTCTACACTCTACCCCCCCATACCCTACACTCGTGGGATTGGGTATTGTTATTGTTGTTGTTGTTGTATTATTTATATGTTTTTAGTTATATATAGTTTATACCAAATTCCATTAAATACTTATATTATATCGTAAATTATATTTTATATATATATTTTTGTTGTATATGAAATTAGAATGATTAATATCTATATATATATATATATATATATATATATATATATATATATATATATATATATATATATATATATATATGATTAGTTTTTTTTTTTTTTTTAATATCATAGTTTGATACATATAAGTATCTATATCAATAAGGTTAATATGTGTGATATATAGGTATATAAACTACTACTATGATTATAGTATATATAATAAGTATGTTTTAAGTACAAAATATGTATCTCTAAAAAAATGTTAGTATGGATAACAAAGATTTACCAATAATATTAACTTCCTTGATAATGATAATACTAATAAAAATAATGATTTTGTTAAGAATGGTTCTTATGTTAATAATAGTAATAATAATAATAGTAATTACAACAATGATATTAATACTAATATTAGTGAAAATAATAATAACTTGTATTAATAATAAGTGTTCTTAAACTAACAATAACAACAACAACAACAATATTAATAATAATAATAATAATAATAATAATAATAATAATAATAATAATAATAATAATAATAATAATAATAATAATAATAATAATAATAATAATAATAATAATAATAATAATAATAACAACAACAACAACAACAACTACCTTGGAAAAGGCTTTTAAAAAAAAAATATGCCTCACACGAGGCTCGAACCGCCGACCTCTTGAAAACCCGCTAACACTCCTAACCATTGGGCTGTCGCTCACTTATCTGCTTTCTACCCTCTCGAAATTACTATAACCTTTATTCTGTTTTTGTTACAGTTTTCTTCCTCTTCTTCTTCAATAAATCCAACCAGTGTTCAAACCACGTTACCATCTAATAAACACTTTAATTTAGGATTTGAAACTAGCACAGAACGTTTAGTGATTTATTAAATTAAAAAAAAACAAAAAAAACGTTGTTACAGAATAATGAACCCGTTTTTGAACTCAATCATCAATTTTTAAATTGAGACTGTTTTGGACGAAGATTTCTACATGAAAATGGTTTCAAATCAAACCTATAAACTTTCTGTAATCTAAATTGAATTCAAAACTTTGAATTGAAATCAAATTTCTGCCAAGAACACGACGTTGACCTTTGTAACATAATCTTTGACTCGAAAAATTCAGGCTAGTTATTAGAAATTGGAAAACGAAACTTTCCAGATAGTTTAAATTAATAATTCCTAACAACATGGCATTTTTAGTTTTTGTAATGAGTTTTGAAATTTGGGTTTTCAAAAAGATGAACACGACCAGGGTAAACCGACGGGTGTTCTTGGGTTTATGGTTTTAATTCAACAATTTGGAGGCTGTAAAAAGGTGAATGAAATTGTTAGTCGATAGTGTAATGTCCTATGGTATCTCTTAACTACTGGAATGGATTTATTTATAACCAACTGACTTTGTCAATCAATTAAATCAAGAACAGCGAATAATAAAAAAAATTAAAAGCAACAGCGATGGCTAACAGAATTTGACCTCATCTGGTTTAGAATTCGATTATTATGTACTGGATTGGATTAGGACTTGTAACAAATTAAGGACAGAAACAAAATCAAAAAGTGAAGAAAGAATCGATCGTACACAGAAAATATATATAAAGTTGAAAAAAAAAGATCTGCAATAGATTCCCTTATTAATCTGATTTTATATTTATAAATAATAATTAATAATTAGTAATTATTAATATATAAATACAAAAATACAGTTAATATTAATAATAATAAAAATAATAATAATACTAATAAAAATAATAATAATACTAATAATAATAATAATAGAAATAATAATAATGATAATAATATTATTCATGATAATAATAATATATATATTGTTTCATTTATAATAATAATGATAACTTTAAAATAATACTTTTTAATGACAATGGTAACAATAATCTCTGTAATAATAATAATAATAATAATAATACAATTTAAACATATCAGATTTTATATTTGAAGTAATAATAATATTACAAATATTAATATTAATATTGTCAACAATAATAATACTGAAAGTAATGAAAATAATATATCAATTATATTCAAACTTGTCATTTAATATAATACCATTTATTATTTATGTAATATTATATTACGTGATGCCATTTACTGAATAGTTAATATTTATATATTTTATGTATTTATTTACTAGGAATCTTATATAGATTTATAATAACATATATGTATATGTATATATATATATATATATACATACATACATACATTTATATATATTTATTTTATCAGTAACCTAATTATCCTAGTTATTACATTCCGCTTAATTAAAGTATTATTTATTAAATCATAATATTATATATTCTTATATTTATATTTATATAATATATATACATATTTATTTACAAATAATTGTTCGTGAATCGTCGGGAATAGTCAAAGGTCAAATGATTTCTCGTAAAACAGTTCACAAATTTTGAGTCTCACATTACTGACTTTGCTTATCGTGTCGAAATCATATAAAGATCAAGTTTAAATTTGATCGAAAATTTCCTGGTCGTCACAGTACCAACCGTTAAAGAAATTTCATCCCGAAATTTGATTGGGATGGTCATGGCTGACAGTAAATATGTTTTCATGACGCATACTAGCTAGAATTTAGAGTTTTATCATCAGTGAGTAATATGGATAAAATAATTTGTTTTTGTGAAGAGTACGAGTGAAGCTATCACAAGAGAGTGAAATGAATAGATAAAGTTCCGTCTTAACTTTTGACATAGTCATGGTGGATTCCCGGAATTCAAGGAATTTAAAGATAATCTTCGTAATAAGATTTGTTTCTTCTGAAATTAAGGAAATTATGATCCTCACTAATGTTCTAAGAAAGAAATTGTAATAGCACGATCTGATTTGTTAAATTACTAGAATATTCAGGAAAAATAGAACTATCAGAAAGATATGTTCTCGATATGTTTAGAGATTGGGTAGAATATAAGAGTCGTGTAACATGGTACGTGATGACGTTATAATCTGTGAATCATCACGTTCCATTAGAAACTCAGCATGACTTACTGTAATATAATCACGTTGATTAAGTGTCATTATATTATACTAACCCATGCTTCAGTTCCCAACACTACTTCAAAAAAAACATTCATATTTTATATTCGAATTTTTCAGAATTTAGAAACTAAATCAGTTTCCTTTATGATGTAACACAGATAATGCGAAAAGATAAATAATTTCAGACGAGAATATTTATGAAAATATCATCAGAAATATAGAAGATATTTATGATGATATTTTGGAATTTCTAAGTTCGATGGTTGATGAAGAAAAATTTTCCGCAAGATTTTAACATGAGTACGGAGCAAGATATTCGTTGAAGGTTTCATCGGATCCAGAATTACCTGGATTCTTTGAATATAGGGTATGATCCTTGTATTTGTCCTTGGTCTCCTTCATAGTTTGCTCAATCCGTTTCTCAGTACCAAATTTTCTATCGAGCGTTCCCAACATTCCATTCTTTATTATTAAACTTTTGGCCGTTTAGACCATCTACAATTTTGTTGTTTCTTCTGCATTTAATGATACCATATCTGAATCATCGGTTATCAATCCGAGGTGGTTTCAAGCGAATTGTGTTTTTAGATGATTAAAAGCTGATGGTAATATGATGGAATATAAAAAGGTTCTCCAGTAACAATAAATGAGCATGCATATATATCAAGGTTATAATAAGACTAGTATGATTGAAAAGTCGAAGTTGACTTGCTGGAGCTGTGACAAAATTGGCTAATTTGGAAAAGAATTGCATTGTTATTTACGGTAATAACAATACCAAAGGAGCTAGCACAGATACGTGTTAAACGTTTACTCAGGTTCCGAGTGTGTATAACTATATGCATCAATCTTTTCTTCCGTAGATGAAATGCGGTTGGTTCATTCTCTCGATTGAGGTGTTTTCAAGAATCATGAAAAGTTTGAACGCAGAATGTAATCGTCCAAATACAAATGAGGTTTAAGATGAAATCAAGTGAAAAACTTGAAGAAATTTTTAGTATCATATGTTAAAATCAATATTTTAATGCATTTTAATTATCCAATGTTATTAGTCCACAGTCGATAGTCCATAGTTAACAGTCCAATAATTCATATATAGTTTAATATATAATATTTGAATTAATTAATACGTATCGTGACCCGTGTACATGTCTCAGACACGATCACAACTCAAAGTATATATATTATTTAGAATCAACCTCAACCCTGCATAGCTAACTCGGTCATTACTGCATATAGAGTGTCTATGGTTATTCCAAATAATATATATAGATGCATCGATATGATATGTCAAAACCTTGTATACGTGTCCCGACATATAAAATGCGTAAAATAAATAACAAAAATTAAATGACGATAAATAAAATTGCGAGAATTTAAATTGCGATAAATAAATTGTGATAAATAAAATGTAATACGGAATTAACAGTTAGCTAGGAACAGTTAGCTAGGAATAGTTAGCGTGGATTCTTAACAAAATTTCTCATAATTAATTTGTTTGTTTCTAACAAATTTTATTTTGTCCAATGTTTTCTTCATTATGCCACTTGTTGTCTAACGACCCGTCCTAATCTATCTGGACGAATACATTACATTTGGTTTCATCACGAGGTAATTAACCTCTATATGATACATTTTACAAACATTGCATTCATTTTTAAAAGACAAACTTTCATTACATCGAAAGTTAACGGCATGCATATCATTTCATAATATATCCAACTATAATTGACTTAATAATAATCTTGATGAACTCAACGACTCGAATGCAACGTCTTTTGAAATATGTCATGAATGACTCCAAGTAATATCTCTAAAATGAGCAAATGCACAGTGGAAGATTTCTTTCATACCTGAGAATAAACATGCTTTAAAGTGTCAACCAAAAAGTTGGTGAGTTCATTAGTTTATCATAAATATTCATTTCCATCATTTTAATAGACCACAAGATTTCCTTTATTCAATAATCATACACTCGCAAGTGTTTAAAAATTCATTCATATGGATTGAACACCTGGTAACCGACATTAACATCATGCATATAGAATATCCCCAAAATAGAAATCCATCTGTATAATATAAACTCGAAGTACTAAAGCATACCATTTTCCAGTATGGGGGGAGTTAGTGCCCGTAGATCTACCTTTAGGATTCGCGTCAATTAGGGTGTCTGTTCCCTAATTCTTAGGCTACCAAGCTAAAAGAGGTGATATTCGATTCGATAATCCAACCATAGAATGTAGTTTCGATTACTTGTGTCTATTTCGTAAAACATTTATAAAAGCAGCGCATGTATTCTCAGTCCCAAAAATATATATTGCAAAAGCATTTAAAAAGGGAGCAAATGAAACTCACCATACTGTATTTTGTAGTAAAAATACATATGACTAAATTGAACAATGCAGGGTTGGCTTCGGATTCACGAACCTATATCATTCGTATACATATTAAAACATATACTCGTAATCGAACAATTTCATATATTATAACTTTATATATTATTTATTTAGTTTGTAAATATAATTGAAAATGATTATTATTTATATAATTTTATATAACTATTATTCATCATTAATAATAATAAAATTGTATATTAAGGTTTATATATGATAAAAATATATATTTATATTTTAATTGATATTTTTATATATAGCTTAATTTATATCTTTTTAATAATAAAAATATAGTGTTATATATTTTTATAAAAACATCTATTTGTAGTGGTTCTGTTAATGATAAAAATGATAGTAATAATATTGATAGTAATAATAGTAATAATAATGATAATGTTAACTTTTGAAAATGAGAATTGTAATAAGGATAATAACTTTACTACTAACGATAATTTACTAAAAATGATGTTTTACTAATAAAGATAATCATAGTAATAGTAATAATAATGATAACTTTAACAATAATACTTATGTTAATGATAACAATAATAATACAGATAATTACCAAATGATACAAATACTAATAATAATGATAATAATAATTGTCATAATCCTAATAATAATCATAATATATATATATATATATATATATATATATATATATATATATATATATATATATATATATATATTAATAGTAGAAATGATAAAATTAATGATAACAATATTAATAATACTAATAGTACTTAATGATAATATCATAACTAATATTCATAATAAAAATAATAATAGGTATAATACTTAATATTAATAATAATAACAACACTCATACTTAATAATAATAACAAATAATAATAACAACAACAACAATAATAATCATAATAATAATTAATAACTAATAAAAATAATAGAATTTGAAAACTACCTCAAGTGATAAGCCTTCAAAAATAATAAAAGACTTAGACGGGACTCGAACACGTGACCTGTCATTCCTCGCTAACACCTCCCAACCATCCAACCAATTCAGTTTTTCTGAATTTAAAGCACTCTATATTTATTTATCTTATTATTCCTGTGTTCGATATTTTCTTCTTCATAACCAAATTGACTAGAGATCAAATCCAGTTAATACGAGTTTTTTTTAATTTGAATTATATTAGAATTTGAAACCTAAAGGACCTGTGATAAATTGTTTGTGTTTATAGAAATTGAATAAAAAAAAAATTTCACAGACCTTATGAACATGCTATGAACACAAATTCAATCTCGAAATTGTAGGCTGTTATAGACTCTGTAAACTTTCTCCATCATCAATTTAATTTGAAACACTAAAATGAACGCGAATTTCTTGATGAACACTTTAGTTGACTTTGAAAATAAGGTTTGACTTTCAAAATTACAACTCGATAATAAAAATTGGAAGTTGAGATTTTGCAGGTAGTTGGAGTAATTGATTTCTATCGTAACAAAATTTAAGGATTTTTAAAATTCGATATGAAATTGACTATTGTTAAATGTGGTCACGAACAGAGGTTTATCGAGCTATTTGTTTTCTGTTTTTAAATTGCAGTAAAGAATGGAATGTATCTGAGTAAATGAACGAACTGTAACACTTATAATTGACCCTAATTTGTTTACATTGCAATTTGATATGGACATATAACAATATTGAGACAAGTTTGTACCGGCAGAGAAAAAAAAATCAAGAAGATAATAAAAATAAAAAGCTAGATTACGATGGGTATCTGATTAAATCTTCAATTCGTACCAGTTTAGAGACATAAACAAAAAAATTACATAGTGTGATTGTGATGTAAAACGAAATTTGAATCAAATAATTGAATACGTAATTATCCTTATTTATTTATGTTTATTTATTTATTTATTTATTTTTATTTTATTTTAAAAGAAAATGTATATAGATATATATCTATATTTAATATGTATTTATATATATATAAATCTGTATTTTTTTTATGTATATGTATTTATATATATTTGTATTTATATATCCTGTTTATATATACGTATTTATATCTAATTCTTAAATTTTGATATTAAAAAATATAAATATTAATAATAATAATACTAATAATAATATTATCAATAATAATATTATTAATAAAGGAACTAGGAATAATAAAAGTTAAATGATAATATTATTACTTACAATAATAATAAATTTAATTACTAAAAAAGATAATAATAATAATAATATACTAACTTATACATATCCAATCTCATTAAAATTAATATTATTAATAATAAAATATTAATATTAATATCAACATTAGTGAAACTAATGATCATAATACAACATTTATACTTTAACTTGTAATTACATATAATATATTAGTTTTACATTTCATTACTTATATAATACTTATTCTATATAATAACATATTTGAATATTTAACATTTATATATATTTTATATATATATTTCAATATAATGATTATTAATATAAATCATATATATTTATATATTTTCATTTTAATAGTAACCTAATTATTTTATTTATCATTTTACATTTTTAATTCTGATTGATTAAATGTACTTTATTAATTCAAAATATTATGTAGACACTTATATTTATATATATGTATGTATTAGAAATTAATGGTTCGTGAATCGTCGGGGAATAGTCGTAGGTCAATTGAATATATTAAACATAGTTCAAAGTTTTTAAGATTTCAACATTACAGACTCTGCTTATCGTGTCGGAAACATATAAAAATTAAGTTTAAATTTGGTCGAAGATTTTCGGGTCGTCACAGTACCTACCCGTTAAAGAAATTTCGTCCCGAAATTTGAGTGAGGTTGTCATGACTAACAATAAAAATGTTTTCATGACGAATATGAGTTGATAAATAGAGTTTTATCATCATTGAGTAATATGGATAAAACAATTCGATTATTCGATGAGTACGAATGAAGCTATTACAAAAGATTGAGATGAGTAAATGCAGATTTGTCTTAACCGGTGACGTAGTCACGGTTGATTTCCGGAATTCAAGGGATTCAAAAGAAAATCTTGGAAATCTATAAGATCTGATTCTTTGGGGAATAAGGAAAGTAAGATTTCTATAATTAAATACGGTGATCTGCCTCGATTACTCCGTATGACATTTCTATTATAAATTTACCTTTTCCGTTCCATTAGTTTTCACCACTTCTATACTCAATTCCCAGATTCAAAAGATTGTGAAAATGATTAATCCAGTTCTGATCCTTGTCCTTATCCTTACTATCGTAACAATCATTCTCCTTTTCCAACTACCACAAGAGGAATCTGTTTTCTTCTATTTCGCCCTTGGGGTTATAGTGTTTTTAATTCTCCCGTGTCTTTATGTTGCGATAAACATTGATATACACGGTTTATAATTTTCGTGTTGTTATTGGGCTTTATATTTTCTCTTATATTTTGGAGCTCTTGGCCTTTTTATTATCTTCTCGACCTTTATTAAAGCGAGTAACGGTCCAGAATTCGTAAGTATGGAGTTTCAAATGAACGTAATGTTCTAAACAAGAATAAACGTAATAGCACGATTTGATTTGTCAATTTACCAGAATCACTAAGGATAGAACTATCAAGAATATACTTTCTTGATATGTTCAGAAGTTAAGTAGAATGAAAGAGTTATGTATCATGGCACATGATGACGCTATGGTCTGTGAATCATCACGTTCCATTCAGAAACTCAGCATGACTTACTGTAATATAATCACGTTGATCAAGTATCATTATATTATACTAACTCATGCTTCAGTTCCTAACACTACTTCAGAATTCATTCATAGTTTATACTTAGATTTTACAGAAATTTCCAATATAATATTTTACAGATAGCACGAAGGGGTATATAATTTCGGACGAGAATATTTATGAAAATATCCTCAGAAATATCGAAGATATTTATGATGATATTTTGAAATTTCTAAGTTCGATGGTTGATAAAGAAAGATTTTCCGCAAGATTTTAACATGACCTCGGAGCAAGATATTCTCTAAAGATTTCATCGGATCCAGAATTACCTGGATTCTTTGAATATAGGGTTTGGTCCTTGTATTTGTCCTTGGTCTCCTTCATGGTTAGCTCAATCCATTTTTCAGTACCAAATTTTCTATTGAGCGTTCCCAACACTCCATTCTTTATCATCAAACTCTTGGCCATTTTGGCCATCTACAATTTTACTGTTTCCTCTGCATTTAATGCAGCCATATTTGAATCGCCGGTTATCAATCCGAGGTAGTTTCAGAAGAATTGTGTTTTTAGATGATTAAACGCTGATGGTAATATGATGGAATATAAAAGGTTCCCCGGTAACAATGACGAAGGGCAGCTTATATATCAAGGTTATAATAAGGCTAATTCGAATGAAAAGTCGAAATTTATTTGCTAAAGTTGTGACAAAATTGGCTATTTTGGAAAGGGATTGTAAAGTTATTTTCGATAATAGCAACGCCAAAGGAGCTAGCACAGATACGTGCTAAACGTTTACTCAGGTTTCGAGTGTTTTCTGGTGCATAACTATATGCATCAATCTTTTCTTTCGTAGATGAAGTGCGGTTGGTTCATTCTCTCGATTGAGGTATTTTCAAGAATCATGAAAGGTTTGAACCCAGATTTGTAATCGTCAAGATACAAATGAGGTTTAAGATGAAATTAAGTGGCAAACTTGAAGAATTGTTGATGCGTTGAAACAGTACCTTTATTTATGAACGGATTTGAGTTGTTTTGTTACACGAATTGATTTATTGTATATATGGTTTTTTTAATGAATTTAAGTTGGTTTCAAACATATATAGGCAACTAGTCCTATTCGTGTAGTTTAGTTTGTTGGTAAATCCGGTTCGTTCCACAAGGAGACAGTGTTCAAATTTTTATTTTTTTTAATAGTCTTTGAAGTTAAATTTATTTAAAGGGGGTTTTGGATTAGGAATTTATAATACTACATAATAATAATAAAATATAACTTAATCTTAACTTAATTACATTACTTATTAATTTATACGAATACATTATTTATAATTATTAACTTAAAAGTGAATTAATTGAAATTATACTAATAAGTTTATTACTAAATGATAATTAATAAAATAATAACTTTTAATAAAACTAATTGATTAGAATTTTGTTTTGAGCAATTATAATATAAATTTATATAAATTAACTACATAACAAGTTTTAATTAATTTAAAATAGGAATTATAATAATTAACTAATTATAAACTAATTACTTAAAATTAATAATAAAGCTTTTAATAAAAACCTTGAGATTTAAATAAATTCTAGTAAGATTAAAACATATATTAAAGAAAGTTGCAATAATTAATACTAATTATAAATTAATAACTTAAATATAATAATAAAATATTAAAAACCCTAGATTTTAACCTAATTGATACAGGACTCGTATCTATACTTACGCGTTTCGCGTAATGTTATACGCGTTCCGCGTATGGTTTAAAACGTACGCGTATCGTGTAGAATTATACATGATTCGCATATAATATGATCGATGTGACAAAACAATAACGAATAAACTGAATTATAATGTTGTGTAAATTTCTGAATAAATATACGTAAATAATAATAATAATAATTAGCAATATATAAATAGGAGTGTTTACTTAAATGTGTCACCTCTAGATTCATGGATTGTTTTAAGTTTAAGCCCGTATTAAAATGTTTAGTATAAAACTTATATTTTCCTTTCGAATAAATATAAAGTTTTGGCTAACTAAATTAAATCTAATTTTCATTGGATTATATTTAGATAGTTACTAGTCCTTAAGTATTTAAATTGAGACCCAACCCAGTTTTGACCTTCGCCAAAACCCAAATCATAACGGTTTCCCTTTTTACAATTTCACTATTATATGACTAGTAATATTACCCAAACCACCGAACTTTACTTTTAATTTAGTGTTAGTAAATTAGTTATAAGTTCGTCTAGATCACTTTTAATGTTGAAGCTTAATTTATATAAATAAAAATAACTTTCGTTATTTTAATCTAACAAATTAAGTGACAGGGGTTAAATATCCAAATACATAATAATGGTTCTTTTAATTAGGCTCAATGTTAAAAATACTAAAGTTACATTTTAATTATTACAAATGATAACAATCCATTTCACTAGGGCCTCTACATTTAAGCAAACACTAGGGAAATTTAGCTACTCATTATACTAGGGAAAACGTAAAAATATAAATATACAAACATAATAAAAACGATAAAAATTGATAACGATAATTTTAATAAGATATACTTACAAAAGTCTTCACTCTCATTTACTTTAAATGGTAGAAAATTACAATAACAACACCCCTTTAGCGCGTACAATAATACCCTTATTCACGAACAATACACCCTTGAAACTGAAACTATCCTAAAAATTGAATCTTGAAACTGAAAATAATATAGAGTACAAAAGATACTAGAAATTAATAATGTGTACTGTGTTAAATTTGTGTATGTGAAATGTGTCTCCTTTTTTTTTTCTTTTTCTCCCTTACTGTCTCTCTCTTGTATAAGTACTCCGTATTATAAGAGTTTTTGATTCAAGTAGTAGGTGAATTGAGTGTTAATTGGCTTTCTTGCTGTAGCACTGAAAAAGAAGGTATATTAAACACAAAAGCAGCCATCTCATTTGCATTTGGAATCTGGATCTGGATAAGAGATTAAGCGTTTCGCGTAGATGCCCACACGATCCGCGTAAGACTTAAATACTACGCGTTTCGCGTAGAATCCCACACGTTTTGCGTAGGAGTACACAGCAGTTTTCTTATTTTTATTTTTTCCATTTGTTCTTTGTTGATCCCGTGTTGACGTATATCGACTTGGAACTTTCTTTTGAACTCTTTTTCTTTGATCATCTTGGACTTGCATTCGAGTAACATTATCTTGATATATATTCGGTTTAAATCCGTCGTTTTATCGTTGTTTCTTTAAACTTTAAGCTCGCATTTACTTTTGTCGTTTTTCTCGTGAATTATGCATTTGAATGTGTTCGTTTCGGTAAAAGCTGATGAAATATAAATGATATTGCGTCGAAATATATGTATGTTTAAAGCAATATCAAAATACCCCACACTTGAACGTTGCTTGTCCTCAAGCAATTACATCTTCTAAATAGAATCGGAACATTACATATTTTTCCATATCGAACATTAAATCACACAACACACGCTACACGAAATGAAACACACGCTATATGGAATAAGTTGGAAACACTATACAATTTTTATTGAATCACACGCACACCACACGAAATGAAATTCTGACAACAGAAACAAAGTTGAAACTCGTGATTAAGGTTTTAAAAATTTGGATCCTTAGGGAAAATTGGACCTTATGAAAACGTTTTATGATTTTATAAAATGGCATGCTAGTTTTTACACTAGACACGTTTTCCGGTTTTAACCTCAAATTCCGGTCGAGGGTAACTGAAAACCGTAGTCTCAGTCGGCGATTAGCAAGCTATCCGCCCCCATAATTGAAGTATCATGGAACTTGAAACCGAATGTCCTAAAAATGGTTTTACACAATATAATTCATAAAATAGCACAAGTTTTAGAGTAAAATTATATCGTGTTCAAATATCATCGGTGAACCATGAGTTTGCACACCTCAATTTGTTATGGCATATGTATGTTAACCGCGGTCAAACATAGATGCGGTTGATCTTTACGGAGATCATCCATCTGGGGATTAGATTCATTAGTCTTAAAAGCTAATTTTCAATGTGCCCCCCATTGTACGAGACAAATCCATCTCATGGTTAGGATACGTCTGACCACCAAAAACCCCGTTTGATGCTGAGGTGAGGTGGATTTCCAGCCGATGATAGAGATGACTTTTCAAGATTTTTCGTCAACCTACAGCTGTTCTGGACTACATCTTCTAACATAGGTTAGCAAGTGTGTTATTTTGGAAGACTTTACTTCCTTAATGGGATATTCAGGTTTATACATTCCAAAGCGACGATATCTGCAATAAACTTCATAGAAACATGTGATAAATGGTTCTAAACATATGAGTTTATAAATTCCTTTATACTTGGTTTTCTTTTATATATTTTAATCAAATAAACTTAGGTATTTTTATTGTATGGAGACAATAATTTCAGTTTTTGACACCTAATCTTTAATTGCTCGTAATTACCTTAAAAATTGATTAGTTATATTTGTTTAAAAATTTTCAAAATTTTTCATAAAACCCACTAGATTATAAGTTCTCGAGAATTTATATACTCCCACCCCACACTTAAGATTATGTAATGCCCTCATTACAAAAAATCAGATTAAACGTATAAATTTGAGAGGACAAAAAGTGTAAAGTGTTTAAAACTTCCTTTGTTAAGCAATTGGAAATTGTAAAATGCTTATTGTATGAACATATCCAATCCTTTTTATCACAATAATACTTTCGGGTTTCGCTATGTCGAATCTCATCATCATAAGTACCTGTCAACAAATATGTCAATCACAAACGAGATGGGGTTGAACTTTAGTAGTACAAAAGTTTTACCCCACACTAAAAGTTTTTGTAAATATAAAATATATAAAAGTAAATTAACACACCATAAAAATCATTTTATACAAACAAATACAAAAAAAAAAAAATTGTTTTAAAACTAAAAAGAAACTAGAAAAATGACCACGCAGGGCCTCCCTGATCTTCCTGTTCCCGCTGCTGTTGCTGCCGTTGTTCATTTAGGCATTGTTCCTCGTAAAAACGCCTATAGGCTTCCTGACTTGCGGCTAGGGCAGCGTTGGGGTCATAAGGTGGAGGTAGAGGGTCACCGTGGGCTTGCCATTGGGGGTATGAAGGAAAGGCTGAGGGTGTGTAAGCCTGTGGGTTAGCTGCGTATAAATATGCCTGATGATGCGCTCACTCTAACTGTGCTCCCTGGCCCCTCTGATCGTAGTGGATGTTTTCTAGAATATTATTCTGATCTAATTGGGTTGCTCTTACATCCCCTAACTGTTGAGATAAACTAGTGTATTGGTTTTCTGATCTCTGTCCCCATGTTTCATATGAGTTTCTTACGTCAAAACTCAATGAATCAAACGAATTTTGTAGCATGTCGAAATCAGAAATACCTGCACTAGACGAACTAGCCTGATCTGGCTATCTGCGTCTCCTCCTAGTTTCCCTCGCGGGTTCCTCATCCTCCTCCATAGGAGCAGGAGCAACGACTTCTTGTCGTCTTAAACTAATTACCCCGCCCCTCACGTGTATAGCCTTTGCCGTCCTATACACCTCCAATCCTAAAGTTTTAACAGCTTGATCTACCGGTTCGATTGGAGGTTCTGATTCACTCGGGTCGAGTCCGAACCAGTTTCCTAGACACGTGATGTAGTGACCCCCCGACATGTCACTTGTTCCTCTAGCCCCTTTACCAACATGGGCCAAAAAGTAAGCAACTCCATAGGGTATACTAACAAATGTATCCCTATCTCTGATCGCATCTAAGTACCAAAGGTCGATATAATTAATTTTATCTGTATTAGTGAATGACCTTTGGTTTATTGTGTTCGCTATAAACTTATGAATTATTCTAAAGCGAACATCAGTGATCTTTAGATATGATTCTTGGCCTGGTTCATATGTATTTCTATTAGTGAAAGATTGCCAGACTGTCGAAGAATCATAATTTCCTGTATATCTAGCCCCTGTAAAAATATACTCCCTAAAATCGGGAGCCAACATCTCCTCAACGGTGTAAATCCCTAATGCGTCAGTCACGTTACTTAGGGACATACTTCTATCTACCCCACCCAGTCGAAATTGTAGAAAATTAAGGTCATTGATAGTTTCTGGGTGTAAACTCATTCTAACGGTAGAATAGAACTCTAAACACCATTCTCTATATACAGGGCTATTTAAACTAAACAATCTCTCAAAATCATTAAAAACCAAAGTCATTCCAAATTCGTTTGTAAAAATTTTGTTCAAAATTCCCCTTATTTGTTCATCTAAGTTGACTGGGTGTCCTAAAGGAGCCCAATCCACAACGTATACTGGAGAGATGTTTCTATTGACCAGAGAAAGTAGGTCCTTAACCTTTTGTAATCGGTTAGGTAAATCATAAGGAAAGCTCAGGTTCGGGTGCAGATTCTGAAGTTGTTGTTCCATTTCCGGTGTTACTTGTTCCTCCCCTTGCTGTTAGTTAACAGCTCTCATTCTAAATAATCCGTGCATAACATTTTAAAACAAGAGAATTGTCCCAATTGGGTATGTTAATGTTAGCAAAGAATTCACCCTTGACATACAAGCTTGTTTCAACACCACAGGAAACAATATTTCAACAACAATTTACTTCTAAAAATTAAAACAAACAACAATAAAACAAAAATTCATAATCATGAATCAAGTTTCAAAAACAAAGTTTAATTCACAAGTGGAAACACGTAATGAGCTAAGCATATATAATCCAATTCAATCACATTGCGTATATTCCAGCTCCCAATCATCATTACAATCCATACTTGATTCATGACAATTACAAATTTAGACGAAAATTAAAATCACAAAATCAAACAATCAAACTTATATTCAAAGCTTCTACTACTATCAAAACCTCTAAAAACATCTAAAAAGACCCAAAATAACACAATTCAATATCAATTCCTCAATTTCCCCAATTTACATAAACCATAACTTTTCAATAATCAATTAAACATCAAATTCTTATGCTAATCGGGTTTAACATCACACTAACAACCTAGGTATAGCATTAATCAAGCAAAATTCAATAATATCATGCATTAATTCGGATTAAAGCCATAAAAATAATAAATGAAAAAGTTGAAAAACAAGTGGTAAAAACGGGTTTAGGACCCTTACCAATCTCGGCATGTTGAAAGGTAGATGAATTGGAGGAGATTGATAGTGTTAATTTAGTGTTTGGGTGTGATTTTTGGGGTTTTTGCGTTTTCCTTTCGTCCACAGCAGGAAAAAAAAAAGAGAGTATGAAGAACAAGCTGCTGCTCAATCTGATATGAATCTGATTTTGACTCTACGCGTTTCACGTAGTACTACGCGTTTCGCGTAGCTTTTATTTCTACGTGTTTCGTGTGGATAGCCACACGTTTCGCGTAAGCTTTAGGACCTTTTTTTTTTCAACTTTATAATTAATCAAACTTTTAAAATTTCATTTATAAATTTATGTTACTACGGAAATTTCGGTTGTTATACCTAGTCTTTATCCGTTTATAAATTTTAAAATTCAATTTATAAAATTTAATAATTTAAAAGTTAAAGTTTTTAATATTTTATAAAAATAAAAACAAAAACATTCTATTTATTTATTTATTTATTTTTTTATTATATATATATATATATATTTTTTCAACTTTATAAGTACTTAAATTTCAAAATATCAATTTTAAATTTATATTTGATGTAACGGAAATTTTGGTTGGTATACCTAGTCTTTATCCGTTTATAAATTTTTAATTTCAATTTATAATTTAATACTTTAAAAGTTAAAATTTTTAATATTTTTCAAAAACAACTTAAAAACACACTATATTTTTCTTTTTAAATTTTTAAATTAAAAGAAAATTAATATTTTAAAATTAAAAATAAGTACATGAAAAATAAAAATTAAATGAATTTAAAATACACTCTATTTTTTATATATATAATTATATACTTTCGAACCAACTAATTTTCAAACTTAAAACTTTGTTTCCTATCAACTAGGTAGAGACAATCTCGGTTGTTACACCTATCATTACCCACGACAAAAGTTTACAAGTTATATATCTTTACGGTTATTGATAAAAAGTATATTTTTAGTAGTTTTAATTTTTCTTTTGTTTTTGTGGTTTACTATTTAAAAGATATATTATGAATCCAACAATAAATTTTTGAGCAATTTGAAGAATGACAATTCAGTTATTACACTTAGTATTATCGTTTTCAATGAAAACAGGTTAAACTCAAGGTTTATCAATTTTAAATGGTAGACCTTTTTTTTTTTTTTTTTTTTAATATTTTGTATTTAAAAACACAACAAACAAACACCAACTAAAAACACACCAAAACATAAACACACAAAAATGCACAAAATTACAAAAATGCACAAACACACAATTGGCGAGAAAAAGGATTAGATTGTGAAACCGCGTTGACTCGCCTCGTAGTGGAGTCGCATCATTTGGCCCCCCATGGCCTCGTAGGCGTAACCTCGTTAGTTTAAGAGGTTTTCCTTTGAACATTTAAAAGGCCCTTCTCGGCATAAGGTTACGTATTCGAAATTAGAGTCCGTCTGGTTCTTTGGGCACTTTCCGTAATGAGCTGGTTTTCCACATTTTACACACTTACCCAAATGACGCGCTCGACGTTTCTTAGCTGATTTTGATTTTCCTTTGGCATAATTTTTCTCGTTAAGTTCTTGCCTTATTTCTTTACTCGCCTGATCGCATTTATTCTTTATATCTAATACCACGTCCCTCGGTAAAATTTTATCGCACATCAAAAGGAAATGGTTGTAGACATATTGATTGCGCATCTTGAAAATAAACAATAAATAAAAACGAAAAGAAGAAAATAAAAATAAAAAGGTAGAATGGAGGGAGAACACTAGTTCTTTAGTGTCTGCTAGGGAAAGACCGAACAAACCTCACTCTTAAAGATGAAAATAAAGTTCGAGAATGGAGTTGAAAAACCTTAAAGTTACCCTGAATTTACTTGTCCTTAGGGTAGAATGTGATCTCGTCTCTTTCCGTAGTATTGATTCCTTCAAAGTATAATTTGAGTCGATGACCGTTCACTTTGAAAGTTCCACCGTCTTTGCTATATAATTCTGCATATCCAGATGGAAAAACTTGTTTTATTATATATGGCCCAGTCCATCGGGATCTAAGTTTCCCAGGTGAAAACTTAAAACGTGATTGGAATACTAATACTTTATCTCCTTGTTCAAATTCTTTCTTTACTTTTAATCGTGCATCGTGCCATCTTTTAGTTTTCTCCTTGTATGTTTTAGAGTTCTCATACGCTTGTAGTCTTAATTCATCTAATTCATTTAGTTGCAAGAATCGGTTTTCTCCGGCTTTCACAAGGTCGGTATTACATTCTCTCAGAGCCCAATATGCCTTGTGTTCAACTTCGACAGATAGATGACACGCCTTACCGTAAATCAATCAGAAAGGTGTAGTACCGATGGGCGTTTTGAACGCAGTTCTAAATGCCCAAAGCGCATCATCTAGCTTTCGATGCCAGATTTTTGGATTATTTTTAACCGCTCTTTCTAAAATTCATTTAAGACCTCTGTTTGTGTTTTCAACTTGGCCACTCGTTTGAGGGTGGTAAGAAGTTGAAAAACAATGATTAACTCTGTAATTTTTAGCACTTTCTCGAGTAGTTGATTTGTAAAATGAGTTCCACAATCACTGATTAATGCTTTTGGAATCCCAAAACGCGAGAAAAGATTTTTAAGAAAGTTGACAACAACTCGAGCATCGTTAGTAGGTAGGGCTTTTGCTTCAGCCCATTTAGAAATGTAATCGACTGCCACAAGAATGTATTTGCATTTGTTAGAAGCGGGGAATGGACCCATGAAGTCAATACCCCAAATGTCGAATACTTCGCATACTAGGATGCTTTGTTGTGGCATTTCGTCTCTCTTGGAGATATTTCCAGATCTTTGACAATCATTACAAGTTTTTATCATATTGTATGCATCTTTAAAAATTGTAGGCCAGTAAAAACCTGAGTTAAAAACCTTTTTGGCTGTATAGCTTGGTCCAAAATGTCCACCAGCCGGTCCTTCATGACAGTGCTCTAGAATTTGTTGCGCTTCTTTGCCGTATACACATCGACGAATAACTTGGTCAGCCCCTATACGAAAGAGGTTAGGGCTTTCCCAGAAGTAAAACTTCAGATCAGCAAAGAATTTCTTCTTTTGCTGATAAGTTTGATTTTTAACAAGAATTCCCGCGGCTAAATAATTAGCATAGCCCAAAAACCATGGAATTTCTTTTTCTGTTTCAATTCTCATAAGGAACTCGTCCGGAAAAGTACCGTGAATAACAGATTCGTCGAGTGTTTCTAAGTTAGGATTTTCAAGACGGGATAAGTGATCTGCAGCGAGATTTTCAGCTCCTTTTTTATCCTTAATTTCAATGTCGAATTCTTGTAGGAGAAGAATCCAACGAATTAGTCTAGGTTTAGCATCTTGCTTTTTGAATAAATACTTTAGGGCTGAATGATCGGTATAAACAATTGTTTTAGATAACACTAAGTAAGATCTAAACTTATCGAAAGAAAAAACTACTGCAAGAAGCTCCTTCTCAGTAGTCGTGTAATTCAACTAAGCTCCTGTAAGTGTTTTACTTGCGTAATAGATTGGTTGAAACTTGTTATCTTGACGTTGACCTAAAAGAGCTCCCATCGCGAAATCACTAGCATCACACATTAGCTCGAAAGGTTTGGACCAGTCGGGTGATACCATAATGGGTGCATTCGTAAGTTTATTTTTTAGAATTGAGAAAGCTTGTAAGCATTCGTCATTGAAGTCGAATGTACTGTCTTTCTCGAGAAGTTTAGTCATGGGTCGAGCGATTTTGGAAAAATCCTTTATGAATCGTCGATAGAATCCCGCATGACCTAAGAAACTACGAATCCCTTTAACGTTAGTTGGAGGAGGAAGCTTTGAGATTACATCGATCTTAGCTTTGTCTACTTCCATTCCATCTCGAGAAATCTTGTGTCCTAAAACAATGCCTTCCATCACCATGAAGTGGCATTTTTCCCAATTTAAAACAAGATTTGATTCCTCACAATGAATTAACATTCGCTCGAGGTTTGAAAGGCATGAATCGAAGGAGTCTCCAAAAACAGAGAAATCGTCCATAAAGACTTCCATACTTCCTTCTATCATGTCGTGAAATATTTCCATCATACACCTTTGAAAAGTGCCTGGTGCGTTGCATAATCCGAACGGCATTCGTCGTTATGCGAATGTACCAAATGGACAAGTAAAAGTTGTCTTGTCTTGGTCTTTTGGATCAATGGGAATTTGAAAATAACCGGAGAATCCATCAAGGAAACAATAGTACTCCTTTCCCGCTAAACGTTCTAGCATTTGGTCAATATAAGGAAGTAGGAAATGATCTTTCCTTGTGGCGTCATTTAAACGACGGTAGTCTATACAGACTCTCCACAATGTCTAACTTATAACATTCGTCATCGGAGGAGATAGGTTGTTTCATAGCTTTGTCTATGTTTAAGGTGACTCTATCTTCCCCTACACCTAGACTAAGTTTTTTATCTTTAACACGCACAATCGCGTCTGCGGTATTTAGAAATGGTCGCCCTAGAATTAGGGGAACCTTGCTATCTTCTTCCATTTCAAGCACAACGAAGTCGGCAGGAAAGATTAAATGATTAACTTTAACTGGTAGGTTTTCGGAAATACCAATAGGATAGGTAAAAGTTCTATCTGCTAGGCGTATACACATCCTAGTTGGTTTTAAATCACCTAGGTTTAGTTTTAAGTACAATAAGTGTGGCATAAGATTGATACTTGCGCCTAAGTCAGCTAATGCATCGTACATTACTGAATCTCCCATCAGGCACAGAATAATGAAACTACCAGGATCTCCAAGTTTCGGTGGCATCTTTTGCTTTTGCAAAATTGCTGAGCATTCCTCATTGAGGAATGTGGTTGAAACTTCTTCATATTTACCTTTATCGGCTATGAGATCCTTGATAAACCTTCCATAATTTGGCATACCCCTAAGAACTTCCGCGAGTGGCATGTTAATGCTAATTTGCTTGATCATATCTGCAAATTTTTGATATTGGCTCGCGAGTTTGTCTTTCTTTAATGCCTTTGGGTATGGAATAGGTGCCTTGTGCACCTTTACAGGTGTTTCTTCACTTTTCTTTGATATGATCTCTGGTGGATCATCTTTTTCTTGTTCTTTCTCAACATGTTCATCTATATCAACAGGTTCTTGTAAACTAGAAGAAGATAAAGGAACTTCTGAGGTCTTACTAGTTTCTGAGTTAACAGTTAAACCACTTCTAGTAGTTATAGCATTTACATGCTCATTCCTTTTTTGATTGTTGTTAGGATTCACTTGAGTATTTGAGGGGAGAGCGCCTGGTGGCCTCTCTGATAGTAACTGTGAGATCCTTCCAACATCTCTTTCTAAATTCTGAATCGTAGCTTGTTGATTTCGAATTTGTTGAGTTTGAATTTCCGCAGTTTGCTCGTGCTTAACCATAAAATCTCTTAAGAGATCTTCTAAACCGGATTTCTTTTCGGGTTGTGGTTGTATAAGTGCTTGTGGTTGTGGTTGATTGTGTTGGAAATTATTTTGATAAATTCGTTGAGGTTGATTTCGGTTATTTAGGTTATTGTAACCTGGTGGTGCATTTCTTTGATTTTAATTTTAATTTTGGAAATTTCAGTTATTTTGGTAAACCAGATTTCCTCCTTGATAGTTATTATTATTTAAACCTGAAGGTCCTCCTGTTTGATAGTTGTTAATTGGAGGATATTTTCGGTTATTTGATTCTATCGCTGGAAAATCGTTGAAATTCATTTCACCTTTTCGTAAGTAACCTGGGAAATTTGCTTGCTCTTCCATCGTTGTTTTATCACAATCTCTAGTAAGATGGGGGCCTTGGCACATTTCACATCATACCCTGATAGCATGCATTTCCTTGGTTACTTTCTCAATTTGTCTTGCTTGATTTGCCATTTGAACTTTTAAAGAAGCAATTTCATCATTGCTTTCGATATTAGCAACGGTTGATGATCTAGAGAATTCTATCTCTTGATGCCAATTATGGGAATGTGCTGCTATATCGGCAATGATTGTGTGAGCGTCTTCTGGTGTTTTCTTCATTATCGAACCTCCAGCTGCAACATCTATATCTTTTCTAGTAGCAACATTTACTCCTTTATAGAATATTTGGACTTTTTAGAATGTATTCAACCCGTGTTGAGGACATACCCTAAGCATTTTGTTGAATCGGGTCCAAGCTTCATAAAGGGCCTCGTTAAACTTTTGCTTGAAATGATTTATATCACTTTGCAATTTTGCTGCTTTTGAAGCAGGGAAGAATTCTGACAAAAATTTGTCCATCATGTCATTCCAGTTTTCGATATAACCTTCTGGTAATGAGTCTAGCCAATCTCTTGCATCGTCCTTTAAGGACCATGGAAAGATTTTCAAACATGCGACTTCATCGGAGACATCATTGATTTTGAATAGCTTGCAAATGCTTACAAACTTATGAAGATGCTCGTTAGCATCCTCATTTGGAGCTCCACCGAATTGGCATGTATTAGTCACCATGTGAAGGAATTGACCTTTTATTTCAAAGCCGTCAGTCATTGTAGGTTGGATGATTGCGTGGCCTTGACCTGTTCTCGTCGCCTTCATTAATGCTTCCATCGTTTGATTTGTAACAGCCATCTCTTCTTCTTCTTTAATAACTGGCTCTATGATTGGTTGAATATCTGGTTCAGAGTTAGAATTCAATGAAAGTGATTCTAAATCCTCGGCGAGAGACTCTACTTCTTGAGCTCTTAAACGTTCGTGAAATTCTCTTTCAGGTTCAGGATATGGAGGAGTTAATTCAGTGCTTGAGGAACGTAAATTCATGCATTAATTTCTATCATAACACTAAAAGCTTTTCTAGGAATGAATTCCTATAAAAGGATCGCATAACCTAAAGTCTATTAAAATTTTTATAAACGAAAACCGCTCCCCGGCAGCGGCGCCAAAAAGTTGATGCGTTGAAACAGTACCTTTATTTATGAACGGATTTGAGTTGTTTTGTTACACGAATTGATTTATTGTATATATGGTTTTTTAACGAATTTAAGTTGGTTTCAAACATATATAGGCAACTAGTCTTATCCGTGTAGTTTAGTTTGTTGGTAAATCCGGTTCGTTCCACAGGGAGACAGTGTTCAAGTTATTATTTTTTTAATAGTCTTTGAAGTTAAATTTATTTAAAGGGGGTTTTGGATTAGGAATTTATAATACTACATAATAATAATAAAATATAACTTAATCTTAACTTAATTACATTACTTATTAATTTATACGAATACATTATTTATAATTATTAACTTAAAAGTGAATTAATTGAAATTATACTAATAAGTTTATTACTAAATGATAATTAATAAAATAATAACTTTTAATAAAACTAATTGATTAGAATTTTGTTTTGAGCAATTATAATATAAATTTATATAAATTAACTACATAACAAGTTTTAATTAATTTAAAATAGGAATTATAATAATTAACTAATTATAAACTAATTACTTAAAATTAATAATAAAGCTTTTAATAAAAACCTTGAGATTTAAATAAATTCTAGTAAGATTAAAGCATATATTAAAGAAAGTTGCAATAATTAATACTAATTATAAATTAATAACTTAAATATAATAATAAAATATTAAAAACCCTAGATTTTAACCTAATTGATACAGTACTCGTATTTATACTTATGCGTTTCGCGTAATGTTGTACGCGTTCTGCGTATGGTTTAAAACGTACGCGTATCGTGTAGAATTATACGCGATTCGCGTATGATATGATCGATGTGACAAAACAGTAACGAATAAACTGAATTATAATGTTGTGTAAATTTCTGAATAAATATACGTAAATAATAATAATAATAATAATTAGCAATATATAAATAGGAGTGTTTACTTAAATGTGTCACCTCTAGATTCATGGATTGTCTTAAGTTTAAGCTCGTATTAAAATGTTTAGTATAAAACTTATATTTTCCTTTCGAATAAATATAAAGTTTTGACTAACTAAATTAAATCTAATTTTCATTGGATTATATTTAGATAGTTACTAGTCCTTAAGTATTTAAATTTAGACCCAACCCAGTTTTGACCTTCGCCAAAACCCAAATCATAACGGTTTCCCTTTTTACAATTTCACTATTATATGACTAGTGATATTACCCAAACTACCGAACTTTACTTTTAATTTAGTGTTAGTAAATTAGTTATAAGTTCATCTAGATCAATTTTAATGTTGAAGCTTAATTTATATAAATAAAAATAACTTTCGTTATTTTAATCTAACAAATTAAGTGACAGGGGTTAAATATCCAAATACATAATAATGGTTATTTTAATTAGGCTCAATGTTAAAAATACTAAAGTTACATTTTAATTATTACAAATGATAACAATCCATTTCACTAGGGCCTCTACATCTAAGCAAACACTAGGGAAATTTAGCTACTCATTATACTAGGGAAAACGTAAAAATATAAATATACAAACATAATAAAAATGATAAAAATTGATAACGATAATTTTAATAAGATATACTTACGAAAGTCTTCACTCTCATTTACTTTAAACGGTAGAAAATTACAATAACAACACCCCTTTAGCGCGTACAATAATACCCTTATTCACGAACAATACACCCTTGAAACTGAAACTATCCTAAAAATTGAATCTTGAAACTGAAAATAATATAGAGTACAAAAGATACTAGAAATTAATAATGTGTACTGTGTTAAATTTGTGTATGTGAAATGTGTCTCCGTTTTTTTCTTTCTTTTTCTCCCTTACTGTCTCTCTCTTGTATAAGTACTCCGTATTATAAGAGTTTTTGATTCAAGTAGTAGGTGAATTGAGTGTTAATTGGCTTTCTTGCTGTAGCACTGAAAAAGAAGGTATATTAAACACAAAAGCAGCCGTCCCATTTGCATTTGGAATCTGGATCTGGACAAGAGATTACGCGTTTCGCGTAGATGCCCACACGATCCACGTAAGACTTAAATACTACGCGTTTCGCGTAGAATCCCACATGTTTTGCGTAAGAGTACACATCAGTTTTCTTATTTTTATTTTTTCCGTTTGTTCTTTGTTGATCCCGTGTTGACGTATATCGACTTGGAACTTTCTTTTGAACTCTTTTTCTTTGATCATCTTGGACTTGCATTCGAGTAACATTATCTTGATATATATTCGGTTTAAATCCGTCATTTTATCGTTGTTTCTTTAAACTTTAAGCTCGCATTTACTTTTGTCGTTTTTCTCGTGAATTATGCATTTGAATGTGTTCGTTTCGGTAAAAGCTGATGAAATATAAATGATATTGCGTCGAAATATATGTATGTTTAAAGCAATATCAATTGTTTAGTTTTATATGTTATAATCAATATTTTAATTCATTTTAATTGTCCAATGTTATTAGTCCACAGTCGATAGTCCACAGTCGATAGTCCACAGTTAACAGTCCAATAATTCATATATAGTTTAATATATAATATTCGAATTAACTAATACGTATCGTGACCCGTGTACATGTCTCAGACTCGATCACAACTCAAAGTATATATATTATTTGAGAATCAACCTCAACCCTGTATAGTGAACTCGATCATTACAGCATATAGAGTGTCTATAGTTATTCCAAATAATATATATAGAAGCGTCGATATGATATGTCAAAACCTTGTATACGTGTCCCGATATTTAAAGTGCGTAAAATAAATAACAGAATTTAAATGACGATAAATAAAATTGCGAGAATATAAATTTCGATAAATAAATTGCGATAAATAAAATGTAATACGGAATTAACAGTTAGCTAGGAACAGTTCGCTAGGATTTTGTTAGCGTGGATTCTTAGCAAAATTTCTCATAGTTAATTTGTGTGTTTCTACCAAATTTTATTTTGTCCAATGTTTTCTTCATTATGCCACTTGTTGGATTCTGATAAATCAAAATCCAAATATGAAATTGGATGAAAATGATTATTTTGTGGTGAACGGATTCGTATATCGGTGGATGTAAGTAGGATAGTAAATGACTGTTTAATCAGATTCGATGAATGTACAGTGTAACTTATTAATGTGAAATCTGAATATTCCTCGGGTATTACCTACCCGTTAAAATATTTTCACCATTAACAGTTAGTACAAAAGAATTTTTAATTACAATCTTTATGAAAACATATATACATATATATTTTCTTCATATGTAATCATGGATTTAATGAGTTAATATGATATTAAACTCATTTGATTTTTGATTTGAGCTAGAATAAATAATCTCTAAAACTTTTAGAAATCACATATTCTTCGCAGAATATTTCTTCAATGAAGTTATGAATTAATACTTCATCGTTCATTGTTGTTGGTACTCCTTGGTATCTATGGTGCGTATGTGTAGTGACCCAAACTTTTCAATATTTATATATATTAAATGAAATTATTATTTAAATGATTAAGTGTTTCCAACATTTTAAGCAATCAAACTTGTTAAGACTTGATTAATTGAAATAGGTTTCATATAGACAATTGACCACCCATGTTGACCGGTGATTCACGAACGTTAAAACTTGTAGAAACTATATGATGTCATATATATGGATATATATATATAGTTAACATGGTATTATGATAAGTAAACATATCATTAAGTATATTAACAATGAACTACATATGTAAAAACAAGGCTTCTAACTTAAGGATTTCGAAACGAGGCATATATGTAACGATTATCGTTGTAACGACATTTAATTGTATATATATCATATTAAGATATATTAATACATCATAATATCATGATAATGTAATAATTTAACATCTCTTTAGATATAATAAACAATGGGTTAACAACATTTAACAAGATCGTTAACCTAAAGGTTTCAAAACAACACTTACATGTAACGACTAACGATGACTTAACAACTCAGTTAAAATGTATATACATGTAGTGTTTTAATATGTATTCATACACTTTTGAAAGACTTCAAGACACTTATCAAAGTACTTCTACTTAACAAAAATGCTTACAATTACATCCTCATTCATTTTCATCAATTATTCTACTTGTATTCGTACTCGTACAATACCCAGCTTCTAAATGTATTTACTATTGGTATATACACTCCAATGATCAGCTCTTAGCAGCCCTTGTGAGTCACCTAACACATGTGGGAACCATCATTTAACAACTAGCATGAAATATCTCATAAAATAACAAAATTATTAGTAATCATTCATGACTTATTTACAAGTAAACAAAATTACACATCCTTTATATCTAATCCATATACCAACGACCAAAAACACCTACAAACACTTTCATTCTTCAATTTTATTCATCTAATTGATCTCTCTCAAGTTCTATCTCCAAGTTCTAAGTGTTCTTCATAAATACTATAAGTTATAGTTTCATAAAATCAAGAATACTTCCAAGTTTGCTAGCTTACTTCCAATCTTGTAAAGTGATCATCCAACCTCAAGAAATCTTTCTTATTTATAGTAAGATATCTTTCTAATACAAGGTAATACTCATATTCAAACTTTGATTCAATTTCTATAACTATAACAATCTTATTTCGAGTGGAAATCTTACTTGAACTTGTTTTCATGTCATGATTCTGCTTCAAGAACTTTTAAGCCATCCAAGGATCCTTTGAAGCTAGATCTATTTTTCTCATTTCCATTAGGTTTACCTACTAAAATTAAGGTAGTAATGATGTTCATAACATCATTCGATTCTGTGAGGACCCGTCCTAATCCATCCGGACGAAGTCCATATTGATTATAAATGATTCATAATAGTTGATTACATCGCGAGGTACTTGACCTCTAAATGATACATTTTACAAACATTGCATTCGTTTTTAAAAGACAAATTTTCATTTCATCGAAAGTTGACAGGTATGCATACCATATCATAATATCCAAACTATAAATGACCTAATCCGTCATTTACTTAATAATAATCTCTAATGAACTTCAACGACTCGAATGCAACGTCTTTTGAAATATGTCATGAATGACTCCAAGTAATATCCTTAAAATGAGCTAATGCACAGCGGAAGATTTCTTTCAAACCTGAGAATAAACATGCTTTCAAGTGTCAACCAAAAGGTTGGTGAGTTCATCAGTTTATAGTAATCATTTCATTTTCATCATTTTAATAGACCACAAGATTTTAAATATTATAAAACGTGCAGAAGTCCCATTCCAACTGCACGAAAAAATATCTTTCATATGAAGAACACCTGGTGAGGATTCAAAATATAATAGTAACCATCTGTGCCGGTTTTTCACCCCATGGCTGAATACACGTGCCTTCAAAATATAGAACCTCTGTGCCGGTCTTTACACCCCACGGCTGAACACATGTTTATAAAATATAGGACAACCGGTTCCAAAATGTCATAAATAATAAACCATCCACCCTGCTCGGGAGCTCATAGGGGGCTAATGCGTGTCATAATAATCAACCCCAATCCCAGATAATTCTATCATAGAATGCAGTTAAGGTACTTGTGTCTATTGCGTCAAACATTTATAAAAGCGCAAGTATTCTCAGTCCCAAAAATGTAAAGAGTAAAAAGGGGAGCAAATGAAACTCACCATACTGTATTTTTGTGACGACCCGAAAATTTCCGACCAAATTTAAACTTAACCTTTATATGTTTCCGACACGATAAGCAGAATTTGTAATGTTGAATCTCAAAAAGTTTGGAACTACATTCATGTAATCAATTATCCTTTGACCGTGTTCGACGATTCACGAACAATTATGAGTATATAGATATGTATATATAATATATAATATTAACTGAAAACATTAACAAAGTATTAGATATATGATACTTTACATGAACGTATTTGTTTCGATATATTTGTCGACAGAATTAAGAGATAATATCAAATGATTGAATTATCAGATACATTATGATATGATTACGGGCCTATGTTATGAGGTCCACTGTGATTTAAGAAATCTATTCTTTTTGACAACATTCGGAAAATGGTAAAGTGATTTATAAATAAGAACAAATGTGTCAATTAACGGGAACTAGACAAGGGTTAGTGGAAATTCCTGTTTAATTTCCAAGGCATGTTTTATAATATTTTCCTCGTGACCTTGATAAGATAACTATGTTAACTTTCATTTTATTTAATATGAAAATAAGAACGTGGAGTGCAAATAACTTAGATGTTGGATATCGACAAGTTAAGTAACTTGACATTTTTCATTAAGATGATTTCATACGTTTATTTAACCTTTGGACTTTATCCCATGCTTCACCAACAGACTGTAATTTAAAAACTTGAAACCTATTATGAATATATATAATTCTACTTTTCTAAAATGTTTTGTGGTATAATGATTTCTATTATTTTAACCTTTTAACAAAATGATTCTTAAATATATTTAGTTTTGGAAAATAAAATTATCATATATATTTGATTTAGTTTCAAAAGTACAAAAAACGTTTTCAGTTTAAAAAGAACTTTATTATTAAAACGTATATATCTTTTATAAATATCTAGAACCACTTTTGACAACTCATTACTTAACCAGTATGATAAAGATAACGATATTTATATTTTATTTTATTAAATATATATAACGATTTAAATTAATATTATATATATTTATACGCGTATTATACGTATATAGTTTTATACTTTTACTATACTTTAACTTTACCTTTACTTTACTTTTATTTAACTTTAACTTTAATAATTCATACTTTAATAATTCATACTTTAATAATTCACTTTAATAATTCACTTTAATAATTCATACTTTAATAATTCACTTTAGTAATTCACTTTAATAATTCATACTTTAATAATTCATACTTTAATAATTCACTTTAATAATTCAAAAATCTATTATAAATAGAATTCAATAGGTTTCATTATTTGATAGAAACTTGAAAATATATTTCTCTAAACTCTCTCAATCGAATTACATATATATATATATATATATATATATATATATATATATATATATATATATATATATATATATATATATATATATATATATATATATATATATATATATATATATATATATTTGTATTATTTCAAGATATTATTAGTATACATAAAATACTACGATGGAGTTATACTCGGACGATTTCAAAATAAGTTTTCAAACGGGATAGAGCTAAGGAAATTATGGGTTATAGCTATGGAGGTTATGGGTATTGATCGAGGGTATTGCTCGTGAGGTCAACCTAAAGTTTATCATTTTCAGTGCCGTCATATACATAATTGCTACGAAATACAGTATTGTGAGTTTCATTTACTCCCTTTTTATATATATTTTTGGGCTGAGAATACATGCGCTGTTTTATAAATGTTTTACGAAATAGGCACAAGTACTAAAACTAATTCTATGTGGGTTTAAACCAGAAATATACCCTTAGCTTGGTAACATTAAACTACTTGTCTATGTACGGTAGGCGCGAATCCTAAAGATAGATCTATTGGGCCTGACAAACTCCATCCTGACTATGGGATGCTTTAGTACTTCGAGGTTATTTTAAACACACCTGATCTGGTGTACTTCAGAGGGTAAAACATGAACGTTAAGGCTTGTTACCGGGTGCCTACAACTTATAGAATACTTTTAAACACTTGCGAGTGTACGGATATTTATGGAAACTGAAATTTTGTGGTCTATTACTATTACGGAAATGATTGATTATGATAAACTAATGAACTCACCAACCTTTTGGTTGATACTTTAAAGCATGTTTATTCTCAGGTATTAAAGAAATCTTCCGCTGTGCATTAGCCCATTTTAAGGATATTACCTGGAGTCATTCATGACATACTTTGAAAGACATTGCATTCAAGTCGTTGAGTTCATCAAGATTAATATTAAGTCAATTATAGTTGGATGTAATATGAAATGGTATGCATGCCGTCAATTTTTGATGTAAAGAAAGTTTGTCTTTTAAAAACGAATGCAATGTTTGTAAAACGTATCATATAGAGGTCAAATACCTCGCGATGTAATCAACTATTGTGAATCGTTTATAATGTATATGAACGGGTCCTTTCAGTTGGTATCAGAGCGGTGGTCTTAGCGAACCAGGTCTTGCATTAGTGTGTCTAACTGATAGTTGTTAAGATGCATTAGTGAGTCTGGACTTCGACCGTGTCTGCATGTCAAAAGTTTTGTTTATCATTTTTAGTCAGAAATCATCTACTTACCAACCTTAGGAAATCACCTGCTTATCATTCTTAGTCTAGACACGTCTTGCTGCATTGATTGCATGAATAGTGTATAGACAAAATTCATATCTTAGCGTATCTGCTAAATCATATCTTATCGTATCTATTACCGTAAACTTTGCTTGACATATTCCGTAAATTTCTCCGTAATCTATGAAATCTTTTGATCTATATATATAGATATTCTATGTAGTTAGAATACCACCCGATAGCCAGAAAATCATTTCGTATCGAAAAATCCTTTATCAAATCGTCCGAAATGGAATTCGTCATCAGTTCAAGTTCCTCGGATTCCGAAATGGAATCTCACTCAAGCTCCGAAAGCAGTGTGACTGGAATGGATCAACCAATCAGCCATCATCTATTCTGGATGAATTGGGGATGGGTTCGTAGCCTCCTTAATCATTGGAGACAAGAAGAAGGCGATCCTTTCCATCCACCACATTGCCCTCTTGGCAATGAACCTGAAGCACTTACCGGCGAACCTGTTCGAAACACCATTTTCTCTCATTTCCAGAGTATCTCGTAATGATTATATACTACACCAAATTCTAGATCTTATTTATCCGCTCGTCCGAACCGACAATCACCCAGGTGTAATAGAAGAAGTCAACGAGCTTCACGCTCGGGTAGTGGCTTTGGAGAATATGGTGCAAAGGTTACAAACACCAGCAGCAGCACCAGCAACATAATAAGTACCACCATCAACAACATCGACAGTACCATTACCACCACTAACAACAACCGCATCACAAACCTCAACTTAACAATCTGTCCCATGAGCATCGACGTCATACGCCCTGTAGATACTAAGGAATACCACAACGATGAAGTATTGATTCATAACTTCATTGGGAAAACATTCTACGACGATTATGTAATTTCTAAAGTTTATAAATTATCTATTCTAGCCTTAACCATAAATCAAGTGAGTTTAATTTAATATTAACTCATTAAATCTATATTACATCTGAAGAAATATACACATATATTTCCATAAAGACTGTAATAAAATTCTTTTGTACAAAATATTAATTGTGACATTTTTTTTAACGGGTAGGTAATACCCGAGAGATATATAAATTCACAATTAATATATGACATTCTTCGAATATGATTCAGCAGATCATCCATTATACTCCCTACTTTCACAACAATATACATTCTTTTATAGAAATCAAAACAACCATACTCATTCAAAAATCTAATTATATATTCTGATTTTGAAATCGCTGAATTCAATTCAAGTTATAACCGGTATCATCACTCTTAGATTCTTACATCTTTCAAAGCTATACTTTAACTTCAAAACTGTGTTAGAACATCGTATGTATATTAACAATTATTATCTGTGTTCAAACCCTTCAAAATACCTGAAGACACTTCAAATAATGAACAATCGAGATGATGATCCAACCACATGTTATCCACAGTTACGTACCTGAAAAACTCATGAAACTAAAGTCATAATTTAACATGTATCCATGTCAGACCTTTTGACATTTACTAGCTAAAATAACTTTTCAATCCCTTCTAAAAATAGACGGTTTTGTCACAGCTCCAGCAAACCAACTTCAATTGTTCAATCGAATAAGCCTTATTATAATGATTACCCCTTCATCATTATTACCGGGGAACCTTTCATATCTCGCCACATTTGCAGTAAACTTATTAACAACTTCATTGATCTTTGATTTTCCGAAAAATCTTTATATTTATCAAAACCCCATCATTTACTCATCTGCATCTTGTAACGAGAATTGCCATACGAATCATCGAAAATTAGCAATCAGTATTTTGAAATCTCGCAGCATGTCTACACCAACAATTATATGTGTCTATCTTCTGGACTTATATACTTTGAATGTGAAGTTTCTGAAAAACACCCTAAACTGCGAACTAGTTCTCGAAATACTAATGAAGCAGCAAAAACTATAAACGACCTTAATAGTAAAAAGTTTGATGATAAAGAGTAGTGTGTTAGCAAAGCTCAGAAAAAGAGAAGATTTGGTACTGAAAAATACGGATTGAGCAAACCATGAAGAAGGCTGTGGATAAATCACAAGGACGAAATCTACCTTCAAAGAATCCAAATGATTCCATGTCTGCTGAAGTCATTATCGAATACCTTGCTCCTGACTCTAAACCCTTACGGACAATATTCTTCATCATCCTCTGATATTAGAAATTTTAAGATATCATCGTATCTTTCATTATAAATATCCTCCATATTTCTGAAGATATTTCCATAATTATTCTTATCTGAAATCATTTATCTCTGCGTGCTGTCTGTATTACATCATAAAATAAACTATTTTAGTTTCTAAATTCTGAAACTTTCGAATTTAAAATAGGAATATTTTTGAAGTAGTGTTGGGAACTGAAGCATGAACTAGTATAATATAATGATACTTGATCAACGTGATTATATTACAGTAAGTCATGCTGAGTTTCTAAATGGAACGCGATGATTCACAGATTATAACGTCATCATGTTCTATGTTACACGACTCTTGTATTCTCTTTAACCTCTAAAATATCAAGAAAATATTTCTTGATGATTCGGCCTTATTCGAGGTATTCTAGTAATTTGACAAGTCAAGATCGTGCCATTACAATTTCCTTCTTAGAACATTAACAATGTTCATTCCGAAATTCATATATGCGAATTCTGGACCATTACAAGCGGTGCTTAATCGCAAGAAGAAGAAACGAAAGGACAAAACTCCAAAATAGAAATTGGGGTATAAATCACAGCAAATAAAAGAGAGCATTAATTGGGGATGACAATGATTATAGAAGACAGAAGCAGGGACATCGAAATATAAGGGAAGATATAAAACCCAACAACAACCCAAAAATTATAAACCGTATATATCGATGCATATAGCAATATAAAGACACGGGAGAACAAAAAACACTATAAAACCAAGAGTATAGTAGAAGTAAATAGATTCTTCCGGAGGTAGATGAAAAAGAAGAACGATAGATATGAAAGTGAGGAGTATATCGAGAATCAGCACTGGATGAAGCATATTGACGAATAATTTTAAAGTAAGAATTGAGGGAGAAAGAATAGAAGGTGTGAATTAAAAGGAAACGAAGGAGGTGGATTTATAGTGAAATATCCGACAGAAAAATCGAGATGAATCATCGCATTAAATCGAAGAGGATCATAATTTCCTTAATCATCGAAGAATCAAATCCTATATAGATTACAAAGATTTTATTTAATCCGGAGATCAACCGTGATGACGTCAAAAGATAAGACGAATCCCTATTTTCTCATTTCACTCTTTTACGATAGCTTCACTCATACGTTTCGAGTAATCGAATTATTTTCTCCATATTTCTCAATCATGATAAAATCCTATGAATCAACTTATATTCGTCATAATAACATTCTTATTGTTAGCCATGACGACCTCGATCAAATTTCGGGACGAAATTTCTTTAACGGGTAGGTACTGTGACGACCCGAAAATTTCCGACCAAATTTAAACTTAACCTTTATATGTTTCCGATACGATAAGCAGAATTTGTAATGTTGAATCTCAAAAAGTTTGGAACTACATTCATGTAATCAATTACCCTTTGACCGTGTTCGACGATTCACGAACAATTATGAGTATATAGATATGTATATATAATATATATTATTAACTGAAAACATTAACAAAGTATTAGATATATGATACTTTACATGAACGTATTTGTTTCGATATATTTATCGACAGAATTAAGAGATAATATCAAATGATTGAATTATCAGATACATTATGATATGATTACGGGCCTATGTTATGAGGTCCACTGTGATTTAAGAAATCTATTCTTTTTGACAACATTCGGAAAATGGTAAAGTGATTTATAAATAAGAACAAATGTGTCAATTAACGGGAACTAGACAAGGGTTAGTGGAAATTCCTGTTTAATTTCCAAGGCATGTTTTATAATATTTTCCTCGTGACCTTGATAAGATAACTATGTTAACTTTCATTTTATTTAATATGAAAATAAGAACGTGGAGTGTAAATAACTTAGATGTTGGATATCGACAAGTTAAGTAACTTGACATTTTTCATTAAGATGATTTCATATGTTTATTTAACCTTTGGACTTTATCCCATGCTTCACCAACAGACTGTAATTTAAAAACTTGAAACCTATTATGAATATATATAATTCTACTTTTCTAAAATGTTTTGTGGTATAATGATTTCTATTATTTTAACCTTTTAACAAAATGATTCTTAAATATATTTAGTTTTGGAAAACAAAATTATCATATATATTTGATTTAGTTTCAAAAGTACAAAAAACGTTTTCAGTTTAAAAAGAACTTTATTATTAAAACGTATATATCTTTTATAAATATCTAGAACCACTTTTGACAACTCATTACTTAACCAGTATGATAAAGATAATGATATTTATATTTTATTTTATTAAATATATATAACGATTTAAATTAATATTATATATATTTATACGCGTATTATACGTATATAGTTTTATACTTTTACTATACTTTAACTTTACCTTTACTTTACTTTTATTTTACTTTAACTTTAATAATTCATACTTTAATAATTCACTTTAATAATTCATACTTTAATAATTCACTTTAATAATTCACTTTAATAATTCATACTTTAATAATTCACTTTAATAATTCATACTTTAATAATTCACATTAATAATTCATACTTTAATAATTCACTTTAATAATTCAAAAATCTATTATAAATAGAATTCAATAGGTTTCATTATTTGATAGAAACTTGAAAATATATTTCTCTAAACTCTCTCAATCGAATTACATATATATATATATATATATATATATTTTTTGTATTATTTCAAGATATTATTAGTATACATAAAATACTACGACGGAGTTATACTCGGACGATTTCAAAATAAGTTTTCAAACGGGATAGAGCTAAGGAAATTATGGGTTATAGCTATGGAGGTTATGGGTATTGATCGAGGGTATTGCTCATGAGGTCAACCTAACGTTTATCATTTTCAGTGCCGTCATATACATAATTGCTACGAAATACAGTATTGTGAGTTTCATTTACTCCCTTTTTATATATATTTTTGGGCTGAGAATACATGCGCTATTTTATAAATGTTTTACGAAATAGGCACAAGTACTAAAACTAATTGTATGTGGGTTTAAACCAGAAATATACCCTTAGCTTGGTAACATTAAACTACTTGTCTATGTACGGTAGGCGTGAATCTTAAAGATAGATCTATTGGGCCTGACAAACCTCATCCTGACTATGGGATGCTTTAGTACTTCGAGGTTATTTTAAACACACCTGATCTGGTGTACTTCAGAGGGTAAAACATGAACGTTAAGGCTTGTTACCGGGTGCCTACAACTTAAAGAATACTTTTAAACACTTGCGAGTGTACGGATATTTATGGAAACTGAAATCTTGTGGTCTATTACTATTACGGAAATGATTGATTATGATAAACTAATGAACTCACCAACCTTTTGGTTGACACTTTAAAACATGTTTATTCTCAGGTATTAAAGAAATCTTCCGCTGTGCATTAGCTCATTTTAAGGATATTACCTGGAGTCATTCATGACATACTTTGAAAGACGTTGCATTCGAGTCGTTGAGTTCATCAAGATTAATATTAAGTCAATTATAGTTGGATGTAATATGAAATGGTATGCATGCCGTCAATTTTTGATGTAAAGAAAGTTTGTCAAAACGAATGCAATGTTTGTAAAACGTATCATATAGAGGTCAAATACCTCGCGATGTAATCAACTATTGTGAATCGTTTATAATGTATATGAATGGGTCCTTTCAATTTTGTAGTAAAAATACATACAACATTATTAGAACAAGTGCAGGGTTGATCTCGGATTCACGAACCTATATAATTCATATATGTATTAAAACATATTAGTGTAATCGAATAATATTTATATTATTATTAGTGATAATTTATATATATAGTAGATTAAGAAGTTTCATTATATAAATTTTCATTTTATATATAGATATATTAATATAGTTAAGTTATGTGTATTATATATATTTTATATATATATATATATATATATATATATATATATATATATATATATATATATATATATATATATATATATATATATATATATATATATTTATATATATATATATATATCATTTGTTTGTTAAAACTAATAATTATATTGATACTAACATTATATTATTATTGGTAAAAATGATTATAGTTTTTAATATTACTAATAAGGGTAATAATGTTAATAATTCTTTTGGTGATAAATATCATGATATTAATAATAATAATTGTAAAAATTATTAATCTTACTGTTACTGATAGTTAAGATTAATGATTTTAATATTTATATAATACTCATTAATAAAACTACTTATAATGATAATGATAGTAATAATAATATATTTGTAGTGCTAATAATGATAAAAATAATAATAATAATATTAGTAAGGCTTATAATACTAATAATAATAATAATAATGATAATAATAATAATTACGAATGTAATGATACTAATAATATTAATGATAAATATATTAAATCTTATTATGATAGTGATATTAAAATTAATAATACTTAATATTAATACTTAAGGATAATATCAATAATAATACTAAATATATTCTAATGTTAGTATCAATAATAATAATGATAATAATACTAATAATTATATTACTAATAATAATAATAACAACAATAATAATAATCATTTTAATAATTAATAATAATAGAATTAGAAAACTACCTTAAGTGAAATAAGTTTCCAAAAAATAACATGGCAGCCCCTGGACTCGAACCCGAGACCTCTCGGTTACACAAACACCCCCAAGACCATCGAACCCTTTCTGTTTTTCTGTTTAATATTATGACCCATGCCTATAATACCCATTTCTATTTTATGTTCATCTTCCTCATAATTCTAACTATCGGAAATCCTTAATCTCAATAATTCAATACAAAATAAAATAGTTTTAGGATTTATAAACATAAACAATCGCATCTGTGCATTTGAATTTAGCAGAAAATAAATAAAAAAATATAAATGAAGCTGCTGTATCCGTCGCTGTTCAAACACAAAAATAGAATTTTTGATTATGAGATTAAGATCATTTTTGACTTCGATTAATACATGAAATTGATTCTAAATCCCTCCTACAAACTTTTTGTATCATCAACTGAACCTAAATAATTAAAACGAATTTCAATTTCATGAAAAACACTCCGTTTGACTTTTGACATTAAAACTTTGACTCACAAATTCTTTCTTGTTTTGAAAAATTGGGGTTTGAAACTTTACAGAAAGATTAAATGAATGAATCCTAACACTTTTACATTTATACATTTTTAAAATTCGATTTGGATTCTTGATTTTGAAAATATGGAACAAGAACAGAGTTTACATCCGATTTTCTTTCTTTTCTGTTTAATTCCATAATTGATAGCAGTTATAAGTAATTGTAATTGATAATGAGAGTGTTAAGTTGGATGGTTTTCTCCCCAAACATGATATAATCGATGGCTTTATTAGGGATGAAGGTATCGGCAGGCTTTGTATCAGACAAAGGAAAGAAACAAGAAAAAAAATAAAAACAAAAGAACAGAAAACAGATCGTACGAGTAGTGGTTGTCTGAATTGATTCCTGAGATTGACCCATAACAGAATCAGGTATAAACAAAATTTCTAAATAGCTTGATTGTGACCTGATACAGATTAGGATTCATACACTTGATTTTATATAATTATTAATAATTAATAATCAAAATTATATTAATAATAATAATCTAAATAATAATAATAATATTGTTCATATATCTGTATATAACATTTTATATCGAGTATATCTGCTTTACATCTATATACGAAGTATATCTGTATATATCTTTATATCTTTATCTTTATATCTGTAATTATATATCTTTTATATTAATTTCTGTAATATTAGTTAATAACATAAATCTATTAATATAATCTGTTAATATTTTTAATTTTTAATAAGAATACTAATACTAATAATAATAATAATAGAATTAATAATAAAAATAATATTACTAATACCTTATCAAAATTATATTAATATAAGTAATTACAAGAATGATAATAATAATATTAATAATAACTATATTAAATTGTATTATTTTTATTATAATAAGGTTGATAACTAAAATAATAATACTGATAATAATACTATTATTAATGATACTAGTAATAACACTAATTACAATAATATTAGTAATAATAGTATAACAATTTATATTTATATCCATTTGCATAATAATATTAATGATACTATTGTAGATGTTAATATTGAAAGTAATAATATTTTTACTACAACCATTTTAGCTTATAATTTAATTTATTATATCAGATATTAACATTACATGTTATAAATTTTATGATATATATAATACTAATAATAATACTTAATGTCAATACTTAAAAATAATAATTCTTAATTCAATTGATTAAATATTATTATTCCCATTTATTATATTTATTTACATTTATATATGTATACACCTATACATATTTATTTACAAATAATTTGTTCGTGAATCGTCGGGAATAGTCAAAGGGTAATTGATTACATGAATATAGATTTTAAAACTTTCGAGACTCAACTTTACAGATTTTGCTTATTGTGTCGGAAACATATAAAGATTAAAGTTTAAATTTGATCGAAAATTTCCGGGTCATCACAGATTCATACATATAAAACTATCTTATTCGATGATTTAAACTTGTAATCACTAGAATATAGTTTAGTTAATTCTAAACTTGTTCGCAAATAAAGTTAATCCTTCTAACTTGACTTTTAAAATCAACTAAACACATGTTCTATATCTATATGATATGCTAACTTAATGATTTAAAACCTGGAAACACGAAAAACACCGTAAAACCGGATATACGCCGTCGTAGTAACACCGCGGAATGTTTTGGGTTAGTTAATTAAAAACTATGATAAAATTTTATTTAAAAGTTGTTCTTCTGGGAAAATGATTTTTCTTATGAACATGAAACTATATCCAAAAATTATGGTTAAACTCAAAGTGGAAGTATGTTTTCCAAAATGGTCATCTAGACGTCGTTCTTTCGACTGAAATGACTACCTATACAAAAATGACTTGTAACCTGTATTTTCGACTATAAACTTATACTTTTTCTGTTTAGATTCATAAACTTAAGTTCTATATGAAATCATAGCAACTTAAAACACTCAAAATGGATTTAAAATGAAGAAGTTACGGGTAAAACAAGATTGGATAATTTCTCTTGTTGTAGCTACGTGAAAATTGGTAACAAATCTATATTAATCATATCCTAGCTAACTCATATTGTATTATACATGCATTCTAATATATTATGTAATATTGGGATACCATAGACACGAATACAATGTTTTGACATATCATATCGACCCATCTATATATATATTTTGGAACAACCATAGACACTCTATATGTAGTAATATTGGAGTTAGCTATACATGGTTGAGGTAGATTCTAAAATATTATATATACTTTGAGTTTTGATCTAGTCTGAGGCTTGTATACATGAGGTCGTGGATTGATTCAAGATAATATATATTACTTTATTTTCTGTACATCTAACTGTGGACAACTAGTTGTAGGTTACTAATGAGGACATCTGACTTAATAAACTTAAAACAGCAAAACGTATTAAAAATGTTGTAAATATATTTTGAACATACTTTGATATATATTTACATATTTGTTATAGGTTCGTGAATCGACCAGTGGCCAATTCTTACTTCCCGACGAAGTAAAAATCTGTGAAAGTGAGTTATAGTCCCACTTTTAAAATCTAATATTTTGGGATGGGAATACATACAGTTTTATAAATGTTTTACAAAATAGACACAAGTAAATGAAACTACATTCTATGGCTAGATTATTAAACCGAATATGCCCCTTTTTAGTCTGGTAATCTAATAATTAGGGAACAGACACCCTAATTGACGCGAATCCTAAAGATAGATCTATTGGGCCCAACGAGCCCCATCCAAAGTACTGGATGCTTTAGTACTTCGAATTCATCATGTCCGAAGGGAGTCCCAAAATGATAGGGGATATTCTATATACATCTTGTTAAGGTCGGTTACCAGGTGTTCACCATATGAATGATTTTTATCTCTATGTATGGGATGTATATTGAAATATGAAATCTTGTGGTCTATTTTTACGATTTGATAAATATAGGTTAAACCTATAACTCACCAACATTTTTGTTGACATTTAAAGCATGTTTATTCTCAGGTGATTATTAAGAGCTTCCGCTGTTGCATGCTATTATATGGACAAGATTTGGTGTCAGCATGCTTGTATAATATTGTTTAAAACTGCATTCGAGATTTATTTTGTTGTAACATATTTATATTTGTAAACCAATATGTATTGGTAGTGTGTAAGTGTGATATTTGTTAGATTATCATTTCTGGATAATCTAAGTGGTGTCTTGTTAACCTTGTTGATAAAATAAAGGTTATGGTTTGTTTTAAAAACGAATGCAGTCTTTGAAAAATGTCTCATATAGAGGTCAAAACCTCGCAACGAAATCAATTAATATGGAACGTTTATAATCAATATGAACGGGACATTTCAGTTGGTATCCAAGCCTTGGTCTTAGAGAACCAGAAATTTTGCATTAGTGTGTCTTACCGAGTTTGTTAGGATGCATTAGTGAGTCTGGACTTCGACCATGTTTTTCTTCAAAAAAAACGATTGCTTAACTTTTTTGTTGGAAACTATATATTATTAACATGTAAATATTATGTGATATATTAATCTCTTAACGTGTTTGATATTATGTGATAGATGTCTACCTCTAGTACAAATCCCATCGACTCACCTAATAATAATGAAGAGTCGAATATACTTTAGGAAGATTCACAAATTCTCGAAGAGGAACCGGAAGAAAAGGAACCGAAAGAGGAGGAACCGGAAGAAGAGGAACCAGAAGAGGAGGAACCGGAAGAGGAAGAACCGGAAGAAGAAGAAGAGGTTCCGGAGGAAGAAATATTGATACCTACAGTAAATCGGTTAAATAAAATAAAATCCTCAACCAACGGACCAATGTCAATAATGGTCAATGGTGTTTCCGCCGAGAAAGCAAAATATTGGGAAGATTATCAATTTTCCGATGAATCGGATCCCGATGAGGATTCCGATGATGTTATAGAAATTACCTCGACCCAATTTAATAAAGCAAAAGAAAATAATAAGGAAAAAGGTATAAAAATAGAGAAACCTGATTTAAACCCCGATGAACTTTATATGTATCGACAACGTCCGTATTTCCTAAAATGTAACAATAACCCGGGAACCTCTAAACCACCAGGTTTTTCTAAACCATTGTGGAAAACGACAACTCGTATTAGGGGAGCATCATATATCCCTAGGAAATTAGCAAAACGAACCAAATCCGAAGAAGAAGAAACGAGTGAGTCGGATTAAAGAGTCGTAATCATGTTGTGTAAGATATGTAATATAGTGTGCTTGTACTCTTTTGATAAATGTAAAATTGCTTGTATTGTTTGTTAATTATCTTTTATGAATCTAACCCTCATCTATTTTTACAGTATAAAAACACAAAATGGACGTTAAGGGTAAACAACCGAATATTTTAGAAGACCTACCAGAGGATATGATTGATGAAATCTTGTCTAGAGTCGGTCAGAATTCATCAGCACAATTAGTTATGGCGAAATTAACTTGTCAAATATTTTAAAGACTTTCCAGAAATGCCTTAGTTTATAAAAGGCTTTCCTTTGATAGGTGGGGTATATCACATTGGGGAGACCGTAAGTTACGCCGTGTTTTCTTTAAAGCGTTAAATACAAGGAACCCAAATGCAATTTTTTGCTACGGGTTAAGAACCTATTTTGACTCAACATATCCCAACATAGGATTTCGTGAATTAGAAAGAGCTTCTAACATGCAACATAAAGAAGCATGTTATGCTTATGGGTTAGTGATGTTCGCTTCTCACCAAAGTGAGAAAAAGAACATCGGATTACAACTATTAAATGAAACATTCCCACAAGTGACGGACTCAGTAGTTGGGTTAAGAAACAAGGTTTTTAGATTGCTACGAGGCGGTTGGGCATTACGAAACCCTCATCTTTTTGATGACATTACAACATGCTGCATAGCCAATGGTCATAACAGTTAAGATCAAGGATGGGAAGTCGTTTTAGTAAAACCAGAATGCATGACCTGTTTTTGGACTTATGAATTACGTGTCTTTATTGCCTTTGCTAAACAACTTACGTATTAATTAGAATTACCTTTATAGCTGCTGTGTAGCAAGTTATTATATGCTATATTTCATCCTATATGTATAATAGTGGTATTGTATGTTTGTAAAATATTGTATAAAAGTTTGAATGCGAAATATTATTGTAATAAGTTTTTCATATAGAATCGTAGTAGTTGAATTGTATAATAGCTACTAAGTATGAACTTAACGGGTAGGTACTACCCGAATTAAAACTATAAAATGCTAATATGAAGAAAAAGATTTTATAAATAAGTTCATATTATGCTACGAAATACTATTGACTACTCTTAAATTCTATATGATTAACTCAATTCTTTTGAGCTATTTTTGAAGGAAATGGCATCGGCGACTCGTCAGAATTTGAACATGAGCGAAGAAGACTTCCGAGTTTTTCTTGCAGCAAACATAGCCGCAGTACAGGCTGCGATGCAAAATAACAATAACTCTGGATCTAGCAGTGGAACTAATTCCACAAGAAATCGTGTAGGATGCTCCTACAAATAATTCACTGCCTGCAAACCTTTGGAATTTGATGGAACCGAAGGACCAATTGGATTGAAACGGTGGACCGAGAAGGTCGAATCGGTGTTTGCCATAAGTAAGTGTACTGAAGAGGACAAAGTTAAGTACGCTACGCATACCTTCACAGGTACTGCGTTAACGTGGTGGAACACCTATCTTGAACAGGTATGACAAAATGCTGCTTACGCACTACCGTGGTCGGCATTCAAGCAATTGATGAACGAGCAGTACCGTCCTAGAAACGAAGTCAATAAGCTCAAGGTAGAACTTAGAGAGTTACGAACACAAGGATTTGACATTACCACATATGAACGACGATTCACATAGTTGTGCCTATTGTGTCCGGGAGCATTCGAAGATGAAGAAGAGAAGATCGACGCGTTTGTAAAAGGGTTACCAGTAAGGATTCAAGAAGATGTGAGTTCACACGAGCCCGCTTCCATACAGAAGGCAAGTCGAATGGCTCATAAACTCATAAATCAGATTGAGGGGAGAATTAAAGAACAGGCAGGCGAAGAAGCCAACACGAAACAACTCAAGAGGAAGTGGGAGGAAAACGGTGACAAGAGTCACCAGTGCAGCAACAATAACAATTACAACCACAACCGCAACAACAATCGCAACAATAACCACAATCCTAACAATAACTACAACAAACGTTCCAACAACAACAACAACAACTACAACAACCGTTTCAACAATAATAACAATCCCAACAACAACCTCAATAACAACAAACAACAGAAATAACCATGTTTCAGGTGTGCAGAGTACCATCCGAATGTGTTTTGCACAACAGTTTGCACCAAGTGTAAGAGAAGTGGTCATGGCGCGGCAAAATGTGAGATTTACGGACCAAAAAACAACAAAAATAAAGAAACAAATAAGGTCGGAACAAATAATGCCGACGTAGATTGTTATAAATGTGGAAAACCGGGCCACATTATTAGAAATTACCCAAACTAAGGGAATACTAATGGGCAAGGCCGCGAAAGAGTTTTCAATATTAATGCGGCATAAGCGCAGGAAGACTCGGAGCTTGTTACGGGTACGTTTCTTATTGACAATACATATGCTCAGGTTTTATTTTATTCGGGTGCGGATAGAAGCTATATGAGTAGAGATTTTTGTGCTAAATTAAGTTGACCATTGACACCTTTGGATAGTAAATTTTTACTCGAATTAGCAAACGATAAATTAATTTCAGCAGATAATATATGTCGGGATAGAGAAATTAAACTGGGGGATGAAACGTTTAAAATTGATTTAATACCAGTCGAGTTAGGGAGTTTTGATGTAATAATTGGCATGGACTGGTTGAAAAAGGTGAGAACAGAGGTCGTTTGTTACAAAAATGCGATTCGCATTATGCGTGAAAAGGGAAAACCTTTAATGGTGTACGAAGAAAAGAACAATGCGAAATTAAATCTTATTAGTAGTTTGAAGGCGCAAAAACTAATAAGAAAAGGTTGTTACGTCATTCTAGCACACATCAAGGAAGTTAAACCTGAAGAAAAGAACATCAGTGATGTTCCCGTCGCAAAAGCATTTCTCGATGTATTTCCGAAATAATTACCGGGATTACCCCCACATCGATCTGTTGAATTTTAAATAGATCTTGTATCAGAAGCTGCACCAATAGCTCGTGCTCCATACAGACTCGCACCCAGAAAAATGAAAGAATTACAAAGTCAGTTACAAGAACTTTTAGAGCGTGGTTTCATTCGACCAAGTACATCACCATGGGGAGCTCCTATTTTGTTTGTCAAGAAGAAGGATGGTACATTTAGGTTGTGTATCGACTACCGAGAGTTGAACAAACTTACCATCAAGAGCCGCTACCCACTACCAAGAATCGATGACTTATTTGATCAACTACAAGGGTCGTCGGTTTATTCAAAGATTGATTTACGTTCTGGGTATCATCAAATGCGGGTGAAGGAGGATGATATTCCAAAGACTACTTTTAGGACACGTTACGGTCATTACGAGTTTGGGTTATACCGTTTGGGTTGACCAACGCACCAGCTGTGTTCATGGACCTCATGAACCGAGTGTGTAGACCATACCTTGACAAGTTTGTCATTGTTTTCATCGATGACATACTTATTTACTCAAAGAATGACCAAGAGCATGAAGAACATTTGAGAAAAGTGCTAGAGTTGTTAAGGAAGGAAAAACTGTACGCTAAGTTTTCAAAGTGTGCATTTTGGTTGGAAGAAGTTCAATTTCTCGGTCACATAGTGAACAAAGAAGGTATTCAGGTGGATCCAGCAAAGATTGAAACCGTTGAAAAGTGGGAAACCCCGAAAACTCCGAAGCATATACGTCAATTTTTAGGACTGGCTGGTTACTACAGAAGGTTCATCCAAGACTTTTCCAGAATAGCAAAACCCTTGACTGCATTAACGCATAAAGGGAAGAAATTTGAATGGAAAGATGAACAAGAAAAAGCGTTTCAATTGTTAAAGAAAAAGTTAACTACAGCACCTATATTGTCATTACCTGAAGGGAATGATGATTTTGTGATATATTGTGACACCACAAAGCAAGGTCTCGGTTGTGTATTAATGCAACGAATGAAAGTAATTGCTTATGCGTCTAGATAATTGAAGATTCACGAGCAGAATTATACGACGCATGATTTGGAATTAGGCGCGGTTGTTTTTGCATTAAAGACTTGGAGGCACTACTTATATGGGGTCAAAAGTATTATATATACCGACCACAAAAGTCTTCAACACATATTTAATCAGAAACAACTGAACATGAGGCAGCGCAGGTGGATTGAATTGTTGAATGATTACGACTTTGAGATTCGTTATCACCTGGGGAAGGCAGATGTGGTAGCCGACGCCTTGAGCAGAAAGGACAGAGAACCCATTCGAGTAAAATCTATGAATATAATGATTCACAATAACCTTACTACTCAAATAAAGGAGGCGCAACACGGAGTTTTAAAAGAAGAAAATTTAATGGATGAAATACCCAAAGGATCGGAGAAGCATCTTAATATTCGGGAAGACGGAACCCGGTATAGGGTTGAAAGAATTTCGGTACCAACATTTGGAGATATGAGAGAAATGGTACTTAGAGAAGCCCATAAAACCAGATACTCAATACATCCTGGAACGGGGAAGATGTACAAGGATCTCAAGAAATATTTTTGGTGGCCGGGTATGAAAGCTGATGTTGCTAAATATGTAGGAGAATGTTTGACGTGTTCTAAGGTCAAAGCTGAGCATCAGAAACCATCAGGTCTACTTCAACAACCCGAAATCCCGGAATGGAAATGGGAAAACATTACCATGGATTTCATCACTAAATTGCCAAGGACTGCAAGTGGTTTTGATATTATTTGGGTAATAGTTGATCGTCTCACCAAATTAGCACACTTCCTGCCAATAAGAGAAGATGACAAGATGGAGAAGTTAGCACGACTGTATTTGAAAAAAGTCATCTCCAGACATGGAATACCAATCTCTATTATCTCTGATAGGGATGGAAGATTTATTTCAAGATTCTGGCAGACATTACAGCAAACATTAGGAACTCGTCTAGACATGAGTACTGCCTATCATCCACAAACTGATGGGCAGAGCGAAAGGACGATACAAACGCTTGAAGACATGCTACGAGCATGTGTTATTGATTTCGGAAACAGTTGGGATCGACATCTACCGTTAGCAGAATTTTCCTACAACAACAGTTATCATTCAAGCATTGAGATGGCACCGTTTGAAGCACTTTATGGTAGAAAGTGCAGGTCTCCGATTTGTTGGAGTGAAGTGGGGGATAGACAGATTACGGGTCCAGAGATAATACAAGAAACTACCGAGAAGATCATCCAAATTCAACAACGGTTGAAAACCGCCCAAAGTCGACAAAAGAGCTACGCTGACATTAAAAGAAAAGATATAGAATTTGAAATTGGAGAGATGGTCATGCTTAAAGTTGCACCTTGGAAAGGCGTTGTTCGATTTGGTAAAAGAGGTAAATTAAATCCAAGGTATATTGGACCATTCAAGATTATTGATCGTGTCGGTCCAGTAGCTTACGGACTTGAGTTACCTCAACAACTCGCGGCTGTACATAACACTTTCCACATCTCGAATTTGAAGAAATGTTTTGCTAAAGAAGATCTCACTATTCTGTTAAACGAAATCCAAATCAACGAAAAGCTTCAATTCATCGAAGAACCCGTCGAAATAATGGACCGTGAGGTTAATAGACTTAAGCAAAACAAGATACCAATTGTTAAGGTTCGATGGAATGCTCGTAGAGGACCCGAGTTCACCTGAGAATGAGAAGATCATATGAAGAAGAAATACCCGCACTTATTTCCAGAAGATACGTCAACACCTCCAACTGCTTAAAATTTCGGGGCGAAATTTATTTAACGGGTAGGTACTGTAGTGACCCGAACTTTTCCATGTTTATATATATTAAATGAAATTGTTATTTACATGACTAAGTGTTTCTATCATGTTAAGCAATCAAACTTGTTAAGACTTGATTAACTGAAATAGGTTTCATATAGACAATTGACCACCCAAGTTGACCGGTGATTCACGAACGTTAAAACTTGTAAAAACTATATGATGTCATATATATGGATATATATATACATATATATATATATATATATATATATATATATATATATATATATATATATATATATATATATATAGTTAACATGGTATTATGATAAGTAAACATATCATTAAGTATATTAACAATGAACTACATATGTAAAAACAAGACTACTAACTTAAGGATTTCGAAACGAGGCATATATGTAACGATTATTGTTGTAACGACATTTAATTGTATATATATCATATGAAGATATATTAATACATCATAATATCATGATAATGTAATAATTTAACATCTCGTTAGATATAATAAATAATGGGTTAACAACATTTAACAAGATCGTTAACCTAAAGGTTTCAAAACAACACTTACATGTAACGACTAACGATGACTTAACGACTCAGTTAAAATGTATATACATGTAGTGTTTTAATATGCATTCATACACTTTTTAAAGACTTCAAGACACTTATCAAAGTACTTTTACTTAACAAAAATGCTTACAATTACATCCTCATTCATTTTCATCAACAATTCTACTCCTATGCACTCGTATTCGTACTCGTACAATACCCAGCTTCTAAATGTATTTACTATTGGTATATACACTCCAATGATTAGCTCTTAGTAGCCCTTATGAGTCACCTAACACATGTTGGAACCATCATTTGACAACTAGCATGAAATATCTCATAAAATTACAAAAATATTAGTAATCATTCATGACTTATTTACAAGTAAACAAAATTACACATCCTTTATATCTAATCCATATACCAACGAACAAAAATACCTACAAACACTTTCATTCTTCAATTTTATTCATCTAATTGATCTCTCTCAAGTTCTATCTTCAAGTTCTAAGTGTTCTTCATAAATTCTATAAGTTCCAGTTTCATAAAATCAAGAATACTTCCAAGTTTGCTAGCTTACTTTCAATCTTGTAAATTGATCATCTAACCTCAAGAAATCTTTTTTATTTATAGTAAGATATCTTTATAATATAAGGTAATACTCATATTCAAACTTTGATTCAATTTCTATAACTATAACAATCTTATTTCAAGTGGAAATCTTACTTGAACTTGTTTTCGTGTCATGATTCTGCTTCAAGAACTTTCAAGCCATCCAAGGATTCTTTGAAGCTAGATCTATTTTTCTCATTTCTAGTAGGTTTACCTACTAAAATTAAGGTAGTAATTATGTTCATAACATCATTCGATTCATACATATAAAACTATCTTATTCGAAGATTTAAACTTGTAATCACTAGAACATAGTTTAGTTAATTCTAAACTTGTTCGCAAATAAAGTTAATCCTTCTAAATTGACTTTTAAAATCAACTAAAAACATGTTCTATATCTATATGATATTCTAACTTAATGATTTAAAACCTGAAAACACGAAAAACACCGTAAAACCGGATATACGCCGTCGTAGTAACACCGCGGGCTGTTTTGGGTTAGTTAATTAAAAACTATGATAAACTTTGATTTAAAAGTTGTTCTTATGTAAAAATGATTTTTCTTATGAACATGAAACTATATCCAAAAATCACGGTTAAACTCAAAGTGGAAGTATGTTTTCCAAAATGGTCATCTAGACGTCGTTCTTTCGACTGAAATGACTACCTATGCAAAAATGACTTGTAACCTGTATTTTCGACTATAAACTTATACTTTTTATGTTTAGATTCATAAACTTAAGTTCTATATGAAACCATAGCAACTTGAAACACTCAAAACGGATTTAAAACGAAGAAGTTATGGGTAAAACAAGATTGGATAATTTTTCTTGTTGTAGCTACGTGAAAATTGGTAACAAATCTATATTAATCATATCCTAGATAACTCATATTGTATTATATATGTATTCTAATATATTATGTAATCTTGGGATACCATAGACACGAATACAATGTTTTGACATATCATATCGACCCATCTATATATATATTTCGGAACAACCATAGACACTCTATATGCAGTAATGTTGGAGTTAGCTATACAGGGTTGAGGTTGATTCCAAAATATTATATATACTTTGAGTTGTGATCTAGCCTGAGGCTTGTATACACGAGGTCGTGGATTGATTCAAGATAATATATATTGCTTTATTTTCTTTACATCTAACTGTGGACAACTAGTTGTAGGTTACTAACGAGGACAGCTGACTTAATAAACTTAAAACAGCAAAACGTATTAAAAATGTTGTAAATATATTTTGAACATACTTTGATATATATGTACATATTTGTTATAGGTTCGTGAATCGACCAGTGGCCAAGTCTTACTTCCCGACGAAGTAAAAATCTGTGAAAGTGAGTTATAGTCCCACTTTTAAAATCTAATATTTTGGTATAAGAATACATGAAGTTTTATAAATATTTTACAAAATAGAAACAAGTAAATGAAACTACATTCTATGGCTGGATTATTAAACCGAATATGCCCCTTTTTAGTCTGGTAATCTAAGAATTAGGGAACAGACACCCTAATTGACGCGAATCCTAAAGATAGATCTATTAGGCCCAACGAGCCCCATCCAAAGTACCGGATGCTTTAGTACTTCGAATTCATCATGTTCGAAGGGAGTCCCGGAATGATAGGGGATATTCTATATGCATCTTGTTAAGGTCGGTTACCAGGTGTTCACCATATGAATGATTTTTATCTCTTTGTATGAGATGTATATTGAAATATGAAATCTTGTGGTCTATTATTACGATTTGATAAATATAGGTTAAATCTATAACTCACCAACATTTTTGTTGACGTTTAAAGCATGTTTATTCTCAGGTGATTATTAAGAGCTTCCGCTGTTGCATGCTATTATATGGACAAGATTTAGTGTGACGACCCGGAAATTTCTGACCAAATCTGAACTTAATCTATATATGATCTCGACACGATAAGCAAAGTATGAAATGTTGAATCTCAAAAATTTTGAAGTGTTTTCAATTTTGCATTTACCCTTTGATTATTTTCGACGATTCACGAACCTTTAATGTATATATAAATGATTATACAGGTAAATAATTAAAGATAATAAATTAAATATACTACTGAACTATTACATGATAACTCAAAATAATCAAAACTTTTTATTTGAATATGTAGAGTATATTGACTATAAATGATTTCGAATATGATTTGTCAACGATTAAATGTATACCTTGAATTACTTGTTTTAAAATAAATAATTAACATATTGATCTAAGTAACAACCCTTAATATTTAAAACAATATTAAATAAATGATTACAATACATAATTGATGATTATATGTGTATTGTATTATATTAAAATGTATAAATATTAATTATTATTATCATTAATATTATTACCAAATTTTTTAAAATTTTGAAAATAAATGTTATTATAATACAACTTATTATTATTGTTATTAATACTTTTATTAATAATAATAATTATTATTAATATAATTAGTATTATTATTATTTATTTATTTAATGAATTATAAGTATTATTATTATTATTATTATTATTATTATTTTATATAAGATTCTTAAATTAAAATATTTTTATTAATTATTAATAATTAAAATATATAATATCAGATGTAAACAAAAATCACGCAAGAAATTCTTCATCTACTTTATTTTTTTGTTTGGTTCTTGATGGATCGAATATTATTGTCTATGATTATTATCTATAAACTGAGTACCTACACTTTACATATACACTCACGACTGCAAATTGAAGAAAAACAGAATAAGAAAAAGCGTAATCCAGTTTTATTTTTTTTATTTTTTTATTTTTTTCTGTTCTTAATGATTTTTCCAAAAATTCGAATTCAAAACCCATTTCAAAATCTATAAGTGCAGTTGTATTAGGAATCCTTTACTCAATCATCATGCAAAACTAGAGCTTCCAATTCCTTCTATCGAATTCCAAATCTTGAGTCAAAGTTTTATCTTCAAAAAGTCAACCATTGTTCTTCAATGAAATTCGACATTCCTGTTATGTTTTATGTCTAATTGACAATCCAGGAAGTTTTTAATGTCGACTTACAATCTTTTTCGAGTTATAAGCTTGAGCTAAAACTCCCTTAAAAATCAAAAAGCTAATTTTTTTTTTGTTCTTCGTCAACAGCAACCCCGCTGTTTCTATTTTTTTTTATTTTTTTTATATATTTAATTAATTCAAGAGATTAGGGTTCGATTATGAGCTGGTTGAGAGCCTTAAAAATGTTGAGGTGCTTGATTATGATGTGGTTTGATCCCGGTTGAATTTGATGTTGAAATGGTGATGTAGAAGATGAGTTAGTTAAACGATGGGTTAAATAAAATGTTTTCTATATAAATTCGAATATGGGGCAACAGCCCAGCTGGTTAACAAGTTCATGGATATTCGAGAGGTTGGGGGTTCAAGTCTGGTTCGCGACAACTATTTTTTTAGCACTTTATGAGGTAGTTACTCACATTTATTATTATTATTATTATTATTATTATTATTATTATTATTATTATTATTATTATTATTATTATTATTATTATTATTATTATTATTATTATTATTATTATTATTATTATTATTACTTTTATTATCATTATTATTATTATTATTATTATTATTAATATTGTTATTGTTTTATTATTATTAGTAATAATATTATTATTATTGTTATTATCATGATTAATGTTATTATTATTAGAAATATAGTTATTAGTATTATTATTATTATTATTATTATTATTATTTTTACTAACAACAGAATATATTTAGTATTATGATTATTGATATGATCCCTATGTATTAATATTAAGTATTGCTAGTTTTAATATTACTATCATAATGAAATATAATATATCTATCATTAATATTAGTAGTATCATCACAATTGTAATTATTATTATCATTATTATTATAAATATTATAAGTATTACTGATGTTATTATTATTAATGATTGTTATTGTTATTGTTATTAGTACAAATATTATACTTATTATTATTAACACTAAAATATGTATTAGTTACCACTTATTATTAATGTTATTATCATTTTCGCAAATATTAGTATTAATATATTTTTATAATAGAATTGTTAATGTTAATATAAGTATTATAATGGGTATTATCACGAATATTATTATTATGTAATTACTAAAATCTATATCATAACTATCATTAACGGAAAAATTGATATTTTTACAATTATAATTATTAATATCATTATTATTATCAGTAATATAATTATTAACATTATTATCTTATTAGTAATATTAAGTATCATAATTATTATCATTTGTACCACTATTAATATTATTTTGACTGCTATCATTATTAATATACAAATAATATATATATATATATATATATATATATATATATATATATATATATATATATATATATATATATATATATATATATATATATATATACATTAAAAATTTATTTAGTACATATAACATAACAAGATTAATATTTTTATATAAAAAAATAAACATAAGAAACATGTATATATTATTAATATAAAAAGGATACAATCCATAAATTTATTTATATTTGTTCGATTACAACTTTGTATATTAATAAATATACAAATGATATAGGTTCGTGAATCCGAGGCCAGCCCTACATTGTTCAATGTCGTCATATGTATTTTTACTACAAAATACAGTATTGTGAGTTTTATTTGCTCTCTTTTTAAATGCTTTTGTTATATATATATTTTTGGGACTGAGAATACATGCGCTGCTTTTATAAATGTTTTACGAAATAGACACAAGTACTTAAAATTACATTCTATGGTTGGATTATTAAACCAAATATCGCCCTTCAAGTCTGGTAACCTAAGAATTTAGGGAAATGGCCCCTGATTGAAGCGAATCCTAAAGATAGATCTATGGACCTTGACAAGTCCCATTCGGGGTACGAATGCTTTAGTACTTCGAGATTATTATACAGACGAGAGGTTCTATTTTGGGGATATTCTATGCATTAAGTTAACGTCGGTTACCAGGTGTTCAATCCATATGAATGATTTTTATCTCTATGCAGTTTGCGAAATGCCTGATTTGAGAATGATGTTTATGAAAATATAAAATCTTGTGGTCTATTAAAATGATGAAAATGAATGCTTATGATAAACTAATGAACTCACCAACCTTTTTTTTGACACTTTAAAGCATGTTTATTCTCAGGTATGAAAGAAATCTTCCGCTGTGCATTTGTTCATGTTAGAGATATTGCTTGGAGTCATTCATGACATATTTCAAAAGACATTGCATTCGAGTCGTTGAGTTCATCAAGATTATTATTAAGTCAATTATAGTTAGATATATTATGAAATGGTATGCATGCTGTCAACTTTTGATGTAATGAAAGATTGTCTTTTCAAAAATGAATGCAATGTTTGTAAAATGTATCATATAGAGGTCAAGTACCTCGCTATGTAATCAACTGTTGTGAATCATTTATAATCGATATGGACTTCGTCCGGATGGATTAGGACGGGTCCTTTCAGTTGGTATCAGAGCGGTGGTCTTAGCGAACCAGGTCTGCATTAGTGTGTCTAACTGATAAGTCGTTAGGATGCATTAGTGAGTCTGGACTTCGACCGTGTCTGCATGTCAAAAGTTTTACTTATCATTTAGTGTTGAAAATTATTTGCTTATCATCCTCAAAGTCTAGACACGTCTTACTACCTCTATTGCATAGACAGTGTATAGATAAATTCATATCTTAGTGTATCTGTTATTGTTACCTTTGCTTGACAGCTTTCGTAGATTCCTCCGTAACTTATGGGATTTTAGTATTATATATGCATATGTAAATTATGTATTGCAGGGTACTAATCTACATCCTATAATCTATTTTATATCGAAAAGTTCTTCATCTGATCGTACGAGATGAATCCCTCAACCAGTTCGAATTCCTCGGATTCCGACAGCTATTCCGATATGGAGTTTCACCTATCAACGTCACCAGAATTAATCAACTAATCTGTCATCCCCAATTCATCTGATGGGTTCGTAGCCTCCTTAATCATTGAATACAACTAGAAGGCGATCCTTTCCATCCACCACATTGCCCTCTTAACGAAGAACCTGAAGCACTTACCGGCGAACCTGTCTGAAACACCATTTTCTCTCTCATTTCCAGAGTATCTCGTCACGATTATATACTACATCAAATTCTAGATTTTATTTATCCGCTCGTCCGAACCGACAATCACCCCGGTGTAATAGAAGAAGTTAACGAGCTTCACGCTCGGGTAGTGGCTTTGGAGAATATGGTGCAGAGATTACAAACACCAGCAGCAGCACCAGCAGCATAACCAGTACCACCATCACCAACGCCAACAGTACCATTACCACCTCCAACCAAAACCGCGTCGTAAACCTCAACTTCACCATCTATCCCACGAGCATCAACGTCATACGCACCATAGATACCAAGGGGTATCAACAACAATATCTGACGAAGTATTAAATCATAACTTCAGTGGAGAAATATTCCGCGGCGATTATGTAATCTCTAAAGTCTTAGAGATTATCTAATCTAGCCTTAACCATAAATCAGTTAAGCAAACCAAAATGATAGAAGGAAGAGTAGAAACTCTGACAAAAATGGTGTGTGATTAATAAGCTAAACTTGTTTTACCAACAGCATCAACAGTACCGTCAGCGTCACCAGCATCGTTAGTACAGTCAACATCAGAATCAACAACACCTACCACATCACAAACTCCGTCAGTTCAAGAATCACCGTGGACACCATTACGAATCAATAGCACATATCTTGTATCAACGAGTTATGAAGTATTAACTCATTGCCACTGAAGAATTTATATGTATATCTTATATATATATATATATATATATAAATTTTTAAACCATAATAAATCTTTCCGTACTAAGCTATTATGTGTGAATCTTAACTACTCGGTTAATTCATACTACTAATATGCTATAATGTACATCCTTCGACAACGACTTAACCATTGTTAACTACAATCTCTGTTTCAATTTAATGAATTCCATTTCATAATAATCAAGCGTATTATTCAAATATATGTTTGATTTTACAGTTTCATCATCAATGTACTCGAAACTTTTCAAATAACATCATTCGTATCTTGCGAAGTTCACAAGAATTCCACGAACACCAACATCACACAAAGTATAAATTCATAATATTATTGAAGAAGTACTATGTAAAAGTGATGTAATTTCTAAAGTTTTTAGAGATTATGCAATTCTAGTTCCAACCGAAAACTAAATGAGTTTAATATTATGTTAACTCATTAAATCCATGATTACATCTGAAGAAAAACATATATGTATATATATTTTCATAAAGATTGTAATTAAAAATTCTTTTGTACAAACTGTTAATGGTGAAAATATTTTAACGGGTAGGTAATACCCGAGGAATATTTAGATTTTACATTAATAAGTTACATTGTACGTTCTTCGAATCTAATTCAACAGTCAATTACTATCCTACTTACATCCACAGATATACGTATCCGTTTACCACAGAATAATCATTTTTATTCAATTTCATATTTGGATATTGACCTATCAGAATCCAACAAGTGGCATAATGAAGAAAACATTTGACAAAATAAAATTTGTTAGAAACAGACAAATTAACTATGAGGAATTTTGTTAAGAATTCACGCTAACAAAATCCTAGCTAACTGTTCCTAGCTAACTGTTAATTCCATATTACATTTATTTATCGCAATTTATTTATCGCAATTTAATTATCGCAATTTTAATTCTCGCAATTTTATTTATCGTCATTTAATTTCTGTTATTTATTTTACGCACTTTAAATATCGGGACACGTATACAAGGTTTTGACATATCATATCGACGCATCTATATATATTATTTGGAATAACCATAGACACTCTATATGCAGTAATGATCGAGTTCTCTATACAGGGTTGAGGTTGATCCTCAAATAATATATATAGTTTGAGTTGTGATCGAGTCTGAGACGTATACGGGTCACGATACGTATTAATTAATTCGAATATTATATATTAAACTATATATGAATGATGGGACTGCTAACTGTGGACTATCGACTGTGGACGAATAATATTGGACAATTAAAATGAATTAAAATACTGATTATAACATATGAGACTAAATAATTCTTCAAGTTTGCCACTTGATTTCATCCTAAATTTCATTTGTATCTTGACGATTACGATCTGCGTTCAAACCTTTCATGATTCTGTAAAACACCTCAAACTAAAGGATGAACCAACCACACTTCATCTACGGAAGAAAAGATTGATGCATATAGTTATGCACCTGAAAATACTCGAAACCTGAGTAAACGTTTAACACGTAGTTGTGCTAATTCCTTAGTGTTATTATTACCCAAAATAACTTGATAATCCATTTTCAAAGTAGCGAATTTTGTCACAGCTCCAGCAAGATAACTTTAACTTTTCGTTCGAAACAACCTTATTATAACCTTGATATATATGCGGGCTCTTTTAATGTTACTGGGGAACCTTTCATATTCTACCATATTACCAGTAGACGTACCAGCAACCTCGTTGCTTCTTGGTTTAAATCTCTCTGATATATCATTATATTTATTTATTAAAATCCTATCATATACTCATCCGCATCTTGTAATGAGAACTGTCATACCCATTACCGGGAATCAGCAATCAGTACTTTGAAAACTCACAATATATCTACATCAACAGTTATATGTATAACATTTATCTCTTAGAATTATGGTCTTTCATTCTGAAATCCTGAACAGCACTCAATCTACAAATCAATACTCTGAATGTTGAAAAAGCTGAATGAAGCAGCAGAAACTGTAGACAACCGTAAACGACCTTAATTGTCAGAAGTTTAATGATAAAGAATTGTAGGTTGGCAAAGTTCAGAAAAAGTTTGAAACTGAAAAACTGATTGAGCAAACTACGAAGGAGTCTCTGAAAGAATCACAAGGACTAAACTTGTACATTAAGAATCCTGATGATTCTGTTTCTGATGAAATCTTTAGCGAATACCTTGCTTCTGACTCCAAACCCTTGCGGACAAATTTTCCTCACCATCCTTCGATATTATAAATTCGAAGATATCATCGTATCTTTCATTATAAATATCTTTCATATTTCTGAAGATATTTTCATAACTATTCTTATCTGAAATCATTAATCTCTTCATGCTATCAGTGTTACATCATATAGAAACTGTTAGTTTCTATATTCTGTAAACTTTCAAGCTTAAAATATGAATGTTATTGAAGTAATGTTGGGAACTGATGCATGAGTTAGTATAATATAATGACACTTGATCAACGCGATTATATTACAGTAAGTCATGCTGAGTTTCTAATGGAATGTGATGATTCACAGACCATAACGTCATCATGTGCCATGTTACACGACTCTTACATTCTGTCTAAATTTATAAACATATCAAGAACATGTTTTCCTTGATAGCCCAATTTTTCCCTTGAATTCTGGTAATTTGACAAGTCAGATTGTACTATTACCATTTCTTTCCTAGAACATTAACTGTGTTCATTCCGAAATTTATATATGTGAATTCTGGACTATTACAAGAGATGCATAACCGCAAGAAGAAGAAACGAAGGGACAAAGCTTCGAAATAGAAACTGGAGTATAAATCGCAACAAATAGGAGGAAGTATTAACTGTGAATGACAGTGTTTATAGGGAACAGAAATAGGAACATGGAAATATAAGGGAGAATATAAAGCTTGATAACAACACATAAATTACAAACCGTGTATATCAATGCTTATCGCCACATAAAGACACGGGAGAATTAAAAGCACTATAACCCCTAGGGCAAAGTAGAAGTAAGCAGATTCCTCTGATGGAAGTTGGAAAAGGAGAATGATTGTTACGATAGTAAGGGTGAGGACAAGGATTAGAACTGGATTAAGCATTTTCACAATCATTTGAATTTGGAAATTAAGTATAGGAATAGTAAAAGATACGAAACGGAAGAAGTTAATTTATAGTGAAATATTTGATAGTGAAATCAAGGCAGATCATCGCATTTAATCAAAGAGGATCTTAATTTCCTTATTCATCGAAGAATCAAATCTTTTAGATTTCGAAGATTTTCTTTAAATCCCTTGAATTCCGGAATTCAACCAAAACAACGTCTAAAGTTAAGACGAAACTTCATTTATTCATTTCCCTCTTTTGCGATAGCTCCACTCGTACTCTTCGAATAATCGAATTTATCCATATTACTCAATAATGATAAAACTCTACTTATCAACTCATATTCGTCAAGAAAACAATTTTATTGTTAACCATGACCACCTCGCTCAAATTTCGGGACGAAATTTCTTTAACGGGTAGGTACTGTGACGACCCGGAAATTTCCGACCAAATTTAAACTTAATCTATATATGATCTCGACACGATAAGCAAAGTATGAAATGTTGAATCTCAAAAATTTTGAAGTGTTTTCAATTTTGCATTTACCCTTTGATTATTCTCGATGATTCACGAACCTTTAATGTATATATAAATGATTATATAGGTAAATAATTAAAGATAATAAATTAAATATACTACTGAACTATTACATGATAACTCAAAATAATCAAAACTTGTTATTTGAATATGTAGAGTATATTGACTATAAATGATTTGTCAATGATTAAATGTGTACCTTGAATTACTTGTTTTAAAATAAATAATTAACATATTGATCTAAGTAACAACCCTTAATATTTAAAACAATATTAAATATATGATTACAATACATAATTGATGATTATATGTGTATTGTATTATATTAAAATATATAAATATTAATTATTATTATCATTAATATTATTACCAAAATTTTTAAAATTGTTAAAATAAATGTTATTATAATACAACTTATTATTATTGTTATTAATACTTTTATTAATAATAATTATTATTATTAATATAATTAGTATTATTATTATTTATTCATTTATTTAATGAATTATAAGTATTATTATTATTATTATTTTATATAAGATTATTAAATTAAGATATTTTTATTAATTATTAATAATTAAAATATATAATATCAGATGTAAACAAAAATCACGCAAGAAATTCTTCATCTACTTTATTTTTTTGTTTGGTTCCTGATGGATCGAATATTGTTGTCTATAATTATTATCTATAAACTGAGTACCTACACTTTACATATACACTCACTACTGCAAATTGAAGAAAAACAGAATAAGAAAAAGCGTAATCCAGTTTTATTTTTTTTATTTTTTTATTTTTTTTGTTCTTAATGATTTTTCCAAAAATTCGAATTCAAAACCCACTTCAAAATCTATAAGTACAGTTGTATTAGGAATCCTTTACTCAATCATCATGCAAAACTAGAGCTTCCAATTCCTTCTATCGAATTCCAATTCTTGAGTCAAAGTTTTGTATTCAAAAAGTCAACCATTATTCTTCAATGAAATTCGACATTCCTGTTATGTTTTAAGTCTAATTGACAATCCAGGAAGTTTTTAATGTCGACTTACAATCTTTTTCGAGTTATAAGCTTGAGCTAAAACTCCCTTAAAAATCAAAAAGCTAAATTTTTTTTTGTTCTTCGTCAACATTAACCCCGCTGTTTCTATTTTTTTTTAATTTTTTTTATATATTCAATTAATTCAAGAGATTAGGGTTCGATTATGAGGTGGTTGAGAGCCTTAAAAATGTAGAGGTGCTTGATTACGATGTGGTTTGATCCCGGTTGAATTTGATGTTGAAATGGTGATGAAGAAGATGAGTTAGTTAAACGACGGGTTAAATAAAATGTTTTCTGTATAAATTCGAATATGGGGCAACAGCCCAGCTGGTTAACAAGTTCATGGGTATTCGAGAGGTTAGGGGTTCGAGTCTGGTTCGCGACAACTATTTTTTTTAGCACTTTATGAGGTAGTTACTCACATTTATTATTATTATTATTATTATTATTATTATTATTATTATTATTATTATTATTATTATTATTATTATTATTATTATTATTATTATTATTATTATTAATATTATTAATATTGTTATTGTTTTATTATTATTAGTACTAATATTATTATTATTGTTATTAACATGATTAATGTTATTATTATTAGAAATATAGTTATTATTATTATTATTATTATTATTATTATTATTATTTTTACTAACAATAGAATATATTTAGTATTATGATTATTGATATGATCCCTATGTATTCATATTAAGTATTGCTAGTTTTAATATTACTATCATAATGAAATATAATATATCTATCATTAATATTAGTAGTATCATCACAATTGTAATTATTATTATCATTATTATTATAAATATTATAAGTATTACTGATGTTATTATTATTAATGATTGTTATTGTTAATAGTACAAATATTATACTTATTATTATTAACACTAAAATATGTATTAGTTACCACTTATTATTAATGTTATTATCATTTTCATAAATATTAGTATTAATATATTTTTATAATAGAATTGTTAATGTTAATATAAGTATTATTATGGGTATTATCATGAATATTATTATTATGTAATTACTAAAATCTGTATCATAACTATCATTAACGGAAAAATTGATATTTTTATAATTATAATTATTAATATCATTATTATTATCAGTAATATAATTATTAACATTATTATCTTATTAGTAATATTAAGTATCATAATTATTATCATTTGTACCACTATTAATATTATTTTGACTGCTATCATTATTAATATACAAATAATATATATCTATATATATATACATTAAAAATTTATTTAGTACATATAACATAACAAGATTAATATTTTTATATAAAAAAAATAAACATAAGAAACATATATATATTATTAATATAAAAAGGATACAATCCATAAATTTAGTTATATTTGTTCGATTACAACTTTGTATATTAATAAATATACAAATGATATAGGTTCGTGAATCCGAGGCCAACCCTGCATTGTTCAATGTCGTCATATGTAGAGACTCGTCCTAATCCATCCGGACAAAGTCCATATCGATTATAAACGAATCACAACAGTTGATTACATCACGAGGTACTTGACCTCTATATGATACATTTTACAAACATTGCATTCGTTTTTGAAAAGACCATCTTCTATTACATCGAAAGTTGACAGCATGCATACCATTTTATAGTATATATAACTATAATTTACTTAATAATAATCTTGATGAACTCAATGACTCGAATGCAACATCTTTTGAAATATATCATGAATGATTCCAAATAATATCTTTAAGATGAGCAAATGCACAGCGGAAGATTTCTTTCGTACCTGAGAATAAACATGCTTTCAAGTGTCAACCAAAAGGTTGGTGAGTTCATTAGTTTAACATAAATAAATATTTCCATCATTTTAATAGACCACAAGATTTTCATTTATCATAAATATACGTCCCATGCATAGAGACAAAAATAATCATTCATATGGATTGAACACCTGGTAACCGACATTCACAATATACATATAAGAATATCCCCATCATTCCGGGATCCTCCTTCGGACATGATATAAATTTCGAAGTACTAAAGCATCCGGTACTTTGGATGGGGCTTGTTGGGCCCAATAGATCTATCTTTAGGATTCGCGTCAATTAGGGTGTCTGTTCCCTAATTCTTAGATTACCAGACATAATAAAAAGGGCATATTCGGTTTAATAATTCAACCATAGAATGTAGTTTCGATTACTTGTGTCTATTTCGTAAAACAATTATAAAATCAGCGCAAGTATTCTCAGTCCCAAAAATATATATATGGCAAAAGCATTTAAAAAGGAGTAATGAAACTCACACATATAAATATTGCAAAACAGTTAATAAAGCTTTTGCATGTATTCTCAGCCCAAAAATGTAATGAGTAAAAAGGGAGCAAATGAAACTCACCTAATGTATTTTGTAGTAATAATACATATGACTATATTGAACAATGCATGGTTGGCCTCAGATTCACGAACCTATATCATTCGTATTCGTATATATATTAAAACATATACTCAAAATCGAATAAATATATTTATTATTAGCAATGTATTTGTTATGTTAATAATTTATAAGTTTCATTATTTATTTATATATTTTTTATTTTATATATAGAAATATTAATATAGTTAAATTTTTGTAATTTAAATATATTTTTATATATATAATCTTTATTTATATACTTATAATCTTAACAATGTTATTAAAACTTTTATTTTTATACTTATAATTATTTTAGTAATGTTAATATAGATATTACTGTTAATAAAAAATGATAGTTTTTAAGGATTACAAAAATAATAATTTTAGTAGAAATAATATTAATGATAATAACTTTTAGTTGTAACTATACCTATAATGAAAATTCATAATAATAATATAAATGATAATATTCGTTCATAATAATAATAATAATAATAATAATAATAATAATAATAATAATAATAATAATAATAATAATACTAGTAATAATAATAATAATACAATAATAATAGTTCTAATAATAATAATATTAGTAATGATAATACTACTAATTTTTAAATGATAATACTTATACTAATGGTAATACTAATAATAATAACAACAATCTTATTAATCACATTAATACTAATTATATTAATGTTAATAATAATAATAATAATAATAATAATAATAATAATAATAATAATAATAATAATAATAATAATAATAATAATAATAATAACAATGATATTAATACCTATATAATGATATTAATTAATAACAATTTATATTTATGATGGTAATTATAATAATTATCATAATAATAATAATAATAATAATAATAATAACTAATAATAACAATATTAATAGCAATAGTAATAATAATAATAATAATAATAATAATAATAATAATAGAAATAAATTAAGAGATTATACCCCTTGTAAAGCTTTTATAAAAAGATTTTTCCCAAAACGGGCTCGAACCCGAGACCTCTCGGTTAAACACCCAACACTCTAACCATCAAGCCATGTGTGTTTTTATGATGTCATTCTAAACTTAAAATTATAAAACCCGTTTTCTGTCTTCCTCCCTCTCCATCTTCTTCATTAGAAATCGACAGTAGCCAAAACCATTAAAATTATGAAATACAATTTTGGGTTAAGACATGTAATTGGAATAGAATCAATCAGATTTATGTTTGACTTAAATTATCACAACAAAAAATAACTGAAAAAAGAAGAAGCTGTAACTGTCGCAGCACTCTTAAAAAAAATTAATGATTTCAAATTTGAGAACGTTTTGGACCAAGATTTCTACATGAAATATATTCTAAAATGTTCGTGGAAACTTTCTAATTCGTCAATTGACCTTGATACAAAACAGTTAACACGAATTTGAGTAAAGAACAATGTTTGACTTTTATTTTTCGAAACTTTGACTCAAAAATTCATTAGCAATAAAAGGAATTGGGACTTCAACTTTTGCAGAAATATTTAGTATTAAGTTCCTAACAGAACTGCATTTACCAATTTTGAAATTAAATACAAAATTGAGGTTTGGCAAAATGGAAACAAGAACAGGGGTATTGCTCGTTTTTTTTTAAAAAATTTTGTTTTAACAGGTTTAATCGATTACAGACTGTTACAATTTGTGTTGAAGGTGTAGAAGGTGAATGAATTTTTATCAATATCACAGAGTGGTCTCTTGTTTTATAAAAAAAAATGTCGACCAGTTAAATCACCAGATACAAAAATAGAATAAAAAAATAAAAAGAAGATTTTGATAGATAAAGACTTTTGTTTTGATACTGTAATCTGATTTGATTTTGAGGACAAAAAAAAAGTAATCTATAGTATGATGGCTATGTGAAACAACTTCATGCCCTCTTCGTACGTAATTTCCAATTTTATATAATTTTTGTTCATATAATTGTATTTATATAAATATTTGTATATATAATTATCTAAATATATATATAACTTGTTTTATATATTTAGTATAACTGTTTATATATATATTTGTATGAAATTTAAATTTTAAAAAAAAAACAAGTGTATATATATTTATACTACTAATAATAATATTATTAATAATAAAATAATAATAATATGATATTAATAATAATAATATTAATCATAATACCCAATAATAATTATATTACAACTAATTAATAATTTTAATCTCTCTTATATTAATATTTATATTTAAGTATTTGTTTTGATAATCATAATCTTAAATTTACTAGCATTTTAATATTTAACATTTGTTAATATCATTAATAATGATTTTAATAATAATGAAAGTAGTAAGAATATAATTGTCATTACTATAATATTTTTAACTTGTTATTATATCATATATTATATATATGTAAATATGAATACATTAATAATGTTTTATGTATATAATTGTTATATATCTAACTACTATATTATTTCCTAATAGATATTATAAATTTCAACACATAATATTTATATCTTTTATATATATATTACAATATACATATAATAATAATTATGTATGGAAAATACATATACATATATTTCAACTAATATATATAAAATTTTGATTTGATTATCAAGTAGGTAAATATATCAATTATATATATTGTAATAAATAATCTCAGAGTATAACAATTAATACTTTGTTAACATTGATAAATTTTGCATATTCAATCTACTTTCTATAATTAAATAAATATTTTTAATTAATAAGTTTAAGTTTTATATCATAATTACATAATAGTTCATTAATATAATTAGTTTATAATATATATATTTACATGTATAATTATTATTATATATATTTCTATTTGCGATTAAAGGTTCGTGAATCGTCGGAAATAGTCACAAGGTAATTTACTATATGATAACAGTTCAAAACAAATTTTGAGACTCAGCTTTACAGACTTTGCTTATCATGTCGAATTTCATATAAAGATTAAGTTTAAATTTGGTCGGAAATTCCCGGGTCATCACAGTACCTACCCGTTAAAGAAATTTTGTCCCGAAATTTGAGTGAGGTCGTCATGGCTAACAATAAATATGTTTTCCTGACGAATATGAGCTGATAAATAGAGTTTTATTATTATTGAATAATACAGATAAAATAATTTGATTATTCGACGAGCACGAATGAAGCTATCACAAAAGAGTGAAATGACTAAATGAAGTTTCGTTTTTACTTTTGACGTTGCCTTGGTTGAATTTAGAAAATGAGGTGCATCTTAACTTTGACGTAGTCAGGGTTGAACTCCGAAATTCAAGGGATTTAAAGAAAATCTTTGAAATCTAAAAGATTTTGAAATGTCCCGTTCTTATTGATTAAAAACGTTCCATATTAATTGATTTCGTTGCGAGGTTTTGACCTCTATATGAGACGTTTTTCAAAGACTGCATTCATTTTTAAAACAAACCATAACCTTTATTTCATAAATAAAGGTTTAAAAAGCTTTACGTAGATTATCAAATAATGATAATCTAAAATATCCTGTTTACACACGACCATTACATAATGGTTTACAATACAAATATGTTACATCGAAATCAGTTTCTTGAATGCAGTTTTTTTACACAATATCATACAAACATGGACTCCAAATCTTGTCCTTATTTTAGTATGCAACAGCGGAAGCTCTTAGTATTCACCTGAGAATAAACATGCTTTAAACATCAACAAAAATGTTGGTTAGTTATAGGTTTAACCTATATATATCAAATCGTAACAATAGACCACAAGATTTCATATTTCAATACACATCCCATACATAGAGATAAAAATCATTCATATGGTGAACACCTGGTAACCGACATTAACAAGATGCATATATAAGAATATCCCCATCATTCCGGGACACCCTTCGGATATGATATAAATTTCAAAGTACTAAAGCATCCGGTACTTTGGATGGGGTTTGTTAGGCCCAATAGATCTATCTTTAGGATTCGCGTCAATTAGGGTGTCTGTTCCCTAATTCTTAGATTACCAGACTTAATAAAAAGGGGCATATTCGATTTCGATAATTCAACCATAGAATGTAGTTTCACGTACTTGTGTCTATTTTGTAAATCATTTATAAAACCTGCATGTATTCTCATCCCAAAAATATTAGATTTTAAAAGTGGGACTATAACTCACTTTCACAGATTTTTACTTCGTCGGGAAGTAAGACTTGGCCATTGGTTAATTCACGAACCTATAACAATATATACATATATATCAAAGTATGTTCAAAATATATTTACAACACTTTTAATATATTTTGATGTTTTAAGTTTATTAAGTCAGCTGTCCTCGTTAGTAACCTACAACTAGTTGTCCACAGTTAGATGTACAGAAATAAATCGATAAATATTATCTTGAATCAATCCACGACCCAGTGTATACGTATCTCAGTATTGATCACAACTCAAACTATATATATTTTGGAATCAACCTCAACCCTGTATAGCTAACTCCAACATTCACATATAGAGTGTCTATGGTTGTTCCGAAATATATATAGATGTGTCGACATGATAGGTCGAAACATTGTATACGTGTCTATGGTATCTCAAGATTACATAATTGATGTGCGAAAAGTGGTATATGAATTATCGTATGGAAAATACCGGTTTTAGAGATTGCTACACACTAACGGGCAGTGTACCCGATCGTGTAGTAGTATAGTAACTGGTTTAGTTCCGTGTATCGTTCCAAGGACAGTTATATCAGTCAAACTAGAATTTGAAACTATATTATGATTAACTAAGTGAATGAAAGTTAAAAGTACAAGTTTTATGTTTTGGTGGCTATTTAACGATTTAGCCAAATCAAAGAAGGTTAAATGTAAAAAACAATATTTTTGTCTTTTAAGTTTATGAAATGATAATAAGTGCAAATAAAGCAAGTAAGATAGTCTTGAATTAAATCAAAGAGATGAAATGTTTATCTAGATATTTTACCCTCGGTATTGGATGTAAATTAGATATTAAGCCCTGATTGAATAATTATGTGTGTAGTTATCTAATAGGTTCACTAAGAGTTCTCTCGGATAAACACGCAAATACAATAACAAGATCAAGGGTTCCCTTTTCACTATAGTTCTTGTATTTGTAATCAAATAATTATAAGTATGCTAATCACCTAAATCGACTCGCCAAGAGTTCTCTTTAGCAAGTACTCAAACTAGAATTACTAAGCGAGGGTTCCCTATTACTTAGACCTTTTCGTTTGTGACTAGTTGATCAACAAGATTAAAGACTTGAATAACAATTGCCTTTGCGTTCGCTCTACACAATTCATTCCTATTTTGTTTAACCGTTTTAATCTAGTTTACCCCCTTGGTCCGGTTTAGCAAACAATCAATCTAAGACAAGTTGATTGTAAATCAATATGATACATCAACAAGAGTTCTCTTTATCAACAACATATCAATTAACTAGATACAAATGATTTTAACAACAATAAGCATGGTTCTTAATTCAAGCTTCAATCTATCACGCATAATACATTCAATCAATAAGATTACATCCAATACCTTAGTTATTAATCTAGACAAACATTATAGAAACTAGCCAACAATCATGGTAACAGACAACAATACAATCAAATTATTAACTGAAATCATTGCTGAGAACAAGTAAATAACCTACAAGAACAAGAGTTCTTGGATGAAGAAGATGTCGATGGATGATGCCTTGATGTTGAGCCTCTTCAAAGAGGTTGGAATTCTCCAAAATGCTCTTCAAAATCGCCTCTAAAACTCTCTGGTGCGTAACTCTCATGAAACAGTCCCAAAACTGATGTTTTAAAGTGGAGAAATTAGGTAAAAAGCAGAAAAAGTCGGGTACACCTACTTCGGGACGTCGTCCTAAAAGGCAGGACGGTGTCCCGGTATAAAGATCAAGACGGAGTCTCGAATGACCATGACGGCGTCCCACTTCAAAGGGCAGGACGGCGTCTAGCTATGTGGGACGGCGTCCTGCTGTACTATTTTTGACTCTTTCGTTTTCTTTTCAATATTATTTCATTTTGACGAAACCTATCATATCGGAAGCCTTGTTTTATTATTTTAGAGTGGTATTTTGACCCTAACTCGTATCGGGATCAACCAATGTCATAAATCATCGAAATTCTTTGCAAATCATTCTTCCGATACAAAGTCGCGCATCTTGGCTTATCACTTGTAGATCACCTTCATTATCTTCGATTATAGAGCGTTTTAAGTGATATTGCGATAGATATATATGATGTAATTGAGCAATATCAAAACACCCCACACTTAAACCTTGCTTGTCCTCAAGCAATTCTTTCGTTACAAAGTAGAACAATATCAATCATAATCACACAATATAGATTACATACATTACATGAATCACTCGAAGCACACGAAACACACATGTTGATATAAAACACTCCACACACTATGTGAAACACACGCTTTAAGTATAGTACACTTTTATTGAAATCACACGCACGCTATATACACAATGGAAACACACACACATTTTTGGTAGATTAGAGCCAAGTATCCGAAAAATTTGATCCTAGGGAAATCAGGACCTTGATGAAAACGTTTTATGGTTTTGAAAATATCATGCTAGTTTTTAATACTAGACACGTTTTCCGATTTTGTCGGATTTTCTGAATTTTGAAAAATGAGTGCGGGTTTCCCGCTATTGGTCAAGCCAATCCCTCCCACGGTACCTAACATCGCGAGATGTCGGTAGAAAATAATGTGCTTAGGAGGATACACATTACGTCCGGATATCATCGATAATCATGAGGTAATCATCTAATCCGTTAAGTCAATCATAAAGATTGAAGTTCATCAGGCTTAAAAGCTGATATATTACCTTTCTGGAGGTTATCCTTCCGGGGATCTGATAAATCACTAACATTTTGTGTATACATGGTGCCCCCCCGTTTTACTAGTTAATCCCCCTCATTGAGACAAACCTTGACTACCAGTTTCCCTGTTTGACGTTGAGGCCTGGTAGATTTCCAGTCGATGTTAGTAATGACTTTTCAAGAGTTTTTTGTCACCCTACAACTGGTCTGGACTACATCTTCTGAATTGAATCAGTAAGTGTGTCATTCGGAAGACTTTACTTCCTTGAGGATGGAACAGATACATCCTATTGGTTATAATAGGTGGTCGGACGCAACATTGTCCTTGTTAGGAGAAACAATGAGGATCGTCCTTAAGGTTTTCGATCTGGCGCGAGATCCGGTTTCCGACCACGCTATACAATCACCGCTCTCTCACGGTTTACACTCGTTTTGGTACAAGTGACCTACAAGTTAGCTTACTAAACTAGTAGGATTTTCATTCAAATAATTGAATGATAGTGCAACTTCAAAGACTATTAATAATTTAAAATGTAAACCAACATTTATTTTCTAGATTTTAAGACCATAATGTGTATAACGTGGTTTTTGGGCTTTTAATCGTTTTTAAGGCTTACATGAAAATTTTAAAATTTTATAATAAACGCCTTAATTTTTGTGAAACGAGTTCCCGATAAATTTCTATTCCCCACCCCACACTTGAGATCATGCAAGGCCCTCATTGCATGAAATCAGAGAAAAAAAAATAAATTTAGAGGGCAAAGTGATAGGGTGATTGTAGAAATTTCCAATTTTTTTAACCTGTAAATAATGGAACAAGTAGACGGATGTCGCTGAACTTACTGCCAGCATAAGAGCATCGTCTAGTCCGCGATTATCATCATACACACATCATAATATCAAATGTCGCTGAACTTAATGCCAGTCTTTGAAGTTCAATCATGCTGCACAAATAAACAAACCACACAAATCACAATAAAAATAACGGTGTTTTTACAACCACATCCGTTTATCAAACCACACCATTAGTATATTATTACAAACCGAAATTGTATCAAAATACATCACACAAATAAAATAGTCTAAAAACAAGGTACAAAATGATCCAAAAGGCACGCAGGCCTAGTTATCAATCGGCCAAAAATAATTACCCGAACCATCTCTGTACGGGCGTCCCTGTGGATATTGCTGCTCAAATCTGTTGCGAGCATCCTGCAACGCAGCGGTATTATCATAAATCGGGTGAGGCGGAGGTGGGTTTTGAGGATTCGTGTAATATTAGGGTGTCAGACGTGTCATCCCATAGTACTGCTCGGGGTTGGAATAAAACAACTCTGAGTTATGGTTATTCCAATCAATACCATAACTCATCCATCCCTGATCGTGCACTTGAGCAATCTGTCGTTGCTCCATTCGCTGCTGACTATCCCACATTCTATCGTTGTGCATCCTTTGTTCGTTCGGGCTCAACCTCATGTTATTAACACTACCAACCAAACTGTCCCAACTTGATTGGGACGGATGCCACGGAACCTGTTCACCAACATTAGTTTGTGCCTCCATTTCCGCCTCCTCTTCCTGCTGCTGCTCTTGCTGAACACCACTGCCACTTGCGCCACCTGCACCAACTGCCACAAAAGGCACCAAATGCCCATTTCTATCTTTCATAATGATTTCAGCATTAATATAAAAAACCTTTTTTAATGGTTTCATTACGCTCGTGTACTCCTGTAATCTACTGAAATCAATGTTAAAATGTCGGGCAATTCGGGTGATGTAGTGGCCTCCCAGAAGTGGCTTCCGTAGCCGTGTCTCAGTCGCAATGGCAAGGAAATAATTACCGATTAGCCCAGGAATGTCGGTATAGGAACCCCGCTTGATTTGATCCATAATCCACAAATCTAATGTTTTCACCTTCTCATTACCCTCAATCCTCGCATTAAACGTGCATGCGATGAGTCGATGAAGCAGCCTATCATCCCGGGCTGCGATTTCGTTGTACCTGTGCTTGCTTGATCTAAAATGTGCAGGCGCAATATTTAGCTTACAAATTCTGCGCCAATAAGAGGTGTCATCAAAAACATGCCGGCCAACGTAATCAGAAGCCCGCAAATATTCACCTAACTGATTATCGGTGAATTCCTCAAAAATTCCCAGAACTCTACAAAGCTGTAAACTGCTTATACCCCTATCTTGGCCCCCGAGATGAAACTGTAGAAACTCATTCGATAAATAATCGCTAACATTGTTAAACCGCATGGTAGAGTAAAATTCTTTAAGCAGCACCGGATAGATTGGTTCATTGATGCTAAAAACCTGTTCCCAAACGTGGGTGACTACTCTACCGTAAGGAATGGCGAGTAAATTAGAAACATGTCGGCGCATGCCCGCCTCTTCCAATGGCCCCCAGATAAAATACCAAGTGGCATTAATCGGCCTGCGGTTTATTCTCTCAAACGTTTCGGTGTAGTCTTCGTCGTTCTGAACCCGTGTTAACCAAACTCGAGGATCGTTTAGATCCTCCTCCGCTTCTTCTCCGGAAGACGATGATGAATGATGTTGTTGTTGTGGTGGTGGTGGTTGTCGTGGAGGAGCCAAACCTGCTGTCCTTCCTCTTTTTGCCGGTCCTCCTCTGCTTGATTGTCCCTGCAAAACATTATACACCAAACCAAAAGAACATAGAAACCGTTGTGTTAATGTTAGCTAAAAACATAACCGAGTAGCAGGAGAACTTCATCATTTAATTCCTAGCTCAAAAGCATTATGATTCATTTAAACGAAAGTGCATGTTCACAATTTTAAACCAAAGTCAACCAAAGTCAACATGAATTCGTTAATACACCTTCAAAAAAATTGAAAATCATAACTTCACAATGTAGCACAAACTTAGGACTCAAAGATTCAAGTATGTTGTGTCATAGGTCATAACATTTAACTTTGCATTCTAATCATATTCATCACAAATCATAATACAATTTTCACAATTTTTAGCTCAAATGACCATCTTAACATAATACATTATGGCATTCCATTCCATTAATTTGATTCAACAGGCCCTTACAAATGAAAAACAAGCATACACATTTCATAAATTCATTACAATTCAACAATATGCTTAGAAATTCACTAACATTCAAAAATGACCCGGCCAAGTTGACATCAACATCACCAACACAATCATATACTTCACAAGAATCATAAACATCATACATAAACTCAACATCATAAATTAAGCATCCCAAATTCGGATTTAATTTCTACAAACCCTAGAATCATGAACAAACCCTTAAAAACATGTAATCTTTGCAAAATAAACACATTAAGGGCAATTAAACTACTAAGGTATGTTAATCTTAACAATAATCATGCAAATCAAACACCCCACACTTATCCTTCACCAATTTATAGATATAGACATACAATTCAAGTAATGGATAAAGAAAAGTGTAAAAATGGAGTATCCATACCAAAAAGTTCATGATTTGAAGCTTGAATTTGAAGAAGGAAACGCGAAATTGAAGTAGAAATTAGGGTTTTTGGAGAGTGGTTCGGGTTAGGGCAGAGAAAAATAGAGAAGAGTGTGTTTTGTGGATAAGAAATGAGTGGGTAAGTGTATAAAACGTATTTTTTTTTTCTGACTCAGGGGGTCGGGACGTCGTCTCGGAATGGAGGACGGCGTCTCGGTTAGTACTTTGGGACGGTGTCGAGCTAATTGAGACGGCGTCTTGATCTTAAAAGTGGGACGGCGTCTAGCTAAATGGGACGGCGTCTAGAAGTTTAAACTGGGACGGCGTCTTGCATAGTGGGACGGCGTCCTGCATAGTGCTAAAACCCACTGACCTGATTTTCTGAGTCGTTCGCGTTTAGGGGTCATACGTTAATCATTTTGTACCAAACTAAAATTTAACGTGCACACAATACAAACCTAATTACAATCGTGAACCATTCTTTTACGAGTCGTTCACCAAACTCGTCCCCATTTAGATTTAGGCATTTTTCTTGAAGTTGAGGCTAACCTCATCCTCAATTTCTAGGGGACCATCAACATAGTGTTTGACCCGGTGGCCATTCACTTTAAAAATATCACCCTTCCCGTTCTCCATTTCGACTGTACCATAAGGGTACACCTTTCTAACAACAAACGGTCCCGTCCATCGGGACTTAAGCTTTTCGGGTGATAACTTGAAACGGGAATTATAAACAAGGACACGATCTCCTTCCATGAATTCTTTTGGATGTTTCAATCTTTTGTCGTGCCATTGTTTGGTTTTTTTCTTGTAAATTAGAGAGTTGTCATAGGCTTTAAGCCTCAACTCGTCTAATTCATATAGTTGGGTCAAACGTAACCGACCCGCTTCTTGGTAATCCAAATTGCATGCCCTTAGCGCCCAATGTGCTTTATGTTCAATCTCCAACGGGAGATGGCATGCTTTTCCGTATACCATACGGAAAGGAGTTGTTCCAATCGGTGTTTTGTAGGCCGTGCGAAAAGCCCACAATGCATCGTTTAACTTGGTTGACCACTCTTTGGGATTGGCACCAACGGTCTTTTTAAGTATGCGTTTTAATGACCGGTTGGTGTTTTCTACTTGCCCACTCGTTTGGGGATGATAAGATGTCGAAATTTTATGGATTACTCCATATCTTTTCAACACCTTTTCCAATTGCTTATTGCAAAAGTGGGTGCCCCGGTCACTTATAAGAGCTTTTGGTGTGCCGAACCTAGAGAAAAGTTCCATCAAAAAGTTTACCACTACTCGGCCATCATTTGTTGGTAGAGGTTTTGCCTCCGCCCATTTAGAAACATAATCTATGGCGACAAGTATGTAGAGGTAAGAATGAGATTTTGGAAAGGGGCCCATAAAGTCAATTCCACAAACATCGAACACCTCGCATACTTGGATGCTTTGTTGAGGCATTTCATCCCGTTTAGTTATTTGACCGGCCCGTTGGCACGCGTCACAAGCTTTACAAACAGCGTAGGCATCTTTGAATATTGTAGGCCAATAGAAACCGGCCTCGTAAACTTTCTTCCCCGTGATTTGGGGACCAAAGTGCCCACCTGTTGGACCAAGGTGACATTCAAGTAGAATTTCGGTGCATTCCTTCCCCGAAACACACCGACGGATTATCCCATCGGGATACTGTTTAAAGAGATATGGGTGTTCCCAAAAATAGTATTTTAAGTCACTAAAGAATTTCTTTCTTTTCTGGTGTGACATACCGGTTTCTAGGAATCCACCCGCAAGATAGTTCGCAATGTCTACAAACCATGGATCATTAATTTTCTCAACTCTCATGAGATTTTCATCAGGAAAATTATCTTGGATAACTGTCTCATGTAGAACCCCAAGATTCGGGTTCTCAAGTCGAGAAAGGTGATCGGCAGCTAGGTTTTTGGCACCCTTTTTATCTTTTATATCGATGTCGAATTCTTGAAAAAGCAAGACCCAACGTATTAAATGGGGTTTAGCATCTTGCTTAGAAAGCAAGTACTTTAAAGCCGAGTGGTCTGTGTAGACAACCGTCTTTGCTAGCACCAAATAGGATCGGAATTTGTCAAACGAAAAGACGATTGCAAGGAGTTCCTTCTCGGTGGTAGTGTAATTAAGTTGGGCTCCTTGCAGTGTCTTACTAGCATAGTAAATGGGCTTGAAATGTTTTTCTATTCTTTGCCCCAAGACGGCACCAATAGCAAAGTCACTGGCGTCACACATAAGTTCGAATGGTATTGACCAATTCGGCGATATGAGAATTGGTGACTGCGTGAGCTTTGCTTTAAGAAGATTAAAGGCGGTAAGACACTCGTTCGTAAAGACAAATGGAGCGTCCTTCTCAAGAAGTTTGTTCATGGGGGTTGCAATTTTGGAAAAATCTTTAATGAACCGCCGGTAAAAACCGGCGTGCCCCAGAAAACTTCTAACACCTTTCACATTCGTTAGTGGTGGTAATTTGGCTATTACTTCCACTTTAGCCCGATCCACCTCAAGACCTGCACAAGAAATTTTATGACCCAATACAATTCCCTTTTTTACCATAAAATGGCATTTTTCCCAGTTTAGTACAAGATTTGATTCTTCACACCTAATCAACATACGCTCAAGATTTTTAAGACATGAGTCAAAAGAATCACCGAAGACTGAGAAGTCATCCATGAATACTTCCATAAAATCTTCAATCATGTCATGAAAAATAGCCACCATACATCTTTGGAAGGTAGCAGGAGCATTGCATAAGCCAAAAGGCATACGCCGATAGGAGAAAGTACCATAAGGACATGTAAAGGTCGTTTTCTCTTGGTCCTCGGGTGCTATAGGGATTTGGAAATATCCCGAGAAACCGTCAAGAAAATAATAAAAATTCTTTCCCGCTAATCTTTCCAACATTTGATCAATGTAAGGAAGGGGAAAATGGTCTTTTCGGGTAGCATCATTTAATTTCCTGTAGTCAATGCATACCCTCCAACCCGTGATAGTCCTGCTAGAAATTAATTGGTCGTTTTCATTTGTGACAACGGTCATGCCACCCTTTTTGGGCACGCATTGGACCGGACTCACCCAAGGACTATCCGAAATTGGATAAATAAGACCCGCATCTAGGAGTTTTACAATCTCCTTCTTAACAACTTCTTGCATATTGGGGTTGAGTCGCCTTTGTCTTTGTACACACGGCTTATAGTTATCTTCCATTAATATCTTATGTGTACAATAAGAGGGACTTATACCCTTGATGTCATGAATTTTCCATGCTAGAGCCGTTTTATGGGCTTTTAACATGGAAACAAGCTTAGATTTCTCACTTACAGAGAGTTCGGATGAAATGATCACCGGGAGAGTAGAACCTTCTTGTAGGTAAGCATATTCCAAGTGATTTGGAAGTGGCTTTAGTTCCAAAACGGGAGGTTCTTCAATCGATGTTTTACATCGGTATTCATTCCCTAAATCCAACTTTCTGTACTCTTCATCATTTGGCTCATATCCGTTAGCCATCAAAGTGGTCAACATCTCCACTTCTTCCACCATTGTTTCATCATCACCTTCCGCAAAAATGCATTCTCCTGTACCGTGCAATTCTGGAAATTCCTGCAATAACTCCGAATACGTGTCTACTGTTTGCAAATAATAACATTGATCATCAGTAGACTCGGGGTATTGCAAGGCATGGTCAACGGAAAAGGTAACCTTCATATCCTCAATACTAAGGGTCAATTTCTGCCCATGAACATCTATCATAGCTCTAGCGGTATTGAGGAAAGGTCAACCTAATATAAGAGGCACACGTGTGTCCTCCTCCATGTCTAGAATTACAAAATCAGCCGGAAATACTAGGGTACCTACTTTTACTAACATATTCTCTAAAATTCCACGAGGGAATTTAACAGAGCGGTCTGCTAGTTGGATTGCCATTCGAGTTGGTTTCAGTTCCCCGGGGTTTAGCTTAACATATAATGAATAAGGCATTAAATTTATGCTAGCCCCTAAATCCGCTAATGCTTTAATGCATTCCAAATCTCCCAGGAGACATGGTATGGTAAAACTTCCAGGATCAGCTAACTTTTTCGGTATTTTGTTCATCAAAATTGCTGAACAATTTGCATTCATGGTGACGGATGAAAGTTCCTCCATTTTCTTCCGATTAGTAAGTAAGTCTTTTAAAAACTTAGCATACTTGGGCATACCTGAGATTACATCAATGAAAGGCATGTTTATGTTAATTTGTTTAAACATATCTAGGAATTTCGACCTTTCAGCCTCTAGCCTCTCTTGTTGTTGTTTTCTTGGGTATGGGAGCGGTGGTTGATATGGTTTCACTACGGGTTTTTCCCGTTCTTCCTTTTCAACCACTTTTTCCGGCTCCTTAACCGGTTCATCATTTTGGTTTAATGGAACCCTGAAATCAGAATTTTCGGGCATTTTTGGAGCATCGTATGCTAGACCACTCCGTGTGGTGATAACATTTGCGTGCTCGTTTTGTGGGTTTTTACTGGTATCGCCCGGTAAACTACCTGGTTTCCTCTCGCTCAGTAAATTGGCTAAACCACTCATTTGTTTTTCTAAATTTTGAATTGATGCTTGTTGGTTTCTAAATTGATGTTCGTTTTTCTCGTTGGTTTATATTTGTGACAAGCTGAGTTTGTGATGTAATTAACTTTTCCAACATACTCTCTAAATTTGACTTTTTCTCTTCCTGTTGGGGTTTTTGGTAAAAACCCGAAGTTTGTTGTTGGAACCCACTACCTGACCCTTGTTGAAAATTGGAAGTTTGACCTTGAGGGTTGTAGGGGTTGTTAAAGTTCCGGTTAAATTGGGCTCTTCCCTGAAACTGGTTATTATTTCTTTGGCTTATGAAAGCTACTTCTTCTTTTTGAGCCATGGTTAACCCGGCATCACAATCTTTTCCTAAGTGGAGACCTCCACAGTATTCACAACCTACTTTCATACCATCTATTTTTACACCTAGGGAGCTTAAGTCATCATAAGCACCGGCGCTTTGGACTTGAGCATTTCGAGTAATTGGGCGTTCTTGATGCCACTCATGAGAATAATCGGCTAGTTTCTCGATTATCTCATAAGCCTCTTGCTCGGTTTTGTCCATAAGAGAACCACCGGCCGCTTGGTCAATTGAAATTCGGGTTGCTACATCACAACCTTTGTAAAAGATTTGGACCTTTTGAAAGGTATCCAAACCATGGTTTGGACAACCTCTTAGCATTTTGGAAAATCGATTCCATGCTTCGTACAGGGTTTCCATCGGCTTTTGACAGAATTGGGTAATTTCGTGTTGGAGTCTCGCGGACCTGGATGCTGGAAAATATTTCTTAAGAAATTTTTCCAACATACCATCCCACGTTTCTATCGTAGCCTCGGCCAATGAATCTAACCAACTTCGTGCTTCCCCTTGGAGTGTCCAAGGGAAAAGTCTTAATAATATGGCCTGGTCAGTTTCTGGTTTAAGTTTAAATAGAAGACATATCTCTTGAAAGAGACGAATATGTTCGTTTGCATCTTCATTCGGACCACCACCAAATTGACACCTGTTATTAATCATTTGAAGAATAGGTCCTTTTATTTCAAAAGTTACCTCACCAGTGGGTGGAGTAATAGCACTACCTTGTCCGGTCCCGGTTGCTTTCATCTTGGCTGCCATTGATTGTCGTGGTACCAACGGTCTTTCTCCTTCCATTTCAAAATTTGGGGGTTGAACGGGTTTACCAAAGTCTGAATATCGAGGCTTGGTCGTACTTGATTCTGAATCAAAGGTTTCTTGCTTTGATGAAGATTCAAAAATTTCAAGTACTTCTTTTGAAATCCTACCAAGCTTTCTATCAGGTTCTGTAAACGGTGTAAGTAATGGAGATTCTGAACTTCGGGTATGTGGCATATGCGACCTATAAACTGTCAATCACACAACTAACAAAAATTATTAAACATACCGATTCTATAAGTTTAAAAAAAAAATCAAATATTATTAAAAATTTAAAATAATTAAGAAACTACTTAATCACAAATCAGTTAATAATTCTATTTTGACACAAAACTGTCCCCGGCAGCGGCGCCAAAAAACTTGATGTGCGAAAAGTGGTATATGAATTATCGTATGGAAAATACCGGTTTTAGAGATTGCTACACACTAACGGGCAGTGTACCCGATCGTGTAATAGTATAGTAACTGGTTTAGTTCCGTGTATCGTTCCAAGGACAATTATATCAGTCAAACTAGAATTTGAAACTATATTATGATTAACTAAGTGAATGAAAGTTAAAAGTACAAGTTTTATGTTTTGGTGGCTATTTAACGATTTAGCCAAATCAAAGAAGGTTAAATGTAAAAAACAATATTTTTGTCTTTTAAGTTTATGAAATGATAATAAGTGCAAATAAAGCAAGTAAGATAGTTTTGAATTAAATCAAAGAGATGAAATGTTTATCTAGATATTTTACCCTCGGTATTGGATGTAAATTAGATATTAAGCCCTGATTGAATAATTATGTGTGTAGTTATCTAATAGGTTCACTAAGAGTTCTCTCGGATAAACACGCAAATACAATAACAAGATCAAGGGTTCCCTTTTCACTATAGTTCTTGTATTTGTAATCAAATAATTATAAGTATGCTAATCACCTAAATCGACTCGCCAAGAGTTCTCTTTAGCAAGTACTCAAACTAGAATTACTAAGCGAGGGTTCCCTATTACTTAGACCTTTTCGTTTGTGACTAGTTGATCAACAAGATTAAAGACTTGAATAACAATTGCCTTTGCGTTCGCTCTACACAATTCATTCCTATTTTGTTTAACCGTTTTAATCTAGTTTACCCCCTTGGTCCGGTTTAGCAAACAATCAATCTAAGACAAGTTGATTGTAAATCAATATAATACATCAACAAGAGTTCTCTTTATCAACAACATATCAATTAACTAGATACAAATGATTTTAACAACAATAAGCATGGTTCTTAATTCAAGCTTCAATCTATCACGCATAATACATTCAATCAATAAGATTACATCCAATACCTTGGTTATTAATCTAGACAAACATTATAGAAACTAGCCAACAATCATGGTAACAGACAACAATACAATCAAATTATTAACTGAAATCATTGCTGAGAACAAGTAAATAACCTACAAGAACAAGAGTTCTTGGATGAAGAAGATGTCGATGGATGATGCCTTGATGTTGAGCCTCTTCAAAGAGGTTGGAATTCTCCAAAATGCTCTTCAAAATCGCCTCTAAAACTCTCTGGTGCGTAACTCTCATGAAACAGTCCCAAAACTGATGTTTTAAAGTGGAGAAATTAGGTAAAAAGCAGAAAAAGTCGGGTACACCTACTTCGGGACGTCGTCCTAAAAGGCAGGACGGCGTCCCGGTATAAAGATCAAGACGGCGTCTCGAATGACCATGACGGCGTCCCACTTCAAAGGGCAGGACGGCGTCTAGCTATGTGGGACGGCGTCCTGCTGTACTATTTTTGACTCTTTCGTTTTCTTTTCAATATTATTTCATTTGGACGAAACCTATCATATCGGAAGCCTTGTTTTATTATTTTAGAGTGGTATTATGACCCTAACTCGTATCGGGATCAACCAATGTCATAAATCATCGAAATTCTTTGCAAATCATTCTTCCGATACAAAGTCGCGCATCTTGCCTTATCACTTGTAGATCACCTTCATTATCTTCGATTATAGAGCGTTTTAAGCGATATTGCGATAGATATATATGATGTAATTGAGCAATATCAATAATATACAATACAAGTTGATTAAGTTATAGTTGGAATAGTTTTGTTACCAATTTTCACGTAGCTAAAATGAGAAAAATTATCCAATCTTGTTTTACCCATAACTTCTTCATTTTAAATCCGTTTTGAGTGAATCAAATTGCTATGGTTTCATATTGAACTCTATTTTATGAATCTAAACAGAAAAAGTATAGGTTTATAGTCGGAAAAATAAGTTACAAGTCATTTTTGTAAAGGTAGTCATTTCAGTCGAAAGAACGACGTCTAGATGACCATTTTAGAAAACATACTTCCACTTTGAGTTTAACCATAATTTTTGGATATAGTTTCATGTTCATAATAAAAATCATTTTTCCAGAATAACAACTTTTAAATCAAAGTTTATCATAGTTTTTAATTAACTAACCCAAAACAGCCCGCGGTGTTACTACGACGGCGTAAATTCGGTTTTACGGTGTTTTTTGTGTTTCCAGGTTTTAAATCATTAATTTAGCATATCATATAGATATAGAACATGTGTTTAGTTGATTTTAAAAGTCAAGTTAGAAGGATTAACTTTTGTTTGCGAACAAGTTTAGAATTAACTAAACTATGTTCTAGTGATTACAAGTTTAAACCTTCGAATAAGATAGCTTTATATGTATGAATCGAATGATGTTATGAACATCATTACTACCTTAAGTTCCTTGGATAAACCTACTGGAAAATAGAAAAATGGATCTAGCTTCAACGGATCCTTGGATGGCTCGAAGTTCTTGAAGCAGAATCATGACACGAAAACAAGTTCAAGCAAGATCATCACTTGAAATAAGATTGTTATAGTTATAGAAATTGAACCAAAGTTTGAATATGATTATTACCTTGTATTAGAATGATAACCTACTGTAAGAAACAAAGATTTATTGAGGTTGGATGATCACCTTACAAGATTGGAAGTGAGCTAGCAAACTTGAAAGTATTCTTGATTTTATGTAACTAGAACTTGTAGAATATATGAAGAACACTTAGAACTTGAAGATAGAACTTGAGAGAGATCAATTAGATGAAGAAAATTGAAGAATGAAAGTGTTTGTAGGTGTTTTTGGTCATTGGTGTATGGATTAGATATAAAGGATATGTAATTTTGTTTTCATGTAAATAAGTCATGAATGATTACTCATATTTTTGTAATTTTATGAGATATTTCATGCTAGTTGCCAAATGATGGTTCCCACATGTGTTAGGTGACTCACATGGGCTGCTAAAAGCTGATCATTGGAGTGTATATACCAATAGTACATACATCTAAAAGCTGTGTATTGTACGAGTACGAATACGGGTGCATACGAGTAGAATTGTTGATGAAAGTGAACGAGGATGTAATTGTAAGCATTTTTGTTAAGTAGAAGTATTTTGATAAGTGTAATGAAGTCTTTCAAAAGTGTATAAATACATATTAAAACACTACATGTATATACATTTTAACTGAGTCGTTAAGTCATCGTTAGTCGTTACATGTAAGTGTTGTTTTGAAACCTTTAGGTTAACGATCTTGTTAAATGTTGTTAACCCAATGTTTATAATATCAAATGAGATTTTAAATTATTATATTTTCATGATATTATCATGTATGAATATCTCTTAATATGATATATATACATTAAATGTCTTTACAACGATAATCGTTACATATATGTCTCGTTTAAAAAATCATTAAGTTAGTAGTCTTGTTTTTACATATGTATTTCATTGTTAATACACTTAATAATATATTTACTTATCATTTAACATAATTAACCAAGTGTATCAATATCTTAATATGATTCATATGTACCTAGTAAGAAGTTGTTAGAACGATAATTGTTATATATATCGTTTTCGAGTTTCTTAAATTAATAGTCTCATCTTTATGTATATAACTCATTGTTAAAATACCTAATGAGATACATACTTATAATAAAATCATGTTAACTATATATATAACCATATATATGTCATCGTATAGTTTTTACAAGTTTTAACGTTCGTGAATCACCGGTCAACTTGGGTGGTCAATTGTCTATATGAAACCTATTTCAATTAATCAAGTCTTAACAAGTTTGATTGCTTAACATGTTGGAAACATTTAATCATGTAAATATCAATCTCAATTAATATATATAAACATGGAAAAGTTCGGGTCACTACAGTACCTACCCGTTAAATAAATTTCGTCCCGAAATTTTAAGCTGTTGAAGGTGTTGACGAATCTTCTGGAAATAGATGCGGGTATTTCTTCTTCATCTGATCTTCACGCTCCCAGGTGAACTCGGGTCCTCTACGAGCATTCCATCGAACCTTAATAATTGGTATCTTGTTTTGCTTAAGTCTTTTAACGTCACGATCCATTATTTCGACGGGTTCTTCGATGAATTGGAGTTTTTCGTTGATTTGGATTTCATCTAACGGAATAGTGAGATCTTCTTTAGCAAAACATTTCTTCAAATTCGAGACGTGGAAAGTGTTATGTACAGCCGCGAGTTGTTGAGGTAACTCAAGTCGGTAAGCTACTGGTCTGACACGATCAATAATCTTGAATGGTCCAATATACCTTGGATTTAATTTCCCTCGTTTACCAAATCGAACAACGCCTTTCCAAGGTGCAACTTTAAGCATGACCATCTCTCCAATTTCAAATTCTATATCTTTTCTTTTAATGTCAGCGTAGCTCTTTTGTCGACTTTGGGCAGTTTTCAACCGTTGTTGAATTTGGATGATCTTCTCTGTAGTTTCTTGTATAATCTCCGGACCCGTAATCTGTCTATCCCCCACTTCACTCTAACAAATCGGAGACCTGCACTTTCTACCATAAAGTGCTTCAAACGGCGCCATCTCAATGCTTGAATGGTAGCTGTTGTTGTAGGAAAATTCTGCTAACGGTAGATGTCGATCCCAACTGTTTCTGAAATCAATAACACATGCTCGTAGCATGTCTTCAAGCGTTTGTATCATCCTTTCACTCTGCCCATCAGTTTGTGGATGATAGGCAGTACTCATTTCTAGACGAGTTCCTAATGCTTGCTGTAATGTCTGCCAGAATCTTGAAATAAATCTGCCATCCCTATCAGAGATAATAGAGATTGGTATTCCATGTCTGGAGACGACTTCCTTCAAATACAGTCGTGCTAACTTCTCCATCTTGTCATCTTCTCTTATTGGCAGGAAGTGTGCTGATTTGGTGAGACGATCAACTATTACCCAAATAGTATCAAAACCACTTGCAGTCCTTGGCAATTTAGTGATGAAATCCATGGTAATGTTTTCCCATTTCCATTCCGGGATTTCGGGTTGTTGAAGTAGACTTGATGGTTTTTGATGCTCAGCTTTAACCTTAGAACACGTCAAACATTCTCCTACGTATTTAGCAACATCGGCTTTCATACCCGGCCACCAAAAATGTTTCTTGAGATCCTTGTACATCTTCCCCGTTCCAGGATGTATTGAGTATCTGGTTTTATGAGCTTCTCTAAGTACCATTTCTCTCATATCTCCAAATTTTGGTACCCAAATCCTTTCAGCCCTATACCGGGTTCCGTCTTCCCGAATATTAAGATGCTTCTCCGATCCTTTGGGTATTTCATCCTTTAATTTTCCCTCTTTTAAAACTCCTTGTTGCGCCTCCTTTATTTGAGTAGTAAGGTTATTATGAATCATTATATTAATAGATTTTACTCGAATGGGTTCTCTGTCCTTCCTGCTCATGGCATCGGCTACCACATTTGCCTTCCCCAGGTGGTAACGAATCTCAAAGTCGTAATCATTCAACAATTCAATCCACCTACGCTGCCTCATATTCAGTTGTTTCTGATTAAATATGTGTTGAAGACTTTTGTGGTCGGTATATATAATACTTTTGACCCCGTATAAGTAGTGCCTCCAAGTCTTTAATGCAAAAACAACCGCGCCTAATTCCAAATCATGCGTCGTATAATTTTGTTCGTGAAACTTCAATTGTCTAGACGCATAAGCAATCACCTTCGTTCGTTGCATTAATACACAACTGAGACCTTGCTTTGATGCGTCACAATAAATCACAAAATCATCATTCCCTTCAGGCAATGACAATATAGGTGCCGTAGTTAGCTTTTTCTTCAATAACTGAAACGCTTTCTCTTGTTCATCATTCCATTCAAATTTCTTCCCTTTATGCGTTAATGCAGTCAAGGGTTTTGCTATTCTGGAAAAGTCTTGGATGAACCTTCTATAGTAACCAGCTAGTCCTAAAAACTGGCGTATGTGTTTCGGAGTTTTCGGGGTTTCCCACTTTTCAACAGTTTCTATCTTTGCCGGATCCACCTTAATACCTTCTTTGTTCACTATGTGACCGAGGAATTGAACTTCTTCCAACCAAAATGCACACTTTGAAAACTTAGCGTACAATTCTTCCTTCCTCAATACTTCTAACACCTTTCTCAAATGTTCACCGTGTTCTTGGTCATTCTTTGAGTAAATAAGTATGTCATCAATGAAAACAATGACAAACTTGTCAAGGTATGGTCCACACACTCAGTTTATAAGGTCCATGAACACAGTTGGTGCATTAGTTAAACCAAACGGCATGACCATAAACTCGTAATGACCGTAACGTGTTCTGAAAGCAGTCTTTGGAATATCATCTTCTTTCACCCGCATTTGATGATACCCGGAACGTAAGTCAATCTTTGAATAAACAGACGAGCCTTGTAGTTGATCAAATAAGTCGTCGATTCTCGGTAGTGGGTAGCGGTTCTTGATGGTAAGTTTGTTTAACTCTCGGTAGTCGATACACAACCTGAATGTACCATCTTTCTTCTTGACAAACAAAACAGGAGCTCCCCACGGTGATGTGCTTGGTCGAATGAAACCACGCTCTAAAAGTTCTTGTAATTGGCTTTGTAGTTCTTTCATCTCGCTGGGTGCGAGTCTGTAAGGAGCACGAGCTATTGGTGCAGCTCCTGGTACAAGATCTATTTGAAATTCAACGGATCGATGTGGGGGTAATCCCGGTAATTCTTTCGGAAATACATCGGGAAATTCTTTTGCAATGGGAACATCATTGATGCTCTTTTCTTCAGTTTGTACTTTCTCGACGTGTGCTAGAACATCATAGCAACCTTTTCTTATTAGTTTTTGTGCCTTCAAATTACTAATAAGATGTAGCTTCGTGTTGCCCTTTTCTCCGTACACCATTAAGGGTTTTCCTTTTTCTCGTATAATGCGAATTGTATTTTTGTAACAAACGATCTCTGCTTTCACTTCTTTCAACCAGTCCATACCGATTATCACATCAAAACTCCCTAACTCTACTGGTATCAAATCAATCTTAAATGTTTCGCTAACCAGTTTAATTTCTCGATTCCGACATATATTATCTGCTGAAATTAATTTACCATTTGCTAATTCGAGTAAAAATTTACTATCCAAAGGCGTCAATGGACAACTTAATTTAGCACAAAAATCTCTACTCATATAGCTTCTATCCGCACCCGAATCGAATAAAACGTAAGCAGATTTATTGTCAATAAGAAACGTACCCGTAACAAGCTCCGGGTCTTCCTGTGCCTCTGCCGCATTAATATTGAAAACTCTTCCGCGGCCTTGTCCATTCGTGGTCTCCTGGTTCGGGCAATTTCTAATAATGTGGCCCGGTTTTCCACATTTATAACAAACTACATTGGCATAACTTGCTCCGACACTACTTGCTCCGCCATTACCCGTTCCGACACCATTTGTTCCTTTCGTTCTATTAACCCCTGGTCCGTAGACCTCACACTTCGCCGCGCTATGACCATTTCTTTTACACTTGTTGCAAAATTTGGTGCAGAACCCCGAGTGATACTTTTCACACCTTTGGCATAGCTGCTTCTGATTGTTGTTGTTGTTGCGGTTATTATTGTTGTTGGGATGATTGTTGTAGTTGCTGTTGTTGTTGTTGTTGTTGTTGTTGTTGTTGTTGTTGTTGTTGTTGTTGTTGTTGTTGTTGTTGTTGTTGTTGTTGTTGGGCCGTTTGTTGTAGTTGCGATTGATGTTGCGATTGTTGGGATAATTGTTGCGATTATTGTTGTAATTGCTGTTGCTGTTGTATTGGTGATTCTTATCACCGTTTTCCTCCCACTTTCTTTTGACTTGCTTCACATTGGCCTCTTCAGCAGTCTGTTCTTTAATTCTTTCTTCAATCTGGTTCACTAGTTTGTGAGTCATTCTACATGCATGTTGTATGGAGGCGGGCTCGTGTGAACTTATATCTTCTTGGATTCTTTCCGGTAATCCTTTCACAAACGCGTCGATCTTCTCTTCCTCATCTTCGAATGCTCCCGGACACAATAGGCACAATTCTGTGAATCGTCTTTCGTACGTGGTAATATCAAATCCTTGGGTTCGTAACCCTCTAAGTTCTATCTTGAGCTTATTGACCTCGGTTCTGGGACGGTACTTCTCGTTCATCAAGTGCTTGAATGCTGACCACGGTAGTGCGTACGCATCGTCTTGTCCCACTTGCTCTAGATAGGTATTCCACCATGTTAACGTAGAACCTGTGAAGGTATGCGTAGCGTACTTCACTTTGTCCTCTTCAGTACACTTACTTATGACAAACACCGATTCGACCATCTCGGTCCACTGTTTCAATCCGATCGATCCTTCGGTTCCATCAAATTCCAAAGGTTTGCAGGCAGTGAATTCTTTGTAGGTGCATCCTACACGATTTCCTGTACTGCTAGATCCAAGGTTATTGTTGGTATGTAGCGCAGCCTGTACTGCGGCTATGTTTGAAGCTAGAAAAGTACGGAATTCCTCTTCATTCATATTCACGGTGTGTCGAGTAGTCGGTGCCATTTCCTTCAAAATAGTCAAATGGAATAAGTTAATCATACAGAATATTAAGATTAGTTAATAGTATTTCGTAGCATAATATGAACTCATTTATATAAGCTTTTTCTTCATATTAGCGTTTTATAAGTTTAAATTCGGGTAGTACCTACCCGTTAAGTTCATACTTAGTAGCTAATATACAATTCAACTACTACAATTCTATATGAAAAACTGATTATAATAATATTTCACGTTCAAACTTTTACACAATATTTTACAAACTTACAATACCGCTTATTTTACATATAGCATGAAATATAGCACACAATAAATTTGATACAAGATGGTTGTGAAGATAATTCTAGCTAGTACACAAGTCGTTCAGCAAAGGCAATAAAGACACGTAATTCATACGTCTAGAAATAAGTCATGCATTCTGGTTTTACTAGGATTACTTCCCATCCTTGGTCTTGTGAAACATAACCGTTATGGCCGTTGATAAGACAGCGTGTTGTAACGTCGTCAAAGGGACGAGGGTTACGTAATGTCCAACAGTCCCGTAATAATCTAAAAACCTCATTTCTTACCCCAATTACCGACTCCGTCACTTGTGAGAACGTTTTGTTTAATAGTTGTAGCCCGATGTTCTTGTTCTCACTTTGGTGAGAAGCGAACATTACTAATCCGTAATCATAACATGCTTCTTTATGTTGCATGTTAGCCGCTTTTTCTAAATCACGAAGTCCAATATTCAGATATATTGAGTCAAAATAATTTCTTAACCCATTGCGTAAAATAGCATTTGGGTTCCCCGCAATATATGCGTCAAAGTAAACACATCGTAACTTATGGATTTCCCAATGTGATATCCCCCATCTTTCGAACGAAAGCCTTTTATAAACCAAGGCATTCTTGGAACGTTCTTCGAATGTCTTACAAACTGATCTCGCCTTAAATAGTTGTGCTGAGGAATTCTGACCGACTCTAGACAAGATTTCATCAATCATGTCTCCGGGTAGGTCTCTTAAAATATTGGGTTGTCTATCCATTTTGTGTTTTTATACTGTAAAATAGACAAGAGTTAGATTCATAAAAAAAATACTTATTAATACAAGCAATTTTTACATATATCATAAAGCATAAGCACACTATATTACATATATTACACCACACGAATACAACTATCTTATTCCGACTCGCTCGTTTCTTCTTCTTCGGTTTTGGTTCGTTTTTTCAAGTTTCTAGGGATATATGATGTTCCCCTAATACGAACCGTCGTTTTCCACATTGGTTTAGAAAAACCTGGTGGTTTAGAGGTTCCCGGGTCATTGTTACAACTTAAGGACTTCGGGGGTTGACGATACATATAAAGTTCATCGGGGTTGGATTTAGATTTCTCTATTTTTATGCCCTTTCCCTTATTATTTTCTTTTGCCTTTTTAAATTCAGTTGGGGTAATTTCTATAACATCATCGGAATTCTCGTCGGAATCCGATTCATTGGAGAATTGGTAATCCTCCCAATATTTTGCTTCCTTGGCGGAAACACCATTGACCATAATTAACCTTGGTCGGTTGGTTGAGGATTTTCTTTTACTTAACCGTTTTATTATTTCCCCCACCGGTTCTATTTCTTCATCTGGTTCCGATTCTTCTTCCGGTTCCGACTCTTCTTCCGGTTCCTCTTCGGGAACTTGTGAATCAGTCCACGAATCATTCCAATTTACATTTGACTCTTCATTATTATTAGGTGAGTCAATGGGACTTGTTCTAGAGGTAGACATCTATCACATAATATCAAACGCGTTAAGAGATTAATATATCACATAATATTCACATGTTAAAAATATATAGTTTCCAACAAAATTTGTTAAGCAATCATTTTTCAAGTAAACACGGTCGAAGTCCAGACTCACTAATGCATCCTAACAAACTCGATAAGACACACTAATGTAAAATTCTGGTTCTCTAAGACCAACGCTCGGATACCAACTGAAATGTCCCGTTCTTATTGATTAAAAACGTTCCATATTAATTGATTTCGTTGCGAGGTTTTGACCTCTATATGAGACGTTTTTCAAAGACTGCATTCATTTTTAAAACAAACCATAACCTTTATTTCATAAATAAAGGTTTAAAAAGCTTTACGTCGATTATCAAATAATGATAATCTAAAATATCCTGTTTACACACGACCATTACATAATGGTTTACAATACAAATATGTTACATCGAAATCAATTTCTTGAATGCAGTTTTTTTACACAATATCATACAAACATGGACTCTAAATCTTGTCCTTATTTTAGTATGCAACAGCGGAAGCTCTTAGTATTCACCTGAGAATAAACATGCTTTAAACGTCAACAAAAATGTTGGTGAGTTATAGGTTTAACCTATATATATCAAATCGTAACAATAGACCACAAGATTTCATATTTCAATACACATCCCATACATAGAGATAAAAATCATTCATATGGTGAACACCTGGTAACCGACATTAACAAGATGCATATATAAGAATATCCCCATCATTCCGGGACACCCTTCGGATATGATATAAATTTCGAAGTACTAAAGCATTCTGTACTTTGGATGGGGTTTGTTAGGCCCAATAGATCTATCTTTAGGATTCGCGTCAATTAGGGTGTCTGTTCCCTAATTCTTAGATTACCAGACTTAATAAAAAGGGGCATATTCGATTTCGATAATTTAACCATAGAATGTAGTTTCACGTACTTGTGTCTATTTTGTAAATCATTTATAAAACCTGCATGTATTCTCATCCCAAAAATATTAGATTTTAAAAGTGGGACTATAACTCACTTTCACAGATTTTTACTTCGTCGGAAAGTAAGACTTGGCCACTGGTTGATTCACGAACCTATAACAATATATACATATATATCAAAGTATGTTCAAAATATATTTACAACACTTTTAATATATTTTGATGTTTTAAGTTTATTAAGTCAGCTGTCCTCGTTAGTAACCTACAACTAGTTGTCCACAGTTAGATGTACAGAAATAAATCGATAAATATTATCTTGAATCAATCCACGACCCAGTGTATACGTATCTCAGTATTGATCACAACTCAAACTATATATATTTTGGAATCAACCTCAACCCTGTATAGCTAACTCCAACATTCACATATAGAGTGTCTATGGTTGTTCCGAAATATATATAGATGTGTCGACATGATAGGTCGAAACATTGTATACGTGTCTATGGTATCTCAAGATTACATAATATACAATACAAGTTGATTAAGTTATGGTTGGAATAGATTTGTTACCAATTTTCACGTAGCTAAAATGAGAAAAATTATCCAATCTTGTTTTACCCATAACTTCTTCATTTTAAATCCGTTTTGAGTGAATCAAATTGCTATGGTTTCATATTGAACTCTATTTTATGAATCTAAACAGAAAAATTATAGGTTTATAGTCGGAAAAATAAGTTACAAGTCGTTTTTGTAAAGGTAGTCATTTCAGTCGAAAGAACGACGTCTAGATGACCATTTTAAAAAACATACTTCCACTTTGAGTTTAACCATAATTTTTGGATATAGTTTCATGTTCATAATAAAAATCATTTTTCCAGAATAACAACTTTTAAATCAAAGTTTATCATAGTTTTTAATTAACTAACCCAAAACAGCCCGCGGTGCTACTACGACGGCGTAAATCCGGTTTTACGGTGTTTTTCGTGTTTCCAGGTTTTAAATCATTAAGTTAGCATATCATATAGATATAGAACATGTGTTTAGTTGATTTTAAAAGTCAAGTTAGAAGGATTAACTTTTGTTTGCGAACAAGTTTAGAATTAACTAAACTATGTTCTAGTGATTACAAGTTTAAACCTTCGAATAAGATAGCTTTATATGTATGAATCGAATGATGTTATGAACATCATTACTACCTTAAGTTCCTTGGATAAACCTACTGGAAAAGAGAAAAATGGATCTAGCTTCAACGGATCCTTGGATGGCTCGAAGTTCTTGAAGCAGAATCATGACACGAAAACAAGTTCAAGTAAGATCATCACTTGAAATAAGATTGTTATAGTTATAGAAATTGAACCAAAGTTTGAATATGATTATTACCTTGTATTAGAATGATAACCTACTATAAGAAACAAAGATTTCTTGAGGTTGGATGATCACCTTACAAGATTGGAAGTGAGCTAGCAAACTTGAAAGTATTCTTGATTTTATGTAACTAGAACTTGTAGAATATATGAAGAACACTTAGAACTTGAAGATAGAACTTGAGAGAGATCAATTATATGAAGAAAATTGAAGAATGAAAGTGTTTGTAGGTGTTTTTGGTCGTTGGTGTATGGATTAGATATAAAGGATATGTAATTTTGTTTTCATGTAAATAAGTCATGAATGATTACTCATATTTTTGTAATTTTATGAGATATTTCATGCTAGTTGCCAAATGATAGTTCCCACATGTGTTAGGTGACTCACATGGGCTGCTAAGAGCTGATAATTGGAGTGTATATACCAATAGTACATACATCTAAAAGCTGTGTATTGTACGAGTACGAATACGGGTGCATACGAGTAGAATTGTTGATGAAACTGAACGAGGATGTAATTGTAAGCATTTTTGTTAAGTAGAAGTATTTTGATAAGTGTATTGAAGTCTTTAAAAAGTGTATAAATACATATTAAAACACTACATGTATATACATTTTAACTGAGTCGTTAAGTCATCGTTAGTCGTTACATGTAAGTGTTGTTTTGAAACCTTTAGGTTAACGATCTTGTTAAATGTTGTTAACCCAATGTTTATAATATCAAATGAGATTTTAATTTATTATATTTTCATGATATTATCATGTATGAATATCTCTTAATATGATATATATACATTAAATGTCTTTACAACGATAATCGTTACATATATGTCTCGTTTAAAAAATCATTAAGTTAGTAGTCTTGTTTTTACATATGTATTTCATTGTTAATACACTTAATAATATATTTACTTATCATTTAACATAATTAACCAAGTGTATCAATATCTTAATATGATTCATATGTACCTAGTAAGACGTTGTTATAACGATAATCGTTATATATATCGTTTTCGAGTTTCTTAAATTAATAGTCTCATCTTTATGTATATAACTCATTGTTAAAATACCTAATGAGATATATACTTATAATAAAATCATGTTAACTATATATATAACCATATATATGTCATCGTATAGGTTTTACAAGTTTTAACGTTCGTGAATCACCGGTCAACTTGGGTGGTCAATTGTCTATATGAAACCTATTTCAATTAATCAAGTCTTAACAAGTTTGATTGCTTAACATGTTGGAAACATTTAATCATGTAAATATCAATCTCAATTAATATATATAAACATGGAAAAGTTCGGGTCACTACAGATTTGATTCTTCGGCGAATAAGGAAATTAAGATCTCTATAATTAAATACGGTGATCTGTCTCGATTATTCCGTCTGATATTCCCATTATAAATTAAACTTTTCCATTTCATTATTCTCACCATTCCTATACTTTCTTTCTTATTTCATACATCCAAAAGATTGTGAAAATGCTTAATCCATTTCTAATCCTTGATATTTTCCCAATTATCATTTCTGTCATCCTTCTTTTCGTTCTTCCACCAGAAAAATCTGTTTACTTCTACTATCGCCTTGGGGTGATGCTATTCTTAATTATACCGTGTCTTTATATTTCTATTCGTATTAACATCCACGATTTGTAATTTATGTGTTGTTATCGGGCTTTATATCTTCCCTTATACTTCGAAGTCCTTGCTTCTATTTTCTATAATCATTGTCATCCCCAGTTAATACTCCCCCCTATTTACTGCGATTTATACTTCAATTTCTATTTCGGAGCTTTGTCCCTTCGTTTCTTCTTCTTGCGATTGGGCATCTCTTGTAATGGTCCAGAATTCGCAGATACAAGTTTCAGAATGAACATTGTTAATGTCCTAAGAAAGAAATGGTAATAGCACAATTTGACTTGTCAAATTACCAGAATTCGAGGAAAGATAGGACTATCAAGAAAAATATTTCCTTGATATGTTTATAGATTAGACAGAACGTAAGAGTCGTGTAACATAGCACATGATGACGTTATGATCTGTGAATCATCACGTTCCATTAGAAACTCAGCATGACTTACTGTAATATAATCACGTTGATCAAGTGTCATTATATTATACTAACTCATGCCTCAATTCCCAACACTACTTCAAAAACATTCATAATTAAAACTCGATTTTTAAAGAATTTTAGAAACTAAAGTAGTTTCCTTTATGATGTAATATAGATAGTACGAAGAGATAAATAATTTGGGACGAGAATATTTATGAAAATATCTTCAGAAATATCGAAGGTATTTATGATGATATTTTGGAATTTCAAAGTTCGATGGTTGATGAAGAAAGATTTTTCGCAAGATTTTAACATGAGTACGGAGCAAGATATTCGTTGAAGGTTTCATCGGATCCAGAATTACCTGGATTCTTTGAATACATGGTATGGTCCTTGTATTTGGCCTTGGTCTCCTTCATGGTTTGCTCAATCTGTTTTTCAGTACCAAATTTTCTATCGAGCGTTCCTAACACTCCCTTCTTTATCATCAAACTTTTGGCCGTTTAGACCATCTATAATTTGTCTGTTTCCTCAGCATTTAAGGCTATGATATCTGAATCATCGGTTATCAATCTGAGGTGGTTTCAGGAGAATTATATTTTTAGATGATTAAACGCTGATGGTAATATGGTGGAATATAAAAAGTTCCCCGGTAACAATAAAAGAGCACGCAGATATATCAAGATTATAATAAGGTTGTTTCAAATGAAAAGTCGAAGTCGTCTTGCTGGAGCTGTGACAAAATTGGCTATTTTGAAAAAAAACTACAAAGTTATTTTGGGTAATAATAACACTAAAGAAATTAGCACAGTTACGTGTTAAACGTTTACTCAGTTTCCGAGTGTTTTTCAGGTGCATAACTATATACATAAATCTTTTCTTCCGTAGATGAAGTGCGGTTGGTTCATCCTCTCGATTGAGGTATTTTCAAGAATGATGAAAGGTTTGAACGCAGACTGTAATCATCGAGATACAAATGAGGTTTAAGATGAAATCAAGTGGCAAACTTGAAGAAATGTTTAGTTTCATATGTTATAATCAATATTTTAATTCATTTTTAATTGTCCAATCTTGATAGTCCACAGTCGGTAGTCCACAGTAACAGTCCAATAATTCATATATAGTTTAATATAAAATTTTCGAATTAATTAATACGTGTCGTGACCCGTATACATCTCAGACTCGATCACAACTCAAACTACATATATTATTGTAGAATCAACCTCAACCCTGTATAGCTAACTCTAGCATTACTGCATATAGAGTGTCTATGGTTATTCCAAATAATATATATAGATGCGTCGATATGATATGTCAAAACCTTGTATACGTGTCCTGATATTTAAAGTGCGTAAAATAAATAACAGAAATTAAATGACGATAAATAAAGTGCGTAAAGTAAATAACAGAAATTAAATGACGATAAATAAAATCGCGATAATTAAATTGTGATAAATGAACTGCGATAAATAAAATGTAATCAGTTAGCTAGGAACAGTTAGCTTGGATTCTTAACAAAATTTTTCTCATAGTTAATTTGTTTGTTTCTAACAGATTTTATTTTGTCCAATATTTTCTGCATTATGCCACTTGCTGGATTCTGATACGTCAAAATCCAAATATGAAATCGAAGGAAAATGGTTATTCTGCTGTAAACGGATACGTATATCTATGGATGTAAGTAGGATAGTAAATGACTGTTGAATCAGATTCGAAGAATGTACAGTATAACATGTTAATATGAAAGTTAAATATTTCCTCGGGTAATACCTACCCGTTAAAATATTTTCACCATTAACAGTTTGTACGAAAGAATTTTTCAATTACAATCTTTATGAAAATATATATACATATATATTTTTTTCAGATGTAATCATGGATTTAATGAGTCAATTATGATATTAATCTCATTTGATTTATTGTTAGAACAAGAATATATAATCTTTAAAATATTAGAGATTACATAATTGCCTTATCGAACGAAGATAAATGATGTAAAACGATTCGCAGATTGATGATTATGCTCGAGGTACAGATTGTGATGTCGAGGCGTGTAATGCAGATGTTGTTGTTGGTGGTAATGGTACTGTTGATGTTGGTTCCGTTGCTGAAGCTGGTACGTTTTGCACCATATTTTCTAAAGCTACAACTCGGGCCCGAAGCTCGTTGGCTTCTGCTATTACTCCGGGATGATTTTCGGTCGGAACGAGCGGATGAATAAAATATAGAATTCGAGATAGTGTATAATCATGACAAGATACCCTGGAAATGAGAGAGGAAATGGTATTTCGAACAGGTTCGCCGGTAAGTGCTTCAGGTTCTTTGCCAAGAGGTGAATTCAGTTGGTGGAAAGGATCGACTTATTCTCATCTTCATTGATTAAGCCGACTACGAACTCATCAGATGAATTGGGGATGACTGATTGGTTGATTCATTCTGGTGACGCTGCTTCCGGAGCTTAGGTGAACATCCATTCGGAATAACTGTCGGGATAACTATCGGAATAGCTGTCGAAATCCGAGGGACTCGAACTACTTGAAGGATTTATCTCGTACGATCAGATGAAGGATTTTCGATAAGAAATAGATTATAGGATGTAGATTAGTATCCTGCAATCCATAATTTACATATGCATATATAATACTAAAATCTCATAAGTTATGGAGGAATCTACGTAAGCTGTCAGGAAAAGATAACAATAACAGATACGCTAAGATATGAATTAGCAGATACGCTAAGATATGAATTTTGTCTATACACTATTCATGTAGTAAATGCAATAAGATGTGTCTAGACTAAGAATAATAAGCAGGTAATTTACTAAGGATGATAAGCAAATGATTTTCGACAAAAATGATAAGCAAACTTTTGACATGCAGACACGGTCGAAGTCCAGACTCACTAATGCATCCTAACGACTTATCAGTTAGACACACTAATGCAGACCCGGTTCACTAAGACCACCGCTCTGATACCAACTGTAGAGACCCGTCCTAATCCATCCAGACAAAGTCCATATCGATTATAAACGATTCACAACAGTTGATTACATCACGAGGTACTTGACCTCTATATGATACATTTTACAAACATTGCATTCATTTTTGAAAAGACCATCTTCTATTATATAGAAAGTTGACGGCATGCATACCATTTTATAGTATATCTAACTATAATTGACTTAATAATAATCTTGATGAACTTAATGACTTGAATGCAACGTCTTTTGAAATATTTCATGAATGATTCCAATTAATATCTTTAAGATGAGCAAATGCACAGCGGAAGATTTCTTTCGTACCTGAGAATAAACATGCTTTCAAGTGTCAACTAAAAAGGTTGGTGAGTTCATTAGTTTAACATAAATAAACATTTCCATCATTTTAATAGACCACAAGATTTTCATTTCTCATAAATATACGTCCCATGCATAGAGACAAAAATAATCATTCATATGGATTGAACACCTGGTAACCGATATTCACAATATACATATAAGAATATCCCCATCATTCCGGGATCCTCCTTCGGACATGATATAAATTTCGAAGTACTAAAGCATCCGGTACTTTAGATGGGGCTTGTTGGGCCCAATAGATATATCTTTAGGATTCGCGTCAATTAGGGTGTCTGTTCCCTAATTCTTAGATTACCAGACTTAATAAAAAGGGCATATTCGGTTTAATAATTCAACCATAGAATGTAGTTTTGATTACTTGTGTCTATTTCGTAAAACAATTATAAAAGCAGCGCAAGTATTCTCAGTCCCAAAAATATATATATGGCAAAAGCATTTAAAAAGGGAGTAATGAAACTCACGCATATAAATATTGCAAAACAGTTAATAAAGCTTTTGCATGTATTCTCAGCCCAAAAATGTAATGAGTAAAAAGGGAACAAATGAAACTCACCTAATGTATTTTGTAGTAAAAATACATATAACTATATTGAACAATGCAGGGTTGGCCTCAGATTCACGAACCTATATCATTCGTATATATATTAAAACATATACTCAAAATCGAATAAATATATTTATTATTAGCAATGTATTTGTTATGTTAATAATTTATAAGTTTCATTATTTATTTATATATATTTTATTTTATATATAGAAATATTAATATAGTTAAATTTTTGTAATTTAAATATATTTTTATATATATAATCTTTATTTATATACTTATAGTCTTAACAATGTTATTAAAACTTTTATTTTTATACTTATAATTATTTTAGTAATGTTAATATAGATATTACTGTTAATAAAAAATGATAGTTTTTAAGGATTACAAAAATAATAATTTTAGTAGAAATAATATTAATGATAATAACTTTTAGTTGTAACTATACCTATAATGAAAATTCATAATAATAATATAAATGATAATATTCGTTCATAATAATAATAATAATAATAATAATAATAATAATAATAATAATAATAATAATAATAATAATAATAATAATAATAATAATAGTAATAATAGTAATAATAATAATACAATAATAATAGTTCTAATAATAATAATATTAGTAATGATAATACTACTAATTTTTAAATGATAATACTTATACTAATGGTAATACTAATAATAATAACAACAATCTTATTAATCACATTAATACTAATTATATTAATGTTAATAATAATAATAATAATAATAACAATGATATTAATACCTATATAATGATATTAATTAATAACAATTTGTATTTATGATGGTAATTATAATAATTATCATAATAATAATAATAATAACTAATAATAACAATATTAATAGCAATAGTAATAATAATAATAATAATAATAATAATAATAATAATAATAATAATAATAATAATAATAATAATAATAATAATAGAAATAAATTAAGAGATTATACCCCTTGTAAAGCTTTTATAAAAAGATTTGCCCCAAACCGGGATCGAGCCCGAGACCTCTCGGTTAAACACCTAACACTCTAACCATCAAGCCATGTGTATTTTTATGATGTCATTCTAAACTTAAAATTATAAAACCCGTTTTTTGTCTTCCTCCCTCTCCATCTTCTTCATTAGAAATTGACAGTAGCCAAAACCATTAAAATTATGAAATACAATTTCGGGTTAAGACATGTAATTGGAATAGAATCGATCAGATTTATGTTTGACTTAAATTATCACAACAAAAAATAACTGGGAAAAAAAAGAAGAAGCTGTAACTGTCGCAGCACTCTTAAAAAAAATTAATGATTTCAAATTTGAGAACGTTTTGGACCAAGATTTCTACATGAAATATATTCTAAAACGTTCATGGAAACTTTCTAATTCGTCAATTGACCTTGATACAAAACAGTTAACACGAATTTGAGCAAAGAACAATGTTTGACTTTTATTTTTCGAAACTTTGACTCAAAAATTCGTTAGCAATAAAAGGAATTGGGACTTCAACTTTTGCAGAAAGATTTAGTATTAAGTTCCTAACAGAACTGCATTTACCGATTTTGAAATTAAATACAAAATTGAGGTTTGGCAAAATGGAAACAATAACAGGGGTATTGCTCGTTTTTTAAAAAAATAAATTTGTTTTAACAGGTTTAATCGATTACAGACTGTTACAATTTGTGTTGAAGGCGTAGAAGGTGAATGAATTTTTATCAATATCACAGAGTGGTCTCTTGTTTTATAAAAAAAATGTCGACCAGTTAAATCACCAGATACAAAAATAGAATAAAAAAATAAAAAGAAGATTTTGATAGATAACGACTTTTGTTTTGATACTGTAATCTGATTCGATTTTGAGGACAAAAAAACAAGTAATCTATAGTATGATGGCTATGTGAAACAACTTCAGGCCCTCTTCGTACGTAATTTCCAATTTTATATAATTTTTGTTCATATAATTGTATTTATATAAATATTTGTATATATAATTATCTAAATATATATATAACTTGTTTTATATATTTAGTATAACTGTTTATATATATATATATTTGTATGAAATTCGAATTTAAAAAAAAACAAGTGTATATATATTTATACTACTAATAATAATATTATTAATAATAAAATAATAATAATATGATATTAATCATAATACCCAATAATAATTATATTACAACTAATTAATAATTTTAATCTCTCTTATATTAATATTTATATTTAAGTATTTGTTTTGATAATCATAATCTTAAATTTACTAGCATTTTAATATTTAACATTTGTTAATATCATGAATAATGATTTTAATAATAATGAAAGTAGTAAGAATATAATTGTCATTACTATGATATTTTTAACTTGTTATTATATCATATATTATATATATGTAAATATGAATACATTAATAATGTTTTATGTATATAATTGTTATATAGCTAACTACTATATTATTTCCTAATAGATATTATAAATTTCAACACATAATATTTATATCTTTTATATATATATTACAATATACATATAATAATAATTATGTATGGAAAATACATATACATATATTTCAACTAATATATATAAAATTTTGATTTGATTATCAAGTAGGTAAATATATCAATTATATATATTGTAATAAATAATCTCAGAGTATAACAATTAATACTTTGTTAACATTGATAAATTTTGCATATTCAATCTACTTTCTATAATTAAATAAATATTTTTAATTAACAAGTTTAAGTTTTATATCGTAATTACATAATAGTTCATTAATATAATTAGTTTATAATATATATATTTACATGTATAATTATTTATATATATATATTTCTATTTGCGATTAAAGGTTCGTGAATCGTCGAAAATAGTCACAAGGTAATTTACTATATGATAACAGTTCAAAACAAATTTTGAGACTCAGCTTTACAGACTTTGCTTATCATGTCGAATTTCATATAAAGATTAAGTTTAAATTTGGTCGGAAATTCTCGGGTCATCACATCATATGTATTTTTACTACAAAATACAGTATTGTGAGTTTCATTTGCTCCCCTTTTATATGCTTTTGTTATATATATATATATATATATATATATATATATATATATATATATATATATATATATATATATATATATTGGGACTGAGAATACATGCGCTGCTTTTATAAATGTTTTACGAAATAGACACAAGTACTTAAAATTACATTCTATGGTTAGATTATTAAACCGAATATCGCCCTTCAAGTCTGGTAACCTAAGAATTTAGGGAAATAGCCCCTGATTGACGCGAATCCTAAAGATAGATCTATGTACCTTGACAAGTTCCATTCGGGGTACGAATGCTTTAGTACTTCGAGATTATTATACAGACGAGAGGTTCTGTTTTGGGGATATTCTATGCATTAAGTTAACGTCGGTTACCAGGTGTTCAATCCATATGAATGATTTTTATCTCTATGCAGTTTGCGAAATGCCTGATATGAGAATGATGTTTATGAAAATATAAAATCTTGTGGTCTATTAAAATGATGAAAATGAATGCTTATGATAAACTAATGAACTCACCAACCTTTTGGTTGACACTTTAAAGCATGTTTATTCTCAGGTATGAAAAAAATCTTCCATTGTGCATTTGTTCATCTTAGAGATATTGCTTGTAGTCATTCATGACATATTTCAAAAGACATTGCATTCGAGTCATTGAGTTCATCAAGATTATTATTATTAAGTCAATTATAGTTAGATATATTATGAAATGGTATGCATGCTGTCAACTTTCGATGTAATGAAAGATTGTCTTTTCAAAAACGAATGCAATGTTTGTAAAATGTATCATATAGAGGTCAAGTACCTCGCGATGTAATCAACTGTTGTGAATCGTTTATAATCGATATGGACTTCGTCCGGATGAATTAGGACGGGTCCTTTCATTTGGTGTCAGCATGCTTGTATAATATTGTTTAAAACTGCATTCGAGATTTATTTTGTTGTAACATATTAATATTTATAAACCAATATGTATTGGTAGTGTGTAAGTGTGATATTTGTTAGATTATCATTTCTGGATAAATGTAAGTGGTGTCTTGTTAACCTTGTTGATAAAATAAAGGTTATGGTTTGTTTTAAAAACGAATGCAGTCTTTGAAAAACGTCTCATATAGAGGTCAAAACCTCTCAACGAAATCAATTAATATGGAACATTTATAATCAATATGAACGGGACATTTCAGTATGACGTTGATGTTCGTGTGACAGATTGTGAAGTTGAGGTTTGCGATGCGATTATTGTTGTTAGTGGTAATGGTACTGTGGTGTTGATGATGGTGGTACTGGTTATGCTGCTGCTGCTGTTGGTGTTTGTAACCTTTGCACCATATTCTCCAAAGCCACTACCCGAGCGCGAAGCTCGTTGACTTCTTCTATTACACCGGGGTGATTGTCGGTTCGGACAAGCGGATAAATATGATCTAGAATTTGGTATAGTATATATTATTTCCATATACTCTGGAAATGAGAGAGAAAATGGTGTTTCAGACAGGTTCGCCGGTAAGTGCTTCAGGTTCTTCGCTAAGAGGGCAATGTGGTGGATGAAAAGGATCACATTTTTCTTGTCTCCAATGATTGAGGAGGCTACGAACCCAGTCCCAATTCATCCAGAATAGATGATGGCTAATCGGTTGATCCATTCCGGTTACACTCTTTCGGAGCTCGAGTGAAAATCCATATCGGAATAGTTATCGGAATCCGACGAACTTGAAATGGTTACGAAATTCATCTTGCACGGTTAGGTAAAGGATTTTATGAAATGATTTTCCGATATCGGATGATATTCTAATTACATAGAATATCTATGTATAGTACAGAAGATCCCGTAGATTACGGAGGAAATTAAGGAAACGTGTCAGACAAAGTCTACAGTAACGGATACACTAAGATCTGAATTTTGTCTCTACACTATTCATGTAATCGATGCAATAAGAAGTGTCTAGACTAAGAATGATAAGCAGGTAATTTCCTAAGGATGATAAGTAGATGATTTTCGACACGAAATGATAAGCAAAACTTTTGACATGCAGACACGGTCGAAGTCCAGACCCACTAATGCATTTAAACAACTATCAGTTAGACACACTAATGCAAGACCTGGTTCACTAAGACCACCGCTCTGATACCAACTCTAAATACCCGTCCTAATCCATCTGGACGAATACATTAAATTTGGTTACATCGCGAGGTACTTGACCTCTATATGATACATTTTACAAACATTGCATTCATTTACATCAAAAGTTGATGGCATGCATATCATTTCATAATATATCCAACTATAATTGACTTAATAATAATCTTGATGAACTCAACGACTCGAATGCAACGTCTTTTGAAATATGTCATGAATGACTCCAAGTAATATCTCTAAAATGAGCAAATGCACAGCGGAAGATTTCTTTCATACCTGAGAATAAACATGCTTTAAAGTGTCAACCAAAAGGTTGGTGAGTTCATTAGTTTATCATAAATATTCATTTCCATCATTTTAATAGACCACAAGATTTCCTTTATTCAATAATCATACACTTAAAAGTGTTTAAAAATTCATTCATATGGATTGAACACCTGGTAACCGACATTAACATCATGCATATAGAATATCCCCAAAATAGAAATCCATCTGTATAATATAAACTCGAAGTACTAAAGCATACCATTTTTTAGTATGGGGGAGTTAGTGCCCGTAGATCTACCTTTAGGATTCGCGTCAATTAGGGTGTCTGTTTCCTAATTCTTAGGCTACCAAGCTAAAAGAGGTGATATTCGATTAGATAATCCAACCATAGAATGTAATTTCGATTACTTGTGTCTATTTCGTAAAACATTTATAAAAGCAGCGCATGTATTCTCAGTCCCAAAAATATATATTGCAAAAACATTTAAAAAGGGAGCAAATGAAACTCGTCATACTGTATTTTGTAGTAAAAATACATATGACTAAATTGAACAATGCAGGGTTGGCTTCGGATTCACGAACCTATATCATTCGTATACATATTAAAACATATACTCGTAATCGAACAATTTCATATATTATAACTTTATATATTATTTATTTAGTTTGTAAATATAATTGAAAATGATTATTATTTATATAATTTTATATAACTATTATTCATCATTAATAATAATAAAATTGTATATTAAGGTTTATATATGATAAAAATATATATTTATATTTTAATTGATATTTTTTATATATAGCTTAATTTATATCTTTTTAATAATAAAAATATAGTGTTATATATTTTTATAAAAACATCTATTTGTAGTGGTTCTGATAATGATAAAAATGATAGTAATAATATTGATAGTAATAATAGTAATAATAATGATAATGTTAACTTTTGAAAATGAGAATTGTAATAAGGATAATAACTTTACTACTAACGATAATTTACTAAAAATGATGTTTTTACTAATAAAGATAACCATAGTAATAGTAATAATAATGATAACTTTAACAATAATACTTATGTTAATGATAACAATAATAATACAGATAATTACCAAATGATACAAATACTAATAATAATGATAATAATAATAGTCATAATCCTAATAATAATCATAATACATATATTAATAGTAGAAATGATAAAATTAATGATAACAATATTAATAATACTAATAGTACTTAATGATAATAACATAACTAATATTCATAATAAATATAATAATAGGTATAATACTTAATATTAATAATAATAACAACACTCCTACTTAATAATAATAACAAATAATAATAACAACAACAATAATAATCATAATAATAATTAATAACTAATAAAAATAATAGAATTTGAAAACTACCTCAAGTGATAAGCCTTTAAAAATAATAAACGACTTAGACGGGACTCGAACCCGCGACCTCTCATTCCCCGCTAACACCTCCCAACCGTCCAACCAATTCAGTTTTTCTGAATTTAAAGCACTCTATATTTATTTATCTTATTATTCCTGTGTTCGATATTTTCTTCTTCACAACCAAATTGACTAGAGATCAAATCCAGTTAATACGAGTTTTTTTTTATTTGAATTATATTAGAATTTGAAACCTAAAGGACCTGTGATAAATTGTTTGTGTTTATAAAAATTGAATAAATAAATAAAAAATTCACAGACCTTATGAACATGCTATGAACACAAATTCAATCTCGAAATTGTAAGCTGTTATAGCACACGATTCCTTCATGAAAAAGGTTCTAAATTGACTCTGTAAACTTTCTCCATCATTAATTTAATTTGAAACACCAAAATGAACCCGAACTTCTTGATGAACACTTTAGTTGACTTTGAAAATAAGGTTTGACTTTCAAAATTACAACTCGATAGTAAAAATTGGAGGTTGAGATTTTGCAGGTAGTTGGAGTAATTGATTTCTATCGTAACAAAATTTAAGGATTTTTAAAATTCGATATGAAATTGACTATTGTTGAATGTGGTCACGAACAGAGGTTTATCGAGCTATTTGTTTTCTGTTTTTGAATTGCAGTAAAGAATGGAATGTATCTGAGTAAATGAACGAACTGTAACACTTATAATTGACCCTAATTTGTTTACATTGCAATTTGATATGGACATATAACAATATTGAGACAAGTTTGTACCGGCAGAGAAAAAAAAAAATCAAGAAGATAATAAAAATAAAAAGCTAGATTACGATGGGTATCTGATTAAATATTCAATTCGTACCAGTTTATAGACATAAACAAAAAAAAATTACATAGTGTGATTGTGATGTAAAACGAAATTTGAATCAAATAATTGAATATGTAATTATCCTTATTTATTTATGTTTATTTATTTATTTTTTTTTTTTAAAGAAAACGTATATAGATATATATCTATATTTAATATGTATTTATATATATATATAAATCTGTATTTTTTTATGTATATGTATTTATATATATTTATATTTATATATCTTGTTTATATATATGTATATATATATATCTAATTCTTAAATTTTGATATTAAAAAAATATTAATATTAATATTAATAATAATAATAATAATACTAATAATAATATTATCAATAATAATATTATTAATAAAGGAACTAGGAATAATAAAAGTTAAATGATAATATTATTACTTACAATAATAATAAATTTAATTACTAAAAAAGATAATAATAATAATAATAATAATAATATACTAACTTATACATATCCAATCTCATTAAAATTAATAATATTAATAATAAAATATTAATATTAATATCAACATTAGTGAAACTAATGATCATAATACAACATTTATACTTTAACTTGTAATTACATATAATATATTAGTTTTACATTTCATTACTTATATAATACTTATTCTATATAATAACATATTTGAATATTTAACATTTATATATATTTTATATATATATTTCAATATAATGATTATTAATATAAATCATATATATTTATATATTTTCATTTTAATAGTAACCTAATTATTTTATTTATCATTTTACATTTTTAATTCTAATTGATTAAATGTACTTTATTAATTCAAAATATTATGTAGACACTTATATTTATATATATGTATTTATTAGAAATTAATGGTTCGTGAATCGTCGGGGAATAGTCGTAGGTCAATAGAATATATTAAACATAGTTCAAAGTTTTTAAGATTTCAACATTACAGACTCTGCTTATCGTGTCGAAAACATATAAAAATTAAGTTTAAATTTGGTCGAAGATTTCCGGGTTGTCACATGTTGGATTATGATAGTTCAAAATCTAATTATAAAATTGAATGAAAATGATTATTCTGCGGTGAACGGATACGTATATCTGTGGATGTAAGTAGGATAGTAAATGACTGTTGAATCAGATTGGAAGAATGTACAGTGTAACTCATTAATGTGAAATCTAAATATTCCTCGGGTATTACCTACCCGTTAAAATATTTTCACCATTAATAGTTTGCACAAAGAATTTTTAAATTACAATCTTTAAGAAAACATATATACATATATATTTTCTTCATATGTAATCATGGATTTAATGAGTAAATATAGTATTAAACTCATATGATTTACCGTTAGATCTAGAATACATAATCTCTAAAACATTAGAGATTACATAATCATCATGAAGAACGAAGATAATTAATGTAGAATGTCATGTAGAACGACGATTATACTCGAGGTACAGAATGAGATGTTGAGGCATGTGATGTTGAAACTTGAGTTGTTGGTGGTACTGTTGGGGCCGGTGATGTTGCTGGAGCTGGTAAGTTTTGCACCACGTTTTCCAAATTGAATACTCGAGCGCGAAGTTCGTTGATTTCTTCTATTATTCCGGGATGATTGTCGGTCGGAACGAGTGGATGAATAAGATCTAAAATTTGTGATAGTACGTAGTCGTAATGAGATACCCCGGAGATGAGAGAGAAAATGGTATTACGGACAGGTTCGCCGATAAGTGCTTCAGGTTCATCGCCAAGAGGGAAATTTGGTTGATGGAAAGTATCGCCTTCTTCTTGTCTTCATTGATTAAGTCGACTACGAACCCATCAGATGAATTGGGGATGAATGATTGGTTGATTCATTCTGATGGCACTGCTTTCGGAGTTTAGGTGAAACTCCATATCGGAATAGCTGTCGGAATCCGAGGAATTCGAACTGATTGAGGGATTCATCTCGTACGATCAGATGATGGATTTTTGATAAGAAATAGATTATAGGATGTAGATTAGTACCCTGCAATACATAATTTACATATGCATATATAATACTAAAATCCCATAAGTTACGGAGGAATCTACGGAAGCTGTCAGGCAAAGGGAACAATAACAGATACGCTAAGATATGAATTTATCTATACACTAATCATGCAATCAATGCAATAAGATGCGTCTAGACTAAGGATGATAAGCAAGTGATTCCCTAAGAATGATAAGCAGGAAATTTTTGATACGAAATGATAAGCAAAACTTTTGACATGCAGACACGGAGAACCAAAAGTAGTAGAAAACCCATGGAACTCATTGATTGTGGTTGAAAGTTATATATATATATATATATATATATATATATATATATATATATATATATATATATATATATATATATATATATATATATACTTATTGTTATAATATAATATAAATATAAAATAGGAAAATATAAATATGACGGAGTATAGATGTAAGTAAAAATCACGGACTATAAATATTACATATGTAAGAATACAAATATTATAATAACAGTTAATATTAATTAATATAATGATATTTCGGAGTATAGCTATATATTTAATATAAATACACCAAATTAACCCACCAAAAAGTTTTTAACGGATATATCTTTCTGTTTGCCGCGAGTTAGGTTCTGTGATGACTCGGAAATTTCTGACCAAATTTAAACTTAATCTTTAACGTTTTCGACACGATAAGCAAAGTCTATGAAGTTGAATCTCAAAATTTTAAACTATTCAAATACCCTTCGATTTTTCTCAACGATTCGCGAACAATTATATGTAAATAGATACATATATATACTATAACTTGAAAACGTAACAAAGTGTTATGAAAATGATACTGTGCATTAACCTTATTGGTTTGATTATCTGATTGATATTTAGATAAGTTAACTAAAACGTTTAAGATAAACCAGTAAAACACTAATTTGCTACAGTATTTTCGAATTGCTACAGTACCCGAAAAGCTACAGTGTTTTCAAAAATCACTATTTGCTACAGTAAAACACTATTTTAAAATGAAAATGTATATATGTATATGTATATAACGAGACGATGATTTATAGAAGAAAATGACCAAAATACTCGAAAGTTTAAGATATACTTTGAGTGGTATAGTTTATGGATAATTTAAGACTATATATTGACAAGAGTACGAGTCACGAAACGTAAAATGCAAGTTTTCTAAGTGTACGAAAGGACATTCGAAAAACCGGAATCGGGACATAAGTCACGTGATGATGTACGACTTATCGGAACAAAAATTACAAATCAACTATGCACGGGAATAAAATATAATATATAATTAATTAATTTAAATTATATATTATATATATATTATTTAAATTATATATTATATATATATTATTTAATTATGTCGACAAGCATTAGGATAAAACATTGTGAGCTGGAATCCCTAGCCATGCGATCGCATGGAGCACAAAGGGTTAACCCCATGCGATCGCTTGGGGTACTGTTTCGGGCCAAAGTACTATAAAAGCTCGATCTGGTTCTTTGTTTCCTCATTCATTTTTATCCGTATATATTTAAATTATATATTATTATTATTATTATTATTATTATTATTATTATTATTATTATTATTATTATTAAGATTAATATTATTATTAATCTTATCATTATTAGTAGTATTAGTATTATTATTATTTATACATAAAATACTACGACGAGGTCATGAGCGTGTCACTTTCAAAATGGGTTTTCAAACGGGATAGAGCTAAGGAAATTATGGGTTATAACTATGAAAGTTATGGGTAATATTCATGGGTATTGTTTGCAAATCAAACCTAGTGTTTATCATCTCTGTTGCGTCTACGTACTTTCCTGCATTATTGAATCACAATATTGATACGTTGAGATCTACGATTATTTGATAATTCGAATTTCGGTCACATTACGATGAACAACTTTATGTGCTGCTAAGGTGAGTTTCATATGCTCCATTTTTAATTGCTTTTGCAATCTATATTTTTGAGCTGAGAATACATGCACTTTATTTTAAACGCAATGGATACAAGTACATATTAAATTCTACACCGAGTTTGAATCGAAAATTCCTTAGCTTTGGTAACTAGTAACTGCCGGTTATAAGAACTGGTAGGCACGAGTAGTTATATATGGATCCATAGGGCTTGACATCCCCATCTGTTCCAGGTATAGAAACCCTAGCCTGAACTATAAAACAGACGTATGCTATTTGAGTTTAGTACACGTTGGTTTGCGTGTATTGTACATGTTGGTTGCATGTATGTTAAAATGGGGGTACTTATTATAACGTTAAAGTTTAGCTACCAGGGTGCTCAATCTTGTAGAAAATTTTGATAAACGTTTCTGGATGAAACAACTGAAATCTTGTAATCCACCTTTACATACAGATTATACGAAACAATAAAACTATGAACTCACCAACCTTTGTGTTGACACTTGTTAGCATGTTTATTCTCAGGTTTCCTAGAAGTCTTCCGCTGTTTGCTTATATGTTAGACAAGCTATGTGCATGGAGTCTTACATGACATATTTTTCAAGGAAATGTTGCATTCACCAAATCATCACCATGTATCTTATTTTGACTGCATTGTCAACGGAAGTATCATTATAAACTATTATATTACGGTGATTGTATATATGTAGAAATCATCAGATATCGAAAACCTTTGATTTAAATATTCATTTATGGTATGCCTTTTCAAAAGAATGCAATGTTTACAAAACATATCATATAGAGGTCAAATACCTCGCAATGAAATCGATGAATGACGTTTTCGTCCATATGGATTTGGAGCGATCGTCACAGTTGGTATCAGAGCGTTGGTCCTAGTGAACCAGGTCTTGCATTAGTGTGTCTAACTGATAGTTGTTAGGATACATTCGCAAGTCTGGACTTCGACCGTGTCTGCATGTCAAAAGTTTTGCTTATCATTTCTTGTCGGAAATTACCTGTCTATCAGCTTAAGTCTAAACGCGTCTTATTGCATTGATTGCATAGATAGTATAGACAAAATTCATATCTTGGCATATCTATTACAGTAAACTTTGCCTGACATCTTCCGTAAAATCCTCCGTAACTTATGGGATTCTGGTATTATAAATACATATGTAAACTATGTATTGAAGAGTACCAAATTAGTCCTATAATCTATTTCATTCCAAAAATCTTTTCTTTGATTACACAAAATGGATCCTGTATCTAGTTCAAATTCCTTAGATTCCGACAGCTATTCCGATATGAATTTCCATTCGAGCTTCGAAAGCAGCGTAACCGGAATGGATCAACCAATTAGCCATCATCTATTCTGGATGAATTGGGGATGGGTTCGTAATCTACTTAATCATTGGAGACAAGAAGAAGGCGATCCCTTCCATCCACCACATTCACCTCTTGGCAAAGAACCTGAAGTACTTACCGGCGAACCCGTTCGTAACACCATTTTCACCCTCATTTCCAGAACATCTCGCAACGACTACGTAATATCCAATATTCTAAATCTTATTCATCCGCTTGTCCGAACCGCCAATCATCCTAGTATAATAGTAGAAGTCAACGAGCTTCGCGCTCGGGTAGTGACTTTGGAGAATATGGTGCAAGGATTACAAACACCAGCAGCAGCACCAGCAGCATAATCAGTACCACCATCATCAACACCAACAGTATCATTACCACCACCAACAACCACATCCGCATCCCACACCTCAATATCACATCTAAAAAAAAAATTGTACTTCGGATATCAACATCATACTCACCATAGGTACCAAGGAGTTCCAACAACAATAAATGATGAAGTATTGATTCATAACTTCATCGGAGAAATATCCTACGATGATTATATAATCTATAATCTTAGAGATTATCTATTCTAGCCCTAACCATAAATTAGATGAGTGAACCAAAATGATAGAAGGAAGAGTAGAAACCCTGATAAGAATGGTGCGTAAGGTACAAGCTAGACTTGTTTTACCAACAGCATCAACAGTACCCTTAGCCTCACCAGCACAGTCAATGCTGTCAACATCGCCTCTCACATCACAAGCTCTGCCAGTTCAAGAAAGTACCGTGGACATCAATACGAGTCAACAACGAGTATATTGTATCAATGAGTTATGAAGTATTAACTCAATTCCTCTAAAGAATTTATATGTATATCTTATATTTATAAATTTTAAAACTATCATAAATTATTTCGTACTAAGCTATTATGTATGAATTAAAAAAAAAGGGTAAATATTACTCGGTTAAATTCATATTACTAATATGCTATGATGTACATCCTTTGTTAACAACTTAACCTTCGTTAACTATAATCTCTATTTCAACTTAATGAATTCCATTTCATAATAAACCAAGTGTATTATTCAATTACATAATTGATTTTACATTTTCATTTTTGATGTACTCGAAACTTTCCAGAAAACGTCATCTGTGCCTTGTAAGGTTCACAAAAAATTTCACGAGTACCAACATCATTCACCGAGGAATATCAATAAGAATAAATAATGAAGTATTGATTACATTAGCGAAATACTCCGCAAAGATTATGTAATCTCTAATATTTTAGAGATGATTTATTTCTAAGTCAAGCCGAAAATCAAATGAGCTTAATATGATATTAACTCATTAAATCTGTATTACATCTGAAGAAAATATACATACATATATTTTCATAAAGACTGTAATGAAAAATTCTTTGGTACAAAATATTACTTGTGAAATCTTTAACGGGTAGGTAATACCAGGGAAATATTTAAGTTCGCAATTAATATGCTACACTGTACAACTTTGATTCAAAATTTTTTAACAAAGCTCACAACGATATACAATCTTTTTCATACAAATTCAATTACATATTCTGATATTGACGGATTAGAATCCAAGTCATAACTCTGAACCGGTGACATCATTCTTAGATCCTTACATCTTTCGAAGCAATACTTTGACTTCAAGACTGTGCAAGATCCTTCAACATTGTTTTTAACGAAAATAATCTTGCAATCCCTTTTCAAAGTATCCAGTTTTATCACACTTCCAACCAGTTAACTTCGACTTTTCAAGATTAACCTTATTGTAACTTTGACATATACGTTTTTGTTACTGGGGAACCTTTTATGTTCCACCACATTAGCAGTAAATTTACCAACAACTTCATTGATCCTTGACCCTCCGAAAAATCATTATAATCATTGAAACCCTATCATATACTCGTCTACATCTTCTAACGATAATTTCCATACCAACTACCGGGAATTAGCAATCAGTATTTTGAATTTCGCAGCAATTCTACGCCAACAGTTATATATATACATATAATGTCTATCTTCTAGACTTACATACTTCGAATGTGAAGTTTCTGAAAAACATCCCAAACTATGAACTAGTTCTCTGAAATTGGAACAATGCTGATGAAGCGGCAAAAACTGTAAACGACCTTAACAGTCAAAAGTTTGATGATAAAGAATAGTATGGTGGTAAAGCCGAGAAAAAGAGAAGGTTTGGAACTGAAAAATGGATTGAGCAAAGTATGAAGGAGGTTGTGGATAAATCACAAAGACTGAACCTGCCTTCAAAGAATCCAAATGATTCAGTGTCTGCTGAAGTCATTAACGAATACCTTGCTCCTTACTCTAAAACCTTTGCGGACAATATTCTTCATCATCATCTTATCTTAAATATTCTAAGATATTATCGTATCTTCCATTATAAATATCCTCCATATTTCTGAAGATATTTTTTCTAAACCATTCTTATCTGAAATCATTACCTCTTCGTGCTATCTGTATTACATCATAAAAGAAACTATTTTAATTTCTAAATTCTGAAACCTTCAAGTTTAAAATATGAATGTTTTGAAGTAGTGTTGGGAACTGAAGCATGAATTAGTATAATATAATGACACTTGATCAACGTGATTATATTACAGTAAGTCATGCTGAGTTTCTAATGGAACGTGATAAAGGTTCACAGATCCCACCCTCATCATGAACCATGTTACATAGCTCTTTCATTCTATATAATCTCTAAATATATCAAGAAAATATATTTCTTGATGATTCTGTCTTTTCCGGATATTCTAGTAATTTGACAAATCAAGATCGTGCCATTACAATTCCATTCTTAGAACATTAACTATGTTCATTTCAAAATCCATACCTACGAATTCTGGACCATTATTCGCTTGACTTGAAGGCGGGAAGAGAGAACGAAAGCATGAAGCTTCGAAATATAACGGAGAATAAAAAGCCCGATAAAAACACATAAATTTACAAACCGTGTATATCAATGCGTATAGCAATATAAAGACACGAGAGAATGAAAAACACTATAACCCCAAGGTAGTGATAGAAGAAAATAACTTCCTCTGGTGGTAGATGAAAAAGAAGAATGACAGATATGAAAGTTAGTAGTATATCAAGAATCAGAACTGGATGAAGCATTTCACAATCTTTTGGAAGTATAAAATAAGGGAAAAGATAATAGGAGTGGTGAAAATAAATGAAACGGAAGAGGTCAATTTATAGCGAAATATCAGACATAGCAATCGAGGCAGATTACACATTTAATCAAAGAAAATCCTAATTTTGGCAAATTCCGAAGAATCAAATCTTATTTAGATAATGAAGATTCTCTATTCCTTAAATTCCGAAAAATCAATCGTTACTACGTCAAGAGATAAGACGCATCTCTATTCTCCATTTCACTCTATTACGATAACTTTCCTCATACGCTTCGAGTAATTGGATTGTTTTATCCATATTATTCAACGGTGATAAAAATTCTATTTATCAACACATATTCGTCATGAAAACATTTTTATTGTTAGCCATGACGACCTCACTCAAATTTCGGGACGAAATTTCTTTAACGGGGAGGTACTGTGATGACCCGGAAATTTCTGACCAAATTTAAACTTAATCTTTAACGTTTTCGACACGATAAGCAAAGTCTATGAAGTTGAATCTCAAAATTTTAAACTATTCAAATACCCTTCGATTTTTCTCAACGATTCGCGAACAATTATATGTAAATAGATACATATATATACTATAACTTGAAAACGTAACAAAGTGTTATGAAAATGATACTGTGCATTAACCTTATTGGTTTGATTATCTGATTGATATTTAGATAAGTTAACTAAAACATTTAAGATGAACCAGTAAAACACTAATTTGCTACAGTATTTTCGAATTGCTACAGTACCCGAAAAGCTACAGTGTTTTCGAAAATCACTATTTGCTACAGTAAAAAAACTTTGCTGCATTAACTTTGCTACAGTAAAATACTATTTAAAATGAAAATGTATATATGTATATGTATATAACGAGACGGTGATTTATAGAAGTAAATGACCAAAATACTCGAAAGTTTAAGATATACTTTGACTCGTTCCTTCCATATTGAACCCCTGCAAACCCATCACTCCATTCATACAATTCCAATATTCAAATACAATTTCAGAACAAATTCATGCGGTAGCCTATGTCGTTTTGTTCATGTTCATGCCTAGACACAATAATATGATGAATCAATTTAATCAACACCTACAAACGGAAGCTTGATACACGTGGTTCTTGTTTATTGGGTTTGTCTTTATTAGGTTTCATTTTAGCGGGTAGTTCGGGTTGTTTGCTTTGTCAAGTTCTATTTGCCAGGGCGTTTTAATAAACCCACTAAATTCATACCTTCAAAGCATGTAAAGAACCAACAACCATCTGACTGCAACTTTATTAATAATAAGTGCCAATTTAACATTCACGATATTTAAAAGGGTATGTCATCAGCTACTTTTCACTATAAACAGAATCCACTTTGGTCACTAAGAAAATTAGAGACATTGTACTAATCTTGATTCACCAGAACACAATTACCAAACCAAAGTAAGTAGTTCAATATGTTATGTTGAGATCACTTTATCTGCAAGAAACAAATTGTTAAAATGTAGTTCGATACATAAACAAAGACCACAAGTCCAGAAGGAATATAATTAACTAATATTTTTGTATATATATATTTTTTGGAACGACAAAAAAATATTTATGTACATACACGAGTACAGCGTATAAACTACGTGTGGACATCAATAGGTAAAGTCTAAACCACCGTTATGATGAGACCAGTTAAAGCTAAAGAACTAGAGAAAAAGAATATAAATATAAAAAAAATGAGAAGAAAAAAATCCACAATTTTTATATATTTTAATAAGAACCGCTGAATGACAATGCCGTATGCAGTATAGAAGCAATAATAAGCATCGGAATCAATTCATAACGAGTAATATGTAATGAACAACTGCTGCCAAACAGACCAGAATCACCCCTTACAACTTCACTTCTGCCACCACTTGAAGTGGACGACACATTTACAGACGATGAACCTAAAAAAACACAATTTTAACAACACTTATAGTCAGTACAAGGGTGCATAATGACCAACGTGCTACAAGGATCGTCTCTAACATTAAGTTTTTAATAGGAGGAAAACATTATAGAGAACTTACAGTCATAATCAGACCATCCAATTCGCTGATTACCCAAATCGTAAACAATAATCTTGTCTTTGAGTACTAGGTCTGCATGACAAAATAAAAACAACGATCAAACCATGTGATTAATGGTCAAATATTTTATAAGACTTACAGATTCCGTGGTTATAATACTATACCTCCTAAAATAGTAATTCCTTGATTTCCAATTGTTTGAAAGCCAACGCACCACATCTCAGCCCCACCGCCCTACAATTACAAAATTTGTTTTTATAAATGAACATAAATTTACTTCAACAATATATAAATATATGTATAAGGATAATGTCATATAATGACATACCACAGAGTTCGAGTTCTGCTGAAGAAGGTAGTCCTGAGGTCGAAGATGCATTGAAGAACCACCAGCAAAGTTCAAACTTACTGTTGGGAATATGCTCGAGACACTGAAAAAAACATTAAATTAAAAAACGCCTTATAACATTTAACGAGAAACGTATAGGGTAGTGCATGTAGTAAATCCTGAGTTCTATTGACACCATCGGAGAATAAAAGACCGGGCTCGGGCAGAACATAGTGAGGTTAATGGGGGTATCCGCCCAGGCTCGATTTGGGGAAAAAAATTACATTAAAAGAAGGTTTTTTTAAGTGTTTCCCCCATCATCAGTTTCGCCCCATCTCAGGTCGGGTTCAAGTTGGGCTAAGAAACACATATGCAGGCTTTGAAAATTTAATGAAATTATATAAATTATGCAGCATTTAAGCTCTTTTTATTAAAGGCAAGTATTTGGAATCACTAACTGGAATGACCCACCCGCCCGATCATTTTCAACGCACACACTTTCGGGTAGAAACCCGAAGCGCATTATAAGGACCCATCCTTAAACCATCATGACGGGCAGGCGGAGCGGGCCGAAACCCTGAAATACGGGTCAGTAAAACCTCCCCGAGTTCATTCCATAAATCGGGTAAATACCCTGAAATGTTTTAAGGGAGGGGACTCGAACTTGAGACCTCTCACCCTATCCAACACACAAGGTGTTGGGTGTACCAATAGGCAACAAGGGTGGGTACAACATTTAAGCTCTAAAACCTATACAGAGACAAAGTTAACAAGAACTAAATTATTCAATGAACTATGAAATAAGTTGATGAGGAAAGAAAAAAAAACCTTGAAGTGATTAGGTAACATTGATCTCCCTTTGAAATAAGCGGCTCCACAGACTGCGATACCGATTGGGTAATCTGGAGCAACAAAAAGATATCTGAATTCATTCATATGGTAACTCAAAAAAATCTTGTGTACTAAAAAACTTAACGTGATGAATGTAAAAGTGAAAAGTTTTAACTATTGTACTTACAGCATCCACAAATGGTGTGTAAGCATCTTGGGTTAGGTACGCCAAAGTTGTTCCCGAATCGATTATGGTCCCTCGTTGGTTTTCGGATATTGCAAATGTTGATGGATCGATGGACAATGTTTGGCCGTTCACTGAAATACTCTGTAGATTTACATTATAATGCGACCTGAAAATGTTTGTTGGATTATAATCTAGTGTAAGCGTATCATTACACATAGTTCTTTAATTATTCAACATTACATAATCGAAGCAAAAAGCATGATTGTAACAGATAGAAAACTTACTGTGATTGAACAAGTGGAGTATATACCATATTTGGGTCCATAATTTGACCAATGACCAAAATACCCCCACCATTGTCGCTTCCAACGAGACAATGAGAGAATACATTAGATGCAATCCCTTGTGAAGAAAGTTGTGAAATTATCGACAAACCTTGTTGACCAAATCCAAATATTCCGTCAACTGCTCTATCACCTATTGTCAAGTCACCAGTTTGCGACGTACTACAACTGTTACAATTTGCATAACTAGGTAAATCAAAAACGTTTTTACAAAAATAATATAAAAATAATAATAATAAGGTGTTGACTTTCTGATAACTAACCCAAATAAAACATTGGCTGAAGAATTAGATGATCCAGAATCAAGACCAATTGTATTAAGATGCATCAAGTCAGATACATAATAACCTGACGTTCCGCTACCATCTCCATAATTGAATATGTAACTACACTGATTATTTGAGCAGCCAGATTGACTAGCTTGAGAACACCGTTGGTCGGCACACGAAATTTTAGAACTTGTTGCTGATGTTGAAGGGTCGTAGAACTCGAGAGGAATCTGATAGCAAAATTACATAGTATCATTACTCCGTTAGTACTTTTTCAAAATATCCAGAAAAGTTACTTTTTCCATATGAAAATAGAAGTTTTCTAGTCATTAAGAATAAAAAATATGCAAAAGCTAAGAGTAGTACAAGCAGTTTTAAAGAAGCATACTTGGAGTCCGGTTGATGTCGGGCAACCGTTGCATGAGGCGCAACTGACCCATAAAACATCACTTCCTGTGTCTATTTGTACATAATAGTCCTTTGGAGGAGATCCCAATTGTACTTTTGTATAATAAAGCCTATAACGATAACAAATATTCCAATATATAAGTTATACAACAATTTACAAAACAAAAAAGGACGGAATACTCATACTTGTATACTTATACTCATTAAAACATGATGATTAACTTTAAAAACAATTATAAAGCCATATAACCTCTGAATACAACCATAGAATAAGTTTATAGTACTCATAATTCACAATTAGAGCTAACCTTAAAATAAGATCAAGCCTAATGGCTAAGCACCAAACATTACAATCCGCCACTATATATCAATATTCACTATGACAGTATAGATCAATATATCACCATATTTTACTTTAATATGTATAGATGTATAATGTGATGAAAAAACTGATTTCTAAACAAACTTGAAAACACAAGTGTTTTAAAGCAAGAATCTTTTCCATTTAGGTAAAAAAGTAAACAGCCAAAATAGCATCAAAGCAAGAAACTTTTTACATTTTAACAATAACCCATTTAATTAATTTGTTAATTTTGGTTAAAAGTTGTATAAAATTTCTAAGAAATGATAAATAAATAAATAAAAAGAAAGAAGAATTTGAAATACCCAACACGATAAGGATCATAAGTTCCTTCAACTTGAAAATCAACAACACCAACTGAAGCAGATTGTTGTTGTTGCAATATTCTACGGTGTCTATAACTATCTCTATCTCTAAGTTTACTCAATTCAATTCTATGGTTCACCGGAAAAGATCTTTCCAACGTTAAAGTCGCCGGAAACCCACCAAGAACGACCGCCGCCTGCAACAACACAATTATTACGGCGCCGGAAAATGCTAAAGTCACCGGATTTCTGACATGAAAAGAAACCGGCATTCCTTCTCTTTCTTTCCCTTTTTCTCAGATTAGTTTAGTGATATTCTTTAACTTAACAACATAAACACACATGTATACGTGTCTTTTGGATTGCTTGTGAATAGAATCCGACCGGTTTTTAGGATTTATGGATAATTGAGTAGATTTGAAGGGCAGGAATCAAGGATGAAACAGGGGAGTTTGAAAACTGTTTTTTCGCTGCGATATTCATTTTAGGTAATTTAAATACTCGTTTGATTTTGTCCAAATTTCTATTTCTATTTCTATTACCACTAATTTTAATGTGAGTTATACTTATGGTCCCTTATCTATGGTCAAGTTTACATCTTAAGCACAAAGTACGTTTTATTTATTGATCGGGTAGTATATAGAATTGTAAACATTAAACAAGCATGTTAAATGACATTTATCAATTTATCTACATATGTACTAATGTGGAGTTGGTTCGGTGCTTTTTTAGGAAAACATGTAAATTTGGTTTTTTTGTTTTGTTTTATATGGAACATGAGTTTTTTTTTTATGTATAATTTCTATCATTTTCATTTTTTGAATGATCGACATTGTTCACCTTCACCCAGTGAATCGGGGCCAGCAACACCCTTATTCTTATCAAAATCCAATGAGATTGTTAAGATCATTTATGTTTGTTGAGGCAGGATGTAATTTGACAACTTGAATCAATAATCAATTACATTAACTAGCAGGGCGATCTTAAGTAGGGATAAGGGGGGCACCCGCTCCCAGTCGATTTTGAAATTTTAGTGGAAAAATTTTGGATTTTTCAACTTTGTCCCGGGTGGAATTTTTTTTTCCTTTAAAACCTATATATTTTGCCCACAAGCCTTCAAATTTTGCCCACAAGCCTTCAAGTTTTGCCAAAAAAACCTTCATTTTTTGTTCAAAAACCTCCGTATTTTGCCCAAAAAGGTTTTTACGGTTTTTAAAAAAAATTCGCCTCCAGTGAAAAAAAATCTTGGTTCCTCCACTGTTAACTAGAGTTAAGCAATTTCTAGCTTATAATTATTCATGACTATTTTACTTCACTACGTTATAAAGGGAATTAATAGTCATGCATTTAAAATTATGCCGTCTTTTGATTAGATTAATTAATAATTGATAATTTGATAATAATTAAATAATAGTAAGTGATATTGTTATTCTTGTATTTATAATTGCATTTCGTGAATGCAAATACATTTCATCAATCTATAATTCTAGGCCATAATCTCTTATACCGTTATACGGAATTTCTATGTGTATATATTTTAACTGTAATAAATACTGTAGTCTTTTATGATCAAAACAAGAAAGGGGACATTTGTGTGATTCATCATAATAGATGGGCTTTAAACGTCACTAAACATATTCAGATGGATCCTTTGCTAAAAAAATATATATATATATATATATATATATATATATATATAGTTGGTGCATAACATATGTGTAGATACTTCCTTTTCCCCCTCCATTCATTCGGATACAAACCTTTGATTTTGACCCAATGCCATTTACTTCTATTGATACTTGTACAGTTTGTTGTACATACTAGATGTTTGAACCTTCTTTGCAAGTTCTTCACGACTTTTGACTTGGTCATTGTCATAATTTTTAATACCGTTTGTTTTATTATAGAGTATAATATAAATATAAATAAATAAATGTGGTCAACGAGTTTAAAGGCAAGTAGGTAATCATTTAAATTATTTATTACTTGAACTAGTGAAATGACTCTTGAAATCACGAGTTTGTTTTAAACGAAAGAATTTAATGACCCGTTTGACTAAGAAACGTGTCGTTGTTAGTATAAATATATAGAGACATGTATTTTCACATACATATGTAACGTAATTAATTTCGTAAAAAAATCCATATTTGAATATTAATAATATAATAATTATAATTATAATTATAATTATTATATTAAAAGTAAATAATAATAATAAAGTTCGCTCAAAGTAGAGTATTTATATTTTTAATAATAATAATAATTATTAGTAATAATATGTCTTTTGAATTTTTTTAGATAATTAAAATTACATTTTAGGAGAGATTAGTATTTTCTTTTATAAAAGATTTCGTATTATTTTTTAATTAAATTAATATATAATTATGACATCATCATTATAAAAATTAAAGTGTAATTAGCTTAATGATGACATCATCATTTTAGAGCTTTATACGACTATATAGATAGATATAGATTTATTCCAAATTTCGAATATTGTGCAAACATGCGTATGATCTTTGGTGTCGTGTGTATTCTTGGTACCTTTTCCAACCTAAGCATAAATGAGATCCTCCGGGGTCAGGGGCGGATCTAGGATTGGTAGTCACTGGTGTCACCCGTTAAAACTCTCAAAAAATTTCTACTAGATGTCTTATTTCAATGGTGTTACTAAAAAAATGTACACTATCATGTGGTGTCACTAGTTAAAAACTCCAAAAAATTTCCACTACATCGCGTATTTCAATGGTGCCCCGTGCTACCAACTGAAATGTCCCGTTCATATTGATTATAAACGTTCCATATTAATTGATTTCATCGCGAGGTTTTGACCTCTATATGAGACGTTTTTCAAAGACTGCATTCATTTTTTAAAACAAGCATAACCTTTATTTTATCGATAAAGGTTTAAAAAGCATTACGTAGATTATCAAATAATGATAATCTAAAATATACTGTTTACACACGACCATTACATAATGGTTTACAATAAGAATATATTACATCAAAAATAAGTTTCTTGAATGCAGTTTTTACACAATATCATACAAGCATGGACTCCAAATCTTGTCCTTATTTTAGTATGCAACAGCGGAAGCTCTTAATAATGACATGAGAATAAACATGCTTAAAACTTCAACAAAAAATGTTGGTGAGTTATAGGTTTAACCTATATATTATCAAATCATAATAATAGACCACAAGATTTTATATTTCAATACATCCCATACATAGAGATAAAAATTATTCATACGGTGAACACCTGGTAACCGACATTAACAAGATGCATATAGAATATCCCCATCATTCCGGGACACCCATCGGACATGATAAAATCGAAGTACTAAAGCATTTCAAATTCCAGAATGGGGCTTGTTGGGCCCGATAGATCTATCTTTAGGATTCGCATCAATTTGGGGGTCTGTTCTCAAATTCTTAGGCTACCAAGCTAAAAAAGGGCATATTCGGCTTCGATCATTCACCCATATAAAGTAGTTTCATTTACTTGTGTCTATTTCGTAAAATATTTATAAAATTGCATGTATTCTCATCCCAAAATATTAGATTTTAAAAGTGGGACTATAACTCACTTTCACAGATTTTTTACTTCGTCGGGAAGTAAGACTTGACCACTGGTCGATTCACGAACCTATAACAAATATGTACATATATATCAAAGTATGTTCAAAATATATTTACAACATTTTTAATACGTTTTAATGTTTTAAGTTTATTAAGTCAGCTGTCCTCGTTAGTAACCTACAACTAGTTGTCCATAGTTAGATGTACAGAAAATAAATCGATATATATATTATCTTGGATCAATCCACGACCCAGTGTATACACGTCTCAGGCTAGATCACAACTCAAAGCATATATATTTTTGGAATCAACCTCAACCCTGTATAGCTAACTCCAACATTACTGCATATAGAGTGTCTATGGTTGTTCCAAATAATATATATACATGGGTCGATATGATATGTCAAAACATTTACATACGTGTCTATGGTATTCCAAGATTACATAATATATTAGAATACACGTATAATACAATATAAGTTAGCTAGGATATGATTTGTATAAAATTGTTACAATATTTTCCGTAGCTATAACAATAAAAAAAATATCCAATCTTGTTTTACCCATAACTTCTTCGTTTTAAATCCGTTTTGAGTGAATAAAATTGATATGGTTTTATATTGAACTCTATTTTATGAATCTAAATAGAAAAAGTATAGGTTTATAGTCGGAAATATAAGTTACAAGTCGTTTTTGTAAGAGGTAGTCATTTTAGTCGAAAGAACGACGTCTTGATGACCATTTTGAAAAACATACTTTCACTTTGAGTTTAACCATGATTTTTGGATATAGTTTCATATTCATAAGAAAAATTATTTTCCCAGAAGAACAACTTTTAAATCAAAGTTTATCATATTTTTTAATTATCAAACCCAAAACAGCCACCGGTGTTACTACGACGGCGTATGTCCGATTTTACGGTGTTTTTCATGTATTCCGATTTTAAATCATTAAGTTAGCATATCATATAGATATAGAACATGTGTTTAGTTGATTTTAAAAGTCAAGTTAGAAGGATCAACTTTGTTTGCGAACAAATTTAGAATTAACTAAACTATGTTCTAGTGATTACGTTTTCAAATCTTCGAATAAGATAGTTATTTACATATGAATTGAATGATGTTATGAACATCATTACTACCTTAAGTATAGTAGGTAAACCTACTGGAAATGACAAAAATAATCTTGAGCTTGAATGGATATTTGATGGTTTGGAAGTTCTTGAAGCAGAATCATGACACGAAAATAATTTCAAGTAAGATTATTACTCGAATCAAGATAGTTTATGTGATGACCCGGTAATTTTCGACCAAATTTAAACTTGATCTTTATATAATTTTGACAAGATAAGCAAAGTCTGTATTGTTGAAATCTCAAAAACTTTGAACTGTGTTCATATAACCATTTACCTTCGACTGCTCTCGACGATTCACGAACCTTAATTGTAAATAGAAATGTATATATATAAATAAGAATATATGTAAATAAATATATATTATAAATTAAACTATTATGCGATTTAATTGTTATGAAAAAATAACTTAAGATAATCTAAAAACTGTTATTTAAAAATGTTTAATTAATGAATATATAATATCTGGATAAAGTATACTTTAAATAAATGAAAAATAACAATTAGAATAATTAAGTACTATTAATAGATAGGTATATGTTATTATGAGTTCCATTAAAAATATATATATATATATATATATATATATATATATATATATATATATATATATATATATATATATATATATATATATACAGAATTATTAAGATTACCATTTTCCTTATTACCATTATCATTAAAAATATAATCAATGTTATAAATACTATTATAAAGATAATACAAATTATTATTATTATCATTAATAATATCATATTTAAGAGTATTATTAATAATTACTTGTATTATCAATATTGTTAGGATTATTGTTAACTATTATTATAATTATGTATATATTATTCTTACTTATATTAATATTATTATTTAGTATTATTATTAATATTAATTGTAATATTATTTTAATTATAATTAGTTATAATTAAATAGCTGTAAACAGATTGGGATCTCTTTGACATCACAATCGACTTTAGCTGTTTTGTTTTGTTTTTTCTTCCCCAAAATAAGTACCAATCTGTTTCCACTTGCTTTCGTTCTGTAGCTGATTATATCAAGTCGTACGAATCTGAATCTAAACAACAAGATAAAACCAAAATTTGTTAACAATCTTAATCAATCTTTTAAATTATTTTTTATTATCCATATCTGCTCTTAAATTGATTCTGTCAACGACTCCTTCAGCTATATATCAATCGAATATCTTAGATTGTGTAGACTTATTCGAACAACTATCACCATTATCAGCGATATCTCTTTTGCTTCTTTCATTTTCTGTTACATGAACATCATCACCACCTTCAACTCCACCATCACCGCTAGTAGACCACGACTAGTCATCATATTTTTACTACTACTCGTGAACACCACAACACGAACATGCAGCTGCTGCACCCACTTAATGCTCGAAACAAAACGACTATCGTTAAGGTATCTTATCGCCAACCACCACCTTTCCTCAATCACCACCCAACACCACCATCACAATTGAAACCCATGAAGAACTACTTCTTCCTGTTGTTAGAAAAATCGTGAAATTTATGAGCTCCTGCAACACAGCCTTATCTAGTGTTATTGTAATATTTTCTGCTGTGAAGATCAAACCAAACCAACTTGCAACCCTTCCCGTATGCTACTGCCATTATCGTTTTTCTGTTCCTTTTCGTGAAATCAACAAACACCACACACGCAAATATGCTTTACTCGAAGTATTTCTTGTATGTTCTCCACAACATGCTTTATATAAAAATTGAGATAGTTTAATAATCATCAACCGACAACTTTAACCAAGTACTCCTTTCATTATTCTTTTGCTAGTGGCCAAGAAAAAGAAGAATATAATCAAGTGAGATGATGAGTGGAGCATTTAGGTTATAAAAAAAAAAAGATTTCGGTAACCACCCATTCGTATTCCCTTTTTCATTTTTTTTTATTAACCGACCCCCACCAATTACGAATCCCTAAATCAGGTTATTGAGCTATGAAGGAGTTGGAGTTTATTATGGACCGTGTTCCATTTTCTTTCTTTGGACCGTTTTAAATAGATTTGCAATAGGTTTTGGATTAGATAACTACTTAGACTCTTGCTAATTTGGGCTCTTAAACTTCTGTTGGGCCTGCTGCTTTTATTTTTATGGATTGGTGATCGAGTATGGTGATGGAGAATGATGATACGAGTATGATACTACTACAGCCGTTACAAATCATTAACCTGCAAACCCTTTTCCTGTTACACACAAAGTTTCTGTTTCGGATTCTGTGTCTGTCGAAAAAGAACCACTATGTCACTGTTATTGTTACGGGTTCTATCTCTATAGTTTGTTAAACGAATTGGTGTTAGAAAATAAGGATAATGATAATGATTAGGTTATAATAATAATGATATGATAAGGAGAAAGTTCGTGGTATTAATTGAATGATGGTTAGATGACAATGGTTATTTGGGTTCATGATGATAATGATGAGAAGGAAGGAAAACAGATTTAGGTTAAAAGGATTTAATATCCTAGTTCTAACAGAAAAACAGAATCAGATGAATGGCTAAGTGTGTTAGTGGATTAATGAGAGGTCAATGGTTCGAATCTGAGCAGTGGCATATTTTTTTTGAAAGCCTTTTTTAAACCCTTTTAAGGTAGTAATTCATTTTTATTAATTATTATTATTATGATTATTATTATTGTTATTGTGAATAAGTAAAAACAATTAATAGTTAAGGTTATAATTATATACATGTAGATTATAAATACAAATATAGTTATAAAGATGATTAAACTTCTAATTAAAGTGATGACTTAAAATGTAATATTATTATTTTCAAATATCATTATATTATTAGTATTATCGTTATTATTAATATTATTATTATTTTTATTCATTAATATTATTATTATTATTATTATTACAGTTACATTATTATTATGATCATTTTTACTAATAGTATCATTAAAATACCTATTAAAAATAAAATTATTATTTAACTTACCATTATTATTAAGAAATATTATTTTTACTAAAACTATCATTATTAATGTTATCAATATTATCTGTATCATTATCATTAAAATAAATACGAATACAAAAGTAACAGTATTAATGACATTATTAAGGTTATAAGCACAAAAATGAAGATTATATATATAAATATATATTTAATACACATAACTTAACTATAATTACATATCTATATATAAATGAAAATATATATAATGAAACTTATTAATCTACTGTATAAATTAATTACATCATTAATAATAACATATAGAAATTATTCGATTTCAAGAATATGTTTTAATATATATATACAATTGATATAGGTTCATGAATCCGAGGCCAACACTGCGTTGTTTAATGTCGTTATATGTATTTTTACTACAAAATACATTAGGTGAGTTTCATTTGCAGTTTCATTTGCTCCCTTTTTACTCATTACATTTTTGGGCTGAGAATACATGCAAATGCTTTATTAACTGTTTTACAATATTTATATGCGTGAGTTTCATTTGCCCTTTTTTACTCTTTACGTTTTTGGGCTGAGAATACATGCAAATGCTTTATTAACTGTTTTACAATATTTATATGTGTGAGTTTCATTTGCTCCCTTTTTAACTGCTTTTGCAATATATATTTTTGGGACTGAGAATACATGCACTGCTTTTATAAATGCTTTCCGAAATTGACACAAGTACTGAAAACTACATTCTATGGTTGGATTATTAAACTGAATATGCCCCGTATTAAGTCTGGTAATCTAAGAATTAGGGAACAGACACCCTAATTGACGCGAATCCTAAAGATAGATCTATCGGGCCCAACAAGCCCCATCCAAAGTACCGGATGCTTTAGTACTTCGAAAATTATATCATGTCCGAAGGAGGATCCCGGAATGATGGGGATATTCTTATATGCATATTGTGAATGTCGGTTACCAGGTGTTCAATCCTTATGAATGATATTTTGTCTCTATGCATGGGACGTATGTTTATGAGAAATAGAAATATGAAATCTTGTGGTCTATTAAAATTATGAAATGATTATTTATGTTAAACTAATGAACTCACCAACCTTTTGGTTGACACTTGAAAGCATGTTTATTCTCAGGTTTGAAAGAAATCTTCCACTGTGCATTAGCTCATTATAAGGATATTACTTGGAGTCATTCATGACATATTTCAAAAGACGTTGCATTCGAGTCATTGAAGCTCATTAGAGATTATTATTATTATTAAGTAAATGACGGATTATGTCATTTATAGTTGGATATTATGAAATGGTATGCATACCTATCAACTTTTGATGAAATGAAAGGTTGTCTTTTAAAAACGAATGCAATGTTTGTAAAATGTATCATGTAGAGGTCAAATACCTCGTGATGTAATCAACTATTATGAATTGTTTATAATCTATATGGACTTCGTCCGGATGGATTAGGACGGGTCCTTTTAAGTTGGTATCAGAGCGGTGGTCTTAGAGAACCAGGTCTTGCATCAGTATGTCTAACTTATAGTTGTTAGGATGCATTAGTGAGTCTGGACTTCGACCGTGTCTGCATGTCAAAAGTTTTGCTTATCATTTCTAGTCGGAAATCACCTGCTTATCATCCTTAGGAAATTACCTGCTTACTATTCTTATTCTAGACACATCTTATTGCATTGACTGCATGAATAGTGTATAGACAAAAAAAATTCATATCTTAGCGTATCTGCTAATTCATATCTTAGCGTATCTGTTATTGTTATCTTTACCTGACAGCTTCCGTAGATTCCTCCGTAACTTATGGGATTTTAGTATTACATATGCATATGTAAATTATGTATTGCATGATACTAATCTATATCCTATAATCTAATTCTTATCGAAAAATCCTTCATCTGAGCGTAAGAGATGAATCCTTCAACTAGTTTGTGAAGACCCGTCCTAATCCATCCGGACGAAATCCATATCGATTATAAACGATTCACAACAGTTGATTACATCGCGAGGTATTTGACCTCTATATGACACATTTTACAAACATTGCATTCAATTTTAAAAGACATTCTTTCTTTACAACGAAAATTGACGGCATGCATACAATTTCAGAATATATCCAACTATAATTGACTTAATAATAATCTTGATGAACTCGACGACTCGAATGCAACGTCTTTTGAAATATGCCATGAATGACTCCAAGTAATGTTTCTAAAATGAGCAAATGCACAGCGGAAGATTTCTTTCATACCTGAGAATAAACATGCTTTCAATTGTCAACCAAAAGGTTGGTGAGTTCATTAGTTTATCATAAATAATCATTTCATAATTTTAATACACCACAAGATTTCATATTTCCATTTCTCATAAACATACGTCCCATGCATAGAGACAAAAATATCATTCATATGGATTGAACACCTGGTAACCGACATTCACAATATGCATATAAGAATATCCCCATCATTCCGGGATCCTCCTTCGGACATGATATAAATTTCGAAGTACTAAAGCATCCGGTACTTTGGATGGGGCTTGTTGGGCCCGATAGATCTATCTTTAGAGTTCGCGTCAATTAGGGTGTCTGTTCCCTAATTCTTAGATTACCAGACTTAATAAAAAGGGGCATACTCAGTTTCGATCATTCAACCGTATAATGTAGTTTCAATTACTTGTGTCTATTTCATAAAACAGTTATAAAAACAGCGCATGTATTCTCAGTCCCAAATATATATATTGCAAAAGCATTTAAAAAGGGATTAATGAAACTCACCTAATATATTTTGTAGTAAAAATACATATGACTATATTGAACAATGCAGGGTTGGCCTCGAATTCACGAACCTATATCAATTGTATATTTATTAAAACATATAATCGTAATCGAGCAAGTTTATATATATTATTATTAATAATATACTTGTTATATTTCATGTTATTTGGATAATTTTAATATATTTAATTTATATATTTTATATAGTTAATATTTATCATTATTTATATTATACATATATATGTAAGGTTTTATATATGATAACAATATATATTTGTGTATTAATTGATACATTTTATATATATAATTTAGTAATTATCATTTTAATAATAACCATATAATGATACGTAATATTAATATTATTGTAATGTATTGTTGTATAAAATATCTAGTTGTAATAATACCAGTATTGACAAGAATGATAATAGTAATGATAATAATAATAGTAATAATATTAGTAGTAATAGTATCTATTTTAATGTATATGGTAATCTTAATAAAAATGCTAATTTTGATAATTTTAATTAAAATGATACTTTTAGTAAATGATAATAATATCAGTGCTAATAATACATATCAGATTTATCCTAAGTTTCTTATAATTTCTAAACTTATGACTACAGTTTCTATAACTTAAATTTGTAATCGTATTCATAATTGTACCTATATTTAAATAATTATGACCATTTTTCATAATTTTTATCGTATCACTTTTATTATTAATTTTGTAGCATGAATGTTGTTAATATGTTCATAATCATCTTAATGACGATAATCATAATATTACAATAATAATAATAATCATAATAATATTAATAATAATAATAATACTAATACTAATACTAGTAATAATAATAATAATATAGTGATAATAATAATAATAATAATACTTAATGATAATATTAGTAATAATAATAATGATAATACTATTAATTAGATAAATGATAATAATAATAATTATACTTTAATTCTTAGGAACTAATAACACTTATCTTAATAATAACCATAATCAATAATAATAATAATAATAATAATAATAATAATAATAATAATAATAATAATGATAATAATAATAATAATAATAATAATAATAATAATAATAATTATAATAATGAAGTAATAACAATAACAATAAAAGACTACTACCTCACAAGAATAGGTTTCAAAAAGAATATAATTGCCCTTGCCCGGACTCGAGCCCGAGACCTCTCGGATACACACAAACAACCTTAACCAACTGATCCATTCGATTTTTACTGATCATAACTCTTCTAAATATTATTTAACCTATTAACTTCTGTTTCCCTTTCATCTTCTCTTCAAACATATAAATCGGCCAAGACAATTTTAAATTGTCCCAATTAAGATATTTTAAAACATTTGTAAATAATAGAAATCAGATGTCAGATGTTAGCATTAAAAGGAAAACGAGAAAAAAAAATAAAAAATAAAAAAATAAAAACAAAAACTGCTACTGCAGTCTCGACGCATACAGAAAAAAAAATCTTGATTTTTAATTAGAGATCATTTTAACAAAAACTTACTTCATGAAATAGGTTTCAAAACCCCTTTAGAAACTATCTGTGTACCTAATTGAATCTGAAACATCGAATTAAAAACGAATTTTGAGAAGAACTATTATTTTGACTTTTGAAAATATATTTTTGACTTCGAAATTCGACTTTGATTTTATGAATTAAGAACTGAAACTTTATATATAGATTAAATGAAGGATTTCTAACAATCCTCCATTTATAGATTTTTAAATGCGACACAGAATCGTGATTTGGCTCAAAAGTTGAAGAACGGGTTTTGCAGTCTGTTTAAAAAAAATATTATTAATTTAACTAATTTAACAGTATTGGGTTGTTGAAATTGATATTGGAAATGGAAGGTAGTTCGAATGGATCCAATATTACAATGAATTAGTCAATCTTATAATGGAATCAGTCGACAGCCAGTACAAATATAACAGGAATTAAATAAGAAAAAAATATATAAAAGCAGATTACGTTATCTACTGAGTTTGGATGTTTTCTATTGATTGAATCACAATAGGGGACAGAAACAAGATAATGCTACAGATTGAGAGCTACTGATAACAGATCCTGATTCCAAATGAGTACGTTCTATAATATAATGTATATTAATATATTAATTATTAGTAATTATAATTAATTAAAATCCTATTAATAATTGAATTAATAATAATAATAGTAATAATAATAATAATGTTAATATTATCAAATAATACTAAAAATGATATCAATAATAATTTATAATAATAATAATACTAATTATTAATGGTAATGGTAATAATAATATCCAATAATAATACTAATATTAATCATAAATACTAAAATTAAAATTTTATTATTAGTTATAATACTAATGGTATTAATAATCTTAATAAAGATAATAATAATACATAACCATTTATAGTAATTAAAATTATAATCTTACTACTAATTATGATATGAATAATGATAACAACAATACTAATAACACTAATATTAATAGTAGTTATGTAACAATTCAGTTGTATCAATTTCATATTTATGTAATATACAAAATATTAATAATAACTTTGTTATTAATATTAACTACATATTCTAATAATAGTAGTGAAAGTAATATTAATATTAGTAAAGGTAACAACTTAATTGCATTAGATTTCTTATCTATATCTATTATCTATAACAGTATAACTAATACTGATATTAATTATTAATATTAGTATTAGTATTAATAATAATAATGAAAGTAATAAAATCTTATTTAATTTGTTTAATAATATATTGTTAATTATGTAATATTTAATAATCATATAATATATTATATAGTAACTTTTACTGAATCTTTATCATTTAACTATATATATATTATTTAATAATATACATAAATCTCATATGTCTATATATTCATTTTAGATTTTACTTAATTATTTTGTATCTTATTTAACATATCTAATTCCAATGTTTAAATTATATTTTATAATTTTAAATTACTACACATATTTATATTTACATATATATATATGTACAATTTTATTTACAAACAATGGTTCGTGAATCATCGGAATTAGTCAGAGAGTAATTGATTACGTGACTATAGTTCCAAAACTTTTGAGGTTAAAAATTACAGACTTTGCTTATCGTGTCGGAAACATATAAAGATAAAGTTTAAATTTAGTCAGAAATTCCCGGGTCGTCACAGTACCTACCCGTTAAAGAAATTTCGTCCCGAAATTTGAGTATGGTCGTCATGGTTAACAATAAAAATGTTTTCATGACGCATATTAGTTGATAAATAGAGTTTTATCATTATTGATTAATACAGAAAAAATAATTCGATTATTCGAAGAGCACGAATGAAGCTATCACAATAAAGTGAAATGAATAAATGAAGTTTCGTTTTAACTTTTGACGTTGCCTGGGTTGAATTCCGGAATTCAAGGGATTTAAAAGAAAATCTTGGAAATCTATAAGATCTGATTCTTCGGCGAATAAGGAAATTAAGATCTCTCTAATTAAATACGATGATCTGCTTCGATTACTCTATCTGATATTTCCATTATAAATTAAACTCTTCCGTTCCATTATTTTCACCATTCCTATACTTTCCTTCTTGTTTCATACATCCAAAAGATTCTGAAAGTGCTTACTCCAGTTTCGATCCTTGTCATTATCCTTTCTATCGCAACAATCATACTCCTTTTCCAACTTTCACCAGAGGAATCTGCTTTCTTCTACTTCGCCCTTGGGATTATAGTGTTTTTAATTCTCCCGTGTCTTTATGTTGCGATAAACATCGACATACACGGTTTGTAATTTCGGTGTTGTTGTTGGGCTTTATATTTTCCCCTATGTATTGGAGCTTCATACTTTTGTTTTCTCTTCCCGACTTTAAGTCAAGCGAATAATGGTCCAGAATTCGTAGATATGAATTTCGAAATGAACATAGTTAATGTTCTAAGATAGAAATGGTAATAGCACGATCTTGATTCGTCAAATTACCAGAATATCCAGGAAAGATAGAACTATCAAGAAAAATATGTTCTTGATATGTTTATAGATTAGACAGAACGTAAGAGTCGTGTAACATAGCACATGATGACGTTGTAATCTGTGAATCATCACATTCCATTTAGAAACTCAGCATGACTTACTGTAATATAATCACGTTGATCAAGTGTCATTATATTATACTAACTCATGCATCAGTTCCCAACACTACTTCAAAAACATTCATATTTTAAATTCGAAAGTTTACAGAATATAGAAACTAACAGTTTCTATATGATGTAACACTGATAGCACGAAGAGATTAATGATTTCATATAAGAATAGTTATGAAAATATATTCAGAAATATCAAGGATATTTATAATGAAAGATACGATAATATCTCGGAATATCTAAGATCAGAGGATGATAGAAACTATTATCCGCAAGGGTTTAGAGTAAGGAGCATGATATTCACTAAAGACTTTAGCAGACATTGAATCATTTGGATTCTTTGAAGTCAAACTTATTCTTTGTGATTTTTCCACGGCTTTCTTCATAGTTTCGCATAATCTGCTTTTCGGTACTAAATTTTTCTATTGAATGTTTCCAATATAATGACACAGGAAGCACGAAGAGGTATATAATTTCGGACGAGAATATTTATGAAAATATCCTCAGAAATATCGAAGATATTGATGATGATATTTTGGAATTTCTAAGTTCGATGGTTGATGGAGAAAGATTTTCCGCAAGATTTTAACATGACTCCGGAGCAAGATATTCTCTAAAGATTTCAACGGATCCAGAATTACCTGAATCCTTTGAATATAGGGTTTGGTCCTTGTATTTGTCCTTGGTCTCCTTCATGGGTAGCTCAATCTGTTTTTCAATACCCAATTTCGAGCGTTCCTAACACTCCTTTCTTTATCATCAAACTTTTGGCCGTTTAGACCATCTACCATTATTCTGTTTCTTCTGCATTTAATGCTATGATATCTGAATCATCGGTTATTAATCCGAGGTGGTTTCAGGAAAATTATGTTTTTAGATGATTAAACGCTGATGGTAATATGGTGGAATATGAAAGGTTCCCTGGTAACAATAAAAGAGCACGTGTATATATCAACGTTATAATAAGGTTGTTTCGTACGAAAAGTCGAAGTTGTCTTGCTGGAGCTGTGACAAAATTTGGCTATTTTGAAGAAGAACTGCAAAGTTATTTTGGGTAATAATAACACTAAAGAAATTAGCACAGTTATGTATTGAACGTTTACTCAGTTTTCGAGAGTCTTTCAAGTGCATTACTATATGCATCAATCTTTTCTTCCATAAATGAAGTGCGGTTGGTTCATCCTCTCGATTGAGGTGTTTTCAAGAATCATGAAAGGTTTGAACGCAGAATGTAATCGTGAAGATACAAATGTTGTTTAAGACGAAATCAAGTGGCAACTTGAAGAATTGTTTAGTTTCATATGTTATAATCAATATTTTAATTCATTTTAATTGTCCAATGTTATTAGTCCACAGTCGATAGTCCACAGTTGACAGTTCAATAATTCATATATAGTTTAATATATAATATTCGTATTAATTAATACGTGTCGTGACCCGTATACGTCTCAGACTCGATCACAACTCAAACTATATATATTATTGTAGAATCAACCTCAACCCTGTATAGAGAACTCGATCATTACTGCATATAGAGTGTCTATGGTGATTCCAAATAATATATATAGATGCGTCGATATGATATGTCAAAACCTTGTATACGTGTCCCGATATTTAAAGTGCGTAAAATATATAACAGAAAATTAAATAACGATAAATAAAGTGCGTAAAGTAAATAACAGAAATTTAATGTCGATAAATAAAATTGCGAGAATGTAAATTGCGATAAAATAAATTGCGATAAATAAAATGTAATCAGTTAGCTAGGATTTTGTTAGCGTGGATTCTTAACAAAATTTCTCATAGTTAATTTGTTTGTTTCTAACAAATTTTATTTTGTCCAATATTTTCTTCATTATGTCACTTGTCGGATTCTGATAGGTCAAAATCCAAATATGAAATTGAATGAAAATGGTTATTCTGTGATGAACGGATTCGTATAGCTGTGGTTGCAAGTAGGATAGTAAATGACTGTTGAATCAGATTCGAAGAATGTACAGTGTAACTTATTAATGCGAAATCTAAATATTCCTCGGGTATTACCTACCCGTTAAAATATTTTCACCATTAACAGTTTGTACAATAAAAATTTTAATTACAATCTTTATGAAAACATATATACATATATATTTTCTTCAGACGTAATTATGGATTTAATGAGTCAATATGATATTAAACTCATTTGATTTACCGTTAGAATAAGAATATATAATCTCTAAAACATTAGAGATTACCTAATCGCCATGTCGAACGAAGATAAATGATGTAGAACGATTCGTAGAACGATGATTATACTCGAGGTACATAATGAGATGTTGAGGCATGGATTGTTGAAACTTGGGTTGTTGGTTGTACTGGTCCCATTGGTGCTGAGGCTGGTGATGGTACCGGTGTTGGTGATACAGCTGGTGCTTGCAAATTGTATATCGTGCTCTCTAAAGTTAATACTCGAGCTCGGAGTTCTCTAACTTCTTCTACTAACCCTGGTTGATTATCAGTGTGAGGTAGTGGTCGGATATCTTCTCTAGTTCCGTTAATGGTAGATTCAAGACGAAAAATTCTTGCAAATAGGGTATAAACGGTGTTGCGAACGGGTTCGCCGGTGAGCGGGTCAAGTACTCCAAGGTTAGGTGGTAGATTCGATTCATGATATGGAGTACCTTCTTCCCTTCTCCATAGGGTGAGTATGTGGCGAACCCACCCCCATTTTCTCCAGTAATCACGGTAGTTGATTGGTTGGTGTGCTCCTGTCACGCTGTCTTCGGAGTCAGAGGAACTTGGTTGATTCGTAGAGGCCATCTTACGCGATCTCAGGAAAGATTTTTGGTATGAAGAGTTTAGTGACAACAATTTATAGTTGGATGGTATTCTCAATACATAATTTGCATAGATATATATAGTACCAGGATCCCTTAAATTAAGGAGAAATTTACGAGAGATATCAGGCAAGGTCTACAGTAACAGATACGCTAAGATATGAATTGTCAGATACGCTAAGATATGAATTTTGTCTATACACTATTCATGCAGTCAATGCAGCAAGACGTGTCTAGACTAAGAATGATAAGCAGATAATTTTCGACACAAAATGATAAGCAAAACTTTTTGACATGCAGACACGGTCGAAGTCCAGACTTACTAATGCATCCTAACGACTTATCAGTTAGACACACTAATGCAGACCTGGTTCGCTAAGACCTCTGCTCTGATACCAACTGTGAAGACCCGTCCTAATCCATCCGGACGAAATCCATATCGATTATAAATGATTCACAACAGTTGATTACATCGCGAGGTATTTGACCTCTATATGACACATTTTACAAACATTGCATTCAATTTTAAAAGTCATTCTTTCTTTACAACGAAAATTGACGGCATGCATACAATTTCAGAATATATCCAACTATAATTGACTTAATAATAATCTTGATGAACTCGACGACTCGAATGCAACGTCTTTTGAAATATGCCATGAATGACTCCAAGTAATGTTTCTAAAATGAGCAAATGCACAACGGAAGATTTCTTTCATACCTGAGAATAAACATGCTTTCAATTGTCAACCAAAAGGTTGGTGAGTTCATTAGTTTATCATAAATAATCATTTCATAATTTTAATAGACCACAAGATTTCATATTTCCATTTCTCATAAACATACGTCCCATGCATAGAGATAAAAATATCATTCATATGGATTGAACACCTGGTAACCGACATTCACAATATGCATATAAGAATATCCCCATCATTCCGGGATCCTCCTTCGGACATGATATAAATTTCGAAGTACTAAAGCATCCGGTACTTTGGATGGGGCTTGTTGGGCCCGATAGATCTATCTTTAGAGTTCGCGTCAATTAGGATGTCCGTTCCCTAATTCTTAGATTACCAGACTTAATAAAAAGGGGCATACTCAGTTTCGATCATTCAACCGTATAATGTAGTTTCAATTACTTGTGTCTATTTCGTAAAACAGTTATAAAAACAGCGCATGTATTCTCAGTCCCAAATATATATATTGCAAAAGCATTTAAAAAGGGATTAATGAAACTCACCTAATATATTTTGTAGTAAAAATACATATGACTATATTGAACAATGCAGGGTTGGCCTCGAATTCACGAACCTATATCAATTGTATATTTATTAAAACATATAATCGTAATCGAGCAAGTTTATATATATTATTATTAATAATATACTTGTTATATTTCATGTTATTTGGATAATTTTAATATATTTAATTTATATATTTTATATAGTTAATATTTATCATTATTTATATTATACATATATATGTAAGGTTTTATATATGATAACAATATATATTTGTGTATTAACTGATACATTTTATATATATAATTTAGTAATTATCATTTTAATAATAACCATATAATGATACGTAATATTAATATTATTGTAATGTATTGTTGTATAAAATATCTATTTGTAATAATACCAGTATTGACAAGAATGATAATAGTAATGATAATAATAATAGTAATAATATTAGTAGTAATAGTATCTATTTTAATGTATATGGTAATCTTAATAAAAATGCTAATTTTGATAATTTTAATTAAAATGATACTTTTAGTAAATGATAATAATATCAGTGCTAATAATACATATCAGATTTATCCTAAGTTTCTTATAATTTCTAAACTTATGACTACAGTTTCTATAACTTAAATTTGTAATCGTATTCATAATTGTACCTATATTTAAATAATTATGACCATTTTTCATAATTTTTATCGTATCACTTTTATTATTAATTTTGTAGCATGAATGTTGTTAATATGTTCATAATCATCTTAATGACGATAATCATAATATTACAATAATAATAATAATCATAATAATATTAATAATAATAATAATACTAATACTAATACTAGTAATAATAATAATAATATAGTGATAATAATAATAATAATAATACTTAATGATAATATTAGTAATAATAATAATGATAATACTATTAATTAGATAAATGATAATAATAATAATTATACTTTAATTCTTAGGAACTAATAACACTTATCTTAATAATAACCATAATCAATAATAATAATAATAATAATAATAATAATAATAATAATGATAATAATAATAATAATAATAATAATAATTATAATAATAATGAAGTAATAACAATAACAATAAAAGACTACTACCTCACAAGAATAGGTTTCAAAAAGAATATAATTGCCCTTGCCCGGACTCGAGCCCGAGACCTCTCGGATACACACAAACAACCTTAACCAACTGATCCATTCAATTTTTACTGATCATAACTCTTCTAAATATTATTTAACCTATTAACTTCTGTTTCCCTTTCATCTTCTCTTCAAACATATAAATCGGCCAAGACAATTTTAAATTGTCCCAATTAAGATATTTTAAAACATTTGTAAATAATAGAAATCAGATGTCAGATGTTAGCATTAAAAGGAAAACGAGAAAAAAAAATAAAAAATAAAAAAATAAAAACAAAAACTGCTACTGCAGTCTCAACGCATACAGAAAAAAAAATCTTGATTTTTAATTAGAGATCGTTTTAACAAAAACTTACTTCATGAAATAGGTTGCAAAACCCCTTTAGAAACTATCTGTGTACCTAATTGAATCTGAAACATCGAATTAAAAACGAATTTTGAGAAGAACTATTATTTTGACTTTTGAAAATATATTTTTGACTTCGAAATTCGACTTTGATTTTATGAATTAAGAACTGAAACTTTATATATAGATTAAATGAAGGATTTCTAACAATCCTCCATTTATAGATTTTTAAATGCGACACAGAATCGTGATTTGGCTCAAAAGTTGAAGAACGGGTTTTGCAGTCTGTTTAAAAAAAATATTATTAATTTAACTAATTTAACAGTATTGGGTTGTTGAAATTGATATTGGAAATGGAAGGTAGTTCGAATGGATCCAATATTACAATGAATTAGTCAATCTTATAATGGAATCAGTCGACAGCCAGTACAAATATAACAGGAATTAAATAAGAAAAAAATATATAAAAGCAGATTACGTTATCTACTGAGTTTGGATGTTTTCTATTGATTGAATCACAATAGGGGACAGAAACAAGATAATGCTACAGATTGAGAGCTACTGATAACAGATCCTGATTCCAAATGAGTACGTTCTATAATATAATGTATATTAATATATTAATTATTAGTAATTATAATTAATTAAAATCCTATTAATAATTGAATTAATAATAATAATAGTAATAATAATAATAATGTTAATATTATCAAATAATACTAAAAATGATATCAATAATAATTTATAATAATAATAATAATACTAATTATTAATGGTAATGGTAATAATAATATCCAATAATAATACTAATATTAATCATAAATACTAAAATTAAAATTTTATTATTAGTTATAATACTAATGGTATTAATAATCTTAATAAAGATAATAATAATACATAACCATTTATAGTAATTAAAATTATAATCTTACTACTAATTATGATATGAATAATGATAACAACAATACTAATAACACTAATATTAATAGTAGTTATGTAACAATTCAGTTGTATCAATTTCATATTTATGTAATATACAAAATATTAATAATAACTTTGTTATTAATATTAACTACATATTCTAATAATAGTAGTGAAAGTAATATTAATATTAGTAAAGGTAACAACTTAATTGCATTAGATTTCTTATCTATATCTATTATCTATAACAGTATAACTAATACTGATATTAATTATTAATATTAATATTAGTATTAATAATAATAATGAAAGTAATAAAATCTTATTTAATTTGTTTAATAATATATTGTTAATTATGTAATATTTAATAATCATATAATATATTATATAGTAACTTTTACTGAATCTTTATCATTTAACTATATATATATTATTTAATAATATACATAAATCTCATATGTCTATATATTCATTTTAGATTTTACTTAATTATTTTGTATCTTATTTAACATATCTAATTCCAATGTTTAAATTATATTTTATAATTTTAAATTACTACACATATTTATATTTACATATATATATATGTACAATTTTATTTACAAACAATGGTTCGTGAATCATCGGAATTAGTCAGAGAGTAATTGATTACGTGACTATAGTTCCAAAACTTTTGAGGTTAAAAATTACAGACTTTGCTTATCGTGTCGGAAACATATAAAGATAAAGTTTAAATTTAGTCAGAAATTCCCGGGTCGTCACATAGTTCGAGTCCCTCGAATTCCGACAACTATTCCGATAGTTATCCCGACAGTTATTCCGAATGGATAGTCATCTAAGCTCCGGAAGCAACGTCAGCAGAATGAATCAACCAATCATCCATCCCCAATTCATCTGATGGATTCGTAGTCGACTTAATCAATGGAGACGCGCAGAAGGTGATCCCTTCCACTAACCGAATTCACCTTTTGGCGAAGAACCTGAAGCACTTACCGGCGAACCTGTTCGTAACACCATTTTCACCCTCATTTCTCGAATATCTCACCACCATTATATCATAACTCAGATTCTAAACCTTATTCATCTGCTCGTTCCGACTGACAATCATCCTAGAGTAATAAGTCAAAGAACTTCGCGCTCGAATAATCAATTCGGAGAATATGGTGCAAAATGTACCAGCTTCAGCAACATCGCCGACACCAACAGTACCATCAATAACAGCACCAGTACCATCAATAATCCATGCTTCAATATCATCATCTGTACTTTGAGTATGATCTTCGTTCTATGTATTGTTCTACCTCATTTATCTTCGTTCGACATGGCGAATATGTAATCTCTAAAGTTTTTTAGATTATTTATTCTAGTTCCAACCGAAAAGCAAATGAGTTTAATATCATATTAACTCATTAAATCCATGAATACATCTGAAGAAAATATATATGTATATATGTTTTCATAAAGATTGTAATTAAAAATTCTCTTATACAAACTGTTAATGGTGAAAATATTTTAACGGGTAGGTAATACCGGAGGAAAATTTAAATTTCACATTAATAAGTTACATTGTACGTTCTTTGAATCTGTTTCAACAGTCATATACTATCCTACTTACATCCACCGATATACGTATCCGTTCACCAAAGAATAACTATTTTCATTCAAATTCAATTTCATATTAGGATTTTGACATATCAGAATCCAATAAGTGGCATAATGAAGAAAAAATAGACACAATAAAAATTGATTAGAAACAGACTAATTAACAATATGAAATTTTGTTAAGAACCCACGCTAAAAAAAATCCTAGCTAACTGTTCCTAGATAACTGTTCCTATATGATTATTTTCTTATAATATACTAGTTTTGGTTGAACTATTGGACTATTAAACTACTATCATTGGACAATTAAAAAGTAATTAAAAGAGTAGGAAATATTAATTACAACACATTTTGACTTAAAAGATCGTAAATAAATTACATCTACTACAGTTAAATATTTCCTCAAGTTGCCACTTGATTTCGTCTTAAACCTCATTTATATCTTCACGATTACATTCTGCGTTCAAACCTTTCATGATTCTTGAAAACACCTCAATCGATAGGATGAATTAACCACACTTCATCTACGGAAGGAAAGATTTATGCATATAGTTATGCACCTGAGAAACTCTCTGCAACTGAGTAAAAGTTTAACACGTAGCCGCGTCAGATCCTTTGGCATTTATTAGCAAAAAATAACTTTGCGATCCCTTTTCAAGGTAGCCAATTTTTCACAGCTCCAGCAAGCCAACTTCGACTTTTCATTCGAAGTAGCCTTACTATAATCCTGATATATACGATTACCCTTTTGATACCGGAATATTCTTTTATATTCCATTATATTACCAGCAGACATAACAGCAACCTCGTTATTTCTTGGCTTAAATCTCTCTAACAAATCATTATATTTATACATTGAAACCCTATCATATACTCATCCGTATCTTGTAACGAGAACTGCCATACCAATTACCAGGAATCAGCAATCAGTACTTTGAAAACTCACAGCATATCTACATTAACAGTTATATGTATGGCATTTATCTCTTAGAATTATGATCTCTCCTTCTGGAATTCTGAAAATCACTCAGTCACAAATCAATACTCTGAATGTTGAAAAAGCTGAAAGAAGCAGCAGAAACTGTAGACAACCGTAAACGATCTTAATCGTAATGATAAAGAATAGTATGTTGAAAAAGTTCAGAAAAGTTGGAACTAGAAAAACGGATTGAGCTAACCACGAAGGAGACCAAGGACAAATACAAGGACCATACCATATATTCAAAGAATCCAGGTAATTTTGGATCCGATGAAACCTTCAACGAATATCTTGCTCCGTACGCATGTTAAAATCTTACGGAAAATCTTTCTCCATCAACCATCGGACTTAGAAATTTCAAAATATCATCATCAATATCTTCGATATTTCTGAGGATATTATCATAAATATTCTCGTCCGAAATTATATACCTCCTCGTGCTTCCTGTGTATCATTATATTGGAAACATTCAATAGGAAATTTTGTACCGAAAAGCATATTATGCGAAACTATGAAGAAAGCCGTGGACAAATCACAAAGAATAAGTTTGACTTCAAAGAATCCAAATGATTCAATGTCTGCTAAAATCTTTAATGAATATCTTGCTCCATACTCTAAACCCTTGCAGATAATAATTTCTATCATCCTCTGATCTTAGATATTCCGAGATATTATCGTATCCTTCATTATAAATATCCTCCATATTTCTGGAGATATTTTGTAATTATTCTTTTCTGAAATCATTAATCTCTTCGTGCTATCAGTATTACATTATATAGAAACTGTTAGTTTCTATATTCTGTAAACTTTCGAGCTTAAAATATGAATGTTATTGAAGTAATGTTGGGAACTGATGCATGAGTTAGAATAATATAATGACACTTGATCAACGTGATTATATTACAATAATTCATGCTGAGTTTCTAATGGAACGTGATGATTCACAGATCATAACGTCATCATGTGCCATGTTACACGACTCTTACGTTCTGTCTAATTTATAAACATATCAAGAACATATTTCTCTTGATAGTCCTATCTTTCCTTGATTTATGGTAATTTGACAAGTCAAATTGTGCTATTACCATTTCTTTCTTAGGACATTAACAATGTTCATTCTGAAACTTATATCTGTGAATTCTGGACCATTACAAGAGATGCCCAATCGTAAGAAGAAGAAATGAAGGGACAAAACTCCGAAATAGAAATTGGAGTATAAATCGCAGCAAATAGGGGGAAGTATTAACTAGGGATGACAATGATTATAGAAAACATGAGCAAGAACTTTGAAGTATAAGGGAAGATATAAAGCCCGATAACAACACATAAACTACAAACCGTATATATCAATGTTTATCGCAACATAAAGACACGGGAGAATTAAAAACATTATAACCCCGAGGGCGAAGTAGAAGAAAACAGATTCCTCTGATGGTAATTGGAAAAGGAGAATGATTGTTGCGATAGTGAGGATAAGGACAAGGATCAGAATTGGATTAAGTATTTTCATAATCTTTTTAACTTGGGGATTGTATAGAAATGGTGAGAATAAGGGAACGGAAGAGCTTAATTTATAAAGGAAATATCAGACAGAGTAATCGAGGTGGATCACCGTATTTAATTTTATAGATCTTAATTTTCCTTACTCACCGAAGAATCAAATCCTTTAGATTTCGAAGATTTTCTTTACATCCCTTGAATTTCGGAATTCAACCAAGACAAGGTCAAAAGCTAAGACACACCTTAATTTCTAATTTCCACCGTGACTACATCAAAAGTTAAATCTCTATCTCAATCTGTTGTGACAGTTTCATTCGTACGCATCATATGATCGAATCGTTTTATCTATAGTAGTCAATAATGATAAAACTCCATTTGTCAACTTTTATTCGCCATGAAAACAATTTTATTGTTAACCATGACCACTTCACTCAAATTTCGGGACGAAATTTCTTTAACGGGTAGGTACTGTGATGACCCGACAATTTTTGACCAAATTAAAACTTGATCTTTATATAATTTCGACAAGATAAGCAAAGTCTGTATTGTTGAAATCTCAAAAACTTTGAACTGTGTTCATATAATCATTTACCTTCGACTGCTCTCGACGATTCACGAACCTTAATTATAAATAGAAATGTATATATATAAATAAGAATATATGTAAATAAATATATATTATAAATTAAACTATTATGCGATTTAATTGTTATGAAAAAATAACTTAAGATAATCTAAAAACTGTTATTTAAAAATGTTTAATTAATGAATATATAATATCTGGATAAAGTATACTTTAAATAAATGAAAAATAACAATTAGAATAATTAAGTACTATTAATAGATAGGTATATGTTATTATGAGTTCCATTAAAAACATATATATATATATATATATATATATATATATATATATATATATATATATATATATATATATATATATATATATATATATATATATATATATATATATATATATATAAATAAATATATATACAGAATTATTAAGATTACCATTTTCCTTATTACCATTATCATTAAAAATATAATCAATGTTATAAATACTATTATAAAGATAATACAAATTATTATTATTATCATTAATAATATCATATTTAAGAGTATTATTAATAATTACTTGTATTATCAATATTGTTAGGATTATTGTTAACTATTATTATAATTATGTATATATTATTCTTATTTGTATTAATATTATTATTTAGTATTATTATTAATATTAATTGTAATATTATTTTAATTATAATTAGTTATAATTAAATAGCTGTAAACAGATTGGGATCTCTTTGACATCACAATCGACTTTAGCTGTTTTTTTTTTCTTCCCCAAAATAAGTACCACTCTGTTTCCACTTGCTTTCGTTCTGTAGCTGATTATATCAAGTCGTACGAATCTGAATCTAAACAACAAGATAAAACCAAAATTTGTTAACAATCTTAATCAATCTTTTAAATTATTTTTTATTATCCATATCTGCTCCTAAATTGATTTTGTCAACGACTCCTTCAGCTATATATCAATCGAATATCTTAGATTGTGTAGACTTATTCGAACAACTATCACCATTATCAGCGATATCTCTTTTGCTTCTTTCATTTTCTGTTACATGAACATCATCACCACCTTCAACTCCACCATCACCGCTAGTAGACCACGAATAGTCATCATATTTTTACTACTACTCGTGAACACCACAACACGAACATGCAGCTGCTGCACCCACTTAATGCTCGAAACAAAATGACTATCGTTAAGGTATCTTATCGCCAACCACCACCTTTCCTCAATCACCACCCAACACCACCATCACAATTGAAACCCATGAAGAACTACTTCTTCCTGTTGTTAGAAAAATCGTGAAATTTATGAGCTCCTGCAACACAGCCTTATCTAGTGTTATTGTAATATTTTCTGCTGTGAAGATCAAACCAAACCAACTTGCAACCCTTCCCGTATGCTACTGCCATTATCGTTTTTCTGTTCCTTTTCGTGAAATCAACAAACACCACACACGCAAATATGCTTTACTCGAAGTATTTCTTGTATGTTCTCCACGACATGCTTTATATAAAAGTTGAGATAGTTTAATAATCATCAACCGACAACTTTAACCAAGTACTCCTTTCATTATTCTTTTGCTAGTGGCCAAGAAAAAGAAGAATATAATCAAGTGAGATGATGAGTGGAGCATTTAGGTTATAAAAAAAAAAGAAAAAAGATTTCGGTAACCACCCATTCGTATTCCCTTTTTCATTTTTTTTATTAACCGACCCCCACCAATTACGAATCCCTAAATCAGGTTATTGAGCTATGAAGGAGTTGGAGTTTATTATGGACCGTGTTCCATTTTCTTTCTTTGGACCGTTTTAAATAGATTTGCAATAGGTTTTGGATTAGATAACTACTTAGACTCTTGCTAATTTGGGCTCTTAAACTTCTGTTGGGCCTGCTGCTTTTATTTTTATTGATTGGTGATCGAGTATGGTGATGGAGAATGATGATACGAGTATGATACTACTACAGCTGTTACAAATCATTAACCTGCAAACCCTTTTCCTGTTACACACAAAGTTTCTGTTTCGGATTCTGTGTCTGTCGAAAAAGAACCACTATGTCACTGTTATTGTTACGGGTTCTATCTCTATAGTTTGTTAAACGAATTGGTGTTAGAAAATAAGGATAATGATAATGATTAGGTTATAATAATAATGATATGATAAGGAGAAAGTTCGTGGTATTAATTGAATGATGGTTAGATGACAATGGTTATTTGGGTTCATGATGATAATGATGAGAAGGAAGGAAAACAGATTTAGGTTAAAAGGATTTAATATCCTAGTTCTAACAGAAAAACAGAATCAGATGAATGGCTAAGTGTGTTAGTGGATTAATGAGAGGTCAAGGGTTCGAATCTGAGCAGTGGCATATTTTTTTTGAAAGCCTTTTTTAAACCCTTTTAAGGTAGTAATTCATTTTTATTAATTATTATTATTATGATTATTATTATTGTTATTGTGAATAAGTAAAAACAATTAATAGTTAAGGTTATAATTATATACATGTAGATTATAAATACAAATATAGTTATAAAGATGATTAAACTTCTAATTAAAGTGATGACTTAAAATGTAATATTATTATTTTCAAATATCATTATATTATTAGTATTATTGTTATTATTAATATTATTATTATTATTTTTATTCATTAATATTATTATTATTATTATTATTATTACAGTTACATTATTATTATGATCATTTTTACTAATAGTATCATTAAAATACCTATTAAAAATAAAATTATTATTTAACTTACCATTATTATTAAGAAATATTATTTTTACTAAAACTATCATTATTAATGTTATCAATATTATCTGTATCATTATCATTAAAATAAATACGAATACAAAAGTAACAGTATTAATGACATTATTAAGGTTATAAGCACAAAAATGAAGATTATATATATAAATATATATTTAATACACATAACTTAACTATAATTACATATCTATATATAAATGAAAATATATATAATGAAACTTATTAATCTACTGTATAAATTAATTACATCATTAATAATAACATATAGAAATTATTCGATTTCAAGAATATGTTTTAATATATATATACAATTGATATAGGTTCATGAATCCGAGGCCAACACTGCGTTGTTTAATGTCGTTATATGTATTTTTACTACAAAATACATTAGGTGAGTTTCATTTGCAGTTTCATTTGCTCCCTTTTTACTCATTACATTTTTGGGCTGAGAATACATGCAAATGCTTTATTAACTGTTTTACAATATTTATATGCGTGAGTTTCATTTGCCCTTTTTTACTCTTTACATTTTTGGGCTGAGAATACATGCAAATGCTTTATTAACTATTTTACAATATTTATATGTGTGAGTTTCATTTGCTCCCTTTTTAACTGCTTTTGCAATATATATTTTTGGGACTGAGAATACATGCACTGCTTTTATAAATGCTTTCCGAAATTGACACAAGTACTGAAAACTACATTCTATGGTTGGATTATTAAACTGAATATGCCCCGTATTAAGTCTGGTAATCTAAGAATTAGGGAACAGACACCCTAATTGACGCGAATCCTAAAGATAGATCTATCGGGCCCAACAAGCCCCATCCAAAGTACCGAATGCTTTAGTACTTCGAAAATTATATCATGTCCGAAGGAGGATCCCGGAATGATGGGGATATTCTTATATGCATATTGTGAATGTCGGTTACCAGGTGTTCAATCCTTATGAATGATATTTTGTCTCTATGCATGGGACGTATGTTTATGAGAAATAGAAATATGAAATCTTGTGGTCTATTAAAATTATGAAATGATTATTTATGTTAAACTAATGAACTCACCAACCTTTTGGTTGACACTTGAAAGCATGTTTATTCTCAGGTTTGAAAGAAATCTTCCGCTGTGCATTAGCTCATTATAAGGATATTACTTGGAGTCATTCATGACATATTTCAAAAGACGTTGCATTCGAGTCATTGAAGTTCATTAGAGATTATTATTATTAAGTAAATGACGGATTATGTCATTTATAGTTTGGATATTATGAAATGGTATGCATACCTATCAACTTTTGATGAAATGAAAGGTTATCTTTTAAAAACGAATGCAATGTTTGTAAAATGTATCATGTAGAGGTCAAATACTTCACGATGTAATCAACTATTATGAATCGTTTATAATCTATATGGACTTCGTCCGGATGAATTAGGACGGGTCCTTTCAGTTTATAGTTATAGAAATTAAATCAAAGTTTGGATATGAGTATTACCTTGAATAAGAAAGATAACCTACTGTAATTAACAATGGTTTCTTGATCTTAGATGATTACTTGGAATGGATTTGCAAGATTAAAAGTAAACTAGCAAACTTGAAAGGATTTTCGAAGTGTTCTTGAAGTGTTCTTCCTATGATGATTATTGCTTGATTCTTGAAGTAATTTTTGATGAAGATGATGATTAGTTTACTGTAAATTTCGTTCGTAAGTGTGTGTGTGTGTGTGTGTGTGTGTTTAGAGAGAATTATAAAGAGAATTGGAAGTGAAATGGATTGATTGGTGAGTGGAGAATGATGAGTGGTGAGTGGGGTTAAAAGGAGCTCTAGTTAGTTGACTAGTTCATAGTAGAAGTTAAATTTGATTAGTCATGCATGACATAATCAAGAGTGGAATCCCATGCTAGTTCTTATTGGTATATACTCATAGTAAGTACGTCTAGCAGCTGTGTATAATACGGGTACGAATACTGAATGACTACGAGTAGAATTGTTGATGAAAAAAATGAATGAAAATGTAATTGTAAGCATTTTTGCTAAGTAGAAGTACTTTGATATGTGTCTTAGTTAACGATCTTATTTAATGTTGTTGAAATCTTAAAATCAAATTTTTAACACATTTTTAATAAAGCGATATTAACCCAAAAAAAAATTTTTCAAGCTGAGCCAGGGGCTCTGTCCCTTGGACCCCGCCAGGGGTTACCACCCCTTGGACCCCGCTATCGGGGGCGCTGCCCCCGAACCCCCGTCATAATCAAGATAAGTTCAAACAATTGTGCACTCCACACTTTCCCCAAACTTGTTCGATTTTTAACAAGGTTATTTTGGTTAACAAATTAATCCCATTACAATTAAATCATATTGGTGACACAAATCACCAACAATAAATATATCTTGATATGATATATATACTTTAAAATGTCGTTACAACGATAATCGTTACATATATGTCCATATATATATATATATATATATATATATATATATATATATATATATATATATATATATATATATATATATATATATATCAACATATAGTTTTTACAAGTTTTAACGTTCGTGAATCGCCGGTCAACTTGGGTGGTCAATTGTCTATATGAAATCTATTTCACTTAATCAAGTCTTAACAAGTTTGATTGCTTAACATGTTAGAAACATTTAATCATGCAAATATAGTTTTCATTTAATATATAATCATGGAAAAGTTCGGGTCACTACACCACTGACCACTATATACATCCGCCCCTGTCCGGGGCAATGGTTTGGCATCATGTTCAAGCTTAGGCAAAACAATATGGCAAGCGGTTGAATGAGTTTGTTCGTACCAAATTTGAAAGAATAGGAATAACAAAGTATTTCGTGGAAAATGTTAGGGCACCCCGGGTGCTTTTAACGAAGTGCAAAGTAAATCTTTCGAGTGGATATCGCATCGGTTAAAAAAGAAGAAACTTGATTGGTTATCGTGGATAAATGACCCGAGTGTGTATTTGAAATTAATGTAATTTGTAATGTATATAGCGTGGTAGTTTGGTTTGCTCACTCTGCAAACGTGCATGTAAATTGTGTAGCCCTCTTCTGGGTGCTCGTGGTTTTCTCTAGTTGATTCGATGTACGGAGTATTTGTTTTCGCTTTAGAACTAATAAAATTTCCTTGCTTTAAAAGAAAAAAAAAAGATGTGTTGAGATTTGACAAAAACAACAACAATAATAATAATAATAAAAATAATAATATATTGATAATCTATAATAATAATAATAATAATAATAATAATAATAATAATAATAATAATAATAATAATAATAATAATAATAATAAATCTGTTTCTCGTTTTACATTCAAATAAAAGTAGATATGCATGATCACAAAATAATTACAAAATGTGATTCACGTTCTTTGTTCGAATTCGACAAAATACGTTGAATTGTTAAGAGTGCTTCTAATGTAGTAGTTCCTCCCTTCCTAGTCTTGAGTGTTACATCAGCGACACATCATCACTTTTTTTCTCAAGACTAAACTCATGACTAAACAATACCAACAAAGACATACATCCTCATAAAAATTAGGACCCACTATATTAATTAAATATAGTGTGGTACAAATATTATAAGCAAGTGTACGATCCTTTTATTCACTTACTCCGTCCACAAATATTTTAGAAAAGGACGAAGCAGCAGACGAGAAACAGGGGGACTCCGTGGGTTGCACCTTGGGCGCCTTGCTGCCATTGGTGTCCTCCTGGGCGGAGGTGTGGGCGGGAGGGAGAACAAGACCATTGAGAGCACTCTAAGGGTGGCCGGATATAATATATTTATCAAAAAAACAATAATTTTAGTGCAGCATATAAAATTTCAGAGTACGTAGTTGATATTTCAGGCAAGATACGGTCTCCTCCGGACAGAGGATCTGAACTTAAGGTAATCTTAAAATAGAATTTTGTAGACTTTTGAGTTATGAGCATTTGAGTTTTTTTAGTCAACTAAATCAAAATCCGTATAAAGGAGAGATATATGATAAAAATGAGGACACCTTACAAATTATGTGAGTCATCACAATTTTGATCGTATCTCTTTTATAAAGAGCTAATTTAGTCGATTCAAAAACTTAAAGGTTCATAACTCAGAGGACCACAAGTTTCATTTTTATTTTGTTTGGCTACCGACACTTCTCCTAAAAAGCTCTATCCTTCCCTTGATAATCGGACTACTAAACCTATTACCCGGAAAACTACATCTCTCATTGGCTAATCTTATATACATAACAAATAGAAGTGACATAGCTTTCATATTTACCAAAGAAACAACAACAACAACAAATGTTTACCAAAGAAACAAACATGTTAAATTGCATTTGCTAAAAGCAATTACACTACAAATGTTTTTTTCCTTTACTCCTAGCTTTACTTAGCATGGTGGGTTGTCCCCACAGGGCCACATCCTAAGGTGAAAAAATATATAGAGAAGATGAATGATCATATCACAAAATAAATATTAAATTTAAGGATTTTTACGATATTATACAATATACTGTTTAATATTATAAAACACAATTATCTTTACTATATAAAGAATTTTAATGTATGAATAATAATCATCATATTTAGAAAAAAATGTTGATATTTTCAGATAAATACAAATAATAATGCATCACTTGTAATCTTGTATTTACAAGTAGTTAATTTTACATCTATGATGATACAAAATATCATCACCCTTGTAGAAAAGATGGTATATGGTATAACAAGTTAAGGAGCCCGCGCTTCGCAGCGGAACTCCAAAGCAGGTTCTAATGAAAAACCCAGTGTTTGAAAAAAAGAAAAAACCGAAAGGTGGACCTAACTATTTAAAGTTTTTTTAAAAAGCATCCGTTTTGCGAGTAGTTATTTGCGTTGTGTTCGTAAAATTATTTCGAGTTGAACGGTATTGTTGAAAAAAATTAACTCGCGACGAGGGAGAAGATATGGCCCGTTGAAAATTTGGGTGGAGTTTATTTAAGATTTTTTGTGAGAATTTTGATTTGACTTTTTGCCCCCTGATTGGGGGGCTGATTTATATTTTGACTAAAGTTGGGAGCCGATTTGTATTTTGATCAAAGTTGGAGGGTCATTTTGAAAAATCGGATTTTAGTATTAAAATAATGCTATGAATGGTAAAAACATAGTTTCTATTGAACATATTTATATGAGTTGTAATCACTTGCATCCATTAATTTGCTTGAAATTCAAGGGCTTAATGAGAGCGCGACATGTGGCGCGAAAATCACATGTGATTGGAAAAAAATTTAAATTTTTTTTTTTCCAAAAAAAATGTTTTTGCAATATTTTTTTTGATTTTTTTTTTTTTTGCGAATTTTTTTACAATCACATGTGATTCTGCATGTCAATCACATGTGATTATGCATGTTAAATCCAATTACATGTGAATATGCATGTCAAATTCAATCACATGTGATTGTGCAGGTAAATCACATGTGATTGTAGGGAAAAAAAATTTCCAAATTTTTTTTTTTCACAAAAAATAAATTTTTTTATATATTTTTTTAATCACATGTAATTTTCGCGCCACATGTCACGCTTTTATTGGTCTCTTTGATCTCAACTTAATTTATGAATTCAAATGAATATTCCTCTGTATTTTATAATGGAATATTTTAAACAATACTCCGTAATATAATCACGAGAATGATTGTTCGGTCACTAACTTTATATGATTAAAAATATCCTTTAGATCAACAATATTTAAATGAATTCAAATTCATTGAACTTTAAAGTTTCTTAAAGTGATTCCCATTCTTCATTTTATTTTATTTTTTGATTAAATTAATGAAATGTTTGAAAGGGATTTGGAAGATGATTATGAAGTGCACATTTTATCTTAAAATTGTGCACAGTGCACTTCGAAAGAAAGCAAGTGACCGATGTTTGTCACAAATCTTTAATTAACTTTACTTGGTGGATTGTGTTTTACAGAAAATAAGCTACAAGCTATCTTTTATGGATTGAAAATTATATAAGTTTTTTAAGTTAAAATGTTTTAAAAAAATTGGAAACACGATTCATTTTTATGGAAAAATAACCAAATTATTAACTAGGAGCAATTCGTCATATTAAGAACCCCCAAAGAGGAGTACAACAAAACGAAAAATCAACAACAAATTCACAATCAAACTCAAAACCACAATATACGAGCTATATACACTAATCAAAAGCTACGAAAACTACAAAAAAAGATAAAAGAGAGATCCCGAAACATAACAACAGTGATGATCTCAAACACCAATAACGAAGGCCAGAATCATGCTCCATTTGGTAACTAAAAATATAATGGTAGGATGTTGACCTTTTCAAAGGAAAATAACTGAACAGAGAGAAATGCGTTGGTCACTATATTTGTATAAGAAAAAATTAAGTACAAAATGAGTTAGAGGAGAGGAGTAGGATAACAATTTTCATTTTCTTTTTTAATTTCAATTGGTTAATCTCATTGACTTTCATGTATGGAATTTTTCCTTGTGAAATATTTGTGTATGTAATAAAAAGTAGCGATACATTAAATTGGTTAAGTACACTTATTATTTTTGAAAAATAAGCGACTAGTACTTCAAGCATGATCAAAAGTTTTTGAAAGTGATTACGAATAGGCGCTCATCTCCCAACATGGATCTCGCAGGCTCTATATCATGTCCTCTTTCTAATTGTTGGAATTTGTCTTTGGCGTCTTTAGCTCTACTAACTAGGCAATACACTCTCCTGAATGAAAAACTTTCCTTATTCCCATATCATTTGTAATGATGCACAAAATAAACTATGCATGTTCAACTAAAAACAATTGTATTTAGAAAAGTGTTTGTTTTATTATCTATATGTTTATGTTTATATAAACCAATAATAACCCGCGATTTCACATAAATATTTAATAAAAATTATAATTTTATAAACTAATAGGTAAAAATTTTATGATTCATAATTTTAATTAATCAAATATTAAAAACTGATTAATTATCAAAAATACACAAGTAATTTTCATCTAGAATCAAATCTTTCTACTCTCGAATAGAGAGATGAATGACTTTTTTTCCTCACATTTGGAGAAATATTTCTCTATGTGTGGATGGATAAACGACTTATCTTTCATTCTAGGGTAGATAAATTATTAACTTTCAAATCAATGGTTGAATCTAAATATTGATTAGAACCCAACTAAATGAATAAAATAAGTTAGAGACGAAATTTGACATTATTATGAAATCGATAGCTGAAATGAAAAGGTACAAACACATCTAAATATTTTAGCATTGAAATTCAAATTTTATAAAGAGATTACATAGCAGTTGTTTACTTTGGATAAATTATTATTAAGATTAAGTGCTTAAGCCTTTAATGTTAACTCATTCCGTATTCGACGCGTTTGTTTCTCTAAATAACTTATAATGTTGAATGATTCAACATTCACTACTAAACTATTATGAACTAAAATAATATCTTAACCATTAATCACTTAAATTTTATGTTTATTTTAATTAAGATAAATTAATAACACTTATCAAATAACTATATTAATTTCTTATTTATACAAAAGGTTAAATAAGTTAACTATAAATTATTCATATTGTTCATTCAATTTGATTATAAAACATCTTATTTTAATTTAAAACCAACTTCATTCAGAATCTTTTAATTATTCAGATAATAAATCATTCAACGCTAAATCATCCGGCTGGCTAAACAACAAAGGGACAAAGTCATTTCTTTATTTAAAACATGTATTAGTTTTTATATACTCGTTGGTACCAAGGGAGATTCTAGCTATAGCGGTGTGAATGTTCCTTTAACCTTACTACTTTGAAAATTCATTATGTAATCTTCAATTTGTATAGGACGTCACTAAATTTCATTACAGAACCCCATGTATTGTTAAAATTTATGATTGTTTTAGTTAAATAACCACTAAAATACCATTTAAATGTAACTAACTTTAAAAGTTTTTTATTTGGGTACCCCATTAGATTTCACACTGTATTTACCATTGATTGATACCAATACTAATGACTAGTTCATCGTTGATGATCATAACAGTTAACCATAGGCGTCTTAGAGAGTGTGCGAGTGTGAGCAATCGCGCAGGGCCTTAAATTTTGAAAGGGCCCAAAATTATAAACAACCCATATATTATTATGATAGAACACAAAAATATATATATCAATTATAAAACAGTGTTACGCAATTGATTTCCAATTGAAAGATTATTATGACACAACAGATATGTACCAATCTGGTTAATTTTGCATTAAGTTTTAACTCATGTATAAGTCTTCAATGAACATTAAATAAATTAATCAAAAGTCGTAACGAATTAACCTTGATAATTATTGATAATGATAATATCAACTACATGAGCAAGAAAAATCACACCACCACTCTTAAGAAAACGTCGCCCCCGTGCATAAGTGCATAATGGTACGAGTCTTCTTCATTTATCGCCATGAATAATTAACTCTCCCCCACTTGGGGTCTTCACACGAATGAACTTATCATGGCATGCAATATCGGCTCTATAACGAGCAAGCCAATCCATACCAACAACAATATCAAACTCACCCAAAGTCATCGGAATGGGATCAATTTTAAACGTTTCGGTACCAAACACAACATTACAATCTGTGACGATCGCTCCAAATCCATATGGACAATACGTCATTTATTGATTTCATTGCGAGGTATTTGACCTCTATATGATACGTTTTGTAAACATTGCATTCTTTTGAAAAGGCACACCATAAATGAATATTTAAATCAAAGGTTTTCGACATCTGATGATTTCTACATATAGACAATCACCGTAAATAATAGTTTACAATAGTACTTCCATTGACAATGCAGTCAAAATAAGATATATGGTGATGATTTGGTGAATGCAACGTTTCCTTGAAAAATATGCCATGTACGACTCCATGTACATAGCTTGTCTAACATATAAGCAAACAGCGGAAGACTTCTAGAAAACCTGAGAATAAACATGCTAACAAGTGTCAACACAAAGGTTGGTGAGTTCATAGTTTTAGTGTTTCGCATAATCTGTATATAAAGGTGAATCACAAGTTTTCAGTTGTTTCATCCAGAAACGTTTATCAAAATATTCTACAAGATTGAGTACCCTGGTAACTAAGCTTTAACTTTATAATAAGTACCCCTGTTTTAACATACATGCAACTAACATGTACAATACACGCAAACCAACATGTACTAACCTCAAATAGCATACGTCTGTTTTATAGTTCAAGCTAGGGTTTCTATACCTGGAACAGACGGGGATGTCAAGCCCTATGGATCCATATACTACTATTCGCGCCCACCAGTTCTTATAACCGGCAGCTACTAGTTACCAAAGCTAAGGGATTTTTGGTTCAAACTCGGTGTAGAATTTAGTAAGTACTTGTATCCATTGCGTTTAAAATAAAGTGCATGTATTCTCAGCCCAAAAATATATTTTGCAAAAGCAATTAAAAAGGGAGCAAATGAAACTCACCTTAGCAGCAAATAAAGTCGTTCACCAAAATGTGACTGAAACTCGGATTAACAAATAACCGTAGATCTCAACCTAGAGAACATATGTTGGTCAATAAATGTCTATCAAGCTAGGTCTGTTCATAGTGTATCACAATCCTAATGCTCGAGATCGACATACAAAAGTTATCCAAAGTCGTTTCAAAAAGTCAATTTTGACAATAGTTCAACAAAACGAGACATACCTTATATAAGGAGTCATTTACTCGGTTGGTAATATTCAAAAATTCATTTTATCAATCTCGTAAACAAGTTGTCCCGTTCATATTGATTATAAACGTTCCATATTAATTGATTTCGTTACGAGGTTTTGACCTCTATATGAGACGTTTTTCAAAGACTGCATTCATTTTTAAAACAACCATAACCTTTATTTTATCAATAAAGGTTTTAAAAACATTACGTAGATTATCAAATAATGATAATCTAAAATATACTGTTTACACACGACCATTACATAATGGTTTACAATAGAAATATATTACATCGACATATGTTTCTTGAATGCAGTTTTTACACAATATCATACAAACATGGACTCCAAATCTTGTCCTTATTTTAGTATGCAACAGCGAAAGCTCTTAATATTCACCTGAGAATAAACATGCTTTAAACGTCAACAAAAATGTTGGTGAGTTATAGGTTTAACCTATATATATATCAAATCGTAACAATAGACCACAAGATTTCATATTTCAATACACATCCCATACATAGAGATAAAAATCATTCATATGGTAAACACCTGGTAACCGACATTAACAAGATGCATATATAAGAATATCCCCATCATTCCGGGACACCCTTCGGATATGATATAAATTTTGAAATACTAAAGCATCCGGTACTTTGGATGGGGTTTGTTAGGCCCAATAGATCTATCTTTAGGATTCGCGTCAATTAGGGTGTCTGTTCCCTAATTCTTAGATTACCAGACTTAATAAAAAGGGGCATATTCGATTTCAATAATTCAACCATAGAATGTAGTTTCACGTACTTGTGTCTATTTTGTAAATCATTTATAAAACCTGCATGTATTCTCATTCCAAAAATATTAGATTTTAAAAGTGGGACTATAACTCACTTTCACAGATATTTCCTTCCTCGAAAATAAGACTTGGCCACGGATCGATTCACGAACCTATACAAATATGTACATATATATCAAAGTATGATCAAAATATAATTACAACCATTTTTATTATGTTTTAAAGATTTGAGTGTATTAAGTCAGCTGTCCTCGTTAGTAACCTACAACTAGTTGTCCACAGTTAGATGTACAGAAATAAATCGATATATATATTATCTTGAATCAATCCACGACCCAGTGTATACACATCTCAGGCTAAATCACAACTCAAAGTATATATATTTTTAGAATCAACCTCAACCCTGTATAGCTAACTCCAACATTACTGCATATAGAGTGTCTATGGTTGTTCCAAATAATATATAAACATGGGTCGATATGATATGTCAAAACATTTGCATACGTGTCTATGGTATCCCAAGATTACATAATATATTAGAATACATGTATAATACAATATAAGTTAGCTAGGATATGATTTGTATAGATTTGTTAAACATTTCCCGTAGCTAAAAAGATCAAAAATATCCAATCTTGTTTTACCCATAACTTCTTCATTTTAAATCCGTTTTGAGTGAATCAAATTGATATGGCTTCATATTGAACTCTAATTTAAGAATCCAAATAGAAAAAGTATAGGTTTATAGTCAGAAATTTAAGTTACATGTCAATTACTAAAAAGGTAGTCATTTCCGTCGAAAGAACGACATCTTGATGACCATTTTGAAAAACATACTTTCACTTTGAGTTTAACCAAGATTTTTGGATATAGTTTCATGTTCATATGAAAAATCTTTTTCCCAGAAGAACAACTTTTAAATCAAAGTTTATCATAGTTTTTAATTATCCAAACCAAAACAGCCCCCGGTTTCACTGCGACGGCGTATATCCGATTTTTTGGTGTTCATCGTGTTTTCAGGTTTTAAATCATTAAGTTAGCATATCATATAGATATAGAACATGTGTTTAGTTGATTTTAAAATTCAAGTTAGAAGGATTAACTTTTGTTTGCGAACAAGTTTAGAATTAACTAAACTATGTTCTAGTGATTAAAAGTTTAAACCTTCGAATAAGATAGCTTTATATGTATGAATCGAATGATGTTATGAACATCATTACTACCTCAAGTTTTCTGGATAAAACTACTGGAAATGAGAAAAATGGATCTAGCTTCAAAGGATCCTTGGATGGCTTGAAAGTTTTTGAAGCAGAATCATGACACAAAAACAGTTTAAGTAAGATTTTCACTCGAAATAAGATTGTTATAGTTGTAGAAATTGAATCAAAGTTTGAATATGAATATTACCTTGAATTAGAAATATAACCTACTGTAAATAACAAAGGTTCCTTGATCTTAGATGATTACTTGGAATGGATTATAAAGCTTGGAAGTAGACTTGCAAACTTGGAAGTATTCTTGATTTTTATGAAACTATACTTATGGAATTTATGAAGAATACTTAGAACTTGAAGATGAAACTTGAGAGAGATCAATTAGATGAATAAAATTGAAGAATGAAAGTGTTTATATGTGATTTTGGTCGTTGGTATATGGATTAGATATAAAGGATATGTAATTTTGTTTTCATGTAAATAAGTCATGAATGATTACTAATATTTTTGTAATTTTATGAGATATTTCATGCTAGTTGCCAAATGATGGTTCCCACATATGTTAGGTGACTCACATGGGCTGCTAAGAGCTGATCATTGGAGTGTATATACCAATAGTACATACATCTAAAAGCTGTGTATTGTACGAGTACGAATACGGGTGCATACGAGTAGAATTGTTGATGAAACTGAACGAGGATGTAATTGTCAGCATTTTTGTTAAGTAGAAGTACTTTGATATGTGTCTTGAAGTCTTTAAAAAGTGTAAGAATACATATCAAAGCACAACATGTATATACATTCTAATGGAGTCGTTAAGTCTTCGTTAGTCGTTACATGTAAGTGTTGTTTTGAAACCTTTAAGTTAACGATCTCAATTAATGTTGTTAACCCAATGTTTATTATATCAAATGAGATGTTAAATTATTATATTATCATGATATTATGATGTATGAATATCTCTTAATATGATATATACATTAAAATATCATTACAACGATAATCGTTACATATAAGTCTCGTTTCGTAATTCTTGAGTTAGTAGTCTTGTTTTTACATATGTAGTTCATTTTTAACACACTTAATGATATATTTAAATATCATTTTATAATGTTAAATATAGTGTATCAATATCTTAATATGATACATATATATTTAGTAGACGTTATCATAACGATAATCGTTATATATATCATTTCGAGTTTCTTAACTTAGTAATCTCATTTCTTATGTATATCACACATTGTTAATATACTTAGTGAGATACTTACTCATCATAATCTCATGTCAACCATATATATATGTCTATATATACCACAACGTGTAGTTTTTACAATTTTGTAACGTTCGTGAATCGCCGGTCAACTTGGGTGATCAATTGTCTATATGAAACTTATTTCATTTAATCAAGTCTTAACAAGTTTGATTGCTTAACACGTTGGAAACATTTAGTCATGTAAATATCAATATCAATTAATATATATAAACATAGAAAAGTTTGGGTCACTACAGTACCTACCCGTTAAATAAATTTCGTCCCGAAATTTTAAGCTGTTGAAGGTGTTGACGAATCTTATGGAAATAGATGCGGGTATTTATTCTTCATCTGATCTTCATGCTCCCAGGTGAACTCGGGTCCTCTACGAGCATTCCATCGAACCTTAACAATCGGTATCTTGTTTTGCTTAAGTCTCTTAACCTCACGATCCATTATTTCGACGGGTTCTTCAATGAATTGAAGTTTTTCATTGATTTGGATTTCGTCCAACGGAATAGTGAGATCTTCTTTAGCGAAACATTTCTTCAAATTCGAGACGTGGAAAGTGTTATGTACAGCCGCGAGTTGTTGAGGTAGCTCCAGTTGTTAAGCTACTGGTCCGACACGATCTATAATCTTGAATGGTCCAATGTACCTTGGATTTAGTTTCCCCGGTTTACCAAATCTAACAACACCTTTCCAAGGTGAAACCTTAAGCATGACCATTTCTCCAATTTCAAACTCTATATTTTTTCTTTTACTGTCCGCGTAGCTCTTTTGTCGACTCTGGGCGGTTTTCAATCGTTGTTGAATTTGGATGATTTTCTCGGTAGTTTCTTGTATTATCTCTGGACCCGTAATCTATCTATCCCCCACTTCATTCCAACAAATCGAAGACCTGCACTTTCTACCATAAAGTGCCTCAAACAGCGCCATCTCAATACTAGAATGATAACTGTTGTTGTAGGAAAATTCTGCTAACGGTAGGTGTCGATCCCAACTGTTTCCGAAATCAATAACACATGCTCATAGCATGTCTTCAAGCATTTGTATCGTCCTTTCACTCTGCCCATCAGTTTGTGGATGATAGGCAGTACTCATGTCTAGACGAGTCCCCAATGCTTGTTGCAACGTCTGCCAGAACCTTGAAACAAATCTACCATCCCTATCAGAGATAATAGAGACGGGTATTTCATGTCTGGAGACAACCTCCTTCAAATACAATCGCGCCAACTTCTCTATTTTTTCATCTTCTCTCATTGGCAGGAAGTGTGCTGGCTTGGTGAGACGATCAACTATTACCCAAATAGTATCATAACCACTTGCAGTCCTTGGCAATTTAGTAATGAAATCCATGGTAATGTTTTCCCATTTCCATTCCGGGATTTCAGGTTGTTGTAGTAGACCTGACGGTTTCTGATGTTCAGCTTTGACCTTAGAACACGTTAAACATTCTCCTACATATTTAGCAATATCGTCTTTCATACCCGGCCACCAAAAATGTTTCTTGAGATCTTTATACATCTTCCCCGCTCCGGGATGTATTGAATATCTGGTTTTATGTGCTTCTTTAAGTACCATTTCTCTCACATCTCCAAACCTTGGTACCCAAATTCTATCAGCCCTATATCGGGTTCCGTCTTCCCGAATATTAAGATGTTTCTCTGATCCTTTGGGTATCTCATTCTTCAACTTTCCTTCTTTTACAACCCCCTATTGCACCTCCTTTATTTGAGTAGTATGGTTAGTACGAATAATTATATTCATAGCTTTTACCCGTATAGGTTCTCTGTCCTTTCTACTCAAAGCGTCGGCTACCACATTCACCTTCCCGGGTGGTATCGAATCTCAAAATCATAATCATTCAACAGTTCAATCTACCTGCGTTATCTCATATTCAGTTGCTTCTGATTAAATATATGTTGGAGACTTTTGTGGTCGGTATATATAATACTTTAGACTCCATATAAATAATGCCTCCAAGTCTTTAATGCAAAAACAACAGCACCCAATTCCAAATCGTGAGTTGTATAATTTTGCTCGTGAATCTTTAATTGTCTAGACGCATAAGCAATCACCTTCGTTCGTTGCATTAATACACAACTGAGACCTTGCTTTGATGAATCACAATAAATCACAAAATTATCATTCCCTTCAGGCAATGACAATATAGGTGCCGTAGTTAGCTTTTTCTTCAATAACTGAAACGCCTTCTCTTGTTCATCCTTCCATTTAAATTTCTTCCCTTTATGCGTTAATGCAGTCAAGGGTTTTGCTATTTTGGAGAAATCTTGGATGAATCTTCTGTAGTAACCAGCCAATCCTAAAAATTGACGTATATGCTTCAGAGTTTTTGGGGTTTCCCACTTTTCAACGATTTCGATCTTTGCCAGGTCCACCTGGATACCTTCTTTGTTCACTATGTGACCGAAGAATTGAACTTCTTCCAACCAAAATGCATACTTTGAAAACTTAGCGTACAGTTTTTCTTTCCTCAATACTTCTAGCACGTTTCTCAAATGTTCTTCGTGCTCTTGATCATTCTTTGAGTAAATAAGTATGTCATCGATGAAAACAATGACAAACTTGTCAAGATATGGCCCACACACTCGGTTCATAAGGTCCATGAACACAGCTGGTGCGTTAGTCAATCCAAACGGCATAACCATAAACTCGTAATGACCATAACGCGTCCTAAAAGCAGTTTTTGGAATATCATCCTCCTTTACTCGCATTTAATGATATCCAGAACGTAAATTGATTTTCGAATAAACCGACGAGCCTTGTAGTTGATCAAATAAGTCGTCAATTCTCGGCAGTGGATAACAGTTTTTGATGGTAAGTTTATTTAACTCTCGGTAGTCAATACACAACCTAAATGTACCATCCTTCTTCTTAACAAACAAAACAGGAGCTCCCCATGGTGATGTGCTTGGTCGAATGAAACCACGTTCTAGTAGTTCTTGCAGTTGGCTTTGCAGTTCTTTCATCCCGCTGGGTGCGAGTCTGTAAGGAGCACGAGCTATTGGTGCAGCTCCTGGTACAAGATCTATTTGAAATTCAACAGATCGATGTGGAGGTAGTCCCGGTAATTCTTTCGGAAATACATCGGGAAATTCTTTTACGACGGGAATATCATTGATGCTCTTTTCTTCAGTTTGTACTTTCTCGATGTGTGCTAGAACAGCATAGCAACCTTTTCTTATTAGTTTTTGTGCCTTCAAATTCCTAATAAGATGAAGCTTCGGGTTGCCCTTTTCTCCGTACACCATTAAGGGTTCTCCTTCTTCTCGTACAATGCGAATTGCATTTTTGTAACATACGATCTCTGCTTTCATCTCCTTCAGCCAGTCCATGCCAACTATTACATCAAAACTCCCTAACTCTACTGGTATCAAATCAATCTTAAATATTTCGCTACCTAGTTTAATTTCTTGATTCCGGCATATATAATCTGCTGAAATTAATTTACCGTTTGCTAATTCGAGTAAAAATTTACTATCTAACGGCGTCAATGGACAACTTAATTTAGCACAAAAATCTCTACTCATATAGCTTCTATCCGTACCCGAATCAAATAAAATGTAAGCAGATTTATTGTCAATAAGAAACGTACCCGTAACAAGCTCCGGGTCTTCCTGTGCCTCTGCTGCATTAATATTGAAAACCCTTCCGCGGCCTTGTCCATTCGTTTTCTCCTGGTTCAGGCAATTTCTAATAATGTGGCCCGGTTTTCCACATTTATAACAAACTACATTGGCATAACTTGCTCCGACACTACTTGCTCCGCCATTACTCATTCCGACACCATTTGTTCCTTTCGTTCTGTTAACCCCTAGTCCGTAGACCTCACACTTCGCCGCGCTATGACCATTTCTTTTACACTTGTTGCAAAATTTGGTGCAGAACCCCGAGTGACACTTTTCACACCTTTGGAATAGCTGCTTCTGATTGTTGTTGTTGTTGTTATGGTTGTTATTATTGTTGGGATGATTATTGTAGTAGTTGTTGTTGTTGTTGTGCCGTTTGTTGTAGTTACGATTGATGTTGCGATTGTTGGGATAGTTGTTGTTGTTTTGGTGACTCTTATCACCGTTTTCCTCCCACTTTCTTTTGACTAGCTTCACGTTGGCCTCTTCGGCCGCCTGTTCTTTAATTCTCCCCTCAATCTGGTTCAAGTGTTTGTGAGCCATTCTACATGCCTTTTGTATGGAGGCAGGCTCGTGTGAACTTATATCTTCTTGGATTCTCTCCGGTAACCCTTTCACAAATGCGTCTATCTTCTCTTCCTCATCTTCGAACGCTCTCAGAAACAATAGGCACAATTCTGTGAATCATCTTTCGTACGAAGTAATATCGAATCCCTGTGTTTGTAACCCTCTAAGTTCTAACTTGAGCTTATTGACCTCGGTTCTGGGACGGTACTTCTCGTTCATCAAGTGCTTGAATGCTGACCACGGTAGCGCGTAAGCAGCATCTTGTCCCACTTGCTCTAGATAGGTATTCCACCATGTTAATGTAATACCTGTGAAGGTATGCGTAGCGTACTTCACTTTGTCTCCTTCAGCACAATTACTTATGGCAAACACTGATTCAACTTTCTCGGTCCACCGTTTCAATCCGATTGGTCCTTCGGTCCCATCAAATTCTGAAGGTTTGCAGGCAGTGAATTCCTTGTAGGAGCATCCTACACGATTTCTTGCGCCCTTAGCTATATTGCTAGATTCAGAGTTATTGTTGGTATGTAGTGCGGCCTGTACTGCGGCTATGTTTGAAGCAAGAAAGGCACGAAATTCCTCTTCGCTCATATTCAAGGTGTGTCGAGTAGTCGGTGCCATTTCCTTCAAAATAGTCAAATGAAACAAGTTAATCATACAGAATATTAAGAGTAGTCAATAGTATCTCGTAGCATAATATGAACTCATTTATAAAAGCTTTTTCTTCATATTAGCGTTTTATAAGTTTAAATTCGGGTACTACCTACCCGTTAAGTTCATACTTAGTAGCTAATATACAATTCAACTACTACAATTCCATATGAAAAACTGATTATAATTGAAATGCCCCGTCCTAATCCATCTGGATGAAGTCATCAACATTTGATCCCAGAGCGATGATCGACTCCAAGTAATGTCCTTAAAATGAGCAAATGCACAGCGGAAGATTTTTTTCATACCTGAGAATAAACATGCTTTCAAGTGTCAACCAAAAGGTTGGTGAGTTCATAAGTTTATCATAAAACAATAAAATTCATTATTTTGATAGACCGCAAGATTTAAATCCTGCATGGTACAAATGGGCCCGAATCCTATACCCACCTGTAATGTACATGCGATATCTTTTAAATACAGTACACCTTTCTCGTGTACAAAATCATCTTTCATAATTCTTAGTAACCGTACACATATCTCGTGCACAAAAACTAATACACATATCCTGTGTATAAAAATCATTCTCTCGATACATAACATTCATATCAATTGGTGGCAATTATCATGTCCACATAATTCAATGGTGGCAATTATCATGTCCACATAATTCAATGGTGGCAATTATCATGTCCACATAATTCAACGGTGGCAATTATCATGTCCACATAATTCAATAATAATTCGCAGAACTTCTGTCTGCGTAATAATTCATTCGAGGAATGTTTTGTTTATGTCTATCTCGTCAAATATTTATAAAAGCATTTCATGTATTCGCAGTTCAAAATATATTCCAAAAGCATTTAATAAAGAAGTTGTAAAAACAGCGCATGTATTCTCAGTCCCAAAAATGTAAAGAGTAAAAGGGATCATATGAAACTCACCATATTGTATTTTGTAGTAAAAATACATATGACTATATTGAACAATGCAGGTTGGCCTCGGATTCACGAACCTATATCAGTTGTATATTTATTAATATACATAGTTGTAATCGGACAAATATATATATAAATTTATCAATTATATCCTTTTTATGTTAATAACTTATATGTTCTAGGTATTCATTTTTATATATATTTTAGCTAAATAAAATATAAATTTTGTTATATTATATATTAAGTGTATTTTTATATATATATATTTATATATATCATTTGTTTGTTAAAAATAGTATTTTAATAATACTAAGATAATATTTGTAGTGATAAAATTAATAATAATGATAATCATACTAACAATTAAAAAAGGATACTAATAATGATATTTATAATAATAGATGGTATTATGTTCATAATAATGATAATAATAATAATGATCATGATAATAATAATAATAATACATATATTAATATTAGTTAATAATAATAACAATAATACTAAGTAATGATAATAATTTTAGTAATAATAACAATTATAACATTAATAATTAATAAAAGTAATAGCAATAACAATAATAAAAATTTTTGGTAATGAGTTATACCTTCTAAAGTTTAAATAAAAAGAAACACCCCGAATCGGGTTCGAACTCAAGACCTCTCGTTCCCTAAACACACTCCCATACCATCTGAGCTAACTTGTTTTTCTTTATTATATCCATACCCAATTTTATTTAACCTGCTGTTATCTGTTATCCTCTTCTTTTTAAATTTAAAACCTATATAGCAGGTTAATCATCGTAATCTGTTATCAAAATAGAGTAGGAACCAGGTAAAAAGAACGATGGCTTTAAATTCGTGGCCCAACAGAAGAAAGGTTATGGCCCAACTGGAAATCACATCATATTCGGCCCAAATCAAAACATATAAGCCCGTATATAAAGCCTAATTCTAAAAGTCCGTTAACTTGTGGGTAAACTGATCCACCAAACCCAATACATGTTTTAAAATAAAAAGCTCGATGAACTAGTGGTGTGGGGTTTCGTCTGGGAGTAAGAACAACAAAGGCATTATCCCCTTTTCATATTACTTGTTCGATTAGAATCATGGATTAACAGAAACCTAAAATAGTTGCAACAGCATCGAGTGGCGATTGTTTTGAGTTTGGTTAAATAGAATACAATTGTAACAGTAATAAAGGGAATTTGCAGGTTCACTTACATCATTGTTACATTAACGTGCACTGTTAACCTTCTCTTCCATTTATGTCCATCGTAATAGTGAACCAGCGAGCAACAATGGCAATCATCTAGCAACCTTAAACGAAGCAAAATGGGTTTTGGCTTAAACAGAAAACAGAAACCAAGTATAGCTGGTGGCGGTTGACAGGTTGTAGCAACAAAGAGGGAGTATGCGTGATGGGGTGGTTTTTGTGGTGGTTCTTCATTGAATCATAAGAAAATCATAAGTGTTGCAAGTTGTGGATGATGATCGATAGAGGTTGGAGATGAGAGAGATATTCGATGATGATGATATAAGAGGTTGAGATTGCATCTTAAGTGAAGATAAGATGAGTAGGAGTTAGAAACCATTCAATGAATGTATGTGTGTGTGGTCCTTGATTGCAAGTGTACCCAATAAAAAAATATACGGGGTATATATAATCAAAAACCGTACAAAAGAAATTATATGTATCTATTGTAGTTTTGGTTAAAAACAAAATTAAAAAGTGTTAAAATAATTGGTGATCTAGTGGATTATTATTCAATTGATATAAGTTTTAAAAGTTGTTGGATATGATGGCATGGAGAGACAAGAAAGAGGCAATTTAAAAATACAAGTGGTTGTTAGTGTATGCATGTGTCTAGTCATATGTGCATGTATATATGTTAAAGGGTTTAGAAAAAAACAAACACAGTAATATTCAATATATATCGATGCATTCATATATGTATATACATAAAGTTGTTGAAACAAACAAAAGCATTGGTTAACTTTTAAATAAAGTAAATCATATTCACAATGTTTAAATAAAAACAAGAAATAGTAATAGGTAACTAGAAAGAAATAGCAGCGGCCAGAAGTAGTAGTAGTTGGAGATAGTTGGCAAAAAGTAATTTTGATTCCATTGATTTGTTAGACATTGGAATATAGATGCATATTATGTATGTATATCTTAAAGTCAAGATAGAACAAAAACAATAATATGAATATCACCACTATTTGTCCCACCTCAAGTCCACTAGGGAATAACAAACAAAAAGAAGATATATACCCATTATATTTTGTTGGACAATAATCCAATTATCCAAAGTAAAAAACAACAAAACATAAAATATCGATTACAACATAATTTGATATAATGTTAATGATTAATTAATTTTTTTAACCAATAAGGTGGTGGCATTTTAAAAGGTAGTGGATTAGTATGAGTATGAATTAGGATCATAATATAAATATGCATGTATACGAACATTACAATAACAATCGTCACCTAATATCAAGTTATGATTATTTTATATATAAACTATTGTTCGTGAATCGTCGAGAGCAGTCGAAGGGTAATTGATTACATGAATATAATTTCAAAATTTTTGAGACTCAACATTACAAAATTTGCTTATCGTGTCGGAATCATATAAAGATTAAAGTTTAAATTTGGTCGGAAATTCTCGGGTCATCACAGTACCTACCCGTTAAAAGAAATTTCGTCCCGAAATTTGATTGAGATGGTCATGGCTGAAAATAAGTATGTTTTCATGACGCATACGAGCTAGAAATTAGAGTTCTATCATCATTGAGTAATATGGATGAAACATTTCTATTACACGAAGAGTATAAGTGAAGCTATCACAAAAGAGTAAAATGAGAAAATATTATTTCATCATATCCTTTGACGTAGATATGGTTGATTTCAAGAGTTCAAGGGATTTGGAGAAAATCTTCGTAATAAGATTTGATTCTTCGGTAATCAAGGGAATTAGGATCCGCTTTAAATGCGATCATCTGTTTTGATTGCTTTGTTAGATATCTCACTATAAATCCACCATCTTCGTTTCCTTACAACTCACACCTTCTATCTTTTCTCCTCAATTCATACCTTAAAATATTCGTTAATATGCTCCATCCCATTCTGATCCTTGATATCCTCTTAACTTTCATATCTGTCATTCTTCTTTTTCATTTACCACTGGAGAATTTTATTTACTTTTACTATTACCTTAGGGTTATAGTGTTTTTAATTCTCCCGTGCCTTTACGTGGCAATACATATTGATATGCACGGTTTGTAATTTATATGATGTTGTCGAGCTTTTTATTTCCTTTTATATTTAAGGGTTCTATACTTTTATCTCCTCTTCCCGACTACAAGTCAAGCGAATAATGATCCGGAATTCGTAGTTATGGATTTTGAAATGAACATAGTTAATGTTCTTAAGAAAGAAATCGTAATGGCACGATCTTGATTTGACAAATTACCAGAATATCTCGGAAAAGATAGAAATATCAAGAAATATGTCTTTGATATGTTTATAGATTAGATAGAATGTAAGAGTCATGTAACATGGCATATGATGATGGTACTGAGAATCATCACATTCCATTAGAAACTCAGCATGAATTACAGTAATATAATCACGTTGATCAAGTGTCATTATATTATACTAACTCATGCATCAGTTCCCAACACTACTTCAAAACATTCCTATTTTAAATTCGAAGGTTCGCAGAATATAGAAACTAAAATAGTTTCCTTTTATGATATAATACGGATAGCACAGAGAGATAATTAATATCGAAATTGAATATTTATGAAGATATCTTCAGAAATATTGAGGATATTTACAATGAAAGATACGATAATATCTTGGAATTTCTAATATCGAAGGATGGTGAAGAAAATTCGTCCGCAAGAGTTTTGGAGTCAGAAGCAAGGTATTCGCTAAAGATTTCAGCAGGCATTGAATCATTTGAATTCTTTGAAGTCAAACTTATTCTTTGTGATTTGTCCAAGGTTTCCTTCATAGTTTCACATAATCCGCTTTTCGGTACTAAATTTTTCTATTGAGTGTTTCCAATACTCCATTCTCTATCATCAAACTTTCGACGGTTAAGGTCGTGTACAGTTTTTTTTTTTTTTTTTTTTTTTTTTTTTTTTTTTTTTTTAGAATTTGTAGTATTGATTTGTAGACTGGGTGCTTTTCAGAATGAAAGATCATAACTCTAAGAGATAAATGTTATATGTTTACATATAACTGTTGATGTAGACATGCTGCGTGGTTTCAAAATACTGATTGCTGATTCTCGGTATTTGGTACGGAAATTCTCGTTATCAGATGCAGATGAGTAGATGATAGGATTTCAATGAATATAATAACTTTTCATAAGGTCAAAGATCAATGAAGTTGCTGGTAAGTTTACTGCTAATGTTGTGAGATATAAACGGTTTTTCGATAACAATAACAATGGCAAACGTATGTATATGAAAGTTATAATAAGGTTGATTGGAACGAAAAGTCGGAATTGACTTGTTGGAGCTGTGACAAAATTGACTAATTTGAAGAGGAACTGTAAAGTTATTTTCGGTAATAACAACGCCGGAGAAGCTAGCACGGATATGTGTTAAACGTTTACTCAGGTTCTGGGTGTTTTCAGGTGCATAACTATATGCATCAATCTTTTCTTCCGTAGATGAAGTGCAGTTGGTTCATCCTCTCGATTGAGGAGTTTTCAGGAATTATGAAAAGTTTAAACACAGATTGAAATCGTGAAAATACAAATGAGATTTAAGACGAAATCAAGTGGCAACTTGAAGAATTGTTTAGTTTCATATGTTATAATCAATATTTTAATTCATTTTAATTATCCAATGTTATTAGTCCACAGTCGATAGTCCACAGTTGACAGTCCAATAATTCATATATAGTTTAATATATAATATTCGAATTAATTAATACGTGTCGTGACCCGTATACGTCTCAGACTCGATCACAACTCAAATTATATATATTATTGTAGAATCAACCTCAACCCTGTATAGAGAACTCGATCATTACTGCATATAGAGTGTCTATGGTTATTCTAAATAATATATATAAATGCGTCGATATGATATGTCAAAACCTTGTATACGTGTCCCGATATTTAAAGTGCGTAAAATAAATACAGAATTTAAATGACGATAAATAAAATGCGTAAAGTAAATAATAGAAATTAAATGACAATAAATAAAATTGCGATAATTAAATTGCGATAAATAAAAATGTAATCAGTTAGCTAGGAACAGCTAGCGTGAATTCTTAACAAAATTTCTCATAGTTAATTTGTTTGTTTCTAACAAATTTTATTTTATCCAGTGTTTTCTTCATTATGCCACTTGTTGGATTCTGATAGATTAAAATCCAAACACGAAAATTGAATGAAAATGGTTATTCTGTGGTGAATCAGATTCGTATATATGTGGATGTAAGTAGGATGGAAATTGACCGTTGAATCAGATTCGAAGAATGTACAGTGTAACTGATTAATGTGAAATCTAAATATTCCTCGGGTACTACCTACCCGTTAAAATATTTTCACCATTAACAGTTTGTACAATAGAATTTTTAATTACAATCTTTATGAAAACATATATACATATATATTTTCTTCAGATGTAATCATGGATTTAATGAGTCAATATGATGTTAAACTCATTTGATTTATCGTTAGAACAAAAATATATAATCTCTAAAACGTTAGAGATTACGTAACCATCATGAAGACGAAGATAATTGATGCAGAACGATACGTAGAACAATGATTATACTCGAGGTACAGAATGAGATGTTGAGGCATGGTTTGTCGATGGTACTGGTACTGTTTATTGATGGTACTGTTGGTGCCGATGATGTTGCTGAAGCTGGTACGTTTTGCACCATATTTTCCAAGGCTACAACTCAGGCGCGAAGCTTGTTGACTTATTATATTATTCCGGGATGATTATCGGTCGGAACGAGCAGATGAATAAGGTTTAGAATGGTGGTTTAGTATGTAACCATGACGAGATACTCTGGAAATGAGAGAGGAAATGGTATTACGGACAGGTTCGCCGATAAGTGCTTCAGGTTCTTCACCAAGAGGTGAATTCGGTTGGTAGAAGGGATTACCTTCTTCTTGCCTCCAATAATTAAGTAGGCTATGAACCCATCAGACGAATTGGGGATGGCTGATTGGTTGATTCATTTCATTTAAACTGCTTTCAGAGCTCAAGTGTGTTTCCATATCGGAATAGCTGTCGGAATCTGAGGAACTTGAACTGGTTGAGGGATTCATCTCGTACGATTAGATGAAGGATTTTCGATAAGAATTAGATTATAGGATGTAGATTAGTACCCTGCAATACATAATTTACATATGCATATATAATGCTAAAATCCCATCAATTACGGAGAATCTTTGAAAGATGTTAGTCAAAGTTCACAGTAGCAGATACGCTAAGATATTAATTAGCGGATATGCTAAGATATGAATTCGTCTATACGCTATGATGCAATAAATGCAGGAAAACGCGTATAGACTTAAGAATGATAAGCAGGTAATTTTCTAAGGATAATAAGTAGAATATTTTTGACACGATATGATAAGTAAAACTTTTGACATGCGGGCCAGGTTGAAGTCCAGACTCATTAATATAACCTAACAACTACTAGGTCAAAGTCCAGACTTACTAATGCATCCTAACGACTATCAGTTAGACACACTAATGCAAGACCTGGTTCGCTAAGACCATCGCTCTGATACCAACTGAAATGCCCCGTCCTAATCCATCTGGACGAAGTCATCAACATTTGATCCCAGAGCGATGATCGACTCCAAGTAATGTCCTTAAAATGAGCAAATGCACAGCGGAAGATTTCTTTCATACCTGAGAATAAACATGCTTTCAAGTGTCAACCAAAAGGTTGGTGAGTTCATAAGTTTATCATAAAACAATAAAATTCATTATTTTGATAGACCGCAAGATTTAAATCCTGCATGGTACGAATGGGCCCGAATCCTATACCCACCTGTAATGTACATGCGATATCTTTTAAATACAGTACACCTTTCTCGTGTACAAAATCATCTTTCATAATTCTTAGTAACCGTACACATATCTCGTGCACAAAAACTAATACACATATCCTGTGTATAAAAATCATTCTCTCGATACATAACATTCATATCAATTGGTGGCAATTATCATGTCCACATAATTCAATGGTGGCAATTATCATGTCCACATAATTCAATGGTGGCAATTATCATGTCTACATAATTCAACGGTGGCAATTATCATGTCCACATAATTCAATAATAATTCGCAGAACTTCTGTCTGCGTAATAATTCATTCGAGGAATATTTTGTTTGTGTCTATCTCGTCAAACATTTATAAAAGCATTTCATGTATTCGCAGTTCAAAATATATTCCAAAAGCATTTAATAAAGAAGTTGTAAAAACAGCGCATGTATTCTCAGTCCCAAAAATGTAAAGAGTAAAAGGGATCATATGAAACTCACCATATTGTATTTTGTAGTAAAAATACATATGACTATATTGAACAATGCAGGTTGGCCTCGGATTCACGAACCTATATCAGTTGTATATTTATTAATATACATAGTTGTAATCGGACAAATATATATATAAATTTATCAATTATATCCTTTTTATGTTAATAACTTATATGTTCTAGGTATTCATTTTTATATATATTTTAGCTAAATAAAATATAAATTTTGTTATATTATATATTAAGTGTATTTTTATATATATATTTATATATATCATTTGTTTGTTAAAAATAGTATTTTAATAATACTAAGATAATATTTGTAGTGATAAAATTAATAATAATGATAATCATACTAACAATTATAAAATGATACTAATAATGATATTTATAATAATAGATGGTATTATGTTCATAATAATGATAATAATAATAATGATCATGATAATAATAATAATAATACATATATTAATATTAGTTAATAATAATAACAATAATACTAAGTAATGATAATAATTTTAGTAATAATAACAATTATAACATTAATAATTAATAAAAGTAATAGCAATAACAATAATAAAAATTTTTGGTAATGAGTTATACCTTCAAAAGTTTAAATAAAAAGAAACACCAAGAATCGGGTTCGAACTCAAGACCTCTCGTTCCCTAAACACACTCCCATACCATCTGAGCTAACTTGTTTTTCTTTATTATATCCATACCCAATTTTATTTAACCTGCTGTTATCTGTTATCCTCTTCTTTTTAAATTCAAAACCTATATAGCAGGTTCATCATCGTAATCTATTATCAAAATCGAGTAGGAACCAGGTAAAAAGAACGATGGCTTTAAATTCGTGGCCCAACAGAAGAAAGGTTATGGCCCAACTGGAAATCACATCATATTCGGCCCAACTAAAAACATATAAGCCCGTATATAAAGCCTAATACTAAAAGTCCATTAACTTGTGGGTAAACTGATCCACCGAACCCAATACATGTTTTAAAATAAAAAGCTCGATGAACTAGTGGTGTGGGGTTTCGTCTGGGAGTAAGAACAACAAAGGCATTATCCCCTTTTCATATTACTTGTTCGATTAGAATAATGGATTAACAGAAACCTAAAATAGTTGCAACAGCATCGAGTGGCGATTGTTTTAAGTTTGGTTAAATAGAATACAATTGTAACAGTAATAAAGGGAATTTGCAGGTTCACTTACATCATTGTTACATTAACGTGCACTGTTAACCTTCCCTTCCATTTATGTCCATCGTAACAGTGAACCAGCGAGCAACAATGGCAATCATCTAGCAACCTTAAACGAAGCAAAATGGGTTTTGGCTTAAACAGAAAACAGAAACCAAGTATAGCTGGTGGCGGTTGACAGGTTGTAGCAACAAAGAGGGAGTATGCGTGATGGGGTGGTTTTTGTGGTGGTTCTTCATTGAATCATAAGAAAATCATAAGTGTTGCAAGTTGTGGATGATGATCGATAGAGGTTGGAGATGAGAGAGATATTCGATGATGATGATATAAGAGGTTGAGATTGCATCTTAAGTGAAGATAAGATGAGTAGGAGTTAGAAACCATTCAATGAATGTATGTGTGTGTGGTCCTTGATTGCAAGTGTACCCAATAAAAAAATATATGGGGTATATATAATCAAAAACCGTACAAAAGAAATTATATGTATCTATTGTAGTTTTGGTTAAAAACAAAATTAAAAAGTGTTAAAATAATTGGTGATCTAGTGGATTATTATTCAATTGATATAAGTTTTAAAGGTTGTTGGATATGATGGCATGGAGAGACAAGAAAGAGGCAATTTAAAAATACAAGTGGTTGTTAGTGTATGCATGTGTCTAGTCATATGTGCATGTATATATGTTAAAGGGTTTAGAAAAAAACAAACACAGTAATATTCAATATATATCGATGCATTCATATATGTATATACATAAAGTTGTTGAAATAAACAAAAGCATTGGTTAACTTTTAAATAAAGTAAATCATATTCACAATGTTTAAATAAAAACAAGAAATAGTAATAGGTAACTAGAAAGAAATAGCAGCGGCCAGAAGTAGTAGTAGTTGGAGATAGTTGGCAAAAAGTAATATTGATTCCATTGATTTGTTAGACATTGGAATATAGATGCATATTATGTATGTATATCTTAAAGTCAAGATAGAACAAAAACAATAACATGAATATCACCACTATTTGTCCCACCTCAAGTCCACTAGGGAATAACAAACAAAAAGAAGATATATACCCATGATATTTTGTTGGACAATAATCCAATTATCTAAAGTAAAAAACAACAAAACATAAAATATCGATTACAACATAATTTGATATAATGTTAATGATTAATTAATTTTTTTAACCAATAAGGTGGTGGCATTTTAAAAGGTAGTGGATTAGTATGAGTATGAATTAGGATCATAATATAAATATGCATGTATACGAACATTACAATAACAATCGTCACCTAATATCAAGTTATGATTATTTTATATATAAACTATTGTTCGTGAATCGTCGAGAGCAGTCGAAGGGTAATTGATTACATGAATATAATTTCAAAATTTTTGAGACTCAACATTACAAAATTTGCTTATCGTGTCGGAATCATATAAAGATTAAAGTTTAAATTTGGTCGGAAATTCCCGGGTCATCACAATAATAATATATCACATACAAATATTCTTCAAACTTACAACTTCGCTATATTACATATAACATGAAATATAGTACACTATGATACAGGACAGTTTTGAAGATAAATCTAGTTAATACGCAAGTTGTTCAGCAAAGGAAATAAAGACACATAATTCATAAGTCCAGAAACAAGTCATGCATTCTGGTTTTACTAAGACGACTTCCCATCCTTGGTCTTGTGGAAAATAACCGTTATGACCATTGGCTAGGCAGCATGTTGTAATGTCGTCAAAAGGACGAGGGTTTCGTAATGTCCAACAGCCCCGTAATTGTGACGATCGCTCCAAATCCATATGGACGAACACGTCATTCATCGATTTCATTGCGAGGTATTTGACCTCTATATGATATGTTTTGTAAACATTGCATTCTTTTGAAAAGGCACACCATAAATGAATATTTAAATCAAAGGTTTTCGACATCTGATGATTTCTACATATAGACAATCACCGTAATATAATAATTTACAATAATACTTCCGTTGATAATGCAGTCAAAATAAGATACATGGTGATGATTTGGTGAATGCAACGTTTCCTTGAAAAATATGCCATGTATGACTCCATGCACATAGTTTGTCTAACATATAAGCAAACAGCAGAAGACTTCTAGGGAACCTGAGAATAAACATGCTAACAAGTGTCAACACAAAGGTTGGTGAGTTCATAGTTTTAATGTTGCGCATAATCTTTATATAAAGGTGGATCACAAAATTTCAGTTGTTCAATCCAGAAACGTTTATCAAAATATTCTATGAAATTGAGCACCCTGGTAACTAAACTTAACGTATATATAATTTGTACCCTTTGTATAATCATCTTAATAATACACGTAAACCAACGTGTACGCTTCTCAAATAGTATACTTTCGTTAAAAGGCTAGTGCTCTAGCTCGTACGGGGATATCAAGCCCTATGGATCCATATACTACTACTCGCGCCCACCAGTTCTTATAACTGGCAGTTAACAGTTACCAAAGCTAAGGGATTTTCGGTTCAAACTCAGTGTAGAATTTAGTATGTACTTGTATCCATTGCGTTTAAAATAAAGTGCATGTATTCTCAGCCCAAAAATATATATTGCAAAAGCAATTAAAAAAGGGATCAATGAAACTCACCTTAGCAGCATATAAAGTCGTTCACCAAAATGTGATCGAAACTCGGATTACCAAATAACCGTAGATCTCAACTTAGAGAACATATGTTGGTCAATAAATGTCTATCAAGCTAGGTTAGGTCATAGTGTATAACAATCCTAATGCTCGAGATTGACATACAAAAGTTATCCAAAGTCGTTTCAAAAAGTTAATTTTGACAATAATTTAACAAAACGAGACGTGCCTTATATATGGATTCATTTACTTGGCTGGTAATATTCAAAAATCCAATTTATCATTCTTACAAACAAGTTTCAAAAGAAATTTCAATCAATGTCAATCATAATTCAGTTGATCATATCTTTTAATTCGTTCACCGAAATTACGCGATTGCTAAATGAAAAGTTATTGATTTTTCGTCAGCTTTCCAAAAACATGCATATCATATACCTTTTATCAGTAATATATGTATTTACTTCGTGATTCATCATAACTGTTTAACGACAAAATTTAGCATACAAGCATGCATAAATATATATACTCGAGCACTAGACATGGATACACAATTAATGTATAAAAGATAAAATATGAGTGTATACGTATCAATATTGAGATTCAATATTGTAGGAAAGTACGTAGACGCAACAGAGATGATAAACACTAGATTTGATTCACAAATGTACCCTCAAACATTACCCATAACCTCCTTGGCAATAACCCATAATTTCCTTAGCTCTATCCCGCTCAAAAACCCATTTTGAAGGTGACACGCTCATAGCCTCTTCGTAGTATTTTAGGTATATATACTACTAATAATAATATTATAATAAGATTAATAATAATAATATTAATCTTAATAATAATAATAATAATATTAATAATAATAATAATAATAATATAAAAAAACAATAATACGGAGGAATGAATCGAGCTTTTATAGTATGTGGCCTGCTACAGTACCTCATGCGATCGCATGAGTTTTCAGTGTTTTTGCTGTGATGACCCGGGAATTTCCGACTAAATTTAAACTTAATCTTTATACGATTTCAATACGATAAGCAAAGTCTGTAAAGTTGAGTCTCAAAATTTTTGAATTACTTTATGAAATCATTTACCTTCGACTGTTCTCGACGATTCACAAACCATTGTGTATAAATATGTATGTGAACAAATATAAATAAAAACATAAGTGTATATATAATATTTCGAATTAATAAAATATAAATTTAATCATTGGAATTAAAAATATAAAGTAATATACATAATAATTAAGCTGTTAATAAAATGAATTTATATATCTACATACTATGATATTTATAAAATTTATAAATATTAAATATTCAATATATATTATTTTATAATTTATATAATTAAGTAAATATGATATAACTAATAAATTGTACTATTATTATATTAAGTGTATTTACAAGTTAAATTTATGATTTTCATATTAATACCATTATTACTTCCATTACTACTAACAATATCAATATGAATATTGAAATCAGTATTAGTCATGCTATTATTTTTGATAGACAATATATAAATAGGAAAGTTGATATATATAATTGGTTATGATATTATTGTATTCATTATTAATATTATTGTTACTCTATTTAATATTGTCATGAGTAGTATTATTAATATTAGTTTTATTATCAATATTATTTCTATTGTTACGATTATTATTTGTGTCATTAATATTATATATAAAAATTTATATAAATAATGTTATTATGATTTATTACATACTTAATATACAGATATATATTTTAGGAATCAGTAATTGATTTTAATTAAATTATTATTGTTAATATATTATTAATTATTAATTATTAATTATTAAATCTATACGAAAATTGTACGATTAAATCTTTAAGAATCCTCAAATTTGTGGCCTTTTCCTATCAACACTCTACCTATTTTGTTCTATCTGGAAATCACGAATTTACAGCACCATAACATCCAAAAGTAGTTAGCAATCGACATCTAAAGTTATTCTTTTTATTATTTCATATTTTTAATATATATATATTTTTTGTCTGTGATAAAAGCCAATACCATTTGATTATATAATGATCGATTTCCAATTTCAATTGTTTAACTCCTTCGTTTGCTCCATTCTTCATATCAAATACACTACTTACAACTTTTAATTTTCAAAGTTTAAACAAAAAAATAAAGAAAATCCAGAATACCTCTGTTAGTGCTCATTATTTGCAATCCCTCTAAATTTCAACGATTTTAAAAATCTTTAAATGCAGTAATGTCATAAATCCATCGTTCAAACTATCTGGAAAGTTACAATTTCCAATTTCTAAAAACGAACGAGAATTTAGGAGTCAAAGTTTCGGTTTTCAAAAGTCAACAATCGTTCTTCACCAAAATTCGAACTTGATTTGACGATTCCAGTTAAATTGACGATTCTAATGGTTTCTAAACGTAAAATACAATATATTTCATGTTGGGATCTTAGCCTATAACATTACCATTTGAGAAATCAATTTTAAAAAAAAAAAAAAACTGCAGCGATATCAGAATAGTTGCAGTTTCATTTTTTTCTTCATTTTTTTTATTCACGATTACATTTTATTATACAATGATTGTTGTGAGTCATAAACAAGGCTGCAAATTCGTTTTTTTTTTATAATTATTAAGATTGATTTTGGTTATGATGGATTTATGTATGGAGAAGAAGATGAACATATAAATTACGGGTTATATTTTATATCTGTTAGATTATAATCAGAAAAACGGGCTGGATGGATTGGTTAGGTGTGTTTGTCGGGTTTCAAGTGGTCTCGGGTTTAATCCTTGCTGTGTGCAACCATTTGTTTTTTAAGGCTTCAAAGGTAGATTTAAATATCAAGAATTTTTATTATTATTATTATTATCATTTTCATTATTGTTATTAATATTATCATTATTAATGTTGTGAATATTATTATTAGATATTATTAATACTATTAGTATTATAATTATTAAATGTATTATAGCTAAGTATTGTTAACATAGTTATATGTATTATTAGTTATCATTATTATTATTATGATGATAGATATAAATAAGTATATTGTTATTATTATCACGTTTATTATTATATTTGTTTAAACAACTAATATATGTATTAACATAAGCACATAAATACTATGAATAAAATTGTTATCGCTAACCTTATTATTAACATTATTATCATTATAGTTATTAGTAAAAATAGTATTATTATTATTATTATTATTATTATTATTATTAATAAAATCATTATTTTTATAGTTATTATTATTATTAGTATACATTACTATTAAAAGTATTACTTTGATAAAAATAATCATTTTATAACTATGATTATTATTATATTAGGATGAAACATTTTTTTTTATTAATAACAACACTATTTTATCAAAACAACTATTAGTTATATAACTCTATATTTACTACGTATAACATAACTATATTATTATTTTTGTAATAAATATTACTAAATGTAATTAATTAAATTATAAATGAAGAACATAGTTAAAATAACAATTAATTCACTAATAATAATATATATGTTCGATTATAATTATATATGTATTAATGAATACACAAATGGTATAGGTTCGTGAATCCGAGGTCAACCCTGCATGGTTCAATTTTGTCATATGTATTTTTACTACAAAATACATTAGGTGAGTTTCATTTGATCCCTTTTCACTCTTTACATTTTTGGGCTGAGAATACATGCAAATGCTTTATTAACTGTTTTACAATATTTATATGCGTGAGTTTCATTTGCTCCCTTTTTTACTCATTACATTTTTGGGCTGAGAATACATGCAAATGCTTTATTAACTGTTTTACAATATTTATATGTGTGAGTTTCATTAATCCCTTTTTAAATGCTTTTGCAATATACATTTTTGGGACTGAGAATACATGCGCTGCTTTTATAAATGCTTTACGAGATAGACACAAGTAATCGAAACTACATTCTATGGTTGGATTATCTAATCGAATATGCCCTTTTTTATTAAGTCTGGTAATCTAAGAATTAGGGAACAGACACCCTAATTGACGCGAACTCTAAAGATAGATCTATCGGGCCCAACAAGCCCCATCCAAAGTACCGGATGCTTTAGTACTTCGAAATTTATATCATGTCCGAAGGAGGATCCCGGAATGATGGGGATATTCTTATATGCATATTTGTGAATGTCGGTTACCAGGTGTTCAATCCATATGAATGATATTTTTGTCTCTATGCATGGGACGTATGTTTATGAGAAATGGAAATATGAAATCTTGTGGTCTATTAAAAATATGAAATGATTATTTATGCTAAACTAATGAACTCACCAACCTTTTGGTTGACACTTTAAAGCATGTTTATTCTCAGGTATGAAAGAAGTCTTCCGCTGTGAAATTGCTCATTTAAAAGATATTACTTGGAGTCATTCATGTCATATTTCAAAAGATGTTGCATTCGAGTCGTCGAGTTCATCAAGATTATTATTTAGTCAATTATAGTTGAATATATTATGAAATGATTTGCATGTCGTCAATTTTGGATATAAAGCAAGTTGTCTTTTAAAAACGAATGCAATGTTTGTAAAATGTATCATATAGAGGTCAAGTACCTCGCGATGTAACCAACTATTGTGAATCGTTTGTAATCGATATGGACTTTGTCTGGATGGATTAGGACGGGTCCTTTCAGTTGGTATCAGAGCGGTGGTCTTAGTGAACCGGGTCTGCATTAGTGTGTCTAACTGATAAGTCGTTAGGATGCATTAGTGAGTCTGGACTTCGACCGTGTCTGCATATCAAAAGTTTTGCTTATCATTTTGTGTCAAAAATTACCTGCTTATCATTCTTAGAGAATCACTTGTTTATCATTCTTAGTCTAGACACGTTTTACTGCATTGACTGCATGAATAGTGTATAGACAAAATTCATATCTTAGCGTATCTGCTACTGTAGACTTTGCCTGACAGATTCCGTAGATTCCTCTGTAACTTATGGGATTTTAGTATTATATATGCATATGTAAATTATGTATTGCGGGGTACTAATCTACATCCTATAATCTATTTCTTATCAAAAATCCTTCATCTGATCGTACGAGATGAATCCCTCAACCAGTTTGAATTCTTTGGATTCCGATAGCTATTCCGATGTGGAGTTTTACCTAAGCTCCGAAAGCAGTGTCACCAGAATGAATCAACCAATCATCCATCTCCAATTCATCTTATGGGTTCGTAGTCAACTTAATCAATGGAGACGCGCAGAAGGCGATCCCTTCCACTAGCCGAATTCACCTCTTGATGAAGAACCTGAAGCACTTACCGGCAAACCTGTTTGAAACACCATTTTCTCTCTCATTTCCAGAGTATCTCGCCACGACTATATCACAACTCAGATTCTAAACCTTATTCATCCGCTCGTTCCGACCGACAATCATCCCGGAGTAATAAGTCAACGACCTTCGCATCCGAGTTGTAGCATTGAAAAATATGGTGCAAAATGTACCAGCTTCAGCAACATTACCGGCACCAACAGTACCACCAACAACAACATCCGTGTCCCAAGCCTCAATATCACAATCTGTTCCACGAACATCAATATCATACACACCATGGATACCAAGGAGTACCAACAGCAATGAACGATGAAGTATTGATCCATAACTTCATTGATATTCTGCGAAGAATATGTGGATCCTAATAGTTTTAGAGATTACTTATTCTAGTTCAAACCGAAAATCAAATGAGTTTAATATCATATTGACTCATTAAATCCATGATTACATCTGAAGAGAATATATATGTATATATATTTTCATAAAGATTGTGATTTAAAAGTTCTTTTGTACAAACTGTTAATGGTGAAAATATTTTAACGGGTAGGTAATACCCGAGGAATATTTAAATTTCACATTAATAAGTTACACTGTATATTCTTCGAATCTGATTCAACAGTTATTCACTATCCTATTTACAACCACCGAGATACGTATCCGTTCACCAAAGAATAACTATTTTCATTCAAATTCAATTTCATAGTTGGATTTTGATTTATCAGAATTCAACAAGTGGCATAATGAAGAAATATTTGACAAAATAAAATTTGTTAGAAACAAACAAATTAACTATGAGAAACTTTGTTAAGAATCCACGCTAACAAAATCCTAGCTAACTATTCCTAGCTAACTGATAATTCCTTATTGTACATTTAATTATCGCAATTTATTTTTATCGCAATTTAATTCTCGCAATTTTATTTATTGTCATTTACATTCTATTATTTACTTTACGCACTGTATTTATCGTCATTTAATTTCTGTTATTTATTTTACGCACTTTAAACATCGGGACACATATACAAGGTTTTGACATATCATATCGACGCATCTATATATATTATTTGGAATCACCATAGACACTCTATATGCAGTAATGATCGAGTTCTCTATACAGGGTTGAGGTTGATTCTATAATAATATATATACTTTGAGTTGTGATCGAGTCTGAGACGTATACGGGTCACGACACGTATTAATTAATTCGAAAATTATATATTGCTAACTGTGGACTATCAATTGAGGACCACCAACATTGGACAATTAAAATGAATTAAAATATTGATTATAACTTATGAAACTAAACAATTCTTCAAGTTGCCACTTGATTTCATCTTAAACCTTAATAGTACCTTGACAATTCCAGTCTACATTCAAACTTTCATAATTCTTGAAAACACCTCAATCGATAGGATGAATCAACCGCACTCCATCTATGGAAGGAAAGATTTGTGCATATAGTTATGCACCTGAGAAACTCTCGGCAACTGAGTAAAAGTTTAACACGTAGCCGCGTCAGATCCTTTGGCATTTATTAGCCAAAGTAACTTTGCGATCCCTTTTCAAGGTAGCAAATTTTGTCACAGCTTCAGCAAATCAACTTCGACTTTTCGTTCGAAACAGCCTTATTATCACCTTGACATATATGTATGTTCTTTTATTGTTACCAGGGAACCTTTTATATTCCATCATATTACCGTCAGCGTTTAATCATCTAAAAACACAATTCTCTTGAAATCACCTCGGATCAATAACTAATGATTCAGATATGGTAGCAGTAAATATAGAGGAATCGGCAATCATTACTTTGAAAACTCACATCATATCTACATCAACAGTTATATGTATGACATTTATCTCTTAGAATTATGATCTATTATTCTGAAATTCTGAAAAGCACTCAGTCACAAATCAATACTCTGAATGTTGAAAAAGCTGAATGAAATAGCAGAAACCATAGACAACCGTAAAACGACCTTAATCAGCGAAAGTTTGATGGTAAAGAATAGTATGTTGGAAAAGCTCAGAAAAGTTGGAACTGGAAAACGGATTGAGCTAACCACGAAGAAGACCAAGGACAAATACAAGGACCATACCATATATTCAAAGAATCCAGGTGATTCTGGATCCGATGAAACCTTCAAAGAATATCTTGCTCCGAAGTCATGTTAAAATCTTGCGGAAAATATTCTACATCAACCATCGAACTTAGAAATTCCAAAATATCATCATCAATATCTTCGATATTTCTGAGGATATTTTCATAAATATTCTCGTCCGAAATTATATACCTCTTCGTGCTTCCTGTGTATCATTATATTGGAAACATTCAATAGAAAATTTAGTACCGAAAAGCAGATTATGCAAAACTATGAATAAATCCGTGGACAAATCACAAAGAATAAGTTTGACTTCAAAGAATCCAAATGATTCTGTTTCAGATGAAATCTTTAACGAATACCTTGCTTCCGAATCTAAACCCTTACGGATAAATCTTCTTCATCATCCATCGATATTAGGAATTCCAAGATATCATCGTTTCTTTCATTATAAATATTCTCCATATTTTTGAAAATATTTTCATAACTATTCTTATCTGAAATTATTAATCTCTTCCTGATATTAGTGTTACATCATATAGAAACTGTTAGTTTCTATATTCTGTAAACTTTCGAGCTTAAAATATGAATGCTATTGGAGTAGTGTTGGGAACTGATGCATGAGTTAGTATAATATAATGACACTTGATCAACGTGATTATATTACAGTAAGTCATGCTGAGCTTCTATTGGAACGTGATGATTCACAGATCATAACGTCATCATGTGCCATGTTATATAACTCTTTCATTCTACCTAACTCCTGAACAAATCAAGAAAATGTATTCTTGATAGTTCTATTCTCAGTGATTCTGGTAATTTGACAAATCAAATCGTGCCATTATGATTTCCTTCGTAGAACATTAGCAATGTTCATTCCGAAGTTTATATCTGTGAATTCTGAACCATTACAAGCGGTGTTTGATCGCAAGAAGAAGAAACGAAGGGACAAAGCTCCAAAATATAAGAGAAAATATAAAGCCCAATCACAACACGGATGTTACAAACCGTGGATATTAATACGAATAACAATATAAAGACATGGTATAATTAAGAATAGTACCATCCCAAGGTAATAGTAGAAGTAACCAAATCTTTCTGGTAGAAAATTGAAAAGAAGGATGACAGAAATGATAATTAGGAAAATATCAAGGATTAGAATAGGATTAAGCATTTGTACGATCTTTTGGATGAATGAATTAAGAAAGAAGATATAGGAATGGTGAGAAAAATGGAACGGAAGAGTTTAATTTATAATGGAAATATCAGACAGAGTAATCGAGGCAGATCATCGTATTTAATTTGAGAGATCTTAATTCCCTTATTCACCGAAGAATTAAATCTTTTAGATTTCGAAGATTTTCTCTAAATCCCTTGAGTTCCAGAATTCAATCAAGACAACGTCAGATGTTAAGATGCACCTTATTTTCTAAAATCAACCGTGACTACGTCACTGATTAAGACGAACCTGCATTTACTCATTTCACTCTTTGGTTATAACTTCATTAGTACGCTTCGAGTAATTGAATTGTTTTATCTATATTATTCAATAATGATAAAACTCTATTTATCAGCTCATATTCGTCAGGAAAACATATTTATTGTTAGCCATGACGACCTCACTCAAATTTCGGGACGAAATTTCTTTAACGGGTAGGTACTGTGATGACCCGGGAATTTCCGACTAAATTTAAACTTAATCTTTATACGATTTCAATACGATAAGCAAAGTCTGTAAAGTTGAGTCTCAAAATTTTTGAATTACTTTATGAAATCATTTACCTTCGACTGTTCTCGACGATTCACAAACCATTGTGTATAAATATGTATGTGAACAAATATAAATAAAAACATAAGTGTATATATAATATTTCGAATTAATAAAATATAAATTTAATCATTGGAATTAAAAATATAAAGTAATATACATAATAATTAAGCTGTTAATAAAATGAATTTATATATCTACATACTATGATATTTATAAAATTTATAAATATTAAATATTCAATATATATTATTTTATAATTTATATAATTAAGTAAATATGATATAACTAATAAATTGTACTATTATTATATTAAGTGTATTTACAAGTTAAATTTATGATTTTCATATTAATACCATTATTACTTCCATTACTACTAACAATATCAATATGAATATTGAAATCAGTATTAGTCATGCTATTATTTTTGATAGACAATATATAAATAGGAAAGTTGATATATATAATTGGTTATGATATTATTGTATTCATTATTAATATTATTGTTACTCTATTTAATATTGTCATGAGTAGTATTATTAATATTAGTTTTATTATCAATATTATTTCTATTGTTACGATTATTATTTGTGTCATTAATATTATATATAAAAATTTATATAAATAATGTTATTATGATTTATTACATACTTAATATACAGATATATATTTTAGGAATCAGTAATTGATTTTAATTAAATTATTATTATTAATATATTATTAATTATTAATTAATAAATCTATATGAAAATTGTACGATTAAATCTTTAAGAATCCTCAAATTTGTGGCCTTTTCCTATCAACACTCTACCTATTTTGTTCTATCTGGAAATCACGAATTTACAGCACCATAACATCCAAAAGTAGTTAGCAATCGACATCTAAAGTTATTCTTTTTATTATTTCATATTTTTAATATATATATATATATTTTTTGTCTGTGATAAAAGCCAATACCATTTGATTATATAATGATCAATTTCCAATTTCAATTGTTTAACTCCTTCGTTTGCTCCATTCTTCATATCAAATACACTACTTACAACTTTTAATTTTCAAAGTTTAAACAAAAAAATAAAGAAAATCCGGAATACCTCTGTTAGTGCTCATTATTTGCAATCCCTTTAAATTTCAACGATTTTAAAAATCTTTAAATGCAGTAATGTCATAAATCCATCGTTCAAACTATCTGGAAAGTTACAATTTCCAATTTCTAAAAACGAACGAGAATTTAGGAGTCAAAGTTTCGGTTTTCAAAAGTCAACAATCGTTCTTCACCAAAATTCGAACTTGATTTGACGATTCCAGTTAAATTGACGATTCTAATGGTTTCTAAACGTAAAATACAATATATTTCATGTTGGGATCTTAGCCTATAACATTACCATTTGAGAAATCAATTTAAAAAAAAAAAAAAAACTGCAGCGATATCAGAATAGTTGCAGTTTCATTTTTTTCTTCATTTTTTTTATTCACGATTACATTTTATTATACAATGATTGTTGTGAGTCATAAACAAGGCTGCAAATTCGTTTTTTTTTTATAATTATTAAGATTGATTTTGGTTATGATGGAGTTATGTATGGAGAAGAAGATGAACATATAAATTACGGGTTATATTTTATATCTGTTAGATTATAATCAGAAAAATGGGCTGGATGGATTGGTTAGGTGTGTTTGTCGGGTTTCAAGTGGTCTCGGGTTCAATCCTTGCTGTGTGCAACCATTTGTTTTTTAAGGCTTCAAAGGTAGATTTAAATATCAAGAATTTTTATTATTATTATTATTATCATTTTCATTATTGTTATTAATATTATCATTATTAATGTTGTGAATATTATTATTAGATATTATTAATACTATTAGTATTATAATTATTAAATGTATTATAGCTAAGTATTGTTAACATAGTTATATGTATTATTAGTTATCATTATTATTATTATGATGATAGATATAAATAAATATATTGTTATTATTATTAGGGTTATTATTATATTTGTTTAAACAACTAATATATGTATTAACATAAGCACATAAATACTATGAATAAAATTGTTATCGCTAACCTTATTATTAACATTATTATCATTATAGTTATTAGTAAAAATAGTATTATTATTATTATTATTATTATTATTAATAAAATCATTATTTTTATAGTTATTATTATTATTAGTATACATTACTATTAAAAGTATTACTTTGATAAAAATAATCATTTTATAACTATGATTATTATTATATTAGGATGAAACATTTTTTTTTACTAATAACAACACTATTTTATCAAAACAACTATTAGTTATATAACTCTATATTTACTACGTATAACATAACTATATTATTATTTTTGTAATAAATATTACTAAATGTAATTAATTAAATTATAAATGAAGAACATAGTTAAAATAACAATTAATTCACTAATAATAATATATATGTTCGATTATAATTATATATGTATTAATGAATACACAAATGGTATAGGTTCGTGAATCCGAGGCCAACCCTGCATGGTTCAATTTTGTCATATGTATTTTTACTACAAAATACATTAGGTGAGTTTCATTTGATCCCTTTTCACTCTTTACATTTTTGGGCTGAGAATACATGCAAATGCTTTATTAACTGTTTTACAATATTTATATGCGTGAGTTTCAATTGCTCCCTTTTTTACTCATTACATTTTTGGGCTGAGAATACATGCAAATTCTTTATTAACTGTTTTACAATATTTATATGTGTGAGTTTCATTAATCCCTTCTTAAATGCTTTTGCAATATACATTTTTGGGACTGAGAATACATGCGCTGCTTTTATAAATGCTTTACGAGATAGACACAAGTAATCGAAACTACATTCTATGGTTGGATTATCTAATCGAATATGCCCTTTTTTATTAAGTCTGGTAATCTAAGAATTAGGGAACAGACACCCTAATTGACGCGAACTCTAAAGATAGATCTATCGGGCCCAACAAGCCCCATCCAAAGTACCGGATGCTTTAGTACTTCAAAATTTATATCATGTCCGAAGGAGGATCCCGGAATGATGGAGATATTCTTATATGCATATTTGTGAATGTCGGTTACCAGGTGTTCAATCCATATGAATGATATTTTTGTCTCTATGCATGGGACGTATGTTTATGAGAAATGGAATTATGAAATCTTGTGGTCTATTAAAAATATGAAATGATTATTTATGCTAAACTAATGAACTCACCAACCTTTTGGTTGACACTTTAAAGCATGTTTATTCTCAGGTATGAAAGAAGTCTTCCGCTGTGAAATTGCTCATTTAAAAGATATTACTTGGAGTCATTCATGTCACATTTCAAAAGACGTTGCATTCGAGTCATCGAGTTCATCAAGATTATTATTTAGTCAATTATAGTTGAATATATTATGAAATGATTTGCATGTCGTCAATTTTCGATATAAAGCAAGTTGTCTTTTAAAAACGAATGCAATGTTTGTAAAATGTATCATATAGAGGTCAAGTACCTCGCGATGTAACCAACTATTGTGAATCGTTTGTAATCGATATGGACTTTGTCCGGATGGATTAGGACGGGTCCTTTCATTTGCCATACGATCGCATGGCCGCCTTATCCGTTTTTGTTTGCTAGTTCGTCGACATCAAATAGTGTTTACAGTAGCAAATAGTGTTTACTGTAGCAAATAGTGTTTACTGTAACAAATCACTGTAGCAAAGTCGTTTTCACTGTAGCACTGTAGCAAAATACTGTTTCACTGTAGCAAATAGTGTTTTAATGTAGCAAATAGTGTTTTACTGTAGGAAAGTCGTTTTTACTTGTACATATATATATATATATATACATACATATAATTGTTCATGAATCGTCGAGAGCAGTCAAATGTAATGAAACAGTTCTAAAATTTTGAGATTCAACTTCATAGACTTTGCTTATCGTGTCGGAAACATTAAATCATTTAAAGATAAAGTTTAAATTTGGTCAAAAATTTCCGGGTTGTCACAGTAATAATCTAAAAACCTTGTTTCTCACCCCAACTACTGAATCCGTCACTTGTGGGAAAGTTTTATTTAAAAGCTGCAATCCGATGTTCTTTTTCTCACTTTGGTAAGAAGCGAACATCACTAACCGTAAGCATAACATGCTTCTTTATGTTGCATGTTAGAAGCTCTTTCTAATTCACGAAATCCTATGTTGGGATATGTTGAGTCAAAATAGGTTCTTAAACCGTAGCGTAAAATTGCATTTGGGTTCCCCGCATTTAACGCTTTAAAGAAAACACGGCGTAACTTAAAGTCTCCCCAATGTGATATACCCCACCTATCAAAGGAAAGTCTTTTATAAACTAAGGCATTTCTGGAAAGTCTTTCAAATGTTTGACAAGTTAATTTCGCCATAACTAAATGTGCTGATGAATTCTGACCAACTCTAGACAAGATTTCCTCAATCATATCCTCTGGTAGGTCTTCTAAAATATTCGGTTGTCTACCCTTAACGTCCATTTTGTTTTTATACTGTAAAATAGACAAGGATTAGATTCGTAATAACAAACAATACAAGCAATTTTTACATAGAACATAAAAGTACAAGCACACTACAATACATTTATTACACAACATGCTCACACCCCTCTAATCTGAATCACTGGTTTCTTCTTCTTCGAACTTGGTTCTTTTTCCTAATCTTCTAGGGATATATGTTGTTCCTCTAATACGAGTCATCGTTTTCCACATTGGTTTAGAAAAACCTGGTGGTTTAGAGGTTCCCGGGTTATTGTCACGATATTAAAAATACGGGTGTTGACGGTACATATAAAGTTCATCGGGGTCGGAATCAGATTTCTCTATTTTGATGCCTTTTCCCTTATTATTTTCTTTTGCCTCATTAAATTGGGTCGGGGTAATTTCTATAACATCATCGGAATCCTCATCAGGATCCGATTCATCAGAAAATTGGTAATTTTCCCAATATTTTGCTTCCTTAGTGGAAACACCATTGACCATTATTAACTTTGGTCCATTGGTTGATGATTTTCTTTTATTTGACCGGTTTTCTGTGGTTCCTACTATTCCCCCCTCCGGAACCTCTTCTTCTTCCGGTTCCTCTTCTTCTGGTTCCTCTTCTTCCGGTTCCTCTTCTTCCGGTTCCGTTTCCTCTTCTTCCGGTTCTTCGAGAACTTGTGAATCTTGCCAATATATATTCGACTCTTCGTTATTATTAGGTGAGTCAATGAGATTTATGCTAGAGGTAGACATCTATCACACAATATCAAACATGTTAAGAGATTAATATATCACATAATATTTACATGTTAATAATATATAGTTTCAAACAAAAATGTTAAGCAATCATTTTTAAAGAAAACACGGTCGAAGTCCAGACTCACTAATGCATCCTAACAAACTCGATAAGACACACTAATGCAAATTTTCTGGTTCTCTAAGACCAACGCTCGGATACCAACTGAAATGTCCCGTTCATATTGATTATAAACGTTCCATATTAATTGATTTCGTTGCGAGTTTTTGACCTCTATATGAGACGTTTTTCAAATACTGCCTTCATTTTTAAAACAACCATAACCTTTATTTTATCAATAAAGGTTTTAAAAACATTACGTAGATTATCAAATAATGATAATCTAAAATATACTATTTACACACGACCATTACATAATGATTTACAATAGAAATATATTACATCGACATATGTTTCTTGAATGCAGTTTTTACACAATATCATACAAACATGGACTCCAAATCTTGTCCTTATTTTAGTATGCAACAGCGGAAGCTCTTAAAATTTACCTGAGAATAAACATGCTTTAAACGTCAACAAAAATGTTGGTGAGTTATAGGTTTAACCTATATATATCAAATCGTAACAATAGACCACAAGATTTCATATTTCAATACACATCCCATACATAGAGATAAAAATCATTCATATGGTGAACACCTGGTAACCGACATTAACAAGATGCAAATATAAGAATATCCCCATCATTCCGGGACACCCTTCGGATATGATATAAATTTCGAAGTACTAAAGCATCCGGTACTTTGGATGGGGTTTGTTAGGCCCAATAGATCTATCTTTAGGATTCGCGTCAATTAGGGTGTTTGTTCCCTAATTCTTAGATTACCAGACTTAATAAAAAGGGGCATATTCGATTTCGATAATTCAACCATAGAATGTAGTTTCACGTACTTGTGTCTATTTTGTAAATCATTTATAAAACCTGCATGTATTCTCATCCCAAAAATATTAGATTTTAAAAGTGGGACTATAACTCACTTTCACAGATATTTCCTTCCTCGGAAATAAGACTTGGCCACGGATCGATTCACGAACCTATACAAATATGTACATATATATCAAAGTATGATCAAAATATAATTACAACCATTTTTATTATGTTTTAAAGATTTGAGTGTATTAAGTCAGCTGTCCTCGTTAGTAACCTACAACTAGTTGTCCACAGTTAGATGTACAGAAATAAATCGATATATATTATCTTGAATCAATCCACGACCCAGTGTATACACTTCTCAGGCTAAATCACAACTCAAAGTATATATATTTTTGGAATCAACCTCAACCCTGTATATCTAACTCCAACATTACTGCATATAGAGTGTCTATGGTTGTTCCAAATAATATATAAACATGGGTCGATATGATATGTCAAAACATTTGCATACGTGTCTATGGTATCCCAATATTACATAATATATTAGAATACATGTATAATACAATATAAGTTAGCTAGGATATGATTTGTATAGATTTGTTAAACATTTCCCGTAGCTAAAAAGATCAAAAATATCCAATCTTGTTTTACCCATAACTTCTTCATTTTAAATCCGTTTTGAGTGAATCAAATTGATATAGTTTCATATTGAACTCTAATTTAAGAATCCAAACAGAAAAAGTATAGGTTTATAGTCAGAAATTTAAGTTACATGTCAATTACTAAAGAGGTAGTCATTTCCATCGAAAGAACGACATCTTGATGACCATTTTGAAAAACATACTTTCACTATGAGTTTAACCAAGATTTTTGGATATAGTTTCATGTTCATATGAAAAATCATTTTCCCAGAAGAACAACTTTTAAATCAAAGTTTATCATAGTTTTTAATTATCCAAACCAAAACAGCCCCCGGTTTCACTACGATGGCGTATATCCGATTTTATGGTGTTCATCGTGTTTCCAGGTTTTAAATCATTAAGTTAGCATATCATATAGATATAGAACATGTGTTTAGTTGATTTTAAAAGTCAAGTTAGAAGGATTAACTTTTGTTTGCGAACAAGTTTAGAATTAACTAAACTATGTTCTAGTGATTACAAGTTTAAACCTTCGAATAAGATAGCTTTATATGTATGAATCGAATGATGTTATGAACATCATTACTACCTCAAGTTTTCTGGATAAAACTACTGGAAATGAGAAAAATAGATCTAGCTTCAAAGGATCCTTGGATGGCTTGAAAGTTCTTGAAGCAGAATCATGACACGAAAACAGTTCAAGTAAGATTTTCACTCGAAATAAGATTGTTATAGTTGTAGAAATTGAATCAAAGTTTGAATATGAATATTACCTTGAATTAGAAAGATAACATACTGTAAATAACAAAGGTTCCTTGATCTTAGATGATTATTTGGAATGGATTGGAAGTAGACTTGCAAACTTGGAAGTATTCTTGATTTTTATGAAACTATACTTATGGAATTTATGAAAAACACTTAGAACTTGAAGATGGAACTTGAGAGAGATCAATTAGATGAAGAAAATTGAAGAATGAAAGTGTTTGTATATGTTTTTGGTCGTTGGTATATGGATTAGATATAAAGGATATGTAATTTTGTTTTCATGTAAATAAGTCATGAATGATTACTAATATTTTTGTAATTTTATGAGATATTTCATGCTAGTTGCCAAATGATGGTTCCCACATATGTTAGGTGACTCACATGTGCTGCTAAGAGCTGATCATTGGAGTGTATATACCAATAGTACATACATCTAAAAGCTGTGTATTGTACGAGTACGAATACGGGTGCATATGAGTAGAATTGTTGATGAAACTGAACGAGGATGTAATTGTAAGCATTTTTGTTAAGTAGAAGTACTTTGATATGTGTCTTGAAGTCTTTCAAAAGTGTAAGAATACATATCAAAGCACAACATGTATATACATTCTAATGGAGTCGTTAAGTCTTCGTTAGTCGTTACATGTAAGTGTTGTTTTGAAACCTTTAAGTTAACGATCTCAATTAATGTTGTTAACCCAATGTTTATTATATCAAATGAGATGTTAAATTATTATATTATCATGATATTATGATGTATGAATATCTCTTAATATGATATATACATTAAAATATCGTTACAACGATAATCGTTACATATAAGTCTCGTTTCGTAATTCTTGAGTTAGTAGTCTTGTTTTTACATATATAGTTCGTTGTTAACACACTTAATGATATATTTAAATATCATTTTATCATGTTAACTATAGTTTATCAATATCTTAATATTATACATATATATTTAGTAGACGTTATAATAACGATAATCGTTATATATATCATTTCGAGTTTCTTAACTTAGTAATCTCATTTCTTATGTATATCACACATTGTTAATATACTTAGTGAGATACTTACTCATCATAATCTCATGTCAACCATATATATATGTCTATATATACCACAACATGTAGTTTTTACAATTTTGTAACGTTCGTGAATCGCCGGTCAACTTGGGTGATCAATTATCTATATGAAACTTATTTCATTTAATCAAGTCTTAACAAGTTTGATTGCTTAACACGTTGGAAACATTTAGTCATGTAAATATCAATCTCAATTAATATATATAAACATAGAAAAGTTCGGGTCACTACATGATAGGTGGGGTATATCACATTGTGGAGACTTTAAGTTATGCCGTGTTTTCTTTAAAGCGTTAAATGCGGGGAACCCAAATGCAATTTTATGCTACGGGTTAAGAACCTATTTTGACTCAACATATCCCAACATAGGATTTCGTGAATTAGAAAGAGCTTCTAACATGCAACATAAAGAAGCATGTTATGCTTACGGGTTAGTGGTGTTCGCTTCTTACCAAAGTGAGAAAAAGAACATCGGATTGCAGCTTTTAAATAAAACTTTCCCACAAGTGATGGATTCAGTAGTTGGGGTGAGATACAAGGTTTCTAGATTATTACAGGGCTATTGGACATTACGAAACCTCATCCTTTTGACGACATTACAACATGCTGCGTAGCCAATGGTCATAATGGTTATTTTCCACAAGACCAAGAATGGGAAGTCGTCTTAGTAAAACCAGAATGCATGACTTGTTTCTGGACTTATGAATTATGTGTCTTTATTTCCTTTGCTGAACAACTTGCGTATTAACTAGATTTATCTTCAAAACTGTCCTGTATCATAGTGTACTATATTTCATGTTATATGTAATATAGCGAAGTTGTAAGTTTGAAGAATATTTGTATGTGATATTGATAATGCTAAAAACAAACATATATTTCATAGCATTATTCCTCAAGAAAGACAAGCTTTTAGTTGCAATTGTCTTATTTACAAGTGATATTCGTTTAAATATTAAAAGGTGAAGACAAAAGGCAGATTCGACGAATTAAAGACGCAAAGGTCCAAAAAGCTAAAAAGTACAAGATACAATCAAAAAGGTTCAAATTATTGATGAGAAACGTCTAAAAATGACAAGAGTACAAGACGCAAAACGCAAAGTACACGATATAAAATAGTACGCAAGGACGTTCGAAAATCCGGAACCGGGACCAGAGTCAACTCTCAACGCGCGACGCAACGGACTAAAAATTACAAGTTAACTATGTATATAAATATAATATAATATATAATTAATTATATAAATTATATATATTATATTTATATATTAAAACCATCGGCAGACTAGGATCCAAACTTGTGTGAGCTGGATTTACGAACTCCGCGACTTGCGGAGTTTGTAGTGCAAAAATACCGCGACTCGCGGAGCTGTCCTGGACAAAAATGCCTATAAAAGCTCGCGCATTCTGAACGTTTTATATATCTTTTTCTTTCCATCCTACGTAAACGTATATATATATTTATATTTTAATTTTAATTTTAATTTTAAATCCTAATAATAAGGGTATGTTAGCAAATGTTGTAAGGGTGTAAGTCGAAATTCTGTCCGTGTAACGCTACGCTATTTTTAATCATTGTAAGTTATGTTCAACCTTTTTAATTTAATGTCTCGTAGCTAAGTTATTATTATGCTTAGTTAAAACGAAGTAATCATGATGTTGGGCTAAAAATATTAAAATTGGGTAATTGGGTTTTGTACCATAATTGGGGTTTGGATAAAAGAACGACACTTGTGGAAATTAGACTATGGGCTATTAATGGGTTTTATATTTGTTTAACTAAATGATAGTTTGTTAATTTTAATATAAAGATTTACAATTGGACGTCCCTATAAATAACCATATACACTCAATTGGACACGATGGGCGGGATATTTATATGTACGAATAATCGTTCATTTAACCGGACACGGGAATGGATTAATAGCCACTAGAATTATTAAAACAGGGGTGAAATTATGTACAAGGACACTTGGCATAATTGATAACAAAGTATTAAAACCTTGGGTTACACTTATATATATATTTGTATTTTTATAAATTAAAACTAATATAGCGTTAAGCTTTGTTTAAAAGATTCCCTGTGGACGAACCGGACTTACTAAAAACTACACTACTGTATGATTAGGTACACTGCCTATAAGTGTTGTAGCAAGGTTTAAGTATATCCATTCTATAAATAAATAAATATCTTGTGTAAAATTGTATCGTATTTAATAGTATTTAGTTGTAAAAATAAAGCTATTTTATATACACCTCGCATAACATCAAGTATTTTTGGCGCCGCTGCCGGGAAACAAAATCTAGCTTAAAAGCCGGAAGCGCAACGCTAATATAAAAAAAAAAGATTTTTATTTTTAGTTTACTTTTATAAAAATACGTTTTTGTAAAAATACGTTTTAAATATTCGAAAATATAAAAAGAAAAACAAAAATATAAATATTTTTAAGAGTTTGTTAAATATTTAAGTTTTATAAAATTTCTGTATTTCTATTTTTATTTTAGTTTTTAAAACATAAGTTTTTATTTAATTAATATAAATATTTTATTTAATTATTAAAACAGAAAATATAAAACAGAAAAATATAAAAAAAATATAATAAAAACTGAACCTGTCAAATTTGAACCTGGTACACGTTGAACCTGCAATCTCCGCGACTTGCGGGGGTTTTGAACTGGGTTCACCGCGACTCGCGGAGCCGCCCAGACAGGTCACACAGAAACCCTAGTAAGCATTAATTACGGAGTATTTATTATTATTATTATTATTATTATTATTATTATTATTATTATTATTATTATTATTATTATTATTATTATTATTATTAATTAGGGTTAATTAGTTTAATATTTAATTTAAGTTTCAATTTAATTAGTAATAATTAATTATAATTAGTTTATTTATATATAAAAATTAATACTTTTATAATATAAATATATAAAAATAATATTTTTATAAAATTAAATAATATTATCAATTTTAATCTTATTTTTATTTTTGTATTTTTTTTAATCAATTATTCGTAATTTTTGTATTTTTATCATTCGTATTTAGTTTTAAGTCATAGTTTTTGCCATAGTTATTTTTACTTCTAGATTTTTAGGCTTTGCCGTAAAATCCCTTAAGTGCTTTCTCTTTAGACTAAGATTTAGGTGCTTTAGAATTTTGCGACGCCTATCTAAGTTTTAATATTCTTTTTAAGATATTGCCATTTGGGATATAGTATTTCTTTTAAGCTTTAATAATTTTAGACGCAACTTTTAATTCTTAGTTTTTAGTTCCTTTTTAAGTTTCGACGTGCTACTTTCTTATTTTTATTTTTCAACGCCTTTTACCTATGTATCAATTATCACTCCAATTAGTAATCTCAATTTGCAATTTTAATTTTAAGTTAGTGATAATAATAAGGTTGGGTTAGTCGAGTGTTTTAAAGTTTCATAGTCACTCTTTTTCTTTCTTATTTTTTGACGCCTTTTATTTTTCAACCCTTTTCTTTTTCGACCTTTTTCGACGCGCTCTTTTTCTTTCTTATTTCTAGTCATTTTAGTTTTTAGGACTTAGAATTTTCTCTATTTCTTCTCTAAATTTCTTTAAATTACGAAAATTTATTTTAAGTGGTTAAATTGATAGACATCAAAATTTTCTGATTCGTAGTAATAGTTGGATTTGTACGTGGACCGGGTTATTGGAGCCAAACAGTACTCAATTATATTGAGACCAAACGAATCCTGCCCCTCTGCTGCATCTTTTGGCTATTCGAAATGTGGGCAAAATCAGAAAAGTTTATTAATTGGATAACTTATATAATTTTTCTTTCCTTTTAAAAACTAATAGGATATTCAGTGAATGCACCGAGCAAGACGTTCACCACCTTTTGTACGTTCACCACCTGTAACTCGATCAAGACATCTAGCTAATATTGTCGCCGTTGATTTTTCTTTAGAATCGTCATCCAGTCGACCAAGTACTCCAATTCAAATTTTCCGATAATCCATTTTTTGAACCCGACCTCACAATTGAGAATCCGGAGAATATTCAGGGACAATTCATAGATCATGAACCATTAATTTTTCCTCCGGAACCACCAATCATTCAAACAGAGATTGTTGAGGAACGAACCATTAAATCAGAATCCTCTAGTGATTCAGATTCAACAAATTCAATCATGGAGAATCTGGAACCTTTAAGTATGGAAGACTGAATGAGAGCTAAACGCACTGGCCAAGGTCACGCAATTACTCATCCAGACATTAATGCGCCAGATTATGAAATCAAAGGACAAATTCTACACATGGTGACTAATCAATGCCAATTTAGTGGTGCGCCGAAGGAAGATCCAAATGAACATCTTCGTACCTTTAATAGGATCTGCACACTATTTAAAATCCGAGAAGTTGAGGATGAACAGATATATCTCATGTTATTTCCCTGGACTTTAAAGGGAGAAGCCAAAGATTGGTTGGAATCGTTACCTGAAGGGGCGATTGATACATGGGACGTTTAAGTTGAAAATTTTCTTAAACAATTCTTTCCGGCATCTAAAGCCGTAAGACTTCAAGGAGAAATTGTTACGTTCACACAGAATCCAAATGAAACTCTATATGAGGCGTGGACTAGATTTGGAAAGTTATTAAGAGGATGTCCACAACATGGTTTAGACACCTGTCAAATAGTACAAATATTCTACCAAGGATGCGACATCACTACAAGGAAAGACATCGATATAGCAGCTGGTGGTTCTATTATGAAGAAAACCGAAACTGATGCTTACAAAATTATTGATAACACTGCTTCCCACTCACATGAGTGGCACCAAGAAAAAGAAATCGTTAGATCATCTAAAGCAGCTAGAGCCGATTCTAGCCATAACTTAGATTCCATTTTCGCAAAGATAGATGTTGTCGAGAGACGAATGGAAAAGATGACTAAGGATATACACTCAATACGAATTAGTTGTGAGCAGTGTGGAGGACCACATTTGACAAAAGATTGTCTTAGTATTGAGCTAACAATGGAACAAAGAGAGAATGTTTCATATCTAAACCAAAGGCCTGGAAATAATTATCAGAATAATTATCAACCGCTAAGACCAATTTACAATCAAAACCAGAATTATAACCGAAATGTTCCATACAACAACCAACAAGGTCCTAGTAATCAACAAGTATCCAATAATACTTACAATCAGCAAAGACCTAATTTTCAAAACAAACCACCACAAACCGATGATAAAAAGCCGAATTTAGAAGATATGATGACGAAGCTAGTTGAAACTCAAACGTAGTTTTTCACATCTCAGAAACAAACCAATGAACAAAATGCTCAAGCATTTAGAAATCAATAAGCTTCTATTCAAAATCTGGAACAAGAAGTAAGTAACCTAGCAAGGTTAATAGGTGAAAGAAAACTGGGAAGTCTACCTAGTAATACAAATGCTAACCCCCGGAATAAAACAGCTAAAGCTATTACCACAAGAAGTGGTATTACACTTAAACCACCTGAAATACCTGTAACTTCTGATGAAGCTATTCCTACTCCACAAGAACCACAACCTGAACAAGATAAGGAAAAAGAACCGGTAGTTGAAAAGGTTAATGAAAATAACACAGTTAAGGCTAAACCTTATGTTAAACCATACCAACCACCACTTCCTTACCCGAGTAAGATGAAAAAAGAGAAACTTGAAGCCGAGCAATCCAAATTCTTGGATATGTTTAAACAAATAAATGTCAATCTTCCTTTCATTGAAGTGATTTCAGGAATGCCTAGATATGCTAAATTCTTGAAAGATCTGATCACAAATAGAAAGAAAATGGAAGAACTCTCGGCTCTTACTATGAATGCTAATTGTTCAGCAGTGCTGTTGAATAAGATACCAGAAAAACTATCCGATCCAGGAAGTTTCAGAATTCCATATTTTCTGGGTAGTCTTAGTTCAATAGAAGCATTGGCAGATTTAGGTGCTAGTATAAATTTAATGCCGTATTCACTATACACTAAACTAGACCTTGGAGAATTGAAACCAACACGAATAAGCATACAACTAGCCGATAGATCAATAAAATATCCTAGAGGGATAATGGAGAACATGCTAGTTAAAGTTGGTACTTTAGTATTTCCAGTAGATTTTGTTGTTCTGGACATGGAAGAAGATTCTCAAGTTCCTCTCATATTAGGAAGACCATTCTTAAACATGGCCAAAGCAATGATAGACGTGTTCAGTAAGAAACTGACCCTAAGTATAGAGGATGAGAGTGTTACCTTTTCAGTTGATAGAGCAATGCAACAATCACAATCTGCAGATGATACATGTTATTATATTCAAACTATAGAATCACATGCAGAATTGTTTGAAGAATTTCCAGAATTACAAGGAACAGGAGAATGTTCTTTAGGAGAAGGAACTGAACCAATTGATGAAACTGAAATGTTAGCTACACTAATAGCTAATGGATATGAACCAACAACAGAAGAAATTCAAATGCTAAAAGAAGAAGACAGATATCGATACAAATCATCGATAGAAGAACCTCCGACATTAGAGTTAAAGCCACTTCCAAACCATTTGGAATACGCTTATTTACATGGTGAATCTGAATTACCTGTAATAATATCGTCTTCTCTTACTGAAAATGAAAAATCATAACTCATTTATGTGTTAAAAGCTCATAAACCAACCATTGCATGGAAGATTCATGATATTTAAGGAATAAGTCCTTCGTATTGCACACATAAAATCCTTATGGAAGAAGGTCATAAAACGTATGTGCAACGCCAACGAAGACTAAATCCTAATATGCAAGATGTAGTTAAGAAAGAAATTATTAAACTGCTTGATGCAGGTTTAATTTATCCAATTTCTGATAGTCCATGGGTAAGCCCAGTTCAATGCGTACCTAAGAAGGGTGGCATGACTGTCATCACAAATGAGAAAAATGAGCTTATTCCTACTAGGACTGTAACAGGATAGCGTGTATGTATTGATTATAGAAAATTAAATGACGCCACCAGAAAAGATCACTTTCCCTTACCTTTCATTGATCAAATGTTGGAAAGGTTAGCCGGAAACAGTTACTATTGTTTTCTTGATGGATTTTCCGGATATTTTCAAATTCCAATAGCACCCGAGGACCAAGAGAAAACCACTTTCACGTGCCCTTATGGTACTTTTGCTTATAAACGCATGCCATTTGGACTTTGCAACGCCCCTGCAACCTTTCAAAGGTGCATGATGGCGATTTTTCACGACATGGTAGAAGAATACATGGAAGTTTTCATGGATGACTTTTTAGTCTTCGGTGATACATTTGAAACATGTCTAGTTAATCTTGAACGAATGCTTATTAGATGCGAACAATCAAATCTAGTACATAATTGGGAGAAATGCCATTTCATGGTTAAAGAAGGCATCGTTCTTGGACATAAAATTTCAAAGGAAGGAATTGAAGTGGATAGAGCTAAAGTAGATGTAATTGCTAAACTTCCACATCCCACCAATGTTAGAGGAGTTAGGAGTTTTCTAGGGCATGCCGATTTTTACCGACGTTTCATTAAAGATTTTTCTAAAATTGCCACTCCTATGAATAAACTCCTAGAAAAGGATGCTCCATTCATCTTTTCAGATGAATGTATCAAATCTTTTAATATTCTTAAAGAGAAACTCACTAATGTGCGTATCATGATAACACCAAATTGGAATCTACCGTTTGAACTAATGTGCGATGCAAGTGATTTTGCAATGGGAGCCGTTTTAGGACAAAGGATTGAAAAACGATTTCAACCTATTTATTACGCTAGTAAGACGTTACAAGGAGCAGAAACAAATTATACAACTACTGAAAAAGAACTCCTTGCTATTGTATTTGCTTTTGACAAATTTCGTTCATATCTCGTTCTAGCTAAAACGGTGGTCTATACCGACCATTCTGCTCTTTGATACCTATTTTTGAAACAAGATGCTAAACCAAGATTAATCCGTTTGATCTTACTATTACAAGAGTTTGATATTGAAATCCGAGATAAAAAGGGAGCAGAAAATCTCGCAGCTGATCATCTTTCTCGTCTTGAAAATCCTGAATTAGAAGTTCTAAATGAATCGGCCATACAAGACAACTTTCCTGATGAATATCTATTGAAGATAGATTATAATGAAATTCCATGGTTTGCAGACTATGCAAACTACTTAGTATGTGGATTCCTTGAAAAGGGATTATCGTACCAAAAACGAAAGAAATTCTTTAGTGATATAAAACACTATTTCTGGGAAGATCCACATTTGTTTAAAAGTTGTCCAGATGGAATAATACGCCGATGTATATTCGGAGATGAAACTAGTAAAATTTTAAACCATTGTCACACAGGACCAACAGGAGGGCATTATGGGCCTCAACTAACAGCAAGAAAAGTTTATGATGCTGGATTCTATTGGCCTACAATTTACAAAGATGCACACCTTCTTTGCAAATCCTGTGATGCTTTTCAAAGGGCCGGAAAAATAAGTCAACGTGATGAAATGCCACAAAATGTCATTCAAGTATGTGAAGCATTTGACATTTGGGGTATTGACTTTATGGGTCCATTTCCAAAATCTCATAATAATTTATACATTCTCGTAGCCATTGATTATGTATCTAAATGGGCGGAAGCACAAGCTCTCCCAACTAACGATGCACGAGTTGTAGTCAACTTTTTAAAACGTCTTTTTGCAAGGTTTGGAACACCGAAAGCTTTAATAAGTGATCGGGGAACTCATTTTTGTAATAATCAACTTGAGAAAGTTCTTAAAATATATGGAGTAACTCATAAAATCTTCACTGCTTATCATCCACAAACAAGTGGACAAGTTGAAAATACCAACCGAGCTTTAAAACGTATTCTAGAGAAAACCGTAGGATCAAATCCGAAGGAATGGTCCATAAAATTGGAGGATGCACTCTGGGCTTTTAGAACAACCTACAAAACTCCAATTGGAACCACACCTTTTAAACTCGTTTACGAAAAAGCATGTCATCTTCCAGTAGAAATTGAACACAAAGCATTTTGGGCTTTGAAGACATGTAATCTTGATTTACATGAAGCTGGACGTCTACAGTTAAGTTAACTAAATGAATTAGAAGAATTAAGACAAGAAGCATACGAAAATTCGTTAATCTATAAAGAAAGAACGAAGAAATGGCATGATAAAAGAATCAGAAGTTCAAAAGAATTCAAAGAAGGAGACAGAGTTCTTCTTTTCAATTCACGATTCAAGCTATTTCCTGGAAAATTGAAATCAAGATGGTCTGGACCATTCATAGTCAAAAGAGTTTTCCCATACGTAACAGTAGAATTAATAAATTCAAATGGGATTGAATTTAAGGTTAATGGTCACAGAGTTAAACACTACATAGATAGTCCAATTGAAGTCGACAACGAAGTTAATCACAATTTCGATACCACAGCTAACTAAGTGTGGGGAGAATCAAGTATTTAAAGGATAATATGTATTTCTGTTAGATTTAGATTTTCTGTTTTCGTGTAGTTCTCGAAAATGGAACCCGAATGGTCTTTCCCTAGCAGACCCTAAAGAACTAGTCTTCTCCCCCCATTCTGAATTTTTATTTTTTTAGATTTTTACGAAATGAAGACTTCCTGTGAACTGAACCATGGTCTAATGCTACACGCTTTGATCACTAAACGAAATAATGACACACTTCCGAGTGAACTAGTATCAGTAATCAGAGAAAAATTAGACGGAGTAAGAAAAGAATTCAGATGCGAAGATAATAAGTTACAATTTGGTAAAGGAAAATCAAAATTCGCAATGAAAAGAAGAGCACGACACCTTGAAAGATGTCACAAATGCGGAAAATGGTCACACGAAGGTAAATGTTCAAATAATCAAACCTATTCAAACACCGAATTTGTTACTCTATGCAGAGATGGACCGTTCATATGTTTAGAAGAAAAAACATTAAATGCTCGAGGTTACACCTATGTAGCCATGGAAAACCAATTAGTCCGACTATCTTATGAGTGAGCTAGAGCATATCACTAAGAAAATACCTCACATGTAAGTTTGTACAGTTTTTATTTTTATTTTTATTTTTAACCTTTTGATAATAAACGCTAATTTGTTCGCTATAAAGTATTAAATTGGTATTCGATAAAATTAGGTCTTGCGACAGAAATTATTGATATCATACAAAAATTTATTACATCACTGCGAAATTTACCGTTTATTCTTAAGGTATAAATATCTTTAATCATTTAACCCAAAATATTTCAAAAATTCGTCATGAGTTAAATTAGGTTATGGAACCGAAATTACTTTACCGAAAAGAGGGGCGTATATTTTTGATAATATTTGATTGATTAAAGTGGGATAATGTAGCGACCCGACAAAATCGTCATTGACGGCGCCGCTATCTTAGGTCCCGTTACGTGGTCGTAGTCCCTATATGAGACTCGTTTGACCAAAATTATGTCGCATTCATTTGAAAAGTACAAGACTTACAAAGTTTAGTTTACCAAATGGATCGACAACAAGTTTAAGTTTACAAAAGTATAATGTATAAATGAAATAAACTTGCGACACAATATAAGTTGAAAGTCACGGTTGCTATAAATAGCGTAAGTATGTAAACAATATATTTGAATCCAAAGGTGCTATCACTAGCGTATGCATGTATGTATGCTTGACTCCAAGCAAGAAATCAGAGTGTATGCATGTATGCTTGACCCCAAGCAAGTATGAGTGTACGCGGAAGCATGTATCAAATAGCCATGTATGAACCTGAGAAACATATAGAAAACTGTCAACGAAAAACGTTGGTGAAATCATAGATATATTTGTAAACGTTGTTTTTGAACCACAAGATTTAGTATTCCCATAGTTGATTATCAAAATCGTTTGCATTCCAAAAGTATTGTTCGCGAGCACCCAATTATCAAGACTTAACGTTTCCTTCCATAGAACCCCATCACAATAGTGTTAGAACATACACTGTTTCTCGAAAATATATTTCATCCGTAGACGGTAGCGAACCGTCCGTAATGAGGGTTTGTCAAACCCGTATGGCCACACAATATAAGTTCTCGCTTACACCCTGCAAGTGTAACTAATGATAATCGAATTGAGGATTTTTGTTCTAACTCGCTGTGGAATGTTTGTTTTCCTTGTACTTGTGTTCAAAGTATAGAAGTAAGTAGTACAAAATGTAACAAAGTATATGTTTCTCAGCCCACAATTTAAAAGTATAAAAAGTTGTTGAAAAGGTGGGACTATGATCTCACCTCGAGTGCACGAGTATAAATGTACTTCACAAAGTAAACGTGTGCATGAAAGTTGCTTAGCCTTGACCTAAACAAGTAAGTTGTATCAATTACCGGTTACGTCACAAGGTCGGGTGAAATGTGTTCAATTAGTCCTATGGCTCGTTACGACTCGAAAAGTATAGCATGTGAATCACGTTGTCAAGTTTCATGCAAGAATCAAGTATAAAAGAAAGACTAGAACGATTGCATAAGTGTTTAGTTAAGTTTGACTAAAAGTCAAACTTGGTCAAAGTCAAAGTCAACGGGGTCGGGTCGGGTATCCGATAATTTTTCTAAGTTATATAATCATATATGAGCATGTTGGCCAAGTTTCATGTTAATCGGAGGTCCGTAGCATATCAAACATTTTACGTCAAATGACCAAGCAAAACAGCCCATTTTAGTGTATCAGGACGGTGTCCCAAAATCAGGACGGTGTCCCAATATGAAGAGTGGGATGGCGTCCCAAAATCAGGACGGCGTCCCAATATGAAGAGTGGGACGGCGTCCCAAAAGTCAGGACGTCGTCCCAATTGGCATCCAGGGTCTGTTTGCTGAATTCCTCAAATGGACGAACCAAAACACAAACAATCACATTTTATGATCCGCAAACAATTAAAACATGTATTTTATATCATCGGAAAGCTATTTCGACAAGGAATACAACTAACCACATATCATTAATCAAAATCATCATTTAAGACAATAGAAACCTCGTTGAATGGTCGTTAAGCGTTCAAAATCAAAGTTTAGGTTCATCAAATGCATTTCAAGTTCCGGGAATCTAATTTATACATATGATATGCCGTTTTGAAGGTAATCAAACATGTAATACAACTAAACACTTATTAATAACATTAACGAGCATTCAACGCATCAAAAGTTCGTTTTAAAGCTATCAAACCCTAACCAAAAGTTCACAAAATCAATAATCATGTTTATGAAGTTTCTTTAATCAATCTATACATCAACATGAAGCTAATGATGCTAGTAACACTTTTAAAACATGAACTTTAACAATCTAACACATTTGATCATCCAAAATCAAAGATTAAGCATACACTTTTCATTTTCAAGCTAGTTACACCAAAACATCAAGATCGAGCATACAAATCATATATTCATGTTATACACGAGCCATAGACACTAACTAACAACATTTCAAGTCAAAAACACGAATTTAAAGAAATCTAGAGTTTTAGAAATGTTACCCAAAATCAATGAAGTTAGTATCAAATCGTAGAGGATGATGAGAGGATCAAGAATATGTAGTTTGTTTTGATGTTTGCTTGCTAAATCGAAATTAGATGATGAATCTTTTGTTTGAAGGTTGAGAGAAAAGATGGAAGTAATGAAGATGGTGGAGATGAAAATGAATGGAGGAGGATGGAGTTGACTAGTTGACCTAGTCAACTAGTTTGGCTCTTTGGCGAGTTTAGTCCCTCAAGTTTGTAGTCGGGTACGGGAATTAACCGATCGAATATTTTTAAAACGCAAGTTAACGAGAGATGTTGTAATCGAGTAACGGGATTATCAAGAACATTAGTTAACGAAGTGTACGAATATAGGTGACGAAAGATGTTATTAAAAAAAAGACGGTATTAAAATAAATTTAACGGAAAAACGCGGGATGTTACAGATAAAAGACCAAAAAGATTTTTAATTTTATTTTTACCATGTTTTTTTTAAAATTAATATATAAATATTAATTTAAAATTGTAAACTTATTTAAAATTGTAAATATTTGAAAAATTAATATAAGTTTGTATGTATAAAAACAAAAATATAATTTAAGTTTGGTGTGAATTTTCAATTTTAATAATATGAATTTTTAATTTTATGCATTTTAAATTTAAGTTTGGTGTGAATTTAAAAACAAAAATTTACTTTATTTCGCTAAGTTAAAAATATGATTTTTAAAATTCGTCGTGAGTTGAAGACTAGGTCTTTGAACCGAAATTGCTTTACCCGAGGGAGGGACGAGAACTTTTATTATCATTATTTTTAATCTTATTGAATTAAAGTATGCTAAAAACATTAAAAAATTGAAAAATCTTTGCTTTTAAAACCGCGCTTTAAATTGACAAATTTTAAAATTTTGTCGAGGGACGGACTAGGACATCGTTCCGAAACGACCTCGTCCTAAATAACAAAGGAAACAAAATTTTAAAATTAATTAATTAATTGTTTTATAAGTTAAGGTTTTTATAAAAAAAATATATATATATGAAAAACAAATGTGATGTAATAACAAGACGGAATGAACAAATGATGTGCACCATTTATCATTCAAAACAAAGAACAATATGTTTGGAAACTTTGGTAAAATTTAATCATTTCTACGCTAATCACCCTCAATAATTTAAATTGTTACTGATTTCTTGCAAATGAGGGCATTGCAAGATCTTAAGTGTGGGAAGGGGTTAAATTCTTTCAGATTTTAAAATTTTTACTTTATACACTTGGTTACCATTAGAAATACTAGTAAAGCAGTAGTTGTATTATAATCTAGTACTCTCTGATAATAAAGAACAGCCCTAGTCTTATATACTGACTACCCACTTCTAGTAAAAAAATTTAAAATTTTCAATTAAATGAATTCAAAATCATGTTTATACATATTTATGAACGATAAAACTAGGTGTTAACACCGAAATTATTGTTACCTCGGAAAGGACATAAATTGAGAAACAACCTAAAAATGTTAGAATTCATTTAAGAATGGAATAGAGGAAAATAAAAAGGCAAAGAAAGGAAAATAAAAGCCAAGTGTGGGAAATTTTTACCAAGTTATTCAAAATATATATCACATATTTTTGTACAAATAATTGAAAATACTTTTGTTTTGGACGATAATTAACTGTTTTACCCGATAAAAGAAAAGAAGAGATGGATCTACACGATGAATCAATTTCATCATTTAAAGGAAGTAAAGTCTTCCGAAAAAGAAACGCGCTTCTTGATTTAGGTCAAGAAGTTGTCGTTCAGACCAGCTGTAGGTTGACGAAAAATCTAGAAAAGTTATCACTAAAATCAGCAGGAAATCCACGGACCTCAGCATCAAACAGGGTCGCCAAGTGGTCAGACTTATCCTAACCATGAGAGGATATGTCTCGTAAAATGGGGAGGGCGCCGTGCAAATTAGCTTGATAAGACTAATGAATCAGACCTCCAGAAAGGATAATCTCCTTAAAGATTAAAAATCAGCATTTAAGCCTGATATTACTCAATCCTTGAGATTGACTTTAAAGATTGAGAATTACAAACTCATGGAATTCGATGATATCTAAACTCGAGCTTGAACGAGAAAATATTTTGATCAAAAATTAAAACCGATTTGTTTTCTAAAAACCCATTTTCAATGCGTTCATTACCATTGAACGTAAAATCCTAGGAATTCACCTGGAATTCATTAGGTCACGTGAACCAAATCGGGTGTCAACCGTAAGAACGGTGGTTGCATAGCATGGTCAAAGACAGGACCTTGTGCCAGACCAAAAAATTATAAGGGTGAGCTTTACTATTGCTCCTACAAGAGATAGTAATTGCGTCCGATACGTTATAGACCATAATTAAAAGCATGTGAGGGGACATTGCCTTAACAGTTGCTTGTTCAACGCTTTCCTTTACAACCGGAAGGTAGTTTACCGAAAGGTAATATACGGAGCAGGTATACTGGACGTGTTGCTTTCCCAATACAAGGTTACCAAGTGAGTGACACAAAACCATAAGTTTTGAGCCAAAATTTTGAAATCTGAAACCCACAAAAACATTTTGCAAACACCGGTGAAGGGTTATTCCGGAAAACTTATCTAGGGTAAAAGCTAGATTTAATTTTCAAAAGATCAAATGTTTTCATAAAGATCCAATTTCCTTAATGGATCTAAATTTTATAGTCATGTGGGACTGTAAACCACATCGTTACTACCATTGTTTATACCGCCGTATAGAAATCACTGATGTACAAGTGATATTCGTTGCATTATTCCTCAAGAAAGACAAGCTTTTAGTTGCTAGTGATAGGAATAAGTGATTCTAGTATTTCAAGACTATATTGCTTGAGTACAAGCAACACTCAAGTGTGGGAATATTTGACAATGCTAAAAACGAACATATATTTCATAGCATTATTCCTCAAGAAAGACAAGCTTTTAGTTGCAATTGTCTTATTTACAAGTGATATTCGTTTAAATATTAAAAGGTGAAGACAAAAGGCAGATTCGACGAATTGAAGACGCAAAGGTCCAAAAAGCTAAAAAGTACAAGATACAATCAAAAAGGTTCAAATTATTGATGAGAAACGTCTAAAAATGACAAGAGTACAAGACGCAAAATGCAAAGTACACGATATAAAATAGTACGCAAGGACGTTCGAAAATCCGAAACCGGGACCAGAGTCAACTCTCAACGCGCGACGCAACGGACTAAAAATTACAAGTTAACTATGTATATAAATATAATATAATATATAATTAATTATATAAATTATATATATATTATATTTATATATTAAAACCGTCGGCAGATTAGGATCTAAACTTGTGTGAGCTGGATTTACGAACTCCGCGACTTGCGGAGTTTGTAGTGCAAAAATACCGCGACTCGCGGAGCTGTCCTGGACAAAAATGCCTATAAAAGCTCGTGCATTCTGAACGTTTTATATATCTTTTTCTTTCCATCCTACGTAAACGTATATATATATATATATATATATATATATATATTTATATTTTAATTTTAATTTTAATTTTAAATCCTAATAATAAGGGTATGTTAGCAAATGTTGTAAGGGTGTAAGTCGAAATTCTATCCGTGTAATGCTACGCTATTTTTAATCATTTTAAGTTATGTTCAACCTTTTTAATTTAATGTCTCGTAGCTAAGTTATTATTATGCTTATTTAAAACGAAGTAATCGTAATGTTGGGCTAAAAATATTAAAATTGGGTAATTGGGTTTTGTACCATATTTGGGGTTTGGACAAAAGAACGACACTTGTGGAAATTAGACTATGGGCTATTAATGGGCTTTATATTTGTTTAACTAAATGATAGTTTGTTAATTTTAATATAAAGATTTACAATTGGACGTCCCTATAAATAACCATATACACTCAATCAGACACGATGGGCGGGATATTTATATGTACGAATAATCGTTCATTTAACCGGACACGGGAATGGATTAATAGCCACTAGAATTATTAAAACAGGGGTGAAATTATGTACAAGGACACTTGGCATAATTGATAACAAAGTATTAAAACCTTAGGTTACACGCAGTCGATAACCTGGTGTAATTATTAAACAAAGTATTAAAACCTTGTTACAGTTTAAGTCCCCAATTAGTTGGAATATTTGACTTCGGATATAAGGATAATTTGACGAGGATACTCGCACTTTATATTTATGACTGATGGACTGTTATGGACAAAAACCAGACGGACATATTAAATAATCCAGGATAAAGGATAATTAACCCATGTGCATAAAACTAAAATCAACACGTCAAACATCATGATTACGGAAGTTTAAATAAGCATAATTCTTTTATTTCATATTTAATTTCCTTTATTTTATATTTAATTGCACTTCTAATTATCGCACTTTTATTTATTGTCATTGTATTTAATTGCACTTTTAATTAACGTACTTTTTAATTATTGTATTTTATTTCATCGCACTTTTATTTATCGCAATTTCATTATCGTTATTTACTTTACGCTTTAAATTAATTGTATTTATTTTTAATATTTTACATTAGGTTTTACCTGCGACTAAAGTTTTAAAAATCGACAAACCGGTCATTAAACGGTAAAAACCCCCCTTTATAATAATAATATTACTTATATATATATTTGTATTTTTATAAATTAAAACTAATATAGCGTTAAGCTTTGTTTAAAAGATTCCCTGTGGACGAACCGGACTTACTAAAAACTACACTACTGTACGATTAGGTACACTGCCTATAAGTGTTGTAGCAAGGTTTAAGTATATCCATTCTATAAATAAATAAATATCTTGTGTAAAATTGTATCGTATTTAATAGTATTTAGTTGTAAAAATAAAGCTATTTTATATAAACCTCGCATAACATCAGATATGTTATTATAATCGGTTTTTCATATGGAATTGTAGTAGTTGAATTGTATATTAGCTACTAAGTATGAACTTAACGGGTAGGTAGTACCCGAATTTAAACTTATAAAACGCTAATATAAAGAAAAAGTTTTTATAAATGAGTTCATATTATGCTACGAGATACTATTGACTACTCTTAATATTCTGTATGATTAACTTGTTTCATTTGACTATTTTGAAGGAAATGGCACCGACTACTCGACACACCTTGAATATGAGCGAAGAGGAATTTCGTGCCTTTCTTGCTTCAAACATAGCCGCAGTACAGGCCGCGCCACATACCAACAATAACTCTTAATCTAGCAATACAGCTAATGGCGCAAGAAATCGTGTAGGATGCTCCTACAAGGAATTCACTGCCTGCAAACCTTCAGAATTTGATGGGACCGAAGGACCAATCAGATTGAAACGGTGGACCGAGAAAGTTGAATCGGTGTTTGCCATAAGTAAGTGTGCTGAAGGAGACAAAGTGAAGTACGCTACGCATACCTTCACAGGTATTGCGTTAACATGGTGGAATACCTATCTAGAGTAAGCGGGACAAGATGCTGCTTACCCGCTACCGTGGTCAGCATTCAAGCACTTAATGAACGAGAAGTACTGTCTCAGAACCGAGGTCAATAAGCTCAAGTCAGAACTTAGAGGGTTACGAACACAGGGATTCGATATTACTTCGTAAGAAAGACTATTCACAAAATTGTGCCTATTGTGTCTGAGAGCGTTCGAAGATGAGGAAGAGAATATCGAGGCATTTGTGAAAGGGTTACCGAAGAGAATCCAAGAAGATATAAGTTCACACGAGCTTGCCTCCATACAAAAGGCATGTAGAATGGCTCACAAACTAGTGAACCAGATTGAGGGGAGAATTAAAGAACAGGCGGCCGAAGAGGCCAACGTGAAGCTAGTCAAAAGAAAGTGGGAGGAAAACGGTGATAAGAGTCACCAAAACAACAACAACTATCCCAACAATCGCAACATCAATCGCAACTACAACAAACGGCACAACAACAACAACAACAACAACAACAACAACAACAACAACTACAACAATCATCCCAACAACAATAACAACCGCAACAACAACAGCAATTAGAAGCAGCTATGCCAAAGGAGTGAAAAGTATCACTCGGGGTTCTGCACCAAATTTTGCAACAAGTGTAAAAGAAATGGTCATAGCGCGGCGAAGTGTGAGGTCTACGGACCAGGGGTTAACAGAACGAAAGGAACAAATGGTGTCGGAACGAGTAATGGCGGAGCAAGTAGTGTCAGAGCAAGTTATTCCAATGTAGTTTGTTATAAATGTGGAAAACTGGGCCACATTATTAGAAATTGCCCGAACCAGGAGAACACGAATGGACAAGGCCGCGGAAGAGTTTTCAATATTAATGCGGCAGAGGCACAGGAAGACCCGGAGCTTGTTACGAGTACATTTCTTATTGACAATAAATTTGCTTACGTTTTATTTGATTTGGGTGCGGATAGAAGCTATATGAGTAGAGATTTTTGTGCTAAATTAAGTTGTCCATTGACGCCGTTGGATAGTAAATTTTTACTCGAATTAGCAAACGGTAAATTAATTTCAGCAGATTATATATGCCGGAATCGAAAAATTAAACTGGGTAGCAAAATATTTAAGATTGATTTAATACCAGTAGAGTTAGGGAGTTTTGATGTAATAGTTGACATGGACTGGCTGAAGGAGATGAAAGCAGAGATCGTATGTTACAAAAATGCAATTCGCATTGTACGAGAAGAAGGAGAACCCTTAATGGTGTACGGAGAAAAGGGCAACACGAAGCTACATCTTATTAGTAATTTGAAGGCACAAAAACTAATAAGAAAAGGTTGCTATGCTGTTTTAGCACACGTCGAGAAAGTACAAACTGAAGAAAAGAGCATCAATGATGTTCCCGTCGCAAAAGATTTTCCCGATGTATTTCTGAAAGAATTACCGGAACTACCTCCACATCGATCTGTTGAATTTCAAATAGATCTTGTACCAGGAGCTGCACCAATAGCTCGTGCTCCTTACAGACTCGTACCCAGTGAGATGAAAGAACTACAAAGCCAACTGCAAGAACTATTAGAACGTGGTTTCATTCGACCAAGCACATCACCATGGGGAGCTCCTGTTTTGTTTGTCAAGAAGAAGGATGGTAAATTTAGGTTGTGTATTGACTACAGAGAGTTGAATAAACTTACCATCAAAAACCGTTATCCACTGCTGAGAATTGACGACTTATTTGATCAACTACAAGGCTCGTCGTTTTATTCGAAAATCGATTTACGTTCTGGATATCATCAAATGCAAGTAAAGGAGGATGATATTCCAAAAACTTCTTTTAGGACGCGTTATGGTCATTACGAGTTTATGGTTATGCCGTTTGGATTGACTAACGCACCAGCTGTGTTCATGGACCTTATGAACCAAGTGTGTGGGCCATATCTAGACAAGTTTGTCATTGTTTTCATCGATGGCATACTTATTTACTCAAAGAATGATCAATAGCACGAAGAACATTTGAGAAAAGTGCTAGAAGTATTGAGGAAAGAAAAACTGTACGCTAAGTTTTCAAAGTGTGCATTTTGGTTGGAAGAAGTTCAATTCCTCGGTCACATAGTGAACAAAGAAGGTATCCAGGTGGACTCGGTAAAGATCAAAACCGTTGAAAAGTGGGAAACCCCAAAAACTCCGAAGCATATACGTAAATTTTTAGGATTGGCTGGTTACTACAGAAGATTCATCCAAGATTTCTCCAAAATAGCAAAACCCTTAACTGCATTAACGCATAAAGGGAAGAAATTTGAATGGAAGGATGAACAAGAGAAGGCGTTTCAGTTATTGAAGAAAAAGCTAACTACGGCACCTATATTGTCATTGCCTGAAGGGAATGATGATTTTGTGATTTATTGTGACGCATCAAAGCAAGGTCTCGATTGTGTATTAATGCAATAAACGAAGGTGATTGCTTATGGGTCTAGACAATTGAAGATTCACGAGCAAAATTATACAACTCACGATTTGGAATTAGGTGCTGTTGTTTTTGCATTAAAGACTTGGAGGCATTATTTATATGGAGTCAAAAGTATTATATATACCGACCACAAAAGTCTCCAACATATATTTAATCAGAAGCAACTGAATATGAGACAACGCAGGTGGATTGAACTGTTGAATGATTATGATTTTGAGATTCGATACCACCTGGGGAAGGTGAATGTGGTAGCCGACGCTTTGAGTAGAAAGGACAGAGAACCTATACGGGTAAAAGCTATGAATATAATTATTCGTACTAACCTTACTACTTAAATAAAGGAGGCGCAACAGGGGGTTGTAAAAGAAGGAAAGTTGAAGAATGAGATACCCAAAGGATCAGGGAAACATCTTAATATTCGAGAAGACAGAACCCGATATAGGGCTGATAGAATTTGGGTACCAAGGTTTGGAGATGTGAGAAAAATGGTACTTAAAGAAGCACATAAAACCAGATATTCGGTACATCCCGGAGCGGGGAAGATGTATAAAGATCTCAAGAAACACTTTTGGTGGCCGGGTATGAAGATCTCAGGGAACAGACACCCTAATTGACGCGAATCCTAAAGATAGATCTATCTGGCCCAACAAGCCCCATCCAAAGTACCGGATGCTTTAGTACTTCGAAATTTATATCATGTCCGAAGGAGGATCCCGGAATGATGGGGATATTCTTATATGTATATTGTGAATGTCGGTTACCAGGTGTTCAATCCATATGAATGATATTTTTGTCTCTATGCATGGGACGTATGTTTATGAGAAATGGAAATATGAAATCTTGTGGTCTATTAAAATTTATGAAATGATTATTTATGTTAAATTAATGAACTCACCAATCTTTTGGTTGACACTTTAAAGCATGTTTATTCTCAGGTACGAAAGAAATCTTCCGCTGTGCATTTGCTCATTTTAGGGATATTACTTGGAGTCATTCATGACATATTTCAAAAGACGTTACATTCGAGTCGTTGAGTTCATCAAGATTATTATTAAGTCAATTATATTTGGATATATTATGAAATGCTATATATGTCTATCAACTGTCGATGTAACGAAAGTTTGTCTTTTAAAAACGAATGCAATGTTTGTAAAATGTATCATATAGAGGTCAAGTACCTCGCGATGTAATCAACTGTTGTGAATCGTTTATAATCGATATGGACTTCGTCCGGATGGATTAGGACGGGTCCTTTCAGTTGGTATCAGAACGATGGTCTTAGTGAACAGGGTCTTCATTAGTGTGTCTAACTGGTAAGTCATTAGGATGCATTAGTGAGTCTGGACTTCGACCGTGTCTGCATGTCAAAAGTTTTGCTTATCATTTTTGTCAAAAATCATTTGTTTATCATCCTTAGTAAATTACCTGCTTATTATTCTTAGTCTAGACACATCTTATTGCATTGACTGCATGAATAGTGTATAGACAAAATTCATATCTTAGCGCATCTGCTAATTCATATCTTAGCGTATCTGTTATTGTTATCTTTACCTGACAGCTTCCGTAGATTCCTCCGTAACTTAAGAGATTTTAGTATTACATATGCATATGTAAATTATGTATTGCAGGGTACTAATCTACATCCTATAATCTATTTCTTATCGAAAACCCTTCATCTGATCGTACGAGATGAATCCTGCAACCAGTTCGTGTCCCTCAGATTCCAATAGCTATTCCGATAGTTATTCCGACAGCTATTCCGACATAGATGTTCACCTAAGCTCCGAAAACAGCTTCATCGGCATGAATCAACCAATCAGCCATTATCAATTCATCTGATGGGTTCGTAGTCGACTTAATTAATGGAAACGCGCATAAGGTAATCCCTTCCACCAACCGAATTCACCTCTTGACAATGAACCTGAAGCGTTTACCGGCTAACCTGTTCGAAACACCATTTTCAGTCTCATTTCCAGGCTAACTCGACAAGATTATATTCTTTCCACAATTCTGAACCTTATTCATCCGCTCGTTCCGACCGATAATCATCCTGGAGTAATAAGTCAACGAACTTCGCGCTCGAATAATCAATTCGGAGAATATGGTGCAAAATGTACCAGCTTCAGCAACATCACCGGCACCAACAGTACCATCAATAACAGCACCATTACCATCAACAATCAATGCTTCATTATCATCATCTGTACTTTGAGTATGATCTTCGTTCTACGTATCGTTCTACCTCATTTATCTTCGTTCAACATGGCGAATATGTAATCTCTAAAGTTTTAGAGATTATTTATTCTAGTTCCAACCGAAAAGCAAATGAGTTTAATATCATATTAACTCATTAAATCCATGAATACATCTGAAGAAAATATATATGTATATATGTTTTCATAAAGATTGTAATTAAAAATTCTCTTGTACAAACTGTTAATGGTGAAAATATTTTAACGGGTAGGTAATACCCGAGGAATATTTAAATTTCACATTAATAAGTTACATTGTACGTTCTTCGAATCTGTTTCAACAGTCATATACTATCCTACTTACATCCACCGATATACAAATCCGTTCACCACAGAATAACCATATTCATCCAATTTCATAAATCAAAATCCAACAAGTGGCATAATGAAGAAAACATTTGACAAAATAAAATTTGTTAGAAACAAACAAATTAACTATGAGAAATTTTGTTAAGAATCTATGCTAACTGTTCCTAGCTAATTGTTCCTAGCTAACTGATTACATTTTATTTATCGCAATTTAATTATCGCAATTTACATTCTCGCAATTTTATTTATCGTCATTTAATTTCTGTTATTTACTTTACGCACTTTATTTATCGTCATTTAAATTTCTGTTATTTATTTTTACGCTTTAAATATCGGGACACGTATACAAGGTTTTGACATATCATATCGACACATCTATATACATTATTTGGAATCACCATAGACACTCTATATGCAGTAATGATCGAGTTCTCTATACAGGGTTGAGGTTGATTCTCAAATAATATATATACTTTGAGTTGTGATCGAGTCTGAGACATGTACACGGGTCACGATATGAATTAATTAATTCAAATATTATATATTAAACTATATATGAATTATTGGACTGTCGACTGTGGACTAATAACATTGGACAATTAAAATAAATTAAAACATTGATTATAACATATGAAACTACACATTTCTTCAAGTTGCCACTTGATTTCATCTTAAACTTCATTTGTATCTTGACGATTACAAATCTGCGTTCAAAATCTTTCATGATTCTTGAAAACACCTCAATCGAAAGGATGAACCAACTGCACATTACCTATGGAAGAAAATATCGATGCATATTTTTATGCACCTAAAAACTCTCGAAAATTGAGTAAACGTTTAACGCGTAGCTGTGCTAATTCCTTTAGCGTTATTATTATCGAAAATAACTTTGCAATCTCTTTCCAAATTAGCCAATTTTGTCACAGCTCCAACAAGTCAACTTCGACTTTTCGTTCGAAACAACCTTATTATAACCTTGATATATATATGTGCTCTTTATTGTTACCGGGGAACCTTTCATATTTTACCATATTACCAGCAGACGTACCAGCAACCTCGTTGCTTCTTGGTTTAAATATCTCTGATAAATCATTATATTTATTCATTGAAACCCTATCATATACTCATCCGCATCTTGTAACAAGAACTGCCATACCAATTACCAGGAATCAGCTATCAGTACTTTGAAAACTCACAGCATATCTACATCAACAGTTATATGTATCCATATAGCATTTATCTCTTAGAATTATGATCTTTCATTCTGAAATTTTGAAAAGGCACCTAGCTTACGAATCAATACATTGAACTTTGAAAAAGCTGAATGAAGCAGCAGAAACTGTAGGCAACCGTAAACGACCTTAGTCGTCGGAAGTTTGATGATAAAGAATAATATGTTGGAAAAGCTCATAAACATTGGAACTGGAAAATGGATAGAGTTAGCCATGAAGGAGACCAAGGACAAATACAAGGACCATACCCTATATTCAAAGAATTCAGATAATTCTGGATCCGTTGAAATCTTTAGAGAATATCTTGCTCCGAAGTCATGTTAAAACCTTACGGAAAAATCTTTCTCCATCAACCATCGAACTTAGAAATTCCAAAATATCATCATCAATATCTTCGATATTTCTGAGGATATTTTCATAAATATTCTCGTCCGAAATTATATACCTCTTCGTGCTTCCTGTGTATCATTATAATGGAAACATTCAATAGAAAATTTAGTACCGAAAAGCAGATTATGCGAAACTATAAAGAAAGCTGTGGACAAATCACAAAGAATAAGTTTGACTTCAAAGAATCCAAATGATTCAATGTCTGCTAAGGTCTTTAGTGAATATCTTGCTCATTACTCTAAACCCTTACAGACAATATTTCTATCATCCTCTAATCTTATATATTCCGATATATTATCGTATCTTTCATTATAAATATCCTCCATATTTCTGGAGATATTTTTATAACTATTCTTACCTAAAATCATTAATCTCTTCGTACTATCAGTGTTACATCATATAGAAACTATTAGTTTCTATATTCTGTAAACTTTCGAGCTTAAAATATGAAAGTTATTGAAGTAATGTTGGGAACTGATGCATGAGTTAGTATAATATAATGACACTTGATCAACGTGATTATATTACAGTAAGTCATGCTGAGTTTCTTAATGGGACATGATGATTCACAGATTATAACGTCATCATGTGCCATGTTACACGACTCTTACATCTTATCTGATATATAAACATATCAAGAAAATATTTTTCTTGATAGTTCTATCTTTTCCGTGATATTCTGGTAACTTGACAAGTCAAGATAGTACCATTACAATTTCCTTCTTAAAACATTAACTATGATTATTCCGAAATTCATATCTATGAATTCTGGACCGTTGCTCGCTTTACTAGAGGTCGAGAGGATAATAACAAGGCAAAGAGATCCAAAATATAAGAGAAAATATAAAGCCCAATGACAACACCAAAATTACAAACCGTGGATATTAATAAGAATAGCAATATAAAGACACAGTATAATTAAGAATAGTATCACTCCAAGATAATAGTAGAAGTAAACAGATTTTCTGGTAGAAGATTGAAAAGAAGAATGACAGAAATGATAATTAGGAAAATATCAGGATTAGAACGGGATTAGGCATTTTCACAATGTTTTGGATGTATGAACTAAGAAAGAAAGTATAGAAATGGTGAGAATAATGGAACGGAAGAGCTTAATTTATAATGGAAATATCAGACAGAGTAATCGAGATAGATCACAGTATTTAATTATGGAGATCTTAATTTCCTTACTCACCGAAGAATCAAATCTTTTAGATTTCAACGATTTTCTTTAAATTCCTTGAATTCCGGAATTCAACCCCGACTCTGTCAAAAGCTAAGACAAATCTTTATCCTTTCATTTCACTATGTTGTGATAGCTTCACTTGTACGCTTCGCAAAAATTGAATCATTTTATCTATAGTAATCAATAATGATAAAAATTTATTTATCAACTCATATTCGTCATGAAAACATTTTTTATTGTTAGTCATGACGACCACACTCAAATTTCGGGACGAAATTTCTTTAACGGGAAGGTACTGTGACGACCCGGGAATTTCCGACCAAATTTAAATTGTATCTTTATATGATTTTAACACGATAAGCAAAGTCTGTTAGGTTGAGTCTCAAAAAGTTTGAACTGTTTCATATATTCAATTGACCTTCGACTGCTCTCGACGATTCACGAACAATTAATTATAAATAGATATGTGTGTATGTATATATAAATAATAATTCGAAATATAATTTGAAGTATTATATGTTGTTGTTATTAAAAAATTAATAAAATAAAAATAGGATATTATAATAATTATTATTTAAGATATATCTTTATATATAAATAAAATATATTAAAAATAAATATTAAATGATTATAATACTCATTTGATGTCTCGATTGATATTAAGCAAGTTAAATTCAAACTTACGTAATTTTAAAATAAACGGTGATACGAAAATAAGTTATATATGGTATAGGCTTATTAAAAGTATATTTAGGATCTAATTATTTAATTTTAACACTTTTTATATTTTACCCTTAAATGAGTGGCACAGTTGTTGTAATTTTATTTATTAAATTAATAACTGAATTTTATACCATAATGATTAAAATAATTAAATATAGTTAATCTAAAAGTTTGGGATTTTTCTGAGACCTTTTTATCCGCTACTAATTTAACAACGGAGTACGATTTAGCAGTCCGTGAAAACTGTCGGCAGATATATTTACAAGATGACAGCCTTTTTAATTAAACATGTGGGTTTTGAATATTTAAATTCTATTACTATGTGCTACAGTGTTTACTTTTTAAACTTTATATATGAATATTGAATATGAATGCATGCATACCATCGATATATCTCTATCTTTCTGCTTTATGTCAATTGCAACCCAATCATCTAACACTACAATATAAAATATATACATATATGAAATATGAAGATATATAGTCATCATCTCCTTTACTACTACTACTATTTTTATATGCCCATTTGATTCTAATAATTGTTTGAGACATATTACTAGTCAAAAAGTTATCTAATATATTGCAACTTGTGATGTTTTGTGGAGCACACAACACACAAAAGTCTATCGGTAATAATACCTCATATTTTTTTTTGCTTTAATATAAACCCCACTTTTATCTTCTATATATTAATTTCCATTTTTCGGTGCAACTATCCAATTACCACTTTTTAACTTAATATATATCTTACATAAACATACAATGCATTTTAAAATGAGTATCACTTCTTTCCACCCATCACCGTGACCACCTTCCAACACCGGTCACCACCCTCTACAACCTCCGTGAACCACCCACCTGACCACCTAAAAACTATCACTTCTTCCATCACCCTTTACGCGAATCACCTCCACCATCATTTCACCCATAAACCGCCTCTACAATCACCATTGTTGCTGCTCAGCTTGATCTTAATCACAATCGGAATACATTAAAAACAGTTACTGTTTGTCGAGGAAAAATCACCACAACCGTCACTAAACCATCTCAACACCACCATTTTTTTTCTCTCTTTTCTTCGTTGATTCTACAGCCGGCCACCTGTCGCTGCTGTTTTCCTTTTTGCAACCTAACAAACGATGATGATCCATGAAGGTAACCATGATGATTGTGATTATGTAAAACGAGAGTGATGATGAATAGTTATGAATGGTGATCCGTTATAATTGAAATATTGATGATGATGATTCCGATGAGTTTTAAGGAGGGTAAATGATACATGATCATGTTACAGCGAGATGTAATGATGATGATGATGATCATGTGTGAACGAATGATATGATGAGGATGTTACGGATGAAATAATTAGGATAGAATGATGATTAAATACCATGATAATGATGAAACTGTTTTCTTACCACTCACTGATGTACGAACAGCCACAATCAAGCACCTTCGCTATATTATTATTATTTTTTTCTTTCTTTCGACGATTCGAAGATGATGGTGGTGTACAGTCGGAATTAAAAGATGATGATGGTGACTGTGATGTTAAACGAACGAGCTAACGATGATGATGGTGACTGTGATGTTAAACGAACGAGCTAACGATGATGATGGTGAGTGAAATAACGATGATGAGTTGGGTATGATCAATTGATGATCACGATGGGTATACATGAGTTAGTGATGTTAGATGACACATGAAATGATATATGATAGTGAGATGATGATTATAGTAAAGTAAGAATGATGATGATGTTTACATTAAATATGATATTAGGAATTTAGGATCCAATGATAATAGTGATTGTGAAGATGATAATGATTTGTGTTGTAAGAAGAAAAGCAAACAAAATTCGTATATGTTATATATTTTAAAAACTGCGAGTTCTTACAAGATTAAATGAATGGTTCATTGGTTTGGAGATGATTTGCTAGACGAGAGGTCGTGGGTTCGAGCCCGGGCGGTGGCGTTTTATTTTAAAAGCTTGTCTTCATAGGTTGTACCTTGTTATTTTATTACCATTATTATTATTGTTATTATTATTAGTTATCATTTATTATTATTATCATAATTATAACTACAATTATGATTATTATTATTATTATTATTATTATTATCATTATTAGGAATTAATTATTAATATTATTATTAGGAGTATCATTATTAGAAAAATTATTATTTTTATCAAAAGTAACATTAATTTTTAAAATTATCATTTTTATTAAGTTTATCATTTTTACTAGAATTATCATTATTTTATCATTATTATTATTATTATTATTATTATCATTGTTTTAGTAATATTATAATCAACAAATGGTATTTATATAAAAAATATATTTTTACATATATCCTAACTATATTAATCTTACACATTAATTTAAATAAAATGTTATTATTATAAAATATTAACTAAGTTATGTCTAATAGATAAATACCTTTTAATATAATCATATAAAATATATAAAATAGGTATAATTAAACTATTTATTAATGTAACATACAAATTATAAAGTATATTAATATTAATATTAATATATAAAACTTGTTTAAATTGTTATTATATGTGTTAATATATATATAAATGATATAGGTTCGTGAATCCGAGGCCAACCCTACATTTTGTTCAATATTGTTATATGTATTTTTACTACAAAATACAGTATGGTGAGTTCCTTTAATCCCCTTTTACTCTTTACATTTTTGGGACTGAGAATACATGCGCAACTTTTATAACTGTTTTACGAAATAGACACAAGTAATCAAAATGACATTATATGGTTGAATGATCGAAAATGAATATGCCCCTTTTTATTAAGTCTGGTAATCTAAGAATTAGGGAACAGATACCCTAATTGACGCGAATCCTAAAGATAGATCTATCAGGCCCAACAAGCCCCATCCAAAGTACCGGATGCTTTAGTACTTCGAAATTTATATCATGTCCGAAGGAGGATCCCGGAATGATGGGGATATTCTTATATGTATATTGTGAATGTCGGTTACCAGGTGTTCAATCCATATGAATGATATTTTTGTCTCTATGCATGGGACGTATGTTTATGAGAAATGGAAATATGAAATCTTGTAGTCTATTAAAATTTATGAAATGATTATTTATGTTAAATTAATGAACTCACCAACCTTTTGGTTGACACTTTAAAGCATGTTTATTCTCAGGTACGAAAGAAATCTTCTGCTGTGCATTTGCTCATTTTAGAGATATTACTTGGAGTCATTCATGACATATTTCAAAAGACGTTGCATTCGAGTTGTTGAGTTCATCAAGATTATTATTAAGTCAATTATATTTGGATATATTATGAAATGCTATATATGTCTGTCAACTGTCGATGTAACGAAAGTTTGTCTTTTAAAACGAATGCAATGTTTGTAAAATGTATCATATAGAGGTCAAGTACCTCCCGATCTAATCAACTGTTGTGAATCGTTTATAATCGATATGGACTTCGTCCGGATGGATTAGGACGGGTCCTTTCATTTATAGTGCTACTGGCTCCGTGGTTCACACTTCGGTGCTACCGGCTCCATGGTTCACACCTCATTTTATAGTGCTACCGACTCCGTGGTTCACACTTTGATGCTACCGGCTCCGTGGTTCACATCATAGCACACTCGCACACACTATGGCACTCCCAAAGGATCAGAGAAACATCTTCGGATTAGAGAAACATCTTAATATTCGAGAAGACGGAACCTGATATATGGCTGATAGAATTTGGGTACCAAGGTTTGGAGATGTGAGAAAAATGGTACTTAAAGAAGCACATAAAACTAGATATTCAATACATCCCGGAGCGGGGAAGATGTATAAAGATCTCAAGAAACACTTTTGGTGGCCGGGTATGAAAGCCGATATTGCTAAATATGCAGGAGAATGTTTGACGTGTTCTAAGGTCAAAGATGAACATCAGAAACCATCAGGTCTACTACAACAACCTGAAATCCTGGAATAGAAATGGAAAAATATTTGAAGGAGGTTGTCTCCAGACATGGAATACCCGTCTCTATTATCTCTGATAGGGATGGTAGATTTGTTTCAAGGTTCTGGCAGACGTTGCAACAAGCATTGGGGACTCGTCTAGACATGAGTACTGCCTATCATCCACAAACTGATGGGCAAAGCAAAAGGACGATACAAACGCTTGAAGACATGCTACGAGCATGTGTTATTGATTCGGAAACAGTTGGGATCGACACCTACCGTTAGCAGAATTTTCCTACAACAACAGTTATCATTCTAGTATTGAGATGGCGCCGTTTGAGGCACTTTATGGTAGAAAGTGAAGGTCTCCGATTTGTTGGAATGAAGTGGGGGATAGACAGATTACGGGTCCGGAGATAATACAATAAACTATCGAGAAAATCATCCAAATTCAACAACGATTGAAAACCGCCCAGACTTGACAAAAGAGCTACGCGGACAGTAAAAGAAAAGATATAGAGTTTGAAATTGGAGAAATGGTCATGCTTAAGGTTTCACCTGTAGAAACCTGTCCTAATCCATCCGAACGAAGTCCATATCGATTATAAATGATTCACAACAGTTGATTACATCGCGAGGTACTTGACCTCTATATGATACATTTTACAAACATTGCATTCGTTTTTGAAAAGACAATCTTTCATTACATCGAAAGTTGACAACATGCATACCATTTCGTAATATATTTTACTATAATTGACTTAATAATAATCTTGATGAACTCAACGACTCGAATGCAACGTCTTTTGAAATATGTCATGAATGACTCCAAGTAATATCTCTAAGATGAGCAAATGCATAGCAGAAGATTTCTTTCGTACCTGAGAATAAACATGCTTTAAAGTGTCAACCAAAAGGTTGGTGAGTTCATTAGTTTAACATAAATAATCATTTCATAATTTTAATAGACCACAAGATTTCATATTTCCATTTCTCATAAACATACGGCCCATGCATAGAGACAAAATATCATTCGTATGGATTGAACACCTGGTAACCGACATTCACAATATATAAGAATATCCCCATCATTCCGGGATCCTCCTTCGGGCATGATATAAATTTCAAAGTACTAAAACATCCTGTACTTTGGATGGGGCTTGTTGGGCCCGATAGATCTATCTTTAGGATTCGTGTCAATTAGGGTGTTTGTTCCCTAATTCTTAGATTACCAGACTAAAAAGGGGCATATTCGGTTTAATAATTCAACCATAGAATGTAGTTTCAAGTACTTGTGTCTATTTCGTAAAACATTTATAAAAAGAGCACATGTATTCTCAGTCCCAAAAATATATATTGCAAAAGCATTTAAAAGGGGAGTAATGAAACTCACCTAATGTATTTTGTAGTAAAAATACATATGACGACATTTAACAACTGAACAATACAGGGTTGGCCTCGGATTCACGAACCTATATCATGTATATATATATTAACACATAATATTGTAATTGAACAATATAGTATATATATATATATATATATATATATATATATATATATATATATATATATATATATATATATATATATATATATATATATATATATTATAATAATTTATTAAACTGTAACTAATTTTTATAGATATATAATGTGTTGAATTCAATATTTATATATGTGTTTATTACTACTTATAATATCTTAAAATATTTTTATGCAATATATGTAATTTAGTTATTATTACAATTATTAATATTTCATATGAAAATATAGTATGTAATATACTTTTTACATACAAGTCTCTTTTGTTTGTAAAATTAATATTTATAATACTATTAAGGTAAAGATATTAATACCTATGATAAAAATGATAGTTTTACTAATATTGATTCTCTTAATAATAATATAGTTGTAAAAATAATAATTTTTAATAATAATGCTAATAATGATAATGATAATAATAATAATAATAATAATAGTAGTACTTATGTTAATAGTAATAATAATAATAATTATAGAGATATCTATTTTGTTAATTATGGTTATAAGTTTAATTATAACCATTCTAATAATCATATTAATAATAATAATAATAGTTATACTAGTAGAAAAAAATGTTAAAGTTATATTTTAAATGATATTAGTAAACACATTAGTAATAATAATATTCGTATTTGTATCTATAAATGGGTTTCTATCATACATCTTACATTTGTAGTAATACTTATCTTAATAATTATAAAACTAATAATAGTAATAATAATAAATATAATAATGATAATAATAATAATAAAACTTATAAGTATGATAATAATAATAACTATATTATTACTATAAATATTAATCATAAGAACAATAGTAATAACAATCTTAATAATAATAATAATAATAATCAATATTAATAAGGAAAATTACCTCACAATGAAAGAGTCCCAAAAAGAATAAAGATGCGTACGCACGGGATCGAACCCGAGACCTCTCATTCACCCACTGACACCCCAAAACCACTCTTCCATTTTCTGTTTTTCTAATATATTATGCGACCCAATTGTATTTAACCCATAGTCTTCAGCCCAACCGAAAATCAATCCAACTAGTTAACTGACCCAATAGGACTTCTAGTCCTCGGCCCAACAAATAGAAAGAATTACGGCCCAACAGGCTCTTTACTCCTCTGACCAACTGCAACATGAATCCGCCCCAGTTAGAAGACTTAAGTCTCGGCCCAACAGAATCTTCTAGTCCAATAATGGACCCAACAGTGGTTATTTAAAAAAAATAATTCTTTTGCAGCCGCCTAGGATCGAACTCAGGACCGGTTGTTTAACAAGCACCTAACCAACCACTGAAGCACTCGTATTTTTGTGAACTTATTCAGACATTTAATCTTTGTAAACCGTATTACCTGCTGTCTTCTTCGAATAAAAAAAAATAACTCATCATCATCTTAATATCGTGTATCATAATTATCATCTTTTCTTCTTTATCATCTTGACACCATACTGCATCATCACCATTTGTTATCATCATCACCATAACACGTAACAGTATCATCATCATCACGTAGCATCATCATTACATGGAATCATCACGTATCATCATCACTCATCTCCACTATTCATCGTCTCCTTCGTGGAGTAGTAACCCGGAAAGAAGCAGCAACAATATTAATGAACGAAAGCAAACAGAAAAATATAATTGGGTTTCAATGGTGGTTTAATCGGTGTGTTTGTGGTGGTATCCGACGCAACAGGAACAGAAAAGAATCAACACATACGGTTTCGGTTTGTGGTTGATTTTTGGTAATTTATGACTATACAAACAAAAACGAAACAAGTGTGATTCGTTTTCGATGTAAAAAAAATATATATATAGAAATAAAAGTTGTTGTAGCAGGTGATGGTTAAGGGTGAAGGTGGTGGTTAAAAGCGATAATTGGAGGTGATAACCGGTGATGGTTTCGATGGTGGGTTCAAGGTGGTGCAACGTGGTGTATGGTGGTGAACCGTAGTTGTTTGTAGTGACGTTGCAGGTAGTTTGACGAGTGAGTAAAGGTGCCAGGTTGTAGTGGTTCATGGTGATTCCATGGTGGTTCATAGTTTGCCAGAAAAGTAGAAATATTATGGTAGCAGGAAGTGGTTTGGGAACGTTTGTTCATCGATCAGAATCATCAACCGAAAGAAGAAAGGGAAGAATAGAAAAAAGAAAAAAAAATGATGGAGTGGTTGTTTTTGGTTAGTGGTCAAGTATGAGTATGGTAATGGCAATTGGTAGTAGAAAACAGCTGTTAATATGATGTGGTTATTGTGTTTTAGCTTAACCCTTCATACTCATACATATATATGAGACAACAATATTGAGGATATAAATATAAATATAATAAACGTATTACATTTAACCAGCCGCCTTAATAATTGTGCCGACACTTTTAAAATACTGTATAAATTCGTACCCGTTGATGATTAGTGGCGGATAAAAGTTCTCAGAAAAATTCTAAAATTTTAAATTAAATAACTTTATTTATTTTAGTCTCTTAGGGTGTAAAATTGGTCATTAATTATATACAATTATTTAAATAAAAATTAAATTAATTATGAGCTCCCAACCCCAAGTAAAAATACTAAATGTTAAAATTAATCAAATAGATTCTAATTATATTTTTAACAAAACTATAAACCGTTTAACTTGTTTTTGGATCACAATTTATTTCTAAATTACAATAGTTTGAATTTAACTTGCTTAATATCAATCGGAACATCAAACGAGTATTACAATCATTTAATATTTATTTTTAATATACTTTATTTATATATATATAGATATATTTAAATAATAGTTATTATAATATCCTATTTTTATTTTATTAATTATTAATAACAACATCATATAATACTTCAAATTATATTTTGAATTATTATTTATATATACATACACATATATCTATTTACAATTAATTGTTCGTGAATCATCGAGAGCAGTCGAAGGTCAATTGAATATATGAATATCATTTCAAAATTTTCTAGACTCAACAATACATATTTTGCTTATCGTATCGAACTCATATAAAGATTAAGTTTAAATTTGGTCGGAAATTCCCGGGTCGTCACAGTACCTACCCGTTAAAGAAATTTCATCCCGAAATTTGAGTGAGGTGGTCATGACTAACAATAAAAATGTTTTCATGATGAATATGAGTTGATAAATAGAGTTTTATCCTCATTGAGTAATATGGATAAAACAATTTGATTATTCAAAGAGCACGAGGGAAGCTATTCACAAAAGAATGAAATGAGAAACAAAGATTTGTTTTTAACTTTTGACGTAGTCAGGTTTGAATTCCGGAATTCAAGGGATATAAAGACAATCTTCGAAATCTAAAAGATTTGATTCTTCGGCGAATAAGGAAATTAAGATCTCTATTATTAAATACGATAATCTGCCTCGATTACTCTGTCTGATATTTCCATTATAAATTAAACTCCTCCGTTCCATTATTCTCACCATTCCTATACTTTCTTTCTTAGTTTATACATCCAAAAGATTGTGAAAATGCTTAGTCCATTTCTAATCCCTGATATTTCCTAATTATCATTCCTGTCATCCTTCTTTTTAATCTTTCACCAGAAAAATTTGTTTACTTCTATTTTGCTCTTGAGGTTATAGTGCTTTTAATTCTCCCGTGTCTTTATGTTGCGATAAACCTTGATACTCATGGTTTGTAATTTATGCGTTGTTATTGGGCTTTATATCTTCCCTTATACTTCAAAGTCCTTGCTTTTATTTTCTATAATCATTGTCATCCCCAGTTAATACTCCCCCTATTTGCTGCGATTTATACTCTAATTTCTATTTCGAAACTTTGTCCCTTCGTTTCTTCTTCTTATGATTGGGCATCTCTTGTAATGGTCCAGAATTCGCAGATACAAGTTTCAGAATGAAAATTGTTAATGTCCTAAGAAAGAAACGGTAATAGCACAAATTGACTTGTCAAATTACCAGAATTGGAGGAAAGATAGGACTATCAAGAAAAATATGTTCTTGATATGTTTATAGATTAGACAGAACGTAAGAGTCGTGTAACATAGTACATGATGACGTTATGATCTGTGAATCATCACATTTCATTTAAAAACTCAACATGACTTACTATAATATAATCACGTTGATCAAGTGTCATTATATTATACTAACTCATGCATCAGTTCCCAACATTACTTCAATAACATTCATATTTTAAGCTCGAAAGTTTACAGAATATAGAAACTAACAGTTTCTATATGATGTAACACTGATATTATGAAGATATTAATGATTTCAGATATGAATAGTTATGAAAATATCTTCAGAAATATGGAGGATATTTATAATGAAAGATACGATGATATCTTGGAATTTCTAATATCGATGGATGATGAAGAAGATTTATCAGCAAGGGTTTAGATTCAGAAGCAAGGTATTCGCTAAAGATTTCATCAGAAACGGAATCATTTGGATTCTTTGAAGTCAAACTTATTCTTTGTGATTTGTCCACGGCTTTCCTCATAGTTTCGCATAATCCTCTTTTCGGTACTAAATTTTCTGTTGAGTGTTTCCAATACTCCATTTTTTTATCATCAAACTTTCGACAGTTAAGGTTGTGTACAGTTTGTACTGCTGTATTCAGCTTTTTCAGAATTTGTGGTGTTGATTTGTAGACTGGGTGCTGTTCAAAATTTCAGAATTGAAGATCATAATTCTAAGAGATAAATGTCATACATATAACTGTTGATGTAGATATGTTGTGAGTTTTCAAAGTACTGATTGCTTATTTCTGGTAATTGGTATGGCAGTTCTTGTTACAAGATGCGGATGAGTATATGATAGGGTCTCAATGAATAAATATATTGATTTGACAAAGAGATTTAAGCCAAGAAGCAACGAGGTTGCTGGTACGTCTGCTGGTAATATGGTGGAATATAAAAGAATTCTCCGGTATCAAAAGGGTAATCGTATATATCAGGATTTATAGTAAGGCTACTTCGAATGAAAAGTCGAAGTTGACCTGCTGGAGCTGTGACAAAATTAGCTACTTTGAAAAGGGATCGCAAAGTTATTTTTCGGTAATAACAACGCCAAAGGAGCTAGAATAGATACGTGTTAAACGTTTACTCAGGTTCTGAGTGTTTTCAGATGCATAATTATATGCATAAATCTTTCCTTCCGTAGATGAAGTACGGTTGGTTCATCCTCTCGTTTGAGGTGTTTTCAAGAATCATGAAAGGTTTGAACGCGGATTGTAATTGTCAAGATACAAATGAGGTTTGAGATGAAATCAAGTGGAAAACTTGAAGAATTGTTTAGTTTCATATGTTATAGTCAATATTTTAATTCATTTTAATTGTCCAATGTTATTAGTCCACAGTCGATAGTCCACAGTTGACAGTCCAATAATTCATATATAGTTTAATATATAATATTCGAATTAATTAATACGTATCGTGACCCGTGTACATGTCTCAGACTCGATCACAACTCAAAGTATATATATTATTATAGAATCAACCTTAACCCTGTATAGAGAACTCGATCATTACTGCATATAGAGTGTCTATGGTTATTCCAAATAATATATATATGCGTCGATATGATATGTCAAAACCTTGTATACGTGTCCCGATATTTAAAGTGCGTAAAATAAATACAGAATTAAATGACGATAAATAAAATTACGAGAAATAAAATTGCGATAAAATAAATTGCGATAATTAAATTGCGATAAATAAATTGCGATAAATAAAATGTAATACGGAATTAACAGTTAGCTAGGAACAGTTAGCTAGGAACAGTTAGCGTGGATTCTTAACAAAATTTCTCATAATTAATTTGTTTGTTTCTAACAAATTTTATTTTTGTCAAATGTTTTCTTCATTATGCCACTTGTTGGATTCTGATAGGTCAAAATCCAAATATGAAATTTGAATGAAAATGGTTATTCTGTGGTGAACGAATACGTATGTCTGTGGATGTAAGTAGGATAGTAAATGACTATTGAATCAGATTCGTAGAATGTACAGTGTACTTATTAATGTGAAATTTAAATATTCCTCGGGTATTACCTACCCGTTAAAATATTTTCACCATTAACAGTTTGTACAAAAGAATTTTTAATTACAATTTTATGAACACATATATACATATATATTTTCTTCAGATGTAACCATGGATTTAATGAGTCAATATGATATTAAACTCATTTGATTTACCGTTAGAACAAGAATATATAATCTCTAAAACATTAGAGATTACATAATCGCCATGTCGAATGAAGATAAATGATGTAGAACGATACGTAGAATGATGATTATGCTTGAGATATAGATTACGAGGTTGAGACGGGTGATGATGTTGTTGTTGTTGGTACTGGTTATGCTGCTGGTGCTGCTGATGGTGGTACTGTTGCTGTCGGTGCTACCAGTGTTGTTGGTGTTGTGGTTGGTGATGATATTGGTGTGGTAAGTATAGCTTGTAGATCACGCACCATTCTTGTCAGGGTTTCTATCCTACCTTCTATCATTTCTATCCATCCACTCATCTGATTTGATAGATCTTGATTATCAATTCGAAGTTCCCTAACTTCTTCTAATATTCCAATTCGATTGGTATTCGGAAGTAGAGGTTGAATATTTTCTGAGATTGCAGTAACGCGACCTTCGAGGTGGGAAACTTTAGCAAGAAGGGTGAATACAGTGTTGCGCATAGGTTCACCGGTGAGTACATCGTTTTCTCCGATGTTAGGAGGTAAGTTTGGTTCGCGGTAGGGCTCGCCTTCTTCATTTCTCCATCGAGTGAGTAAGTCTCGGATCCACCCCCATCTCCTCCAGAAAGAAAAATAACTAAATGGTTGAGGCACTTCTGGTTCATTGACTTCAGAGTCTGCTTCAATATACATCTCGAAATTGCTTCCGGAACTAATAGAATCCAAACTAGGTGTTGGATCCATCTCTCACGATCCGTTAAAGGGTTTTGATATGAAATGATTTTCGAATATCGAATGATATTCTAACTATATATAGAATATCTAATATAGTACAGAAGATCCCGTAATTTACGGAGGGAATTAAGGAAACGTGTCAGATAAAGTCTACAGTAACAGATACGCTAAGATATGAATTTTTGTCTATACACTATTCATGCAATCATTGCAGTAAGATGTGTCTAGACTAAAAATAATGAGCAGGTAATTTCCTAGGGATGATAAGCAGATGATTTCCGATAAAAATGATAAGCAAAACTTTTGACATGTAGACACGGTCGAAGTCCAGACTCACTAATGCATCCTAACGACTATCAGTTAGGCACACTAATGCAAGACCCGGTTCGCTAAGACCACCGCTCTGATACCAACTGTAGAAACCCATCCTAATCCATCCGGACGAAGTCCATATCAATTATAAACGATTCACAACAGTTGATTACATCGCGAGGTACTTGACCTCTATATGATACATTTTACAAACATTGTATTCGTTTTTGAAAAGACAATCTTTCATTACATCGAAAGTTGACAACATGCATACCATTTCGTAATATATTTTACTATAATTGACTTAATAATAATCTTGATGAACTCAACGACTCGAATGCAACGTCTTTTGAAATATGTCATGAATGACTCCAAGTAATATCTCTAAGATGAGCAAATGCACAGCGGAAGATTTCTTTCGTACCTGAGAATAAACATGCTTTAAAGTGTCAACCAAAAGGTTGGTGAGTTCATTAGTTTAACATAAATAATCATTTCATAATTTTAATAGATCGCAAGATTTCATATTTCCATTTCTCATAAACATACGTCCCATGCATAGAGACAAAATATCATTCGTATGGATTGAACACCTGGTAACCGACATTCACAATATATAAGAATATCCCCATCATTCCGGGATCCTCCTTCGGACATGATATAAATTTCGAAGTACTAAAACATCCGGTACTTTGGATGGGGCTTGTTGGGCCCGATAGATCTATCTTTAGGATTCGCGTAATTTAAGGTGTCTGTTCCCTAATTCTTAGATTACCAGACTAAAAAGGGGCATATTCGGTTTAATAATTCAACCATAGAATGTAGTTTCAAGTACTTGTGTCTATTTCGTAAAACATTTATAAAAACAGCGCATGTATTCTCAGTCCCAAAAATATATATTGCAAAAGCATTTAAAAGGGGAGTAATGAAACTCACCTAATGTATTTTGTAGTAAAAATACATATGACGACATTGAACAACTGAACAATACAGGGTTGGCCTCGGATTCACGAACCTATATCATGTATATATATATATTAACACATAATATTGTAATTGAACAATGTTGTATATATATATTTATTATAATATTTTATTAAATTGTAACTTATGGTTATAGATATTGAGACGACCCGACCCAATCCATAGGGACGAATACAATAACATATGATAACATTGCGAGGTACTTGACCTCTATATGATACATTTTACAAACGTTGCATTTATTCTTAAAAGGCAAACTATCATTACATCAATATTTGACATTTTCGTCTAACATTTCATAATATCCAAATGACCTAATCTGTCATTTACTTATTTATATTCTCTATTGAACTCCAATGACTCGAATGCAACGTCTTTGTATCATGGCTTAAAAGGTCCCAAGTAGTATCCTTAACATGAGCTAATGCACAGCGGAAGACTTAATTCATACCTGAGAATAACATGCTTTAAAACGTCAACATAAAGTTGGTGAGATATATAGGTTTGATGCTAGCAGCGTTATAACAATGGAACACAAGATTTCATATATAAACATTTTAATAAAAATATTCTAAGTGGTTGAGCACTTGGTAACCATACTTAACATTTAATCACGTCGCATATTCCCTTTATTATGAAATCTTACTACACCGTACCAAGGTGTAGTCACGAAACGAAGTACTGTGCAACCGTTGAATACTGGTCGTCCAGTCCGGTTGGGGTTGTCAGGCCCGATAGATCTATCAACAGGATTCGCGTTTACAATACCACTGTAAATATTAGTTACCAAGCTACAGGGAAGTATGCCAGTGGTACAACTCAACGTAGAATATATTTTTCAGTTACTTGTGTCCATAGCGTAAAACATAAAATACATGTATTCTCATCCCGAAATATTTAGAGTTTAAAAGTGGGACTATATACTCACTTTTGTCTTGAAGATATGTAATTTCGACTTGGTCTCTGATTGATATCACGAACCTATCCATATATAATATATCAATACCTTTTCTTTTTAAACAATCGTCACATATATATACTTATAATACTTTTAATACTTTTAATAATTCCTTAGTCCGTAGTTAGCAGTCCGATGTTAGTAATTCAATTTTAATGGTTCATATTTAGTTGTTTAATAAACCCCCAATGAAATAAATAAAACCCCCATCGTATATGTATTGGTCGAGATTAATCTTGACCCATGGTACCGGTGTTGTCAAATGACGTGTTGCGTACATAAAGTACCGGTGTTGTCAAATGACGTGTTGCGTACAATCATGGGATCTTATGATTAATCTTCTCGTATTGTTTACGGGTGATCCTGAACCATATAAAATTAAATTATGAGTACATATGTATAAAATATCATGTTACTTTAGGAAGATGTGATTTATTTAATTTTCTCCAATTATTTTCGTGGCTAAACTAGTCTTGGATATCCGATTTTGTTTTGGTCATAATTTCTTCGTTACAACTCCGTTTTCGTTGATTCAACTTTCCAATTCCTTGGATCGAGTCCCTCTTTAAGAATATGAACTGTAAATACCTTAGTTTGTATTCGAAATCATAGGTCATAGGTCAAATTTTGGTGAAACTTATGAAGTTAATCATTTTTGTTACAAAAACATCATTTAATGACCATTTTTCTAAAAATACTTATACTATGAATTAAATCATGAAATTTTTATGTGTTAACATATTCATAAGAAATATCATTTTTCCAGAATATAAACCTCCAATTCAAAGTTCAAGATGGTTTTTAATTATCCAACCCAAAACAGCCCCCGGTTGCACTCCGACGTCATAAAAACAGTTTTTTTAAGGTATTCTTTGAAAAACCAAGTTATACCTTGTTAAATTAGCATATATTTAAGTTATATTACAGGTCTTGAAGTATTTTAAAAGTTAAGTTAGAAGGATCTATTTAGTTTGCAAACAAGTTTGAAATCATTCAAACTATGTTTTTGTTGTTAAAATTGTATACCATACAATAAGATAGCTATATATATATGAATCGAATAAGGTTATGAACAAAGTTACTACCTCAAGTTACTTGGACAAGATTGCTGTAAAAGAGGAGTAAAAACCTAGAACCAAAAGAGTGATGAAATTGGATGAAAGATTGGAAGCAACTTAAGACATAAACTTGAATTGAAAGTTGTATTTTTGTAGTGTTTTTGTTGATCTTTTTATGGTGGTGTTTAAGGTGATTCTTGAGAGGATTTTTGCTGGAGTTCTTAGAGAGACATGATGCTAGTAAGTGTGTGTGTTTAGCTAGAGAAATGATGTTCCAAAAATTGAAAATGGATGCATGTATTTATGGTGGTGTAAAAGGTGTATAAATTTGTAATTTTGTGAAAAGATCTTTTAATCATGTGAAATTGTCATACTAAATAACAAAAGTAGTTACCTTATACATAAGGCATGAACAAGAGCTGGTTGGTGGTGATTTGATGTGTATATACCAATAGTAAATACGTATAGAAGCTAGGTATGATACGAGTACATATACTCTAGATATACGTATAGAAATCTTGTGAAAAATGGAATGAGGATTCAAATATAGCTATCTTTTGTGAATATACTTATATTGTTTTATGTATTTAAGTCTTTAAAAGTGATTAAATACATTATATATACGATATATGTATAAACATTATAGGTCGTAAGTATTTATGTCAAATAACGTTACGTATAGTTATCGTTTTGAAAGCTTAAGTTAGTAGTTTCAAAATATACTTATAACTTATTGTTATTAATACAAAATGAGATATTTAAACATCCTTAAATCATGTTAAATATGTATATATACATATATATACACAAACGTATAATTAACATATATTGTATAGTTCGTGATATCATCGGTCAAACTAGACGGTTAAACGTTATGTAAAACTCTTTTCAAAATCATAAATCTCAACAATTTAGATTGCTTATCATGTTGGTAAGTTTTAATTTATGTAAATATTAATCTTATAAGTGTAAAACGATCGGAAAAATCCGGGTCGTTACAGTACCCACCCGTTAAAGAAATTTCGTCCCGAAATTTGGTAGAGGTTGTCATAAATAACAATAGGAATGTTTTCATGACGAATATGAGGTATTAATAGAGTTTTATCATTATTGGAAGATATGGATAAAACGATTCGGTCATGTGAAGCACACGAGTGAAGCTATCACAAAAGAATGAAATGAGTGAATATAGAATTGTTTTAACCGATGTCGAGATTAGGATTGATTTCCAGAATTTAAGGGATTTAAAGAAAATCTTATGTAATAAGATTTGGTTCTTCGATGATTTAGAAAACAGGATCTCCTTTGATTTAATGCGATAATCTGTTTCGATTTCTTTGTCGGATATTTCACTATAAATCCACCTCCTTCCCTTTCTTACTTCCATACCTCACATCTCTTACTCTTCCTCCTCTAATTCATACCTTAAGGTATCCTTTAAAATGCTTCATCCCGTTCTGATTTTTGTTATACTTCTAACTTTCATATCTTTCATTCTTCTCTTTCATCTACCGCTAGAAGAATCTATTCACTTTTATGATTTTCTTGGAATTATAATGTTTCTAATTCTCCCGTGTCTTTACGTCACCATACGTATTGATACACACGGTTTGTAGTTTCTGGGTGGTTATTGGGTTTGATATCTTTCCTTATATTTCGATGCTCCTGCTTCTGTTTTCCATAATCATTGTCATCCATAGTTAATACTCTCTCCTATTTGCTGTAATCTATACCCCAATTTCTATTTTGGGACTTTGTCCCTTCGTTTCTTCTTCCCGTCCTTGAGTCAAGCGATCAATAGTTCGAAATTCGTAGGTATAAAATTCTGAATGAACATAGCTAATGCTCTAAGAAAGGAATGGTAATGGCACGATTTTGATTTGTCAAATTACCAGAATATCCAGGAAAATAGAACTATCAAGATGATTTGTTCTTAATATGTTTCGGAATTGGATAGAATGTAAAAGTCGTGTAACATGGCACATGATGACGGTACTTTGAATCATCATATTCCATTAGAAACTTAACATGACTTACTGTAATATAATGAAGTTGATCAAGTTTCATTATATTATACTAGTTCATGCATCAGTTCCCAACACTGCTTCAGAACATTCCTATTTTAAACTTGAAGGATTTAGAAACTAACACAGTTTCCTTTATATTGTAACGCAGATATTACAGAGAGATAAATGATTTCAGATAAGGATAGTGGTGAAAATATCTTCAGAAATATTGAGGATATTTATAATGAAAGATATGATAATATCTTGGAATTTCTAATGTCGAAGGATGATGATGAAGATTGACCCGTAAGGGTTTAGATTCAGAAGCAAGGTGTTTGCTACAGAATCGTCATAATTCTTTATGTACAAGTTTAGTCCTTGTAACTTGTTCAGAGTCTCCTTCATGGTTTGTTCAATCCAGTTTTCAGTACCAATTTTCTATCGAGTGTTCCTAACACTTCCTTCTTTTATCATCAACATTTGGTCATTAAGACCTTCTACAACATGCTGCTTCGTCAGTATTTTCAAAGTTATCGGATCTGGGTCATTGGTTATCAAACCAAGATGGTTTAAGGAGAATTGTATTTTTAGATGATTAAACGCTGATGGTAATATGATGGAATATAAAAGGTTCTCCGGTAACGATGGCGAAAGAACAACGTATATATATATATATCGAGATTGTAATAAGAGTAGTCTTACTGAGATATCGAAGTGGAGCTGTGACAAAATTAGTTAATTGAAAAGGAATCGCGTGATTGTTTTTGCTAATGGATGATAAGGAATTCGATGCGGATACGTTTTAACTATAACTTCGAGTTCAAAAATTTTTAGGTGCATAACTGTATGCATAAATCTTTATTCCGTAGACGAGGTGCGGCTGGTTGAACTTCTCGATCGAGATGTTTTCAAGAATCATGAAAAGTTGTGAATGCGAATTGTAATCGTCAAGATACAAATGAGGTTTAAAATAGAATCAAGTGGCAAACTTGAAGGATTGTTTAGTTTCATATGTAATAATCATCATTTTAACTCATTTTTAATTGTCCAAAGTTAGCAGTCCAATAGTCCGATTGTCCAATGGTTCAATAAATTCATATATGAACTAAATATATAATATTCGAATTACTTAATACATATCGTGACCCGTGTACCGGTCTCGGTGTCGATCACAACTCAAAGTATATATATATTTTGGAATCAACTCCGACCCTGTATAGCCAACTCCCACCTTCACATATAGAGTGTCTACGGTTGTTCCGAAATATATATATAGATGGGTCGATATGATAAATCGAAACCTTGCATACGTGTCCCGTTATTTAAAGTGCGTAAAAGTAAATAACAGAAATTAAATGATGATAAATAAAATTGCGAGAATGTAAATTGCGATAAATTAAATGTTAATCAGTTAGCTGGGAACAGTTAGCCGGAACAGTTAGCGTGAAATCCTATCACAATTCCAATTAATTAATTCGTTTGTTTCTAACACTTTTTATTTTTGTCCAATGTTTTCTTCGTTATGCCACTTGTTGGATTCTGATAGGTCAAAATCCAAATATGAAATTTGAATGGAAATGGTTATTCTGTGGTGAACGGATACGTATATCGGTAGTTGTAAGTAGGATAGTAAATGATCGTTGAATCAGATTCGGAGAATTTACAATGTAACTTATTAATGTGAATTCTAAATATTCCTCAGGTACTACCCACCCGTTAAAATATTTTCATCATTAACAGTTTGTACGAATGAAATTTTTAATTACAATCTTTATGAAAATATATTTGCATATATATTTTCTTCGGAGGTAACTATGAATTTAATGAGTCAATAAAATATTCAACTCATTTGATTTATCGTTATTACTAGATTACATAATCTCCAAAACATTAGAGATTACATAATCTTCATGTCGAACGAAGAACGATACGTAAAGAAGAGGTAATCGGTGTAGAATGATATGTAGAACAAAGATCATATTCGAAGTTCAGATGATGATGTTGAGGTACGTGGTGCGGATGTGATTGTTGGTGGTGGTAATGATACGGTTGGTGTTGATGCTGATGATGTCGTTGACGTCGATGATGCTACTGGTACTGAAGATTGCGAGGTTGATGTTGTTAACGGTACTGGTTATGCTGCTGGTGCTGCTGCTGGTGTTTGTAACCTTCGCACCGTGTTCTCCAAAGCCGTCACACGAGCGCGAAGTTTCGTTAATTTCTGCTAGTACACCAGGATGATTGGCGGTTGGAGTGAGCGAATGAACAAGATCCAAAATATGGGATAGGATATAATCGTGACAAGATACTCGAGAAATGAGAGAGAAAATGGTTTCTCGAACAGGTTCGCCGGTAAGTGCTTCAGGTTCGTCGTCAATAGGGCAATTCGGTGGGTGAAAGGGATCACCTTCTTCTTGTCTCCAATAATTTAGCACACTATGAACCCATCCCCAATTCATCCAGAATAGATGATGGGAAATTGGTTGATCCATTCCAGTGATGCTGCCTTCGGAGCCCGAATGGAAATCCATATCAGCGTAGCTGTCGGAGTCGGAGGAATTCGAACTGGACGCGGAGTTCATCTTGTACAGTCGGGGAAATGAATTTTTGGTTTGGAATAGATTATAGGAGTTGGGTTTGGTATTCTTCAATACATAATTTACATATGTATTTATAATACTCAAAATCCCGTGAATTACGGAGAATCTTTGAAATTCGTCAGGCAATGTCTATAGCAACAGATACGCTAGGATACAAATTTTGTCTATACACTATCGATGCACTAAATGCAGTAAGACGTGTCTAGACTTAAGAATACTAAGCAGGCAATTCCTAAGGATAATAAGCAGATGATTTTCGACTAGATATGATAAGCAAAACTTTTGACATGTAGACACGGTCAAAGTCCAGACTCACTAATGCATCCTAACAACTACCAGTTAGACACACTAATGCAAGGCCTGGTTCGCTAAGACTAACGCTCTGATACCACATGAGACGACCCGACCCAATCCATAGGGACGAATACAATAACATATGATAACATTGCGAGGTACTTGACCTCTATATGATACATTTTACAAACGTTGCATTTATTCTTAAAAGGCAAACTATCATTACATCAATATTTGACATTTTCGTCTAACATTTCATAATATCCAAATGACCTAATCTGTCATTTACTTATTTATATTCTCTATTGAACTCCAATGACTCGAATGCAACGTCTTTGTATCATGGCTTAAAAGGTCCCAAGTAGTATCCTTAACATGAGCTAATGCACAGCGGAAGACTTAATTCATACCTGAGAATAACATGCTTTAAAACGTCAACATAAAGTTGGTGAGATATATAGGTTTGATGCTAGCAGCGTTATAACAATGGAACACAAGATTTCATATATAAACATTTTAATAAAAATATTCTAAGTGGTTGAGCACTTGGTAACCATACTTAACATTTAATCACGTCGCATATTCCCTTTATTATGAAATCTTACTACACCGTACCAAGGTGTAGTCACGAAACGAAGTACTGTGCAACCGTTGAATACTGGTCGTCCAGTCCGGTTGGGGTTGTCAGGCCCGATAGATCTATCAACAGGATTCGCGTTTACAATACCACTGTAAATATTAGTTACCAAGCTACAGGGAAGTATGCCAGTGGTACAACTCAACGTAGAATATATTTTTCAGTTACTTGTGTCCATAGCGTAAAACATAAAATACATGTATTCTCATCCCGAAATATTTAGAGTTTAAAAGTGGGACTATATACTCACTTTTGTCTTGAAGATATGTAATTTCGACTTGGTCTCCGATTGATATCACGAACCTATCCATATATAATATATCAATACCTTTTCTTTTTAAACAATCGTCACATATATATACTTATAATACTTTTAATACTTTTAATAATTCCTTAGTCCGTAGTTAGCAGTCCGATGTTAGTAATTCAATTTTAATGGTTCATATTTAGTTGTTTAATAAACCCCCAATGAAATAAATAAAACCCCCATCGTATATGTATTGGTCGAGATTAATCTTGACCCATGGTACCGGTGTTGTCAAATGACGTGTTGCGTACATAAAGTACCGGTGTTGTCAAATGACGTGTTGCGTACAATCATGGGATCTTATGATTAATCTTCTCGTATTGTTTACGGGTGATCCTGAACCATATAAAATTAAATTATGAGTACATATGTATAAAATATCATGTTACTTTAGGAAGATGTGATTTATTTAATTTTCTCCAATTATTTTCGTGGCTAAACTAGTCTTGGATATCCGATTTTGTTTTGGTCATAATTTCTTCGTTACAACTCCGTTTTCGTTGATTCAACTTTCCACTTCCTTGGATCGAGTCCCTCTTTAAGAATATGAACTGTAAATACCTTAGTTTGTATTCGAAATCATAGGTCATAGGTCAAATTTTGGTGAAACTTATGAAGTTAATCATTTTTGTTACAAAAACATCATTTAATGACCATTTTTCTAAAAATACTTATACTATGAATTAAATCATTAAATTTTTATGTGTTAACATATTCATAAGAAATATCATTTTTCCAGAATATAAACCTCCAATTCAAAGTTCAAGATGGTTTTTAATTATCCAACCCAAAACAGCCCCCGGTTGCACTCCGACGTCATAAAAACAGTTTTTTTAAGGTATTCTTTGAAAAACCAAGTTATAACTTGTTAAATTAGCATATATTTAAGTTATATTACAGGTCTTGAAGTATTTTAAAAGTTAAGTTAGAAGGATCTATTTAGTTTGCAAACAAGTTTGAAATCATTCAAACTATGTTTTTGTTGTTAAAATTGTATACCATACAATAAGATAGCTATATATATATGAATCGAATAAGGTTATGAACAAAGTTACTACCTCAAGTTACTTGGACAAGATTGCTGTAAAAGAGGAGTAAAAACCTAGAACCAAAAGAGTGATGAAATTGGATGAAAGATTGGAAGCAACTTAAGACATAAACTTGAATTGAAAGTTGTATTTTTGTAGTGTTTTTGTTGATCTTTTTATGGTGGTGTTTAAGGTGATTCTTGAGAGGATTTTTGCTGGAGTTCTTAGAGAGACATGAGGCTAGTAAGTGTGTGTGTTTAGCTAGAGAAATGATGTTCCAAAAATTGAAAATGGATGCATGTATTTATGGTGGTGTAAAAGGTGTATAAATTTGTAATTTTGTGAAAAGATCTTTTAATCATGTGAAATTGTCATACTAAATAACAAAAGTAGTTACCTTATACATAAGGCATGAACAAGAGCTGGTTGGTGGTGATTTGATGTGTATATACCAATAGTAAATACGTATAGAAGCTAGGTATGATACGAGTACATATACTCTAGATATACGTATAGAAATCTTGTGAAAAATGGAATGAGGATTCAAATATAGCTATCTTTTGTGAATATACTTATATTGTTTTATGTATTTAAGTCTTTAAAAGTGATTAAATACATTATATATACGATATATGTATAAACATTATAGGTCGTAAGTATTTATGTCAAATAACGTTACGTATAGTTATCGTTTTGAAAGCTTAAGTTAGTAGTTTCAAAATATACTTATAACTTATTGTTATTAATACAAAATGAGATATTTAAACATCCTTAAATCATGTTAAATATGTATATATACATATATATACACAAACGTATAATTAACATATATTGTATAGTTCGTGATATCATCGGTCAAACTAGACGGTTAAACGTTATGTAAAACTCTTTTCAAAATCATAAATCTCAACAATTTAGATTGCTTATCATGTTGGTAAGTTTTAATTTATGTAAATATTAATCTTATAAGTGTAAAACGATCGGAAAAATCCGGGTCGTTACAGATATATAATGTGTTGAATTCAATATTTATATATGTGTTTATTACTACTTATAATATCTTAAAATATTTTTATACAATATATGTAATTTAGTTAGTATTACAATTATTAATATTTCATATGAAAATATAGTATGTAATATACTTTTTACATACAAGTCTCTTTTGTTTGTAAAATTAATATTTATAATACTATTAAGGTAAAGATATTAATACCTATGATAAAAATGATAGTTTTACTAATATTGATTCTCTTAATAATAATATAGTTGTAAAAATAATAATTTTTAATAATAATGCTAATAATGATAAAGATAATAATAATAATAATAATAATAGTAGTACTTATGTTAATAGTGATAATAATAATAATTATAGAGATATCTATTTTGTTAATTATGGTTATAAGTTTAATTATAATCATTCTAATAATCATATTAATAATAATAATAATAGTTATACTAGTAGAAAAAAAATGTTAAAGTTATATTTTAAATTATATTAGTAAACACATTAGTAATAATAATATTCGTATTTGTATCTATAAATGGGTTTCTATCATACATCTTACATTTGTAGTAATATTTATCTTAATAATTATAAAACTAATAATAGTAATAATAATAAATATAATAATGATAATAATAATAATAATAAAACTTATAAGTATGATAATAATAATAACTATATTATTACTAGTAATGTTAATCATAAGAACAATAGTAATAACAATCTTAATAATAATAATAATAATAATAATAATAATAATAATAATAATAATAATAATAATAATAATAATAATAATAATAATAATAATAATAATAATCAATATTAATAAGGAAAACTACCTCACAATGAAAGAGTCCCAAAAAGAATAAAGATGCGTACGCATGGGATCGAACCCGAGACCTCTCGTTCACCCACTGACACCCCAAAACCACTCTTCCATTTTCTATTTTTCTAATATATTATGCGACCCAATTGTATTTAACCATAGTCTTCAGCCCAACCGAAAATCAATCCAACTAGTTAACTGACCCAATAGGATTTCTAGTCCTCGGCCCAACAAATAGAAAGAATTACGGCCCAACAGGCTCTTTACTCCTCTGCCCAACTGCAACATGAATCCGCCCCAGTTAGAAGACTTAAGTCTCGGCCCAACAGAATCTTCTAGTCCAATAATGGAACCAACATCGGTTATTAAAAAAAAATAATTCTTTTGCAGCCGCCTAGGATCGAACTCAGGACCGGTTGTTTAACAAGTGCCTAACCAACCACTGAAGCACTCGTATTTTCGTGAACTTATTCAGACATTTAATCTTTGTAAACCGTATTACCTGCTGTCTTCTTCGTATAAAAAAAAATTACTCATCATCATCTTAATATCGTGTATCATAATTATCATCTTTTCTTCTTTATCATCTTGACACCATACTACATCATCACCATTTGTTATCATCATCACCATAACACGTAACAGTATCATCATCATCACGTAGCATCATCATTACATGGAATCATCACGTATCATCATCACTCATCTCCACTATTCATCGTCTACTTCGTGGAGTAGTAACCCGGAAAGAAGCAGCAACAATATTAACAAACGGAAGCAAACAGAAAAATATAATTGGGTTTCAATGGTGGTTTAATCGGTGTGTTTGTGGTGGTATCCGACGCAACAGGAACAGAAAAGAATCAACACGTATGGTTTCGGTTTGTGGTTGATTTTTGGTAATTTATGACTATACAAACAAAAACGAAACAAGTGTGATTCGTTTTCGATGTAAAAAAATATATATATAGAAATAAAAGCGGTTGTAGCAGGTGATGGTTAAGGGTGAAGGTGGTTGTTAAAAGCGATAATTGGAGGTGATAACCGGTGATGGTTTCGATGGTGGATTCAAGGTGGTGCAACGTGGTGTATGGTGGTGAACCGTGGTTGTTTGTAGTGACGTTGCAGGTGGTTTGACGAGTGAGCAAAGGTGTCAGGTTGTAGTGGTTCATGGTGATTCCATGGTGGTTCATAGTTTGCCAGAAAAGTAGAAATATTATGGTTGTAGGAAGTGGTTTGGGAACGTTTGTTCATCGATCAGAATCATCAACCGAAAGAAGAAAGGGAAGAATAGAAAAAAGAAAAAAAAAATGATGGAGTGGTTATTTTTGGTTAGTGGTCAAGTATGAGTATGGTAATGGCAATTGGTAGTAGAAAACAGCTGTTAATATGATGTGGTTATTGTGTTTTAGCTTAACCCTTCATACTCATACATATATATGAGACAACAATATTGAGGATATAAATATAAATATAATAAACGTATTACATTTAACCAGCCGCCTTAATAATTGTGCCGACACTTTTAAAATACTGTATAAATTCGTACCCGTTGATGATTAGTGGCAGATAAAAGTTCTCAGAAAAATTCTAAAATTTTAAATTAAATAACTTTATTTATTTTAGTCTCTTAGGGTGTAAAATTGGTCATTAATTATATACAATTAGTTAAATAAAAATTAAATTGATTATGAGCTCCCAACCCCAAGTAAAAATACTAAATGTTAAAATTAATCAAATAGATTCTAATTATATTTTTAACAAAACTATAAACCGTTTAACTTGTTTTCGGATCACAATTTATTTCTAAATTACAATAGTTTGAATTTAACTTCCTTAATATCAATCGGAACATCAAACGAGTATTACAATCATTTAATATTTATTTTTAATATACTTTATTTATAGATATAGATATATTTAAATAATAGTTATTATAATATCCTATTTTTATTTTATTAATTATTAATAACAACATCATATAATACTTCAAATTATATTTTGAATTATTATTTATATATACATACACATATATCTATTTACAATTAATTGTTCGTGAATCATCGAGAGCAGTCGAAGGTCAATTGAATATATGAATATCATTTCAAAATTTTCTAGACTCAACAATACATATTTTGCTTATCGTATCGAACTCATATAAAGATTAAGTTTAAATTTGGTCGGAAATTCCCGGGTCGTCACATCACCTTGGAAAGGCGTTGTTCAATTTGGTAAACGGGGGAAACTAAATCCAAGGTACATTGGACCATTCAAGATTATAGATCGTGTCGGACCAATAGCTTACCAACTGGAGCTACCTCAATAACTCGCGGCTATACATAACACTTTCCACGTCTCGAATTTGAAGAAATATTTTGCTAAAGAAGATCTCACTATTCCGTTGGACGAAATTCAAATCAATGAAAAACTTTAATTCATTGAAGAACCCGTCGAAATAATGGATCGTGAGGTTAAGAGACTTAAGTAAAACAAGATACCGATTGTTAAGGTTCGATGGAATGCTCGTAGAGGACCCGAGTTCACCTGGGAGTGTGAAGATCAGATGAAGAAGAAATACCCGCATCTATTTCTAAAAGATTCGTCAACACCTTCAACAGCTTAAATTTCGGGACGAAATTTATTTAACACGTAGGTACTGTAGTGACCCGAACTTTTCCATGTTTATATATATTAATTGAGATTGATATTTACATGACTAAATGTTTCCAACGTGTTAAGCAATCAAACTTGTTAAGACTTGATTAAATGAAATAAGTTTCATATAGACAATTGATCACCCAAGTTGACCGGCGATTCACGAACGTTACAAAATTGTAAAAACTACATGTTGTGGTATATATAGACATATATATATATATATATGGTTTACATGAGATTATGATGAGTACGTATCTCACTAAGTATATTAAAAATGTGTGATATACATAAGAAATGAGATTACTAAGTTAAGAAACTCGAAATGATATATATAACGATTATCGTTATGATAACGTCTACTAAATATATATGTATCATATTAAGATATTGATACACTATATTTAGAATGATAAAATGATATTTAAATATATCATTAAGTGTGTTAACAATGAACTACATATGTAAAAACAAGACTACTAACTCAAGAATTACGAAACGAGACTTATATGTAACGATTATCGTTGTAACGATATTTTAATGTATATATCATATTAAGAGATATTCATACATCATAATATCATGATAATATAATAATTTAACATCTCATTTGATATAATAAACATTGGATTAACAACATTAATTGAGATCGTTAACTTAAAGGTTTCAAAACAACACTTACATGTAATGACTAACGAAGACTTAACGACTCAATTAGAATGTATATACATGTTGTGTTTTGATATGTATTCTTACACTTTTGAAAGACTTCAAGACACATATCAAAGTACTTCTACTTAACAAAAATGCTTACAATTACATCCTCGTTCAGTTTCATCAACAATTCTACTCGTATGCACCCGTATTCGTACTCGTACAATACACAGCTTTTAGATGTATATAATATTGGTATATACACTCCAATGATCAGCTCTTATCAGCCCATGTGAGTCACCTAAAACATGTGAGAACCATCATTTGGTAACTAGCATGAAATATCTCATAAAATTATAAAAATATTAGTAATCATTCATGACTTATTTACATGAAAACAAAATTACATATCCTTTATATCTAATCCATATACCAACGACCAAAAACACCTACAAACACTTTAATTCTTCAATTTTCTTCATCTAATTGATCTCTCTCAAGTTCCATCTTCAAGTTCTAAGTATTCTTCATAAATTCCATAAGTATAGTTTCATAAAAATCAAGAATACTTCCAAGTTTGCAAGTCTACTTCCAAGCTTTCTAATCCATTCCAAGTAATAATCTAAGATCAAGGAACCTTTGTTATTTACAGTAGGTTATCTTTCTAATTCAAGGTAATATTCATATTCAAACTTTGATTCAATTTCTACAACTATAACAATCTTATTTCGAGTAAAAATCTTACTTGAACTGTTTTCGTGTCATGATTCTGCTTCAAGAACTTTCAAGCCATCCAAGGATCCTTTGAAGCTAGATCTATTTTTCTAATTTCCAGTAGTTTTATCCAGAAAACTTGAGGTAGTAATGATGTTCATAACATCATTCGATTCATACATATAAAGCTATCTTATTCGAAGGTTTAAACTTGTAATCACTAGAACATAGTTTAGTTAATTCTAAACTTGTTCGCAAACAAAAGTTAATCCTTATAACTTGACTTTTAAAATCAACTAAACACATGTTCTATATCTATATGATATGCTAACTTAATGATTTAAAACCTGGAAACACGATGAACACCATAAAATCGGATATACGCCGTCGTAGTGAAACCGGGGGCTGTTTTGGTTTGGATAATTAGAAATTATGATAAACTTTGATTTAAAAGTTGTTCTTCTGGGAAAATGATTTTTCATATGAACATGAAACTATATCCAAAAATCTTGGTTAAACTCAAAGTGAAAGTATGTTTTTCAAAATGGTCATCAAGATGTCGTTCTTTCGACGGAAATGACTACCTCTTTAGTAATTGACATGTAACTTAAATTTTCAACTATAAACCTATACTTTTTATGTTTGGATTCTTAAATTAGAGTTCAATATGAAACCATAGCAATTTAATTCACTCAAAACGGATTTAAAATAAAGAAGTTATGGGTAAAACAAGATTGGATATTTTTGATCTTTTTAGCTACGGGAAATGTTTAACAAATCTATACAAATCATATCCTAGCTAAATTATATTGTATTATACATGTATTCTAATATATTATGTAATCTTGGGATACCATAGACACGTATGCAAATGTTTTGACATATCATATCGACCCATGTATATATATTATTTGGAACAACCATAGACACTCTATATGCAGTAATGTTGGAGTTAGCTATACAGGGTTGAGGTTGATTCCAAAAATATATATACTTTGAGTTGTGATTTAGCCTGAGACGTGTATACACTGGGTCGTGGATTGATTCAAGATAATATATATCGATTTATTTCTGTACATCTAACTGTGGACAACTAGTTGTAGGTTACTAACGAGGACAGCTGACTTAATACACTCAAATCTTTAAAACATAATAAAAATGGTTGTAATTATATTTTGATCATACTTTGATATATATGTACATATTTGTATAGGTTCGTGAATCGATCCGTGGCCAAGTCTTATTTCCGAGGAAGGAAATATCTGTGAAAGTGAGTTATAGTCCTACTTTTAAAATCTAATATTTTTGGGATGAGAATACATGCAGGTTTTATAAATGATTTACAAAATAGACACAAGTACGTGAAACTACATTCTATGGTTGAATTATCGAAATCGAATATGCCCCTTTTTATTAAGTCTGGTAATCTAAGAATTAGGGAACAGACACCCTAATTGACGCGAATCCTAAAGATAGATCTATTGGGCCTAACAAACCCCATCCAAAGTACCGGATGCTTTAGTACTTCGAAATTTATATCATATCTGAAGGGTGTCCCGGAATGATGGGGATATTCTTATATATGCATCTTGTTAATGTCGGTTACCAGGTGTTCACCATATGAATGATTTTTATCTCTATGTATGGGATGTGTATTGAAATATGAAATCTTGTGGTCTATTGTTACGATTTGATATATATAGGTTAAACCTATAACTCACCAACATTTTTGTTGACGTTTAAAGCATGTTTATTCTCAGGTGAATATTAAGAGCTTCCGCTGTTGCATACTAAAATAAGGACAAGATTTGGAGTCCATGTTTGTATGATATTGTGTAAAAACTGCATTCAAGAAACATATGTCGATGTAATATATTTCTATTGTAAACCATTATGTAATGGTCGTGTGTAAACAGTATATTTTAGATTATCATTATTTGATAATCTACGTAATGTTTTTAAAACCTTTATTGATAAAATAAAGGTTATGGTTGTTTTAAAAATGAATGCAGTCTTTGAAAAACGTCTCATATAGAGGTCAAAACCTCGCAACGAAATCAATTAATATGGAACGTTTATAATCAATATGAACGAGACATTTCATAAGCAACGCTTAGTGAGTGCAATAAGTATACACATGCATATATAATATATCTACTTGCAACCGCCTACACACATACCACAAATATGCTAGCAATATAATATTAGCATACGAACTCCAAGTATAAAGCTAATAACCTCCATTACTGCAACTAGCATAACAATAGCATATACTCCAAAATATAATATGCTACACTACAATACATACACAAACTATATGGTTAACCATACCCACGTCATGGTGCTACCTGCTCCGTGGTTCACACCACACGTAATGCTATGACGCTACCGGCTCCGTGGTTCACGTCACTACGCATTCGAGTCATACTCTTTTATAGTGCTACCGGCTCCGTGGTTCACACTTCGGTGCTACCGGCTCCGTGGTTCACACCTCATTTTATAGTGCTACCGACTCCGTGGTTCACACTTTGATGCTACCGGCTCCGTGGTTCACATCATAGCACACTCGCACACACTGTGGCACTCCCGACTTCGTGGGTCATGCCATAGCATACAAATAAATATACTATATACATACATGCATAAATATCCCACTCAGTTTAACGCCAAGGTGATGATTAGAATCCGCAAGCTTCAAACGAAGTACCTAATACATCATGCATATAATCAATCATACAATCAAGTTGGTCAACCAACTCGCTCACCACCCTAATGTCATTTTGACCCATGGTGCAATTTCGACCCATTTGCACCCTTAACCCTAATATTAGGTCAAATCAGCCAAAACTCTAACACTAGCCAAATATGGTCTTAACACTCTTTTCAACACAAGATTATTGCATTTTCACACTTATTAAACAACTTAGGTCATCCAAGACCCATTTGACCCATTTCAAGGTTAACACACCCATTTGGGTCATCAACATACCCAAATTACATCCACTTACTAAATATCAAGGTGTGCTAGTGATTAACTAATTATTTAAGACTCATATCACCAATTATCACTTTAAAACCTTAGGTTAGTTCTTCTTGAGTCCCCATGACTCAATCTTACCCAAAAGCCCCCAAAATCACCAACAATGAGTTTTATGTTCATCATTAACCCAAAACCCTAACCCTTAAACAAATTAAAATAAGGAAATCAAGATTAGGACTTACCACCACACTCAAAACGTAGCTAAGGACTAGATGAACAACTTTAAAACTCGAGCTTAGGCAAGATTCCTTCTTCTTCTTCCCCAAAGTGAGTTTTCTCTCACTAAAACTTTACTCTCTCTCTAAATTGAATGTGGAAGTGATAAGGTAGATGAAAATGGAGTTATGACACCCACCAAACTGACCTTGGGGCCTTAAACTCATCCCACATGTAAAACTACCAAAATGTCCCTTTGAAATATTTAAAAGGACAAAGTGAGCTGTCAGCAGCGATAAGCGCGCCGCGCATTAGAGTGCGCGCCGCGCACTTCCTGTTTTGCTGATTTCAACTTCATTTATTTATATACAATATGTATAATTCGGATTCAGGTCTTACATTGTATTAGCTTCCATCTTTCACACAAGTCAATCAAATAACCTTAAGCTCTAGATACCAATTTGATGGGAAAATAAATCACAACATGCAATCTACAAAGCGGAAACTAACCCGTTTGACAAACATTTCCCGACCCGTATGAACTCGTGAGGATACTAACAAATAAGGAATACCAAAACCAACCCAAATCAGTCCCAATTCAGTACCAAATCAGCTAATAACAAATAATCGAGCACACACAATACACACGAGACTTTTTACGTGAAAAACCTCTCAAAATCGAGAGTAAAAACCACGGGGCTCGTAAGCCACTTAAATTCCACTATCATCAACAAAGAGAAAAATACAATAGGTCTTTTCTAGATCATCTAGAGGTATACAACATCATTATACTCTTGAACTACAACAATCAACAAGTATATGAACAACCTAAAAGACAAAAGAGGAATTATCTCACCCAAACATCTGCTCTCTGTTCCAGCAGCAAAATCACGACCTACAGACCTCTTTAGACAAATTCAAAGGTTGAAAATGTTGGCCCTGATGTCAGGAAGACACAGTCCAAAAATGAAGAAGATTCAACGGTCGGATCTCCGGGGATCGTCGATTTACTGGGCTGCTGTACACAAAAACGGGAATTGAGAAAACACACTTTTTCTTTGAAGATTTTTTGCTCTCTTCTCTCTTGATCATGAATACAGCTGCACACAACTGATCTAAATAATGCCTAAGACACCTGACCAAGTCAACAAGCATCTTGGGCCTATATTTGTTGGGCTTTAGACATTGGGCTAACACTTCCTCATATTGGAAACTAAATAAAAAACCCAACACATGTGTCATGCTCTATTTTTACTACTTGGAAATGGAAGAAGTTGTAAACAAGTGATTGAGTGTTTGAATCTCAAACAAGTGATTATGTGTTTTTTTGGTGTTTGTCGTGCATGGTATAACAGGTAAACTGGTTTACAAATGCGTCTTGGTTGAAGGAATTATGGGATCGAGTAAGGATCAAGCAAACAAATTGATGAATCACTAAAAATTTGACAATCACACGTTTGGTACACGTTGTGTGTTTTTGTGTAATGTGTGTGTTAAAAAACGGATAATGTGTCTTTTAAGAGAGCAACATGCACGTGTCGTGAATGCCTCAGATAAATGATCGGAAAGACACACCACACACTGTTCGGCACTCATTGTGCGGGCACTTGAGCAATTACGAAAATTTAGGAGCATATCGTTAAACGTTTTGAAATTTGAGGGCAATTTAACCAATTTATCAAAGCAAATCATAACTCAATCTGTTGAATTTTTCTTTGAGGGGCACCTCCGTAAGCCAAGTATCATTCCGAAAAGCAGCTCACTTGCCATCACATATTTATTTCTTTAACAAAGGAAGACTTGAATGGAACTTCAAGAGAATCAATGTTTATTATAAATATTTATTATAAATATAAATAAATATTTAAATTGAGTTACACTAAATTTACATCATGACAATATATTGAGTTGCACAATGTTTTTCATTGGCGTTAGGCTACAGTATCACCTTAATTTATTGAGACGAGGGTTGGAAATTGTGGCGATCAACTGTGTCATTTACAATCGTAGTTGTTAGAGGATAATAAGGCCAAGTCCGTATGTGAGCTTAGGGTCCATTAGGATTTATTTAGGTTTTAGGGTTTATGTAATTTATAATAACGCACTATAATGAAATAATATTTATGGGTTTTAGAATTTAACATGGTATCAGAGAGGGTTAGATCATGAGACCTCTGTGCCGCCCGTCAATTGTATATTCGTTCAACTTGGTGTTTTTCTCATCTTCCATTTCAAACCTACCAACCGCCGGCGTGTTACAAACCGAACATTTATTTTTTTCTATTTTTTTTATATCTTTCCGAACAAACAACCTCCACTATCAATAATAATCAATTGCCACCTCATGCAGTTTTATTATTATTTTTATTTTTTTTACCATCGACGTTCTTTGTTCGTAAAGCTGACATCTAGCACACAAAATACCATATCAAATAATTACTCTTCTTCTATTTCTACATGTCGTATTTTCTCTATTTTTTTTTTATTTTTTTTTAATTTTATTCTTAAAACTCTTTTATATTTGATTTTTTTCCCCGATCCATTCTTTTTAATTTCAACCAAAGAAAACAAACAAACTGTCTTTTCATTCATATCCAAAAATAAATTAGCGTGGAACTGAGCCGCCTAGCTTGACTAGGTTCCAAACCCCGAAAAAAAAGAGGAATAAAAAAAATCTCTTGCAGCTTTGATGAAGATTGGTATTGTCGACAAAGTTATTTGCCCAAGTCTTGCTCAATCCTTAGGCAAAACAAGTCACGACGTAAAAAAAAGGTTACGGAAAAAGACACGCAGTCAAGCAAAGCAACCAATTCAATGATTATCAGTCAATTCAGTGCAACAAATACGGGAAAAAAAAAGTTATCTTTTATTTATCTAGTGTTTACTTTCAGTCCGAGCTTTTGCGATTTCGCCCCTCAGCCTGAGGGAGAGTGTTTGAGGATAATAAAGCCCAAGTCCGTATGTGGGCTTAAGGTCCATTAGGGTTTATTTAGGTTTTAGGGTTTATGTACTTTATAAATACCGCCTATAATGAAATAATATTTATGGGTTTTAGCATTTAACAGTAGTGATGAAAGCTCGATTTTAAAATCAAAAGTCGAATTTAAAATTGATGTCTTGTCATTATTTTGGTTAAATTATGACTTTTTGATTTTTCGGACCGAAGGGACTTGACTTATCCGAACCGAATATTAACCAAAATTGGTTTTGGTTTCGATTTACAATTTTACCTTTAAAATTTTAAACTGCATCGAAAAACTGGAAAATCTAAAAACCACAGTAAAGAGTACATACTTTTTTCACATCATTCATGCATTACTTTGGTAACTCCATTTTAAAATACATAACGGTCAATAATAAGATTTAGATGTTAACTAGGACGTGTATGTTCACTATTGTAAATGAGGAAGGTGAAAGTTTTGGAAGAGCCGCACGGGAATTCCAAAAAAGGTGTAAAATTTGTTTTATTTCTACGAGTCTTTCTAAACATGGTCGTTCGGAATATACTTAAGGTTCTAATACATGTAATACATATTTCTATTTCTACTTTGTTAATAACTAGATAATGAACGGCCCGCGCGTTGCGGCGGGCTCGCTTTGATTCGCTTTTCATATAGTTGATTCGTGATATCATAGGTGTTCTTGTTGGCTGTTTACATTAACAAATTAAAAGTGGCTACAATGAGCTAATAGTTTCCCAGCTACGTAGTTTTAACTATTTTGATTGACAATATATGTAGCGTTGGTTAACCACATTTGTTTCCGGCGTCACTCCTTTTTTCAATGTTGGTTTTGTCGCGTTCTGGAATAACATTATTTACACGGCTGAGTTCTTTTCGGATTCTTGTTGTTTGGTTGGGGTTGGTGGTATTAAAGTTGCAAGGTGAGCCTTGTTCTGTTCTGGTTCTTCACCGGCAATTACAAAGATTTTTTTTTTTTTTTTTTTTTTTATTGTTAGTATTTTGTTGTGTAAAAGTATGTAGTTAGTACACAAATCCTTGCTTATTTTTTGTGTGCCAAAACCACAGGTGGCAAATACATTCACTTGAGAATGATTAGACTTTTATCCAAAATGGATAGAAATAGCTTCAACTTGAAATGGGTCAAATCTGAATCCCATTTAGTACGTTTACCTGTTCAAAATGATTTCAACTAAGCAGCATTCACATTTAATTCTTTTTTTTTATTTGAAAAGCAAACATATGTATGCATATATTACTATAGAGACATTCAGGGACGGATCTTTGAGGTGGCAGGGTGGGCAGTGGCCCCTCTAAAAATTTGTTCTCTTAGTGTAAATTTTATCTTCTAGGATCTAAAATATAAATATTTTATGTAATAGCCCCTCCAAAATTTTAGAATTGTTCTTATATAAGTTTTTGAAATAATTTTAGCCCTCCCACTAATGCCGTTCAAGATCCGTCTCTGGAGATATTACATAGGTAGTGTTACAATCATGCATGGCTTTTTAATAGCATGCTTTTCTCAAATGCGCATCTGACTGAAATGGACATGAGGGAAACTGATACATTTTAAGCAGTACTCAAATGACCATTTTCAACACTAAGTACTAATATAAGCTCAGCCAACTCCTGCATTCATATTAATTTATTCACATAAAATGCAACATAGATATAAAAAAAAGGATGACACCACACTTAATACTCGAAACCATAAGCTTATACATTTGGCCCAATTTTCCTGTATAAAGTTCTTTAAATAAATAAAATATGTAGCATAAACCCTAACAATGACGTAGCACAATGATGAAGTCAATAATCGCTACTGTGATTTTGTAGCCAAAAACATAAAATAGAACCTAACAACAACAATTCACCAACAAAAAAATATAAAAACATCAAAGCCTAAAGTACATTTCAGGCAGGATTTAAAACTCATGGAAATTTGATTTTACCATTTTCATGGCATCTCAATTTTATTTTTAATTTAATTTAATTATTTTTTAAAAAAATTTCCTACGTATTGGCCGGAGGTTCACTCGGAAGCAATCTCTCTATCCGTCGAATAGAGAGAGTGATGACTTTCTCTAATTTTGAGAGTGTTTTCACTCTGGATGGAGAAATGACTTGTCTTTATTCTCGGATATGGGAATGATTACCTACATCTTACCTCCCTCATACACCACTTATGTGGTATTGTGTTTTGTTGTTGTTGTTGTATCAATTTTATGAAAATAATTCAACAAAAACTGAAAACAAAAAAAGGAGAAAACGAAAATTTACCAACGGAACAAAGCTTATGTTCAATAATCTACTCCCTAACGCTATCAATTTTAGATTTGTTGTGGAATTCGTCATTTTTTATTGTTCGTTGTTCAACCCATCCTGTTTTGACCCGTTCACTAACCAATTGATCTCGCCATCTTTGAAAACAGAATAGTTTGTTTCATTTATGTTACAAGAAACAGCAGGTTTCTAAGTTGATAGCATAGAAAAAGTTCGCTTTTTCATCCTTAATTAACCACTGAATATAAAAACGGATACTCAGCAGTGACATAATCGCAATCTCAAAGAAGCATAATAATGATAACTGTTATTTCTACACTCATAAGTGGAGGTTGGTTTTATGGAT